>NC_052064.1:29291100-29891100 GCF_903992535.2 Arvicola amphibius
GGGGGAAGGGGACAAATGGACAAAAACAACCCTCAAACCACGAGGCTTACAGAAGCAAAACTGATTTACTGAAGGCCAAGCAGTTGAGAGACTACACTGGAGTTCAACCCAGGTGTGCTGGCTAATCTAAGTCAACTTGAGAGTCACAGGAGAGGAAGGATCCTCAATTAAGAAAACACCTCAAGGAGACTGGGCTGTAGGCAAGCCTGTAGGGCATTTGCTTAACTAACTATGGATAGGGGAGGGCCCAGCTCTTTGTGGGCGGGGTCACCCCCTGTGCTGGAGTTCCTGGGTTCTATGAGAATGCAGGTTGGCCAGCCACAGAAGAGCAAGCCAATAAGCAGCACCCCTTCGTGGTCTCTGCATCAGCTCGGCCTCCAGGTTCCTGCCCTGTGTGAGTTCCTGTCCTGACGGCTCTGCTGATGAATAGCGATGATGATCTCCCCCAAGCTGCTTTTGGTCATGGTGTTTAGCTACAGCCATTTAGCTGTAGGTCACTAGTTTTTTTTTTTTTTGTTGTTTTTTGTTCTTGTTTTTTTTGTTTTGTTTTTAAATTTAAAGTCCCCATTGTTTCTGTCCCATTGAGTTGCTTCCATACGGACCCTTTCAGGTTATGGGGGAAGCAGCCCAGTGAGTTGTAGAATGCATACTTATAGACTTATAGCACGTGTGGATCCTGGACTTGATCACAGCACTCTAAAAAAGAAGAAAATCGTATATGGATAATTTCATAATGTATCGTTGCAATTGTTGAAAGAAATACATTCCTTAGAGGAACTTAATAAAAGGACCTCTAAGGAATATATTATTATTATGTATTATCATAGCCTTCTCCAGAGACCTCTGTGATTTACATCTGGTGTCTTTGCCTCTGAATGGAATGTAGTAACCTTGATTTTTTTTAGGTTCGTATTCATATAAATATGAATTTATATGAACCTTCTCACTCGTGTGTATTCAGCTCTCAGTCCTGCTTCTGGCCTCATGCCTGTCCGCGTTTGACTTACAGTTGTACACTTGCTCTTTAAACGTTTGTGACGAGGGATCCCGCGGATCAAGACCGGCATCATTTTCAGGATCGCTGCTGTGGCAACCGCCGCCAGCCTGACAGTGACCGAAGAGACAGGTGGTTATGGAAAAGCCATTTCTTTCCTGAGCCGTCGTAGATCCAGGGAACAGAGGATCGAGGCCAGGTGTGGTCGATGCAGTTGGTGTTACCCCAGCCTGTGTTTTCAATCCCCAGGCAGCCCTCAGCGTCACTGCTTATGATCTCTGTTGCGTTTTTACCTGCGGCTGAGGGTCCTGCACCGAGCCCTGCGTAATTTGGGCTCAAGGTGAAAGACCACCACGACATTATCTTCTAGCTTCTCACCTGGCTTAATAGAAAGATTTTTTTTTTTTTTTTTTTTTTTTTTTTTGGTTTTTCGAGACAGGGTTTCTTTCTCTGTAGCTTTGGAGCCTGTCCTGGAACTAGCCCTTGTAGACCAGGATGGCCTCGAACTTACAGAGATCTGCCTGCCTCTGCCTCCCGAGTGCTGGGATTAAAGGCGTGTGCCACCACCGCCCATCGGTAGAAAGATCTTAAGCACACCTCCGTTTCTTTCAGCGGCGTCTTAGCAGCAGCCCCAAGGGGTAGAAGCCAGACTTCGTCGAACACGAAAGAATATCGTTTCCGGGGGCCTCAAAGCGCAGCCGAGTTTTTTGTTCTGTTTCTCTTCGTAGGTAACTGGATCTGGGCTTTCTATTGCACTCCAGCTAAAATGAGTTAAAAAAAAAAAAACCTAATTAGAATTGGTTTCTGCCAGAAGTCAAATCAGTGAAGCACGGAGAAGCTGGAGTCAGCCCTCTAAGGAGATGGCTCCCATTTCCAAGGCACTGGCTGCGATTCAACTTCTGCTCTGATCACTTAGGATCGTCAGGGTACTTGATTCTAAAAGGGTGTGACGTGGAGGTCCTCCGGGGCGCGCAGGCTCTCCCCCCTGTCTAGACTTGCACTGTAGTGAGCTGTAGGGAGCTTTAAAAAACTTTTTTCAATATAAAATGTAGACTCAAGGCCCATGGAAGTCACCTACCTTTCCCCTGGAGTTAGAGCGCCACACCAGCACCGCGGAATCGGAACCCTTGGATGCGACCCTCGGAGAGGTGCACTCAGGAAAGACGCCCGCCAGGTCGAGAACCTGTGCACAGGCTTCCCAGGGACGACAGCAGCTCGCGAACACATGACCGCTCTAAGCCCAGAGTGTCACCACGTTTGTTATAGGAGAAGGAAGAGAGAAAAGTGTCAGGCTTAAATAACGGAAAACCCAAACATCGTTATCCTCCTGCCTAAGCCAGAACGTAAGCCACCTTGGTCTGTGTGCGTTGCTTGAAGGTCCAGGTGCCCCCTTGAACTCTCACGAGCTCCCATCCAGCAATATAGAACTCAGGTGGGATTTGTGAGCGAAAGTCTTCCTAGAGCAGAGGCCCTTTACAATGTGGGACCATGACAGGGGGAGACCAAGCTGCTCCTACCCCTCACCCTTCTGTTTGGGTCTTTTTGAATCACTCTCTGCTACTGGAGATTCATGGGCTAACCTTGGCAGAGAATGCTTGGAGTCTTTGGCCAAGGAGGAGCATTTTGTATTTGTTTGGGCTGGTGTTGGGGTAGGGGCAGTTTCCCTGGGCCTTGCACTAACTAAACAGACAGAACTGCCACGTACAGTCAAATCGGAACAGGTTTCCACCCGAACTGAGATGCCTGCAGAGGTAACTGAGGGCTGTGGAGGATCGTGGGACTCGTCATCCCAGAGCTGACCTGTGTTGTCGAGTCTGCAGATCTCCTGCATACCCCTGGCTTCCGGTTTCCCCTGGACACTTTATTAGAGTGAGCGGATGGGGGGGGGGGGTGGAGCATGGCTTTTCCGAAACCCCAGGGCTGCACAGGGGTCTTCCAGTCTTGATGAGGGTCACTTTCACCTGGGCACTGGGGACCATGCAGCTTCTTAGAATTCAACCCAGAGCAGTCGAGCATGGCGTTTTAGTATGCCAGTTCTGCTGTGGCAGATTGTCACACACTGGGGCGTTTATGACAGAAATCTGTTCTGCTGTGGTTCTGGAGGCCAGGAGTCTAGAATCAAGGTATCAGGAGGAGTGGGTCCCTTTGGAGTGTCTGAGAAGAATTTGTTCCATATCTTGCTTCTGTTGGGATTTCTCTCTCTCTCCCTCCCTCCCTCCCTTCCTCTCTCTCTCTCTCTCTCTCTCTCTCTCTCTCTCTCTCTCTCTCTCTCTCCCTCCCTCCCTCCCTCCCTCCCTCCCTCTTTTTCTTTCTTTTTTCAGACAGTCTTTGGTTGTCCTGGAGCTTGCTCTGTTATCTTCAGACTCATAGATACCTACAGCCTCTGCCTCTTGAGTATATTAAAATTAAATGCATGTACCATCACACCAGATTGAAATGATTCTTTATAGATGCTTGCTAAAGAAAAGTATCACTAGGATTTCCTATAACAGGAGTTCCTAGTTAATGAGCTCTGTGTTGAATGTTTATAATCTTGATTGATGCTTACAGTCCTCTTGAGAAAGTATGGTTTTATGGAATAGTTAAGGGATTTGCCAGTGTCACAAAGGAAATACAGAAATGTAAACCCAGGCCCCTCTGCTTCTCTGGGGCCGGAGTTACAGGTGGCTGTGAGCCACCATGTGGGTGGTGGGCGCAGAACCCACATCCTGTGGAAGAGCAGCCAGTGCTCTTAATGGCTCAGTCATCTCTCTAGACAGGAGCCCGTAACTGCCAAACCCAAACGCTGATCCATCTGCTCATTCTCCAAATCCCGAACCACCTCAGGTGATAAGCTGTCTCCTCTCTAGGAAGCCCCCAAAATAGTATAGGACAAAGCAGGATCTACAGCCTTGGACAAGTCAGGTGGCCTTCTCAGAGTTGCCAACCACAATGACCTCCATGAATCTCTAACATAGTATCCATTGGTCTGTCTGCCAGCCCCAAACTTTTGAAACATAATTGGGTTTGCAATCGAACATTCTGCTGACCATTCTGCCAGGGAGCCCTGTTACTTTTAGCACCCCAGGTGGGTATCAGCAACTCTCTTAGCCCATCAACTCTTAGACACACATAGCTTGCCAGCCCAGGCCATGTCTTCAGCAAATGAGAAGCTAGAGCAGGCTCTGAGCTCTGCACGTTCTTATTCACAGTACATTTGTTCAGCTGTGCTGAGCTTTATTGCTGAAGAAATTAAAGAATGAATTAAAGACACCACGAGCAACTCTTAAACCAATAAGTTAATATTTACTTGGAGAAAGACAAGACGCCAATCGACTTATGATGGTTGGTTATTTTCTGCCCCTCCTGGTCTCATCCAAGCGTTGGGTTTCGTTCGTTGGGTCCCGCAGTGACCTTCGTGGAGGTTTGGGTAGCTAGCGCCCGTCTCCAGGCAAGCAGATTCAGCACAGTGTCGTCAACTCTGTCAGACACCTAACTTACTTTCTCCTTTGTGCTAAGTCACGTGGGGCCTTGGGTCTCTGCTTGCCTGTTTCCCCTCCTGTTTGCTTACAGCCTTCCTCTCCTTGCCTTTTTACCTCATGAATCTCTCGGCTGACTTCAGGGGTAGCCCTGGGCGGTATTGCCTTAATGGTCAAGGGCTACCGCGAGTCCAGTCCTTAGTCCATCTCTGTCACCAGCTGTGCTGTGACCCCGGACAACTCAACTCCCTTAAACTTCCGTTTTCCTGTATAGAAATAGGAGATGATGAAGAGGACGATGATGAGTAAAATGTTGTTGAATAATGGTTGCACGTCAATCAAGCAATCCTTATAAAATGTTTCCGCATAGACTCTCAGGTAGCTACTTCTGCGATTGCTATTATGACGGCCACTATTTTATTTATTGCTCCTGTTTTTGCTCAAACTGCCTTTTTATTCTTTTTTGTTTGTAGTGCACCTAACCCATCTTCTAGTAAAAGATTTCTCATGATGAAGAAGCCAGTGGTGGCTCCAATGGCACGGTCAGTTAACACATGGTACTTAATAGGAAGGGAGTGGCTCCATCATGACAGGCTGAGAATAACTATTTGGTCAATCGCTGATTCTTCATAGGTACAGGCAGCTCTCCAAACAGCCTCTCTCAAATGATCTTATTTAATCATCATGGTATGGTATAGTCTGCTAACAAAGGTCTAAGATCTCCTATATACCTTGCTACAGCTGCTCCAGGATTCCAGGTTAATTATTTTATTATAGAATTATTCAACATGATGTTCATGTTTATTTAATAAGAAATTCTTTATTGCAAAGTTATTAAACTTTTTATTCCTTTATGCATCATAGACACATGTTCCTTTTTGGGGCTAAAGAAGTAAAAAAGACTCAGCATCTTCTAGGCTTGGGGCCTGTAGACAGAGTTCTCCTTTTCTCTCTATTGACTGTTCCTTAGCCAGCAGACAGGTCTGTATGTGGCCAATTGAGGGGCAGCCAATGGAGGAGCAGCGCTGGACAGAATCATCAAGCTTTCTTTGCCAGTGGGGCACTTCCCTCTGGAGAGAGGCTCTTCTGGGCCGGCTGCTCACAACCATGTTACAATTGGCTTCTGCAAAGTAGAATGTGGATTCTGCCATCCCCACCCGCCTGGCTGTGATCTTTACACATATGAAACTAATGGAAGCCTCACTTGTGACTATCCTTGGGACTTATGAGTCATAGCTCAGGCACCCAGATGGTCTACAGGGCCCTTCAGCCAGAACTGGGGGTGTGGATGTTACCTCTGTGCCTGCCCAGTATATCAGTCTGCCTCCTGTAAGTAAGAAAATATGAAACAAAATGATAAGAAAAAACAACAATAGCAACTAAATATTGACATTGTGGGTTGTCTTTTCACGGTCTCAGTGCATCAGACCAAACATTCTGGACAAGATCTAAGAGTAAAAATATCAAGACAGTGGGAAGGAGGGAAACCCAAGTCATTGAGAACACTTGCTGCTCTTGCAAAGTACCTGGGTTTGGTTCCCAGCAGCTTAGGCTAGCTTTCTCTTCTATTTTATTTTCATATTTTCTAACTTTAGCATGGATAGCATAATCTCAGCGGTATCTAGAACATTCCTTTTGTCGGGATGTAAGCACCAGTTTCACAGTTGGCTTGTGAGATGTGGCTTATAAGCTTTACAATGTATAGCACACAAGCTGAAAAGAGGCTACTTGTCAAAATAATAACCAAATCAAAGCTCCACGGCGTATCGAGCCATTTTCAGACTGGTTGACATCCACGGTTTGTAGCGCCATTTCTAGATTGGTAGGCAGGCCCAGCCCTTCCTGGCTTTTAACATTTCAGCACTGTGTTAGTTTTGCTTACTTACATAAACTTCATTTTTATTTTGCCATTTTCAAAGACAACAGTAAATGAACATATCATTTATTAATGGCTTATCTAAGTCCTAATTTGGAAAACTAGATTATTTTTGAATGTTGCAATTTGGAGGCAGATTAGTTTTTTTTTTTTTTTTTTTTTTTGGTTTTTCGAGACAGGGTTTCTCTGTAGCTTTGGAGCCTGTCCTGGAACTAGCTCTTGTAGACCAGGCTGGTCTCGAACTCACAGAGATCCGCCTGCCTCTGCCTCCCGAGTGCTGGGATTAAAGGTGTGCGCCACCGCCACCCGGCTCAGATTAGTTTTTTTTTTGTTAAAAAAAGCAACTTTAAATTAGGAGTGGGGGATAGGTTAATTAGTAGGTTACTTGTTGTGCAAACCTGAGTTAATCGCCAGAACCCACACATAAAAGCTGGCATGGTGTCACATGATTTCGGGCCAGACAGCCCCCCTGTGAACTTCAGGCCAGTGAGAGGCCCATCCACCTGTCCGTCAGGTGAGAGACGCCTGTGGAGTGATGTCTGAGGCTGACTTTTAGGCTCCACATTCCTCAGGCCACCACACAGACATACACATCCGTGTGTGTACATACACCGTCACAACATGCACATGAATGTCTAAACGCAAAATTATGATGGTGATACTATAGAAATTTAAGGATATGCAGATTGTATATACATACATATATATGACAGGGAAAATTAAAATGCTTAGTAATTTTACCACATAGAGATAACCCAGGTTAAAATTTAATTTGCAAAATGATTTTTAAAAAGGTTACTGTTTATTGCAGAAATTGTATTAACATAAAAATAAATTATCTGTCTGAAGTAACCTTGGTAGATTTATTCATGTTTCGTAAGTCTTCTAGGTCATTTTAAAAAAATCAAGCAGATTCTACCTGAGATCTCACCTGAAATTTGAAAAGACAAAAATCAAACAAAATTAGGCAGTTTTTATGCAAACATTTTTTTCTTTATATTAATGACTTGGTAGTTCTTTAAATTAGGTAGTATAATTTTCCATTGGACTTACTTTATAGGGAGTTCACTAAGATGTCCTATGTGTTTATAGTATGTGGTATATTTCTGGGTCTGTTTTCTAATGTTTAGAAATAATGTTATGAAGTAACAATTTGTAATGTTCAAAACAACCAAAATGTTCTGTCGCAGAAGGGCAGATGAACAGTGATCTGCACAACAGAATACTAAACAGCAGTGAGCTGGGCGTGCTCCAGCCGTGCACAGTGACTGGATAAACCTTATGAAGACACTGTTGGGCGAAAGAAGCTTGGTTCAAAATAATCCATGTACCTTACGGTTGTGCAGACAGGCACAGTAACCCACAGTGGGGATAGCAGTGGGTAACCAGAATACAGTAAGGAAGATGGGGTGTTTTTTAGTTCAGAAAGGGGAGCAAGGCAGTGACTAGGAAAGGCCTGGTACGCCTGACATGCTCTTTCTGTGTGTTAACCAGGGTGACGGGCATAAAAGGTACATTCGCTTTGAAAATAATTGCTTGAGCCTCATTCCCATTTGTACGGCTTGTTCCGTATGTGATGTGTGGGGAAACTTTGATAGTTATTATAGTCACTGCTGTCCAATATCTCATCTCTGCCTTACCACGTTATTGCCTGGTATCTGCTGGGAAACACGACAGGTTTTGCTGCCATTCATTCATGGTTTCCAAGAATGCATTAAGATATGTTTCTTTCTTTCTTTTTTTTTTTTGAGCTGTTAGCATTTGTTTTGTCTCTGCTGTGCTACAATTTCTCAGCCATTTAAATATTTCCTACATGGCTGACAAATTAAATTAGCTCTGTGTGGAGCAGATGTGAGAGGTGGGGCTGCCTTTGCTGTCTCCATTGTTCAGATAAGGAAAGTGGCCACAGGGAGGGTGAGTGTTTGGCTGAGCCTGGAGTGAGAACGCAGTTCATTCGACATTCCTCTGTTGTCTGATTACAAAATGTGGCTGCGCTCATAAATACCATAAGACTCCACAACCTTGGATCCTGGGAGGGGGGGAGGAGGAAGATTCCATGAGCTCTGATAGACATGGACTACGAGACCTATTTATTTGATGTGAAGTTAACATTTATATTTAAGAACTCTAGTTAAGCATAGTGAGGGTAAGGTCGTTATTCACTGATTCAAAAACCATTTGCTTTTTATTATATTGTTATTATATTATATCTTTATCATATTACTCTTTATTCTTCTCTCATGCATTACATCCTAAGCAGAGTTTTCTCTTCCTTCACTCCTCCCAGTCTTCCTACCCCCAGTCCACTCCCCTTCCATTCCCTTCAGAAAACAGCAGACCCGCCAGGGGTACCAACGGGACACAACAGGTTACAACAAGACTAGGCGCACACTCTCATATCAAGGCTGGACAAGGCAGCCCGGTAGTAGGAAAAGGGACCGAAGAGCAGGCAAAAGAGTCAGAGACAGCCCTCCCCTCCCACTTTTTTTTTTTTTTTTTTTGGTTTTTCGAGACAGGGTTTCTCTGTAGCTTTGGAGCCTGTCCTGGAACTAGCTCTTGTAGACCAGGCTGGCCTCAAACTCACAGAGATCCGCCTGCCTCTGCCTCCCGAGTGCTGGGATTAAAGGCGTGCGCCACCACCGCCCGGCTCCCCTCCCACTTTTGAAACCCCCACAAGAACACCAAGCTAGCAACAATAACGTGTATGCAGAGGACCTAACTCAGACTCAGTAAAGACTTTGTGGTGTCCTCGAGCCCTCTGGCTCCTACAGTCTTTGCTCCTCCTCTTCTGTGGGGTCCCTCAAGCTCCACCTAGTGTTAGGCTGTGAGTCTCTGCATCTGCTCCCCTCAGTTGTTGGATGAAACCTCTCTGATGACGATCATGCTGGGCTCCAGTCTATGAGTATAGCAGTATATCACTAGGAAACACCTCTGACTTTTTTTTTTGTGGCCAGTTGTGTTTGGTTCTGTCCTGGGTCTCTGTGCTATCCAGCCTCTTCTTCCTGGCCATCCGGACAGTGTCAAGCACAGGTTCCCTCTCTTGGCATGGACCTCAGGTTAGAACAGCCATCTGTGGGCCACTCCTACCAGTCTGGCCACTTTTACTCCAGCATACCTGGCAGGCGGGATAAATTGTAGGTGGAAGGTTTTGTGGCTGGGCTGTTGAACCAGCCCCATCACTGGCAGTCCTGCAGGTTGGAGGAGATGGCAAGTTCAGGCTCCATGCCCCCATTACTAGGAGTCTCTGTCAGGGTCACTCGTGTGGATTCCAGGAGTTTTCATTGCGCCAGGTCGTGCTTCCCAACCCCAGTCACCTCTCTCATTACCCTCTCCCTCTGTGCCCCCCCCCCGATCCTTCCTGTCCCCATTCCCTGACCCATTTCCCCTTCCCAGGGATGTCCATGTGTCCCCCCGAGCCTTCTTTGTTACCTAGCCTCTCTGGTTCTATGGCTTTTAGCGTGATTTTCTTTCACTTAACAGGTAATATCCACTTATCAATGAGAACATATGACATATGTCTTTCTGGGTCTGGGTTACCTCATTCAGGATGCTTTTCTCTAGTTCCATCCATTTACCTGCATTTCATGACTCATTTTTTCTTATCAGCTGAATAATGCTCCAGTTTGTAAATGGACCACGTTTTCTTCAGCCATTCTTCAGCTGAGGGACATCCAGATTGTTTCCAGGTTCTATTAGGAATAATAAAGCTGCTGTGGACATGGTTGAGCAAGTTCTTAGTGGTAAGATGGAGCATCCTTTGGGTATATATCCAGGAGTGGCATGGCTGGGTATACCACTCTAGAGACAATTTCCTGAAACACAGCCATATTGATTTCCAACGTGGCTGTACAAGTCTGCACTCCCACCAGCCATGGAGGAGTGTTCCCCTTGCTCCACGTCCTCACCAGCGTGAGCCGTCACGCGTGGTTTTGATCTTGGCCACTCTGACAGGTGTCAGCTGGAATCTCAGTCATTTTGATTTGCATTTCCCTGTCGGCTAAGGAGGTTAAACATTTAAGCGTTCCTCAGCTGTTTGAAATTCCTTGGTTGAAAAGGCTCTGTTTACATCTGTACCCTTTTTTAATTGGGTTATTTGTTTTTTTTTAATGTCTAGTTTCTTGAGTTCTTTCTGTATTTCGGAGATTAGCTCTGTCAGATCAGCAATGTTTCTAAGCAGTATGTATTGTTCAGCCTCTGGAGAGATGCGCTGGGAAATACCTTAGGACGGACTGGGTGATTGAAGTGAGGGTAGTTCACACAGAACTTGCTGGAAAGGGTCTGGGAATCAGGTTTACAGGGAAGGGGCCTCTGGATGGTGATGCCTGAATCTCACCTGAAATACACATTTCGTCCATTTAAAGCTGGATCTGCCAGTTGACCTGTATTATATCTTTATAGACTTATCCTACTTACTTTAGGAAAATCGAAAGCCCTTAGCCAAGTAGAAAGCAGATTCAAGTCCAGAGAAGGCAGTAGGATGCTCTCAGAATGCACGGTGTTTCTGTCCCCACTCTCACTGTGGCTTGCTCATTAGGATATTTGTAGGGCTAATTTAGAAAGGATGGTTCTACTAGGAGACACCTCTCCATTTCTATATGGTTCGCCTTTCTTGTCCATGGAACTAAAGTTGGGAGGTATTAGATTCCAAGCTTGTTGCATCTTTGTTTCAGAAACATTTTAACCTCATCAAATCATATGTATCAAAATCCAATCACAAATAAACCAAACTGAGTCGCCTACCTTTCAGTGATATTTTTTCTAGGCTATAGATTTCATTTGTAGATGCTTATATGAATTTCAAGTTCCTAGGACGCAGAATCCCAAGTAGACGCTAATGTAGGCCACCCCATGAGGTTCCTCTTGTGTTTTAGATGCGGTGTCTACAGCATCTTTCTGTTTTCATTACATAGTCTCTTGTTTGTAAACAGGGGTCAGGCTTAATCAAATGCCACAGAGATTCAGTTAGAGAAGGAAATAACAGCATCAGAGTCTGATGTCAAACCATGTTTCCCATTTACTGTTGAATGCACCCTGACGTCTCTAAGGAGCAACCTAATCACGGAAAGGGAAGAAAAAAAACACTTGCATATTGTTAAGAAATAAAAAAGGTATCGTTTTAAGACAAAGAATAATCTTGGTAGGAGATGCGAGAGGCTTACAGGTACCCTTGTCTAGTGGGTTTGAAGATGGCTACAGGTCTTAAATCACAAACCACCGTTGAGCAAGAAGGGCATGAATGAGTTCTTACTGCCTTGATTTCTCACTTCGTATCCTGAAGTTTTTTTTTTTAATTGTTGTTGAGATTAGAGTAAATGAAATTACAGTTTTGCCACAAAGTTCTTAAATACAGACCCTTGGATAGGCTTCTTCGGAAGATGGTTGATTCCCTAGAAGTTGTTTGAAAAATGAGGGAAATCAAAGAATGTTTTTTAGTGGTCAGTGGTTCTCCTCTACTATTGGGTTCTTTAAAATGTTAAGAACTACTGATTAAGCTGGTACAATCAGCATGTATTGGGTTAAAATGATGGTAAATCATTGCCAAAAGCAGCAGTCCTGTAGAATGTACCCATGTTTATGGTAACAAAGAGGGGAGCTTCTCTTTGGGGGAAATGCAGAGGCATGGTGTCTATCGTGTACGATATTTGCAGGGTACACTTTATCGGTCGAGATGCTGAACTTTATTTCCCTCTGTATAATGCTGCTTTGCTTTGCACAAAGACTAAAAACTCCGGTTTTTCCTTGTCAGCACCGTGTGCAAACCAGAAGCTTGAACTTTCTGTTTATCCTTCTCTGGTTCCCACACTTGGCTTGCCCCAGATCCAGAGGAATGAGTAAAGCCGGGATGGCAGGGCAGCAGCAGGCCTTTGACTTATCACCGAGAACCAGCTTTCAGGATTTCGAATGGGTTGTTTCAGTTTCTGGAGACCCATTTGCAGCTAAGTACGGTTTGCTTTTTGCTAGAGAAGAGGCAACGACGATCAAGGCCAGCGGCCTATCTTTTGGAATACAAATGGCTTTTAAATGGATTTCCATTAAGATATATCTCAACTTGGATATATAAATGGATGGAAGCACACACTCCACGCAGTGTTTGTGATCCTGAATGCGTGAAAGTGTGTGTGTGTGTGTAAACATCATTAACATTGCTGCAGGAAAGTGTGTCTCTCTTGGACTCTAAGCAAAGTACCACATCATTTTTTTTTTTTTTAAATCCAAAAACCTTCCTTGTCTAGACTTTCACAGTGATCTCCAGGATTGTGCATTCCCCAGTTGGAGGAGGAAAGCAAGGGAATATTTGACTCTTTCCTTTCCCTGTCGTTCTCCTGAGATCTTAAGCTGGCAGCCAACTGGCTGAATCCTGCCCACAGACATGTTTTCTTTGGCCCATGCTTTTAGACTGTTTGTGCCAACATTTTAATAGGAAGAGTTCACATACGAAACTGCAGTCCTGGTTTGTTGAGAAATTGGGAAGACGCAGGGAAATTTGCTGGAGCTGAGGGGCAGCTGGGCTGAGGCTCTCTCTCTCTCTCTCTCTCTCTCTCTCTCTCTCTCTCTCTCTCTCTCTCTCTCTCTCTCTCTCTCGTGTCCCAGTGAAAGTTGTACAGCTAGTCCAAACTAGCTTACTTACATGATTTTTGGAGGCCTCAGAGCTTGGGGCTGTTGTGCAAAGCTGCCTTTGAGATTGTCCCAATCTGCTGATTGATCAGTAGATTTATATCCCAGTGATCCGGATCCCACGAGCCTTATATTTATTTTTTGCATAGGCATCAAGCCATCAAATATGATAACTGTTATGTTCAAAGAATTTTGAACTCCTGGTTGGAGTCTGGCATTGGAAGGCAGTGTAAGGAAAACATAGATGTGGAAGCGTTTGAAGACATGCTCGGCGTGTGCTGTTGCTGCCGGAGCTGGTCTGGGCTGGTCCTTCTGTGGTGCTGTCATCCAGTGGTGTCTGCTCACTCTGAAATTTGACGTTGAAATATATTTTTTTTTGTCTTTTTCATGAAAGAAGTGGTTGATTTGTTTGAAAGGGCTTTGATACATGCAGACTCCTATGTTTTGATTTCTTTCTGTTTTGAAGCCTAGTCTCCCAACTCCTGAGGAACATTTAAAAGCCTGGGTATTGTCTGGCTCCATTCGTGAGTTTGAAAATTGCTAATTCTCCAGTGTTCAATGGTTTTGGGTAGGAGGAGGGCCGTGGGAATTCAGGTAGCGTTATTCTTCAGTTTTCCCAACTATTACTGGGGAAAGTAGGGGTCCAGCTTTGCCAAAACTTGTGCTACACAAGCTACATAAATTATGATTCTAGCCCCAACAGACTGCCCAGACACCTGGAGTCCTATCCGATCAGAGGGGAGGCCCCTGACTATGTCTTCCCCGTATTTATGTTTTAGGGGTACCACTGCCCCCACCCCCAGGATTCAGCATGTGTCTTCAGGTGCTGGGAGCTCGAGGCTGTCCTGGATAGCCTGGCGTGCAGTGGGGTCAAAGGGCAACCGTGTGATGTCTGCGCATGGTGAAATTGCTAATGGCGCATTTCTCAGAACAAACCCCTATTGTTCAGCAGCCCCATAACTGTATCCAGCCTGTTGGCGGCTCCGCCATTGTGCTGCTACCTAAGGTCTGTGTCAAGCATTTTTAATCCCCGTAAATCCCACAGTTTAATTAAGACAGAGGCGCTGAAACACGAGGTGCTTAGTAATCAATGTGGAGGTAATTAGTATTTAGCTTTTTTGAAAGGAAAAAAAATCATTTCCCAGTATTCTAACTTGGAGCAATTATATTTCTTTCAAAAACAGCTTTGTTTTCACACACTGCCAGACTAGCAATGCGATAGAATGCAGAAAAGCTCAGGGGGTTTGGATGTGGGAATGGATAAATGTTTTCTAATGAGGCGAAGGGCTGTTGCCCAACTGTAGGAACAAACGCTCCACAAAATTATGAATGTCCAAGTCTATAACATTTTTTATATCGCAAATCACTTTTGGCAATGCTTATTTATGAACAGAGAAATGAGCTAATGATTATGAAATTAGGTATCTCGGGGCTTTTTCCTTGCCTCCTCGAGGCAGCCAGGGAACCTTGAGCCAGCCACTAACAGTTGCTAATGAAATATACTTGTAGCCTGTAGGTGTGGGTTATATTTTTTCCATGCTTTTCAACTAGACTAGAGGAGACTTTTGTGTGTGTGTGTGAAAAATAAAAATATGAGATACCTCAAGAGAGTTCTATTTTCATTCCTGTTTTCATTTTAAAAGGAATTTTATTGCTTTACTTGTCTCAGATGTTCTGCTATACAATAGAAAGAAAGCCTAAGAGAAAATTTAATTTCTTGTGGTGTATGAAGGGGAAGAAGAATCTACTCCACAGATGTAGAAGTCGACTAGACTTGGTTAAGATGTTTATCTGTAGTGTTTCAGATCTAGGATGAAACACATTTGTGCACACAAGAAGAAGAACGTGTCATTTATAGGATACAGATGTTCGAAGAACCGAAATTGCCTGAAAATTCATCCATTTGCTCCACCGTGGGAAAACCACTGAGCAAGAATGTTATAGCAGCATTGTTTAAATGTCCAAACCTGCAAATAACCAAAACATCAGTGTTTGCATGTACCTCCACCCTGTTCAGCTAGCTGGCCAGACAATATGGCCCTGTGCTGGACTGACAAGGGATCAGGAAAGGCGTCCGTGTGCTGTCTGTCATAATGGACTGGCTAAACCTCCTTGGAAATTTTTCAGTTTATATTGAAACTAAAACAAACAAACAAACAAACAAACGCTTAGTGAGAACAAGGGACAAGGTCTCATAACCTGCTCAGAGGTTGGGATCTCAGAGGATGGAGTCACAGGGCGTGTAATCCACAGGTTACATGTATGTTCCCACATTCCCGTTGCCCTTCCCCCCACACTTCAGGTCCCCTCTGCAGAGACGACAGCATGCCTTTAAAAGCCAAACCCTCTTGGTCTAGGGGTTGAGCTTAAAACACATCTACTGCTTTTTTTTCCTGGATTGTCCATTTTCTTTGAAATTTTATGAGAGTTTTTTTTGTTTGAAAAAAATGTGGGCATACTATGGGCATACTAAAAATGTGAGGCCCTGCTGATGTATCACCTGGGACCCAGGGGGAACAAACTCAGTGGATTTGATGTGTGGGGTAATTTGTGGGAATGTTTGAGAAGGACTGCTTAAAGCTAGTACTCCCAGGTGGACATCTGTGTTTCAGTGGAGGGCTCCTCAATCACTCACGGTGCTTATTGAATAACCGGGCTGCTGGGTTTGGCTCCAGGCCATAGGTGTTGGATCAATAACAAGGCTTCCTGAAATCCTCGTGGAGAGACACTGCCCAGGAGATCTTACATGTGTATAGTTTCTTCCGGTTGCAAACAACTTTCACAGACCTTATTTTATCTACGTACCCTTGTAAGCCAAACTCTTAAGTACTTGGTTTTCTACTTGAAAGGGGGAATTTTTAGAAATATTTCATTAAGCATGTACCACTGAGATTGAAGGATGAGATCTTTATTTATTTTTCATATAGAAGTGTGTATATTCTTGTACGTTTCTGCTTTGTGTGTGTCTTATATTGGAGTCGGTGCTTTATTATATGTAGATCTCCAAATTTAAGTACTTTTGAAGGAGCATTTGAATTGTTTTCAGCTTGCTCTCTCTCTCTCTCTTCCTTCCTTCCTTCCTTCCTTCCTTTCTTTCCTTTTTTTCTAAGATCTGATATTCTTAGGAGTATCCTTTACATGGCTAACAATTCTTTTCTTTGCTAAATAAAGTAGATGACAAATTCTTAGAAGTGAAATTGCTCTGTAGAAGGCTCTGGCTTTAGTTCTGCTAAACCCTATAAAATCACCAGTTTTTCTTATGAAGGCTAAGTGCAGCGTTAATCTATGGGCATAAACTACAGAGAGAGAAGGCTAAATGATCACATGAGCATTCAACAAAATGATAGTAGTGGATTCTTTCCTAGGCCTATGAGCTCCCCAGCCACCAGCTTTTGACGAGATTTGCAGTAGTAGGCATGTATCCTACTTTGTGGGGCTGGCTTTGAATCTGAGCAGAAAGTTGTTGGTTACCCTCTACTGCCATAACATTCATGCCACTGTTACACCATTGGGCATGGCTTGCCAGGCTAGGCGTTATTATAGCTTGAAGGGTCCGCACCTGGCTAAGAGTGTTGACTCCTCTTACCCAGCAACCTGCTGTGTGATGTCTTCAGCAATAGGGCCTCACCTTCACGCTCTGGTGGATAACCAAGAATAATTGCAATAATTGTCAGTATTGTTTTGGGAGCTTCTGGGGCCTTCTTGATCATCATCATCAACAACAACAACAACAACTTCTTCTTCTTCTTCTTCTTCTTCTTCTTCTTCTTCTTCTTCTTCTTCTTCTTCTTCTTCTTCTTCTTCCTCCTCTTCCTCCTCCTCCTCCTCTTTCTCCTCCTCCTTCTTCTCCTCCTCCTCCTTTCTTCTCCTCCTTCTCCTTTTCCTCTCCTTTCTCCCTTTTCAACTTCTTCTGTTTTTTTTTTTTGTTTTTTTTTTCGAGACATGGTTTCTCTTTGTAACAGCCTCAGCTTTCCCGGAACTCACTCTGTAGACCAGTCTGGCTTCAAATGCACAGCGATCCACCTGCCTCTTCCTCCCAAGTGCTAGGATTAAAGGTGTGTGCTGTCACCACCCAGCAACCAATAACTTCTAGAGAGCTCTTCTAACCCTGGCACCGGGATCTTTGTTTAGCTTCCAGGAGGAACATCCTCTCTCCACATGGAGCACCTCTGTTCAAGATCATTTAAAAACTATAATTGTGCAAAGCTGGGTGGTGGTGATGTCTAACGGGAAGCAGCTGGACTGAGCTTCCAGAGTCCAGCCATAGAGAGGGAGGAGCGATATTACGAGCAGAGAGGTCAAGACCATGATGGGGATTCCCACCGAAATAGCTGACCTGAGCTAGTGGGAGCTCACTGACTCATGATAGACAGCGGTGGAGCCTGCTTAGATGCCAACTAGTCCCTCTGAATGTGGGTGACAGTTGTGTGGCTGGGGCAGTCTGTGGGGCCACTGGCAGTGGGACCAGGATTTATCCCTAGTGCTTGAATTGGCTTTTTGGAGCCCATTCTCTCCTGTGGATCTCTTCCTCAGCCTAGATATTGGGGCAGAGCCTTGGTCCTGCCATAAGTGAAGTGCCAGACTTTGTTGACTTCCCATGGGAAACCGTATCCTCTCTGAGGAGCGGATGTGGGTAGGGTGTGTGGAAGGTGGGGAGAGCGGGAGGAGAAGAGGGAGAGCGAACTGGGATTGGTCTATAAAATGAGAAAAGAGTGTTTTAAAAAATAAGAAAAAACAAAAACGAAAAATAAAAATTAGATTTGTGAATAGCCTTATAAAATAGATTTCCGTATGGGTTTAAAATATACGTTCTCAGTGGTGGTGGTGGTGGGGTCTTCCCTTCCTGTTTGCCCTTCTTATCTCCTTCCCCAGGGAAACTTTTCCAACCCATCAGTCTCTTTTCCACCTTCAAGTAGCACCTGCTCCCCTCTCCGACCTTTCTGGACCCTAGGATTTTCCCTTTCCAAGGACTTACCAAACATTAAGTATGGGAAGGTAGACCTTTTCTGTCATGTGTTCAACCCCCCCCCCCACCCCAAGTTAACTGGCGTGCCTATGAGCAGCCATCTTCATGACACTTGATGGGCAAGGTTCATCGTACATGTTGAGGGTTTTAAGCTGGCAGACTGGCGCGGAGACAGCGAAAGACTCAGAATGGCAGCCCCTGAGGTTACTTGTGGGTCTGGTGATGTCGTCCTTCCCGTTGGACACGGAGGGACTCTCAGCTTCCCAGCTGTTGAGCGGGAGGAATCCCAACGCTTCCTCGTGGAGTCGCGAAGGTTTAGTGACGTCATGCGCATGTGACTGCGCACCGTACCACGCGGACGTTAGGGCTCGGTTGTCATTTGGTGACGGTCGCCTGGCACACTGGAAGATAATATTCGAGAAATTGCAATTTCTGCTTTCAGTGACATTCTTGGAAGACAGAGCTAATTGTCATCCTATACTGGGTATTTCTCTGCCTCTACCATACCTTGTGATCCTCGCCGACTAGGAAAGACACGTGTCAGCGCATATGTAAGACAGTGGATCGCGGGTGGCTTTATAGCGTCGCTGAGTAATAGAGACAGCTCTGACGCGGAAAGTAAAATATTCATGTCAAAGTGACAGGGCTATTATCTCCTTCCCCTTTTCAAAGTTTCAGGGGAAATTTTGTCAAAATGCAGGTTTTAAAAGAATTCTGCATTTTCACCGGATGACAGGAATAAGCTCTTTTCAGAGTTGTAGCTGTGTGCGGCGGGAGCGTAAAAGAGTTGGAGCGTTAAGACATTTCGTTCTGGAAAGAACCTGGGCATCCTGGAGGTCCGAGCCCAGATGAGGAAGTAGGAAATTCCCCAAAGCCGGGTGACTAATTCGGGTCGCGTGACCACCGCAGGACTACAGGGAAGGCTGGCCGTTCCCGTTCTGTGACAGGTTGCATGCGTAGGTGACATTTCTGTGTTTAGGGCTTATGACATGAACCATACTTATAAATTCTCAAGGCAGCTCAGTCTCTCTCTCTCTCCTCTCTCTCTCTCTCTCTCTCTCTCTCTCTCTCTCTCTCTCTCTCTCTCTCTCTTTCTCCTCTCTCCTCTCTCTCTCTCTCTCCTCTTTCTCTCTCTCTCTCTCTCTCTCTCTTTCCATAATTTCTTTATTGATTCTTTGGGAATTTCACATCATGCGCCCCAAACCTGTCACCTCCCATCACCTCCCAGTTTCCCCATATCCTCCCCTCACCTCCACAGTACCCCCAAAAGGAAAATCAAAAATCAAACCAAAACACAACATACCAAGCAAACAAACAAAAACAAGAATAAAGCAGAACAGAAGAAAACAAGCAAGCCTCTTGGCTTCTCCATCTTTCCCGCCTCTCCAACACCTCTTCCTTCATCCTCAGTGGCACTGGGAGCAGTGTGTCACGCAGTATACCCTTTCGTCCAGTCAGCTTTGCCAGCAAACGTTCATTGCAAGGGGTCACTGGTCTGCTTCAAGGCCTCCGATTTCTGGTACACGATTGTCACTGGGTCCTCACCTGATCTCTTCTGGGAAAGCCTGTGGGTACCCTTCCACCGGACCAGGCCCTTCCCAGAGCTTCCTTTTTCTTAAGCCTAGGAGGTCAATAAGGTACATGTGCATTTTGCTATTTTATAGAGATAGTTGTTAGATTGAACAAGCCCCATGGCAAACCCTGGGCTTTAAGGACCTCTTAGGCTCCAGCTTACCTTGGGTTTTACTATTCTGGGATGTCTTTTCAGACTCCATCCCTCATTTACCAAGGTTTTCATGTAGATCAGAATTTGAAGAGAACCCATACTGAAAATATGTTAAACTTATTAATCTAAACAATAAATTTTTTTCCTGTTGGTATTATTCAATCATAGGATATATTAAAGCATTCAAACTAGAGTTAAACTATTATAAAATTTTAGTAGGGCCTTAAAAATGTTTCTACTTTGTCCCTATAAATCTTATTATTATTATTTTTTTGGTTGAATGTCACACTCAATCAAATGTCAGATTAATTGACATTTCCTTCCTATTGTTGAAGGCATGGATTAAATTTTAATTTAGTTATTTTTCTTTAAAACATTTGGTGCAAAATATTAATTGAAACGGAATGTGTTGGCTGGAAGTTTTCCCTGAGTCAGGAGAAAAATGGCTGGGAAGCTCCTGCCACCTCCCTGCCCTTCCTTCTCACAGTAGCCGTGGTACACTACTTTGGCGAGAGTAACTGGGAGACACCTACATCAGCTCGCACATCCGGTACTGAAGTCATGGGACACAGAGTAAAACCTGGCATTTTACGGATTAATCTTGGACAGCGGACATTGTGGAAAGCGGGGAAAGAGACGGGAGGAGAAGTGAGATTAGGCTGGGGGGCCGAGCTCCACTGCCCAAAACCCGGACAGCAGCTCCTTCCTGCCGAGACCGATGCTGTCAAAGCAGAGCTGTGCTGTTTGTACCTAGAGCCACGGTTTTATTAGAAAAGGGTTATAAGATACCAAAGGGTGGTTAATTACTTTTCGGCATCCCAGACAAAAGAACAGTTGAGAGAGTCGGTTGCTAAGACGACCCACTTCCTACTTTCTCCCTCTTCCTCTTAGCAACGTCCCCAGCCTTTGACTCATTCCCAACCCCAACCAACCCAGACAACCAAGACCATTTAAGCCTCTCAGTCAAATCATGCCCTATTTTTCCCACATCAGCCTTCCCACGTGTGTATGTGGTAGACTAGCCGTGTGCTCACGCTGTGGCTATAAAGGTGAAAGACCTCTGCCCGAACCTGCCCTTGGAACACAATACATGAAAGTTGTCATTTACAATTAAACGTCGATTCTATAAGCATTTAATGTGGAAAAACTCAAAATGTAAAAAGGTCATACCTGTTTACCCTAAAATACAAATATACAGAAGAGAATAAATGTTATTCGTAACCATGCCGCTTTGAAGTGTCCGCGGCTCAAGCTTCGGTGTGTGTTCTTTAGCGTCATTTTATACCATACTTACGGTTTGCTGTTTTGTTTTTCACTAGACACGCTGGCTTCCTTCCAAATCACTCTCTGCTGCTATTGTCAATGAAGCTTTGCATGTCACTGGTAACCTGGGAAGCTTCAGAACAATGGAATCTTAGGTTGTTCCTGGTGTAAACAGTGGCAAACCAGCAGATGATGAGCACTCGCTCTGCAGGGTGCCTGCTTGAGGTTGGGCACGTAAATCTGGGGGCATGGGAGGGACACAGGCATGGGGATGAGTCACTGTTACACTTTGTGAGGGGAAACGTCAGCTGGGCCAGGGTTGACTCTGAGGACGGAATGGCCGGCGTGCTTGGACACATGGTGGGAAAGATAACCAAGGATGAGAGAACCAACGGAAGCGTGGAGGTTTGCTTCCTAAGGGTCACCTCAAGAGGTGGTCAAGGTTACGTCCTCACGATGCTGTCCCCTAAAGAGCATCAGAAGGTCAAGGGCGGGGACACAACTTGGCCCCGCCTCTTCACATTTTGAGAAACAGGCTTAAGGACCATGATGGAGACAGAAGGGAAGGGGGGGGGGGGGACAGAAGGAAGGGGAAGGAAGGAAGGGGACGCTGTCAGATGCAGAAGGATCTTGCGTAGCAACCAAGGGCTTGGGATCTTGTTTGATGAGTCACGGTGGAGGACTTGGGAATTGTATTTTACGTAAGCTAACTGGACCAGCAGCTGATGAAGGACATGCGGTCTAAGCTTCTTATAGAGAGACATTTCACTCTCTTGGTTTGCTGGTTATTAACATCAGCAATGGCTGAGAGCTAGGGGTCAGCTAGGCAGGGCTCAGTGCCTCGCAAACTTGAATGTACGTATGAATCACCCGAAGCCTCGTAAAAAAGTAGATTCCAAGTTACAAGGCGAGGCATAGGGCCCTAGAGTCTGCTTTTCTTGTGAGCTGCCAGGCAGTGTTCATGCCCTTGGTCTGTGCAATGTAGCAGCGTAGATAAATGTGTGAGTGGAGAGTGTTCTAAGTGATTCTACTTTCCTCTTTACACAGGAGTGTGCCCATAAGTGTAGGACTGAAGTCATCTCTCTGTGCATTCTGCTATAGTGATGTGCACAGCAAAGTTAGGTTTTAGTTGATCCCTTCCTTTGGGTAAATATCTTCCTTTTCATTCACCTTTGACTTTTTGAAAGCTTTAGTACAGACTCAATAAATATGTATACAGCTCAGAGACATTTTTTTACTTAAATCTATACTGTTTCAAAGGGCTAGAAAATTTTATTGAGAAGTATCTTGGTTTCATTTCTGTTGATGTGGTAAAATACCCCAACAAACCTAGGGAAGAAAGGATTTACTTTCAAAAATTTAGGCCAGAGTCAATCACAGCAGGCCGGAGAGGTGGCTCAGCGGTTAAGAGCACTGGCTGTTTGTCCAAAGGTCCTGAGTTCAATTCCCAGCCACCACACGGTGGCTCACAACCATCTGTAGTGAGATCTGGTGCCCTCTTGAGGAAGAGACCTGTTAGTCGTCCTCATCAATTTAGACCACGAAACCCAATCTGGACAAGTCCAACGGAACCGCCGTATATGGGCTGCCCATACATGCTTCAGCATTGCCAGGGCATCGTCTGGCACCATCCTGGACCCACACCCAGAGGAGAGGGCTGCCCACAGTAGGGTTTAGGCCTTTCCACATCAGTCGCGGTAATCAAAACAGCTCCCACAGACAAGCCCACAATCTTCACTGAATCTCTTTCCCAGTGATTCGAGACATGTCCAGTTGACAAGTTAAGCTAGTAGTCACTGGTGGAAGAACTCTTGCAGAAATAAGAGGTTTACATTGGTTAGCAACATGGAGTTCCAAATCAACTAGTGTTCATTTCAGTCATGTTTCTTGATCATGTTACTACCAACACATGGATCCAAAGCAGGTTTTAGAATATGACTTTATAACGTGTCCTTTTTCTATCTTGACTGTGTATATCGTCTTTTACATATGGCTCCAACCCTTTCAGTTTCAAATAGATTTTTGTATTGATCAGAGAGGTTCAGTAGGACTTGTGTTTGAAATGCCTTATCGCCCGCGCACGTGTGTGTGTGTATGTGTGTGTGTGATTTGTGTGGCTGTGTGCACATATTGTGTTCATATGCATGTGGAGGTCAGAGACCAACATCTGGTGTCTTTCCTCAAATGCTCTCCACCTTTGGCTTTTGAAATACCATCTTCTATTAAATCTGAAGTTCCTTGATTCCTTTCGGCTGGGCAGCCAGCAGCTTCAGGGGTCCGCTTATCTCTGTCCATCTCAGAGCTCAGGCTACAGGCATCATGGCTTGTTCTGTGGGAACCAGGATCTGAACGCCAGTCTTCACGGTTATGTGGCAAGCACTCCACCAACTGAACCATCTCCCTAGCCCCCAGGAAACCATGCTTCCTCCTGTGGGGTGGAATCCTTCGGGGTGAGGGGGCTGAAGTAGCCTGGCCCTGGTTCTGTCTTTCTGGTCCCTGCTCCCTGCCGTGTGAACAGCAGCTTCCTGCCAACTCCCTTTGACACAAACTGAGCAGCTCTGCAGGCCTTCCCGCTCTGATAGACTGGAACCGTGAGCTAAAATATACCCTGCTTTCTTAGGGGAGAGCAGTTAGAAGCCCATTGAGTTGTACCGTTGTACCTTGCTTAGTGGTCTTCAGTAGACTCTGCCGTTGGATGGTTAACGTTTTCTTTGATAGTGGAATCAGTAAAACAAAATATACACATGGAACACATTATCAATGACGACCATAGGACTGTTAGATCTGTACATTGCCCTGCGGTTCGGGCAGAGGTTTTTCACCTTTATAGCCACAGCGTGAGCACACGGCTAGTCTACCACATATACACGTGGGAAGGCTGATGTGGGAAAAGAGGGCATGATTTGACTGAGGGGCTTCAACGGTCTTGGTTGTCTGGCATTTAAGTGCCTGCTTTCTGTTGTTTCTGTTTATGATTGTCGGAGAAATGAGTTAACATCGGGCATCAGACAGCTTGACCCGCAGGGTCTTACACAGACAGGAATTTAATTTCACGGTTCTGTAACAGGAAGCTAGAGCTGGCGCTTGCTGCTGGGGTTGCTTTGGCAGCTGGAAGACCCAGAACTTCCCTGACTTTGTCGTTGAACTCGGGAACTTTCCTCCTCGTGTGGATTCCTGCAGAGCTGCGAGGAAGCCTGGCTCTGGCGGGAAAGACTGGGGTACATGGATAGTTTGGAGAGAGCCCAGGAAAGCACACGCTACCTAGAAACCCCGCCAGATGGCTTCAGTTCGATTTGTACCAGAGGGTTGGTACACACCCTCACCTCCACCCCTTGTCCTCATCCTTCTTCCCACTCTGAGGGTTGGGGAAGAGGCAGAGAAGAGGACTACTTACCTTTGCCTTGTTATTCTTACGCAGAGTTCTGCAAAGCGGCTGAAGTGTTGTGTGAGCTACAGTGTCTGCCGGCTCACAGAAGTTTTATAATTGAAGAGCTTTGGATGAACACCAAGTGACTGTGCCCATGTGTAACTGACATAAATCTGAGTTTTGTGGTCGCTGCTTTTGAGTGCTGGGCACCTCTTTTCGGATCGCCCACCATGGCTCACCAAGAGGGAGGTCATTTCGCTAATTTTGACGTGGCAACATGGAGGTGCTTGATAGCTTTTCAACTGCTATTTGCTTGCTGGTTCTTTGCCGTCACATCTGCTTCATGAACTTATTTGTGTGACAGTTACATGTCTGCTTTATTCTCCTTCTTAAATGTGCTTCACGCATGGTCATAGGTCAGCAAAGACAGGAGTTAAAATGTGGCTGTTTGTACGAATGATTGTGTTAGGCCAGAAAGCCTGGGGTTGTGTCTCATCTGCCCGGGCTGCTTTAAGCTAGGGCAAAGGGATGGCTCCAGGTAAGCAGAGCAGGAGGCGCTGGGGCCAGAAGACTCATCACCCCTGGGATTTCCTTCCTGGGCCACAGTTTCCTCCTTTCCTGACAGGCCTGCCCGGCTTAGGAAAGGCACGCCTTGCCTTAGAGTTCCGCGCTAGGCCCTACAACTTCCTGGATTGTTGAACTTGGAAAGGGTTTATCTGTTTCCTTTGATAAAAAGCTTTGGTTTTTGTTTTGAACAGAAAGGGGAAGTAATTTAGGAGTTCTGGCCCACTGGACTTCCCTTCTGATTAAATCCGCAGCAGCTTTGCTAGAGGCCGTCAGGATCTCCCATGAGGAAGGATTCTCCCTGCCCAGGAAGGGAGTCCCTCTCTGCAGGGAACCTTCCTTCCAGCCCATCCCAGCCAGCCTACTTGAGCAAGACAATATGGACAGGTCCGTCTAGGTCATTTTGAAGAAAAAAAAATACTGATTTGGTGGTATGAATCAAAGAGAAAAATATAGTACATGAGATATCCATCATCCTATTTTCTTTTTCCTATGCACTTACCATATGTTTCCACAATATAGGAAACCATATAATTGTTTCTAAAACCAATGGAGGCTACTTTTGAACACACTTACTTTTTACAGCTGGCCATAAGAGAATTAAATGTTACTCTGTCTTTGGTCTGCTACTTCCAGGGATAACTTGAAGAAATTTCATACGTACCTTAAGCATTTTTTTTAAAAATATTTGTTTTTTTTTTTGTACAAATTTGGTAAACAACCAAGAAGCCCTCCAGTAACGAGTTGTGTCTAACCAGACTCGAGCCATTTCTGTTCAGCGGGAGCAAAATGTGGAACTTTGTGCCCTAGAGAGAATGTGAGAATCAGAATTCCAGTGTGAAATATGGACCTCGAGTGGGAAGGCCAGAAAGAACATGAGCACACCAGGGAGAGCACGCCAGGGAGGGCCCCAGGAACGGCAGTTTTAAGAAGACTTATTGAAGCCACATTCTGCAGTTCCTTCCGAAGTGACCACTTTTGCTGATCTCATCAGATACAATGACACAAAAATATGTGTTATTTTTATATATGTGTACATGTGTGTGTTTGTGTGTAGGTATGTGCACGAGAGTGCAGGTGCCCCCAACGGCCGTGAGAGGGGGTCAGGCCCCTGGAGCTGTATCACAGACAGTTGTGAACTGCCGTGTTGGCACCGAGGACCAGACTTGGGTCCCATGAAAGAGCCATCCTCGTTCTTTACTCTCAGATAATCGTTTTTGCCTTCATGCCTTTTCCCTAAACTGTTCTAATTTGAGATTGCATCTCTTTTTAGGGGACTAGAGATGGTGGTTAAGAGTCCATGGCATCCTTCGTCTCGTAGGCTGAAAGATGTTTGGAAATGACAAGCTGAGATTAACGTTAGAATTCTGAGGAACAGATGAAAGCCAATTATAGCTTCACAAAACTGAGCTCCGCCTTCAACCTGTTTATTGTAGGATTTCAATGACTTGAAGTAGATCATAAGATGGACTCTGACCAAGGGAGGAGCGCATGCTCTACTCATTCTCTGGATTCTCAGATATCAACGCAGACTGTCATATCTGTTCCTCGTGTATGTCTGTTCCTCAAGACACGCACTTGCTGTGTCTTATCACTACATACAGACATTATGTGCTAAAATTCCAAGTTAATTCAAGTGAAGTATATCCATGAAAGTTTCTTAAATAGCTTTAAAAAATTTAAAATTTTATATTTACTTTTTATGTGTGTGTGTGTGTGTGTGCGCGCTCACCCGCACGAACCACAGTGTGCATGTGGAGGTCAGAGGATCCCTCTGGGGAGTCAGTTTTCTCCTTCCTCCCTTAAGTGAGTTCTGGGGATCGAACTCAGGTTTCCAGACTTGTGTAGCAATCACCTTTACCCCTTGAGCCATTATCACCAGCACCGTACAACAAAACAAAACAATGCACAAAAACTTCTCATTATGGAATATGTCCGATAAATGCATAACCCAGTAGAGTTATGCAATCAGAAAGCAAAGCAGACCCTAGTGCAAACCTCGTGTCTCTATCCC
The DNA here is from genome assembly GCF_903992535.2 of Arvicola amphibius. Taxonomy (NCBI): domain Eukaryota; kingdom Metazoa; phylum Chordata; class Mammalia; order Rodentia; family Cricetidae; genus Arvicola; species Arvicola amphibius. Next base: position 29,317,944 of record NC_052064.1, read on the forward strand.
TCAGATTAATAATTCATGGCTGCGGGCTTCTTTGCTTCATTGGCTCCTCCTCCCACCCTCTGCTTCCCAAACTGCACGATTTCAAGCCAAACCATTTCATTCTATCCATAAATATTTTAGTGTGCGGCTCCAGAAGGGAAGGACCCGATGATCAACAGTTTGAAATGTTTTATTTTTTTAAATGACAGATGTGTAAAATCTGAGAGGGGCACTTACCCTTCAGGCATCATAAACTGCAGACCCATGTAGTTTTTACACATCTGTCCGTTCTACCTCATTTTCTACAAAACACGGCTCGTGCTGCTTCAAGTTGGGTGGATTCTATTCACATGCAGTTTCGTTAAGATGTTAAAACAGCTCGATGTTGGTTTTCTTTCCCTTGGTGATGTTTTCGCAGATGGAAATTTTTGTGTCTGCAGAGGGCTTTGTTTTATGTGGAAATATTATCTCTGTCCACGTGATCTCTGGTGGCTCTGCTGCGGTGCTTTTCTGTCTTGCAACCATCGTCTGTATCGTAGAACAACACAAGACTCATGCATTTAAGATTTGGGGTTTAGGATGTACTTGCTGTTTTCGTCAGGAAACTACAGGTTACATTTAGTGTTTTCTGGTTAAGCTACAACATGCATTTGGACATGTTCCTGGTACTTGAGGGACAGCCTTGTGATCCTTTCTCCATCTATTGCTGTTGGTGGCTTTGTTCTGTGTAACACTCCCTTGTGCTGGATGAGAGGATTTGACCCAGACAGAGTCACAGGTTAATGTATAATACGTGTATTCTAATGAATTTTTATAGCAAAGAATAAAAACATCAGAGATTGTTTAGGTTAAGAATGTGGTTTCTGGGTTGAACTGCCAGGGTTTGAATTCCTGCTTCAGAAGCTATTAGCCCTATGGTCTTAAGTAATACCATTTTTCAAAGCCTCAGTTTCTTTATGTATAATATATAGAAAATGATAGCAACTAACTTTTGTCTTTGGGTATGGATTAAGCTAAGATAAAGCAAACAAAAACAACATTAATTTTTTTTTACCTTAAATGCACTAAGATATTTGTTAGTGAAATTTGCTTTCACACTGTCAATGCTATAACATAATGATTATTGGTTTCTGGATGACAGCGGATGTAATTAGAAGTTCATAAGTATTAAAAACAAATATGTCATTCCGAGATACAGAGGCTATTAAATATCGCGTGTAACTTTGGTGCACACTGGATACGTGTTTCAGTGTGATGTAGTATCATGCGTCTAGTGTTGCCTTTGGGATCAGGCCACAGGGGCCCAGGCAGGTGTCTTGCTGTTTCCAAAGGCTCTGGTCTACCTTAAACCCCACTGAGCGAGGGAGGGATCGTGCATTCATTTAGTAATCCTTTAAATATATCTGTACGTTTCAGACCAGAACGCGTGTTATAGTAATTAGAGGCTCACCATTTCTGTTGTCCTTGAGAGGAACTAGTTCCGTTGTAATGTATGGGTTGTGCTGGCTCTTGCTAGCACACAGGGCTCCACATCCTGGCTGGAACACCACACCTGTGCTTAGGGTGGGTTTGGTTTCAGGGTTTGGCTGACTCTGTGAGCTCCTGGGCCGCTTTAACCTTCCTGTGCTTCTCCACGGGATAGGTCAGCAGGCCCAAGGGCCCCAATAGCTCAGAGGACAGCAGGACACAGGGAACAGACCAGAGAGACTCCTGTCTGCCTCAGAGGGCTGCCAGATCCCATTCTGAGGCTCCGGGAACTTACAGCCTGTCATCCTCCAAGTGTACTGTGTTTTATTTTTGTCAGGTTGGCATTTCACACCCCAGAGATGCTTAGTGTGTCATTTGCAGAATTGGAAACACCAGACTACTCGTCTCTTCTGGTCCATTTATAAAATGTACAGCGAGTCCTTTCTCGGCATCACTTCCAAGAGAACGCTCACATTTTGCCCTCTCCTGTTGGTGAAATGCCTGTTGATCCTAACTTCTCTCCGCTCCTCCGTCTCCTTTTTCTGAAAGAACATTTTAGGCAGCACTCAAGAATTATTAAATATGAGCTTGCATGTGTTCCCTTGTTCCTCACCATGAGCACCAACTTCAAACATGAGTTATTTTTATAAACCGGTCATGGTCACCTCCCTCAGCATTGTTTTATTCTGCTGCAGCATCAAAAATAATAATGATATTTGCTTCAGAAGAGTTTAAATATTATACGTGGTACTTGAAAGCAATCAGCATAGTAGGCTACCGTCCTGTAAGGACTCATGGAACCCAACAAGCTTGTTACTTTATCACCATGCCAGTATAACTTCTCTTTGATAAAAATAGCATATCAACATCATCACCACCATTACCACCACCATCATCATCATCATCATCATCACCATCATCACCATCATCATCATCATCATCATCACCATCATCATCATCATCATCATCATCACCATCATCACCATCATCATCATCATCATCATCACCGCCATCATCACCATCATCACCACCATCATCATCATCATCATCACCATCATCATCATCATCACCACCATCATCATCATCACCATCACCATCACCATCATCATCACCATCACCATCATCATCATCACCATCACCATCACCATCATCATCATCATCATCATCACCATCACCATCACCATCATCATCATCATCATCATCACCATCACCATCATCATCATCATCACCATCACCATCACCATCACCATCATCATCATCACCATCATCATCATCATCATCATCACCATCACCATCACCATCATCATCATCATCATCATCATCATCACCATCACCATCATCATCATCATCACCATCATCATCATCATCATCACCGCCATCATCACCATCATCACCATCACCATCATCATCATCATCATCATCACCATCATCATCATCATCATCATCACCATCACCATCATCACCATCATCATCATCACCACCACCATCACCATCATCACCATCATCATCATCATCACCATCACCATCATCATCATCACCATCATCATCATCACAACTGTTGTTGTTTTAGACAGGGTCTCACTGTGGAGCCCTGGATGGTCCTGTCTCTACCTTTCAAGTGCTGGGATTAACACTTAGGTGCTACTTTCTAGATACTGAGATAGTTTTAAACAAATTGAGTTTCTTCCCCTCTAAGCTCACATTCAGTGGAAGAATATCTTAGTACCTAGGTGTCAAGGCACTAGAGTGAGTGTGACAAATTCCGAGACAGGCGTGTGTTTGTGTGTGCGCGTGCTGGATGGGCTTTCATTTTCTTAGACAGGGCAAGGAATAGGGGCAAGGCTTTGGAGGGATCACACAAAGCCATTGTTCCTAAACAGGGCTATTTGCGTTTTCTGAGACGCCTTAGAGCTAGGAGAACATTCTGACCATCTGGAATTGCCTGAATACCCGCAGGTATTTGGCAATAATTAACTTAAGGACACTCTCAAGGAACCAGTATAGTTTAGACTATTTTGTGTTTGCAGTGGTGATTTCTGTTGGGGAAGTAATTAAAAAAATAGATTATGAGCTTTAATTAAATGGAGTCTTTTGCTGGTGTGATCTGGCGGGCTATAGAGTTTCCCAATTATTTATTCATTGTAAGCCGTAGCCCGTCAGTCTTCTGCCTCAGGGAACTGGTACATAAAGTCTCTGTGGGAGGAATATTCTAATTTTTGTGAGATTTTCTTCTCTTACCCTTCACCTTCCATCCTACCCTCCACTCCCTGGCGGTTTTGAGTTCCATATCTTGCTCCATAGTTGTTTTGTTTTGACATAAGATCTTCCTGTGTGAGCAAGGCATTGTTCAGACTCAAGATCCTCCTGCCTCAGCCTCTGGGGTCATTATCTAGCTCACTCCTGACGTAATAGCAATGGAGCATTTGGCTTCTCTCATAGCCTCTGACTCTCCTGTACTCTTGTTCCTAAGTTGTCAATTTTTGTCCCATTTTTTGTTCTTATTGTTTACACAGCGAAAGAGTTGTCACATATAAGTGTCTTTTCAGAAATAAAGTTAATTTTGACAAACAATACATTTTTTTGTTGCAGTATTTGCTAAAATTATAAGAGAAACTTAAAGCAGAGATCTTATTCCTTCTCTCAAAATTTCTATATCTGTTTTTCTCTCCAGAGATTGTAAGCATTTAAAGTCCCCATTACCAATCTCTCTTAGCCAACGTGGAAATCTGGGGCAAGTTTCTAAACTAGAGAGATGGGAAATGTCCACTGGAAAGTGGTATTTGGGGTGCTGGATATGTGGTCAGCTGATGACAGTAACGGAGATGTCTGTTTCTCCAGTCTGCTGTTCTCGTGATAGATAAGCCCCGCCCACAATGCAAGCTAGCTTTCACCAGTAACAGTCTGGAGTTGATCTCTGAGGGGCTTTGAGTCTATTTTGTTGTTATTAGTTTGGGTTGAGTCCTTGTTATGTGTAAGACAGTGGAAAACATAGAACTTCGAGAAAGACATGACCCTCGAGGGTGGCATAAGAGAGAAGTATATAACTTCTGCGCTAGAGTAGAACTATAATAAAGGAACAGCCTGAAAGCCACCGATAAGAACAAGGTCGGGGGCCTGGGAGAGCCCAGAAGGCTATAAGCACTGAGCAGCCTGCCGATGGATCTTGGACGTGATGAACTGGAATGGCCAGTGTGAGCCAGAGGCATGGAGGTCACTTTCAAGTCACAGCAACGTGGCAGGAGAAATGAAGCCAAGAGCCAGGGCAGAAAACTCCCCTTAAGAAAGAAGGACCACTCCGACGTAGACATAAGCGTGGACGGCAGAGATTCAGAGCAACTCGAGGCAAAGAGGTGGCGTAGTCCCCGCTACAGATTCTGGTTCTATGGTGAGCGAGGGGGATCGACTGGGCAGGAGGCAGGAGAGCCTTATCTGCAGGTCACTGGTTCCAGGAGTTTTGTTTTCGAGGTATGCCTTGGAAGATTTAAGGCCTCATCAGTGCCTCTTGGGGACCAGCACTGGCCCCCAGGTCTTCTGATTTTTCCTCCAAGGGACCTTCATCAGCCAAAGTCATAATTCCCCTAAGACCTACGTGCCCAAAATAACTTCCTAGGTTAGGTAAGAAGGTTTGATCTATGCACACGATAATACAGGCTATAAAAGAAATCAGATCAACCCTTACAAACATCTCCTTTTAGAAGGAAAAGGAAATTTATTGTTTTCAATTGCATCCCCCCCCCCACCACACACACACAGCAAATCAGCAGCAAAAGCCTGGATGTCAAGCAAAGACACGGGCCTGCCTGTGTTTCAGGGATTAATGGGCACTGGCTTTCACCCTCCCCTCTGTCTTTACCCCCACCCTGTTTGTGTGGGATTGGTGCCAGGGAAGAGAAAAGAATTCTGGGTCTTCCAGTTTTATGGAGTTATAGACTCTTTTTATGGGTAGATTCGATCAACATCCTGGCTTTGATTGATTTGGTAGGTTTTGAACACTGGAAGTTAGGCCCTCAGAGAAAGCTGCAGGCATTTCAAGTCAGTGCGTCGCTGAAGGATAGGGTGGTATCTTCATTAGCGGCTGGGGGTTATAGAGCCTGGAGGCTACGCAACCAGGTTGGCAGTTGGCAGATGTCAATCTTGGTGACGTGTGAGGGCCATGTCAGATCATTGGCGACACATGGTGAGAGCGTGGGAGAGGACAGGTTTCGGTTACTGAGGAACAAATTTGGGTAGAGAAGAAATTGTGTTCTTTGCCCCTGCTGGAAGTTCCCCAGTCATTTTAGAGGCAGGACTGTGAGCATAGATGTGAAAGTGAACTCGGTGGAAAGCCAGTCAGGAGGGATTTCCCGCCGTTGCCACTTAAAAGGGCAAATGCCAAGGCTTTCCCTGTGCACCACTGGCTTGCTAGGAAATGGAAATTCTCCTTGAGTTTCAGGGTGTGTGGGAGTTTCAGGTGTGAATGAGCTTCCCTGATTCTTAATGAGTTGATCTGTATAAAGGGGATGTTGAAGCCTTCTGAGGTTTCTCAGAATTTCAGTTGCAAGATTTAGTATCAGAGATAAACCTTGACACCCAGGCCAGGAGGTGGCTGGTTCTGTTTTCATTGTTACTCTCTATTTCTACAGGAGGCTCCATTTTGTACAAAATATATATCAAAACCATGTTGATGCGGGTCCCTGAGATTTTACAGGCTGGGTTCTCAGGTAACCAAGAGAAACGATTTATGGAAAGCCCCCAAAAGGAGTCACGTGAAGCTAACACATCTCCACACTAACGGTTTCCCTTTCGGTTCCTTTTCCGTGTTAGTTGTGGTGAGGAGATGCTATGAAACCTTGTGGCACTCATTTGGTGACTTTCCTCAAAGCCCTGGGTTAGTGTCTCAGGATTCAATTGCACAGGTGGTCTTAGCTACAATTATAACACCAGGTACCACCTGGTCTTAGATCTTGAGAAAATTGCAGTAAAGTAGAGCCCCTTCCTGGCAGGAGAAGTCTATTGTTCTGACAGCGATTTCACTTCGACGCTTGCTAGTGCCGCGGCTTTACTCAGTTACGTTAATTGGAGAGAGGCCTCTTCCTTTTTAAGATTTATTTTTATTTATGTGCATGTTGTGTGTCTGTGTGAGTCAATGCCCCCTGTGCGTGGGTACCTGCATTTGGCCACAAGAGGGCACCAGATTTCCTGGAGCCGGAGTTCAAGAGCTGTGAGCAGCCTGCAGGGGCTGAGCCCTGATCTCAGGTCCTCTAGAAAGGCAGGAGGCACCTGCTTCAACTGCTGAGCCATCTCTCCAGCTCTGACAAGAGCTTTTATTTAAAAAAATTAATTTTCTGATATTATAATTTCCCATCTGGGCTGACAATACCCCCAGTCCCTGAGCCATAGACACTCTAACAAAAAAATCCCAACACCAGGCGTGAGAAAGCCTCTTCTCCGTTGTTGGTCGGGTTTTCCGAGAGACTTCAAAAACAGCATAGGTTATTGCTTGTGTCCTTGGCTGCCCCCCCCCCCCCCAGAGTGGAAGGTGCCATGCACTTCAGACGTGGGTCCCTGGGAAGAGCTTTTAAAAGAAAAGGCTTGGTTATGGCATACGCAGAAAAGGTCAATATTACATTCAGTAAGCAATGCAAAGTAATTAGTCCTAGTAATTGTATTAGATATGTAAGTGTTAGATACTAGGATGGGCACATTTTCTTGACACTAACCGTGTTAGAACCTGGGTTTCAGAGCATGGCTTTGGTGACTCTTGCAAAGCGTTTTGCCACACGCTTACACGAAGGTCCCATTCACCCTGCTCACACCCATACACATCTTCACTTATTCTCACTAAAGACGAGGAGCGATTTGTTTGTACGTAACTCACTCAGCTCGCTGTAGGTTTTCCCTCAGGGACAGTGGAACACTTGAGCTGCTCTCTCCACCTGTGTTTGCCGGGTTCCCTCCTACTGGATGGTAGGATGTGAGCTCTGACCACAGTGTCTGTATGAGGAGCACGGGGCTTTTCCTCCTGAGAGGGTATCACCGCCTTCTGGCAGCCCTCCGAGTCATTTCAGAATCTTCTCTTCAAATTTTCACCTCACTGTAACTTCCTGGTACTTCACTCCATATTCTGGCTATTTAATTTGGTGCCCCCTCACTAGCCTGTTCCCTTCAGTGTTTTTAGTTTGGGCTACACATTAGAACCATCTGAGAGTGTTAAAAATATACCAGTTGATCCCACGGAGATGTGCGTTTAGTTGGTCCCGAGCACGGCTTTGCCATCCTAACATTGGGTTATAATTTCAGTCTTTCTCCAGACGACTCTAATGGGCAGCTGTGTGTGAGAGACACTGCTTGACAAGAGGATCATCTTTTAATCTGCCAGCTCGTGGGAGAGATCTCTGACAATGAAGGGGACCTGGGGGGTGATCCCATTTGGCTCGGGAAAGAGGGTCAGCATAGGAGGATGCTTCCCAGCTTGGGGGCTTGTGTAATAGATGGGGGAAGGAGCCCTCTACTGAAAAAGCCGAAGTAGACAATAGGCTTAGGAGAGAACTCTGGGCATGAGAGTTTGAGCAATGAGAGACGCCTATATGGAGATAAGAATTACTAATAAATATTAACAAATATCAGGAGCGACCAAACACGGAAAAGGAATTTATTCTCCTACCGCTTCAAGTATGCCTCCTGGCTGGGTGCTCGTCAGTTGTTTAAATATTTCTTGCTGTGGAGAATGAGTTGCCATTTCTAGCTTTGCATAGCTAGGGTATTTTAATTCCTTACAGGGCACAGAATCTGTCATGTGTGCTCCTAACCTCCGTCTGATGGTCCTTTCTCTGCACTGGGAGCTGCGTGCAAGCCCACTGGTTTTCCGTGCAGTGGCCTCTAAGTCTTAGGGGAAACTGACTCCCTGGGGTCGTCTTCCTTAGATTTCAGGCTCCTCCATGATCTTGGAAACATTTACTGTGGTTATATTTCCTAGCACCTAGCACGTCTTCCTACAGGTCAGCGGGAAGTAAACGCCAGTTTAGTTCCCTGAGCCAGGCTACCCAAGGGGACAAGTATTTTTGACCATATCTTCAGTTAGTGACATTAGATATCAGAAGTTAAGAAGAAAAAAATTACTATGCATTTACCATGCAGAAAAAAGGCATTTTTTCCCTATGAAAGGCTTTTTTATTTATAGCCACTTAAAAATACTGGATTTTAAAACAGAAAATTTAGATAAAAGTGAATTGTATTTTATTGAAGAAAATATCCTTGTAACTGTTTTAAGAAAATTTTTCTCAGTGGGGGAATAAATCTGACTACTTTGTTTGGAAAATGAGGATAACTGTCATTTCAGAGTTGGTAAAATTAGAGGAGAGCCCAACAAGGATCCACCCTTTCTGTTCCTGTCATAGGAGATTTGGTGTTTTAATGTACTGAGCGTGGAAGCATGGTCTTGTTCACGCTGGGCACGTGTTTCACCCCTTGCAGAAGGTCTTTCAAAAAAGTAGAAGTGGCGGTCATGCCCACATTTGCATAACTGGTCTTTTTATTCCCCCCCCCCCCACCCTGAAACTGTTTTGAACTCAGAATGTGTTGTTTAGGCCATGATTCATACGTCAGAGGACTGAAGAGTCTTGCTTTAGGTACTTGGAAGAGCCAAGGAGCGTTTCCATATATAGCTGCAGAAACCTTGGTTGGCCGGTTCTGGTTTGAAGGGATATTATTCAGAGTTCATTCCTGATTTTTTTTTTTCCCCTCTTCAAGAGACGACTGCAGCGGGCAGTGAAATTTTGTGCCAAAAGAACTAAAGCTTGCTCTGTGGCCTGCCTCCTCTTTCACTTCCTCTGTAGCGCTCACAGGTCCGTCAGCTGGTGACACTTAATTCATTTCTTCCAGTCCACTTCCTGCTCATCGCCCCGGGAAGCCCCGGAGCAGCCTCTGCAGAGATGAATCAAGACAGTGCCTAAGAGTCATAGCCAGAGGCTCCCCAGCCACTCTGAGAATGGGATCTGTTTACCTCAGAGTTCCCTCACTGGGAAAGGTATTTGGAATTTTGGATGGTGGCCTGGAATTTTCGAGAGCGGAGCTCTCCAGGGAAAAGTTGCGCTCCCAGCAGTGAGCGTAGACAGTTTATGCTGTCTGCCCTTTGCAGACAGAGCCGTGTGATGTAGTAATTGTTCTTTGGGAAAATGAGGAGCCCAGTCAGCGTTAGTTCTGGCTTCATACTTAATACTGGTGTCGTCAGCCTTAGCCATCAGGGTCCGGAAGCAGGTAGCTCCACGCACCCGTTCTTCGTGTCTCTTACCGTCTTTCTCTTTAGCTCATTGTAAGTCAGACCTACGCTTGACGCTTGGACGGTTTATGGGATGTGGTGTTTTAACCCAGCTAATTCGGTTCTTTGGATCTGTTTTCTTCACCTGTAAAATGAAGTGAGCAGTATTTATTGCACAGGGTGAGGATTTAATATTAAAAATCAGGTGAGGATTAAGTGGATTAGACCTCACAATACTCACAAAGGGGTTAACAGATGTCTTCGGGGGGGGGGGGCGGAGGGCAAGTGATTTTGTTCACAGCCTCTTGGGCTTCAAGCTCTGGATTCTACCCCGTTCTGACTGCTAACTCCAGATGTCCAGGCATTTATATTTAGGAGTCCTTGCCTTTGTCCTCGGCATCCTCCTCAGAGACTTTTAAGTTTGAAGTGGACCATCTCGTCCTTTTTGGGCAGCAGTGAGCAGAGATTCAAGAAACACCAACTCCCCTTCTCCAAGGGCTATCCCATTTCTTCTCTCTGGCCCATACTTTTCAAGGAGCTCGTTCCTTGGATTATCATTCAGTTTTATTGTTGTCTGTAGTCTTTGATTTTTTTTTTTCATTTTCCACTGATTCTTCGTAGGCCGTTGCTTGGAAACTTAGTCTTCACCCTGCTCATCTGGGTTACCACTATCCTGCTTCTTAAACCAAGTTCTTTTATTTCCAGAAACCTGGAAAATTATTTTTTCCCCGAATTCCCTTCAATTTGAATTCCAGTTAATTTAGGATTAATCTTAAAGGAATTATTTTTATGTGCATTTTATGGTATTTGCCTACCTGGGTCTTTGTGAGTCATGTTTGTGCCTGGTACCCGAGGAGGCCAGAAGAGAGCATCACATCCCCGGAACTAAGGTTCCAGATGCTTGTGAGCTGGCCCGTGGGTGCTGGGAACTGAAGCTGGTTGCACTGCAAGACCAGCAAGTGCTGAACTGCTGAGCCATCTCTCTAGCTCCCCTTATTTTCCAACTTGTTCTGACTGACTCCACTATCCTAAAGTAAGCGACTGGAGAGGAGGCCAGCTTTGCGTTAGTGTAATGCGTGTTACAGGCAGCATTGAAAATCTAGTAACTGTACGTGGCTGCTTGGCAAAGTGGTAAGAAAGAAGCTGGAAGGAAAGCATTCATATTGATGTATGGTTAGCAGACACATTTTAAACACCCTGAGCCTGCATAGATTCAGAGACGACTCACAGGCTCATGTCTAAATATTCTAAACCATATAGTTGGGATATTGAGGTTTCTGTGTGTTGTGTGCATGTGCCAGGGTAGATTGCATGTGCCCACACATGCACGTGGGGGCTAGAGGATAGCAGGTACCCTGTTCTGCCATTACCTGCTCTTTTTCTCGTAAGGTGAGATTTCCCACCGAACCTGGGCGATACCTCTGTCCTGGCTCTCTACCTTCTCATAGTGCTGGAGTTTCTACGAAACACATGTGGTTATGTTCTAATTCTTGAAGAGATCCAGACTTCGGATAGGAATATCCTTTCAAATATTTTCCTTTTCTAAAATGCTGAGCTAGTATTAATAGACTATTAAATCATGCTGGGGATACGGCACAGTTGGTTGAGCACATGACTATGGCTGGCTTTTAATGTAGCTCTGTGTATTATGTATCTGAGTTCAGATTCTTACACATTTGTAGCAAATGCCCTTAGCCATTGAACCGTCTCTCCCAAGCACCGATGATCCGATGATGGTGACTTAATCTTTTTTTTTCTTGAGACAGGGTCTTTTGTATTTCATCTTAGTTTCAATTTCTATTCTCTTTTCTCCACTTCCACGTGCCAGGATGGCAGGCGTGCATGGTTAACGCGGTGCTAGAGATTAAAGTTGAGAGTTCATAACGGCGGGCAAGCACTCAGCCACCTGAGCCGTATTCCCAGCGTGATTTATTTATCCCTTAAAACCAGTTTAGCGCTTTAGAAAAGGGGAAATATTTGAGAGGATATGCCTATCCAAAGTCAGGAGTTCTTCAAGAATTAAAAAATAATCACGTGTGTTTCTTAAACGATAAAGGCTTAATTTAAATTAGTGCTGTGTGATATAGTTTCTTGGCCTCTGGAAGATCAGAGTTCCCGGGTATCAGAAGTACTGCAGAGGCAGAATAGGGAGTTCTGAGCTTGGAATAATTCTCTTTCTACCCTCATTGATCTGGTCCCCTGCTCAGGTGGAAAATGTTTGCTATGCCCAGGACCTGGCTACCCTTGGAATCAGATGTTGACCGGACTGGGAGATGATGAGATTTCGGAACAGACATTTGCTCAGTAGCTCACAACATAGCCTGGACCCTCGGTTCCAACACAGGCTGCTCCTGAATCCCCATAAAAGCGTCGAGAAGCATGCCAGGAAGTGCGTTCCTGCTCCCACAGGAAGAAAGAGGCGAGATTCGGGATCGCTACGTGGATCTCTGTCCTGCTAGAGTTCTCTTCTAAGACCAGACCCCTTAGGCATCATTAGGAATATATCTGAAGTCAGGCATGGTGGTGTGTCTATAGTCCTCACTGTAGGAGGCTGAGGTGTAAGGGTGGCTTGAACTCGGAAGTTTAAGACGAGACCAGCCTGGGAAACGGCAGGATTTCATCTCAAAACAAACACAGAAACAGAAAGTTGGTGCCAGGCTGTGGGTAGAGTCAGTGGGTAAAGTGCTCGCTGTACAAGCCTGGTGACCTGAGTTCAGACACCCAGAACATCCCAGTGTGTCCCTGCTGGGAATTGGGAGGCGGAGTCAGGGGAATGACTGGCAGTTCACTGGTGGCACACAGTACTGAAGCAGCAGAGAGACAGGGGCTCAGATACAGTGGACGGTGAGGACCCGGCACCCGATTGTCCTGAGATCGTCCTCTGACCTCTGCATACACAGATGACCATTGATCATCTGTCCACACTCAAACACATATGAGACCCAGAGACAGACAGACACGCCCACCCCATTGGGACTCAATACTGGATGGTACTACAGAACCCACAGAATAATGCAGGTTAATGGCTTTGCCGTACCTAGTGAGAAGGTTGAGGGAGAGGCCACTCTCTGGAATCCATCAGTAGGTTTCTGATAGGGCGAGGCTTATCAAAGCCTTTCTCCTTTTGCTACACTTTAGACTTTGGTTTGGGCGAGACAAGTTGGAATAAGTAGCATGCAGCAGAGAGTGTGCATTTCACCTACAGGATGGGGTCTGACTCATCTTCCCCCTGGGTGGCTTTATAAGTGACGGTGCCTTCTGGGGCAGAGGTGGCCTTTTGTTAGTAGGCAGAGATGCCCACATGAAGACACTTGGAAGCGTTTCACGTAGCTGTTAATCATATTGGGTACTCTAAGCGGTTTGCCAAGTTAGTCTCTTGTGCTAATGAGGTTGCTAATTTTATTCTGTGTCAATGGTGCTCAGCTGTGAAAAGGGCTGCTTCTTTGTTAAAGCTTTCTTAGCACAAAGGGCAAAGAATAGCAATGCAAATATATATGTATATGTACATATACATACATATACGATCGTGTATATATTATATATATGTATATCTACATACACGTATATATACACAATGCATATACATAGGCTTAGTTTATTTATAAAAACTAACATATATATCACATATATGTCTTTAGAATAAATTAGTTTTGTTAGTGCAAATAGCACAGCAGCCTATTCATTGGAAATAGTGGGTGTAGAAGACAGACTGCCAAATTAGCGATATTCAAGACTGATGGATTATCTTTTTAAATATTATTGATCCGTCTCTATCTGCCTGCCTTTCTGTCTATATCTGGATTTTTATTTTATTTTTTATTTTATTTTTTTGGTTTTTTGAGACAGGGTTTCCCTGTACTTTCTAGAGCCTGTCCTGGAACTAGCTCTTGTAGACCAGGCTGGCCTCGAACTCAGAGATCCGCCCGCCTCTTCCTCCCGACTTGGGATTAAAGGCGTGCGCCACCACCGCCCGGCTCATATTTTCATAAAACGGGTGCGGTTAGACAGCTTTATTAAATGAGAATCTCTGGGTGATTTATAAAATTAATCACTTCAGTAGACATTTATTGAGTCTCAATGGCATACAGGGGATGCAGAGATAAAAGCCCACCGCTTTCAGTCCACTCAGACTGCTCTAGATGGGGCCCTAGAAGATGAAGCTGTTGCTGCGTGACTTTGGGAGGTGCTTCTCGTTGCACCAGAGTGGCAGGTCCCCGAGTAGTGGCTCAGACAGGAGTGACACAGTGGCCCAGCTGCTCCCTCCCTCCTGAGCTAATCTGGAACATGAGTCACAGCACTGGAATCAGGAGCTGGATAAAGGAACATTTGTTTAAAACGGGACCTGGAAGACTTCTCAAGAAGCCAAAGTCTTGTTCTGGCTGCACGCCCCAGGGTGTCTGCGGTGAGATAAGAGAGAGAACTTCCAGAGGAGAGGCAGTTGGCTGACGAACTTAGTCCTGTGGAGGGGGTTTGCCTACAGCCTGCCCGGCTTTGCTGTTTGAGATTTTGAAGGTTTGGAAAAACCGCTTCACCTGCCTTAAGTTGCTCTCAAGGATCTATCAGTGATAAGCAGTATTGGTCAAATTAACGATGCAAAATAAAGTATCAAATTTGCATGTGTTTAGTTCCATGACACAAGAGGCCAAGACTAAGTCTGATTTCTGACACAATAAAGTAAGAAATAAATTCAGAAGGGGGTTTTGTGTCAAGCCCGCAAGAGCCAAGAGATGCATGTCAGGGTTTCTTCTGCTGTCATAAAAAGACCACGACTGGAAGCATCTTGGGAGAGAAAATGGTTTATTCCGTTCCTCGCAGCTCCCCCATGGCTCGTCATGGAAGGAAGTCAGGGTAGAACTCAGAGCAGGCAGCTGGGGGCTGATACAGAGGCCATGGGGGAGAGCTGCTCACTAGCTTGCTCTTCATGGCTTGCTCAGCCTTTGGCCAGCAGCCCACGGGTCCCCCCACCCACAGTGATGTGGGCCCTCCCACATCAATCATCCATCAGAAGACTCTCCCACAGGCCGAGCTGGTGGGGGTGTTTACTCAAGTGAGGGTCCGTCTTCTAAACGGATTCAAGCTTGGGTCAGCGTGCCATAGAACCAGCCAGTGCAGTGATCTTTCGAAGAGGTTTGTACTTAAAACTCAAGAACGTTCGCTTTCAAGAACGAGATACTTAAACTCAAGAACATTGGCTTTCAAGAACGAGATGGAAACAAAGCCAAACGCATCCGACTCCCGGTGACAGCTGGACCTGTAGGGCACAGGACCTGGAGCCGGGAGCTGAGCTTGTGGGAGGTGTGAGCTCTTTCGTCCCTCTGCAGAGGACTGGTCCAGGCTCAGCTGAGACGCTAGGGAGCCTGACGCTGAGGTGCAGGTGGCGCCATTTCATCCCCACAAGGCGCCGACTTCTGGAGCTGTGTCTGACAAGGTGATGATTTCTGCCTCGAAGCGCTAGTTCGGGTACTGCGGGTTAGGCCATCAAGAGACTGTGACGCAGTGGGGGTCGTTCTTCTATAGGGACAGTCCCTCAGTGTTTTAGTTGTGATTTCTAGAGCCATCATCTCTCTCACCACCAGCATAAGTTTTTCTTCCACCTAATAACGGGAGAATTATCTGGATCGCTACAAAACAATGTGCTGGCTTTGGGAGCTCCCGTTGACAGCGTGTTAGGCCCAGTACTGGGTGTACATGTCTTAACGCTGTTGTGACTTAGACATGGCCAGCTCTCCGTTTGTCTAAGCAGTCCATTCTTGAGGCAGAGATGGCCCACGCCTCTGTATCGTAGTCGGTAGCAGTGTGTTCTTGTCCAAGATGATATTATTTTTGCTACTTGTGAGTTTTTTTTTTTTTTTTTTGTGGGAGATTAGTGCTGTACTGTTTCTGGCTCATAGGTAGCGATGACTGATTTGTGTCTGAGATGGAGTCTTTTTTTTTTAGAACTGAGAAAGACTAGAAGTTATTCTAGCTTTTTAGCTTTCTGGTTTCTAAGCAGTATGGGATGTTCTTTAGGGAGTGAGGTCACAGGCTTTGGACTCTGGTTTTCTAAAAATGAGCTTGTTTCTTAATGTTACCTATATCTCAGTGTCCCAGTTCATAAAGCAGAACCATTGGCTGTTTTTAACTTCTAAGGTGATTGTGATGAGCAAATGGCAGAATCCATGAAACACACACAGGGCACACAGCAGCACACAGTCAGCACACAGCAGCACACAGTCAGTACACAGCAGCACACAGTCAGCACACACTCAGCACACAGTCAGTACACAGTCAGTACACAGCAGCACACAGTCAGCACACAGCAGCACACAGCAGCACACAGGGCACACAGTCAGCACACAGTCAGTACACAGTCAGCACACAGCAGCACACAGCAGCGTACAGTCAGTACACAGTCAGCACACAGTCAGTACACAGCAGCACACAGTCAGCACACAGTCAGCACACAGTCAGTACACAGCAGCACACAGTCAGCACACAGTCAGCACACAGTCAGCACACAGTCAGCACACAGTCAGTACACAGCAGCACACAGTCAGCACACAGTCAGCACACAGTCAGTACACAGCAGCACACAGTCAGCACACAGTCAGCACACAGTCAGTACACAGCAGCACACAGTCAGCACACAGTCAGCACACAGCAGCACATAGTCAGTACACAGTCAGTACACAGCAGCACACAGCAGCACACAGTCAGCACACAGCAGCACACAGCAGCACACAGGGCACACAGTCAGCACACAGTCAGTACACAGTCAGCATGAAAGGGGTTTATTCTGCCATTATCATCTTTCCAATTAAATAACGGATGAAAAAGCTGAACGTTTATAAAGAAGAATCTCTCTTCTCTCTCAGTGTCTCTCTTCTCCCCTCTTCTATCTCTCCAATCTGTCTACACACATGTGTAGGTGTGCGTATACGCGTGTGCATGCAAGCATGCACCGGTGCGTGCGTGTGTGTGTGTGTGTGTGTGTGTGTGTGTGTGTATGTGAGTCTAAGAAGCATATGAGATTTCTTAACGTTATTGCAATCAGGGAATTGTGAATTAAAACGGCGATATGATAACATTATACATTGATCAGAATGGCAGAAGTCCAATAACACAGAGTGAAAATCTGCCTCAGCAGCACCAGCCGCTCACAAGGACGCCAGGCTCCAGGAACCTTGCTCATTGATAGTGAGAACAGAAAATGAGACCGTCATTTTGGAAGACAGATTGCCTGTTAAAAATAACCTTACAAGCTAAAAGTGCTAAAAATAGTTTTGTGCAGTCCATAAATTATGCTCTTAAGCACTTAGCACATCAACCTGAAAGCTTGTGTCCACATAAAAACTCCAGAATGTTTGCGGAAGTTTCATTCAAAATCAAGAAAACGTGGAATCCACTTAGACGTATTCCAGCGGATGGGTGATCTGTGATACATCATAGACAAGGGAATGAGTTACCAAACCACAGAAGACATGGGTGAATCTGAAATGCGTTCGTCTATGTAGTGTATGATTCTAACTCTATTCTGGAAACAATTACACATATTTATCTAAATAAACAACTAAATAAAACACTTACAGTTTGGGGGGAGCCTGAAGGCAGGTTGGAGTATGTGAAACAGGACATTTTGAAGTTAATGAAAGTATTTTGTTTGAAAGTGTGATTGCGAGCCTGTGATGATATGCGATTATTAAAATAATTATGACTTGATAGTACTATGAGTAAACTTTAATGCATGCAAATTAAAAATTCATTTGGGAACCTGTGGGACTCCAGGGTCAATGCGATAAGGTGGTGGTAGCCATGTATGACACAATGTTGCTGAAGGGAATGAGGGCACAGGGTGGTAACTAAATAACTCTGGAAATGAGTGGAGCCAGAAGAATAAAGGAGAAGAAAGAATGGAGAAGAAACGAAGAGTGAGCAGTGTGCTCAGGTTGAAAGGGTTGTTTCATCCGGGGCGTGGTTTACGGATCTTGATCCTGCGACATCTGTGTATTGAAACCACATAGTCCAGTGAGCGAGGGGGGGGTGCCCAGAACGAAGTGGCGGTGGGTTATCCACAGGAGGCCAGAGATCATTACTGTCTAGGTTTTGAGCATCTTATCATTGTATTTATCTTAATACGGCTAGAGTTGGAGGCATTTGGAAGATTTTCTAGATAGATGTTTATGGAGAGTTATCATACATACCTACATTTCCTTCCTCCTTCAGCTGAGGGAGCCTAAAAACAGTAAGGGATGAGGCTCCAGTAGCAATTAAGGGAACTTCTTAGAGACGGGGCCAATTCTAAGGCTGATCAGGAAATAGACAAGCGAGCCTGCAGATTTGCTAAGGCCAGAAAGTGTGGAAGCGCTTTAGAGGAAAGGAAACACAACATCAAACCGGCAGTGACATGCATTGTGTCTAAGAGACTCAGAAGCCAATGAAAGAGGTCCAGGTCACCCAAACTAGCTGCTAGCGCAGTGGTTCTCAGCCTTCCTGGCTGCGACCCTTTAATACAGCTCCTCATGTTATGGCGACCCATGGCCATACAGTTATCTCCATTGCTACTTCATTACTGTGATTTTGCTATTATTATGAGTTGTAAATATAAATATTTGTGTTTTCACACCCTTGGAAGGGGTCACAACCCACGGGGTGAGAACCACTGTGTTAAGGTATAGATTAGTGTTGCATTAGTCTTGGGTATAAAATGAGGATCCATAAGTGCTTTCTGTTTTTTGCTATGTGCCTGTGTGTATGTGTGTGTGTGTGTGTGTGTGTGTGTGTGTGTGTATGCGTACATGTTCACGTGTGTGTTTGTGTGTGTGTGTATGCGTACATGTTCACATGTGTGTGTGTGAGTGGGTGGGTGGTATTCATGAACTCCATGTGCATGTGGAGGCCTGAAGTTGACCATGTGATGTCTTTTCTGATTGCTCTCTCTTTATTAACTGATGTAGATCTTTAATTGAATCTAGAGCTTGCTGATTCTGCTACTGTAGTTAGCTAGCTTGACCTGGGGATCCTGTCTCTGTTTCCAAACGCTGGGATTACAGGAGACTTCTCTGCCTACCCAGCATTTATATGGATTCTTGGGATCCGAACTCTGGTCCTCATGATTGACTGGTGAGCATTTTGTCTACTGAGCCATCTCTTCAGACCTCCGTGGTCATTTGGATGCAAAAAGGCAACATGGAAAGGAGGGGGACAAGCAACTTTATGGTGAAGGAAATTGGTAAAATGTAGATAATTGATTATGGCCATTTTTTTGGTTTTGTTTTGATTTTTTGAGACAGGGTTTCTCGATGAAGCTCTGGCTGTCCAAACGGTTAAGGAGCTAAGACAGGAAGTGACCTACTATTCCTTCCCGGTGACAAGCTTGTGAAATACTCCTCATTTCTTTCTCCTGCCTTCATGCACCGGGAAGTCTGCATTCAGATGTAGCTTCTGCATGCTTGCTGCTGGGTGATTGTGAAGCGCAGAGCCCCTCCATGACCTGTGTGGGGTCCATGATACCGATAAAAGATATATTTTGGTGTGTTGAGTCATGGAGAGGAAATGGCAAGTTTTTAGGCAGACAGCTCGCAGTGCAGTGCTGACTGCACCACGCGCTAGGGGAAGTCGGTTGGCTTCTCTGTTCTTGAGCTTTCCTGTGTGATGGTAATGAAGATAACGCTACTGGTGTTGCAGGGTTATTGTAGGATTAAGCAAATAGCTCACGCCATTCCTTGGCGTACAGTCACTGCGACTGGGGCATCATCTGTCTTCCAGTATTTTGAGCTCTTAACTCAAAATTTGTCAGTGGTCCCTCATGCATGCTCGGTTTTCCATATGATGTAGTCAATGCAGTGCTGTTCAAAATAGCCCAGCTATTCTTACTTGGTGTGTCACGCACAGGACAACTGTCTCACACGCTGTCTTGGAGCCTTCCCTGGTAGACTGGCTTCTATCACATTTCTCCCTGCTGCTTTGGATGTTGAGTGTCTGGTTTGGGTCACACGAGGAGACTGGACACTGCGCTGTAGTTTGAGATGTGAACTCAGATAGAGGACAAAGACCCAAGGAAGACTGAGATGATGTTCTTGGAATTATAAGTTATTACTGGTTTTCTATCTCCTGCATAGAAACTTGCTTTTTCTTTCTTTTTTTTTTTGTGCAACAAATAATGGCTTCGTTTTATTACAACGTTTCTGTTAACTGTTGAAATCAGTGGAGCAGTTGCAAAATAAAACAAGTGCACAGTTAGATGGGAAAAAAGCATGGAAGGCCCACGCCTACTGAGATCAGAGCTGTGTTTAATGACTAGGGAGAAGACAATGCGCCATTGAGATCTTGTCCTTCTAGAAGAACATATAGAAATGGTGTGGAGCAATCAGTGCCTTTCCCATGCATTTATGGCAACTGCTTTCTAAATTTGGACACATAGTTTGTGTCATATGAAAGACAAATAATAAAAACCATTCATATTTTCATTTATGAGCAATTAATTTCCCAGCCCAACCATGAAGAGTATGGGAGATAAATTAACGATATGTTTACACCTTTCAATTTAGTGAATGTGTTTCTTCTAGAAACCTGGAAATTTGGTTTGTATTGAATAATGGTAAAACAACATTCAGGGTATGTTAAATATTTAGCAGTTTTTGAGTGTGACAAAGGCATAGAAACTAAGAAATAGGAAGACACCAGTCGGCTTTCTTTCTTCTTTGTTTTTGCATCCTGATCAATGTTTCCCCTCCCAGTCCCTTTTCCCTCCCACTTCCCCTCTTCCTTCCACCTCCTCCTTCTCTGCTTCTCTTGAGAAAAGGGCAGGCCTCCCATGGATGTCAACCAGTGCTGGTATATCAAGTTGCAGTGAGACTAGGCACTGCTTCGTCTATTAAGGCTTGATGATACCCTCCAGTAGGAGGAAGAGGGTCCTAAGGCAGGTGAAAGAATCAGATACAGCCCCTGCTGGCAATGTTAGGAGCCCCACAAGAAGACCAAGCTACAGAACTGTCACATATATGCAGAGGGCCTCGGTGAGTCCCACGGAGGCTCCCTGGCTGTCAGTTCAGTCTTTGTGAGTCTCAGTGAGCCCTGGTTAGTTGGTTCTGAACTGTTGCCTCAGTGAACCCTGGTTAGTTGGTTCTGAACTGTTGCCTTTCTTAATTGTGGTCTTTGTCAAAATTCAGAAATTTCTAGCAGTATTAAGAATGTGTGCCTTGGTTATAAACACACACGCTTAATTTTGAGAGCTTTTGCTAAAAGGCCATGACCTTTAAATAGACAGATAAAATGCCCACAAATACAGTTTTAATAAAAAAGCTTTGCTCTCTTGGAGAAGCACTCCTGTGCATGCCTGCTAAGACCTGTTTCTAGTCTCTGCATCTCCATGTTTATCCCTTCATCTCCCACCAGAATTGTTCTGAGGTTAAAGAAAATATAGAAATCCCGAAACACTGACTGACTTCTGTAGTCCGCAGACTTCTTCCTCTTATCAGGATGTTTACAAACTTTTAATCGGTATCTCACAAGTTAACGGTAGTTACACACAGTCTTGGGTTCCTTTTAGTTGTGTGTCTCTGCATTCCTCGGGCTCAGTTATCCTAAGAAAACACCCCATGTCGCAATTTTCAGCATATGGAAAGACAAGTTGGCTAAAGACTTCTTCTTCCCCCTCCTCCTCCTCTTCATCTTCCCCCTCTTCTTCTTCCTTCTTCTTTTAAAATATTTATTGACATTGTTTTGTGTGTATGAGTGTTTGGTTGTACACATGTATGTGCATAACATGTATGCATGTCTGGTGCCTCCAGAAGTTAGCAGAGGGTGTTGGATTCTGTGTCGGTTTGAATGAAAATGGGCTCCTTAGGCTCATATATTTAATATCTGTTCCGAAAGGATTAGGAGGTCTTGTTGGAGGGAGGGAGCGTATCATGGGGGACGAGGGACAGTGAGCCTTGAGGTTTCAGAAGCCCATGCCAGTCTAGCTCTCTGCTTCATGCCTGTGGGTCAGCAGCTGCTCCGGTGCCTGCCTGCATGCCTGCCTGCCATGGACCCCATCTCTACAACTGTAAGCCAGCCCTCAACGAAATGCTGTCTTTTAAAAGTTGCCATGGTCACACCGCCTCTTCGCAGCTATACAGACCAGTCACTAAGACGGATTCCCTGGAGCTAAATTGTAGGTGGTTGTAGGCTGCCAGATCTAAGTCCTGGAAACAGAACTTTAAGAAGAGAAAGTACTCTTTTTTTTTTTTTTTTTTTTTTTGAGGCAGGGTTTCTCTGTAGTTTTGGAGCCTGTCCTGGAACTAGCTCTTGTAGACCAGGCTGGCCTCGAACTCACAGAGATCTGCCTGCCTCTGCCTCCTGAGTGCTGGGATTAAAGGCATGCGCCACCACCACCCAGCGAGAAAGTATTCTTAATCACTGAGTTAAAAGCCGCAGGCTGACGAAATGAAGGCTGCCGTGTCACCACAAACATCATTTCAGGAGAATCATCCGTCGGTGGTGACAGTGCTGGCATCCGGATGGGATTCCCTTTCTGTTTTAGCTAATCTGAGTTGTGGTAAGTCAGAGCAGCTAAAGCCGTTATGGCCCATTCTTCCTTGGCTATTATACTGAGTATTTTACACATTCTTCCCCGTACAAACCCTCATGCCAACTCCATGAGGAGCAACATCACAATTGTCAACTACAGGCCATGCAACCAAGGTGCAAAGGCTAGGGCAGCTTGATGAGGTCTCACAGGACTAGGGCTGGCTTCAGCCTTTGCTGTCTACGCACTGTGTAGAACTGGCTGCCTGTGAGCCATTCTGGGAACCATGAGCAGGAATATCCGAGGATGGCTAATTGAAAACACAAGGCCTTCTGAGATGATATATCTAGTATTTCCATAATAATTGGTACTGGGCTAGAACTGACCACAGAATAAATAAAGGGAATATATAGATATTAGGGATGTTTTTAAGAGCTTTTGCCTTGTTTGGTCCTAAGCATCATGATAGAACAAAACAGAAATGAAGGAAAAGTAGAATATGGGGAACACAGTTATGAGTGAGAAGATTAAGAATACCTTTTGCTTCTGCTTTTGTACCTAGTGATAACTCTTGTACTTTATAAACACACTGGTTAGGAAACGATCAACAGCATAGACAGTTTCTCGTAGAGAAAATACCAAATATTTTCAAAACTATCTGAGGTAAGGTGAAAATAACTGAGAAATTTATTTATGTATTTTGAAATCCATCTTGTAATTATTACTATAAATAAAAACCCATTGTCACTTTCTGGTCACATTTTAGTCTCTTTTAATCTACCATTGGACTATGTGTTTTGAATTTGAAGCCTATTACTATTATTATTGAAAAGGAGGTATTGGAAACGTTTTGGTTATCACTTGGGATAAAAGAAGACACCCAACAGTTGGTAGATTCAGACAATATTTTACTATTGTTCCCTATGATTTTGTGGGTTGACCTGCCTGTTCCCTGGAGTAAGGCGTGTGGTTTCATTTGGCAGCTGGAATAAGGATCATCTGTCTGAACGCTTATGCAGACTGTATAGCCCGTGATGGCTCCTGTGCTTGGCCAGGCAACGGATGCTGGGGTCACCTGGCACTGTCTACTGGAGTGGGTATCCAGGGGACCTTCATGTGACTTGTCTCATACATGGTGTTGGGTTTAGGAGGGGGTAGTCAAAGGGGTTCTGGGGTACTGTGGGGCTTCTCAGAGTTTAGCTTCCAGAGTCCCAGAAAACCTTTTAAAAAAGGCAGCATATATATACATATATACAATATATATACATTGTATATATGTATATATATTATGCAACTGTATTACATAATACCACTTTTGTATAAGCATTATTGTACATTGTACTTACTGTCCTTTCATAGTCCCTATCCCCCTTCAGCATTATTGAATACACACACACACACACACACACACACACACGTATATACTTTAAAACAAATTGTGTGAGTGTGTGTGTGTTTGTGTGTGTGTGTGTGAGTGTGTGTGTTTGTGTTTGTGTGTTTGTGTGTGTGTGTGAGTGTGTGTGTGTGTGTTTGTGTGTGCGCGTGCATGTGCCTGCCATTGCAAGTGTGTGGAGGTCAGAGGATGACAGAGAGGGCCTGGTGTCCTCCCACTACGTGGCTTTCCAGGGAGCAGACTCCTGGTCATCAGGCTTGGTAGTCAGTGCTCTACCCACCGAGCAACTTCCCTACCCACCCCCCTTCTCAGCCTTCATCTGCGATTTTAGGAAATCACCAAGTCAGCTCCAGTTGTGAAGACTGAAGAACCTCTGTCATCTTTGATCTCCCGCAGCTGCGGTTGGGGTGCTGTTGAAGAAGGCGCCATACTTAGAGACCCTTTGCAATATAACCAGGGACAGAGAGAGCTGAGGGGGAGTTGCTTACCAATCTGTAGTTCAGCGTTTACGGTGTCTGCACTTACCATCTTAGCTCAGTGCCATCAATGACAACATGTAGTCACCTTCTTCAGTGACACTTCAAGATCCAAGCCAGAATTTGGCTGACATATCCTGATATCTTTTGAGGATTACCTTCTGCCTTTTGCTAACGCTAGAGACACAGAAACAAGGTAGAAACCCAAAAATAGCATCGTAATGACTAATTTTGTTTTTTTTGCAAGGCAAACAGCCAGGTATTATGTAAGCTGGCTCACAAGATGTCTTTGCAAGAACTCTAGAGAAGTGGCTGCACTCTGCCAGATTCAGAAGAATTCCAGCCTCCCTTGAAAGGCCTTTTTGGAATGCTGGAATCTCAGTCGGCTCGTTTTCCCACGGCTCAGAGGTCTGAGTCAAGTGTGCCCAGGTGAGATATTAATAGTCTCCCTGTGGGTTAGGTAGCTTGGTTCCTAAAAGAAGTATCAGCATCTCTACATATTGCAGAGAAACTTAAGGTCATGTGAAGAATAAACAGTTCCATTTATAATAGCTAATTTTTTATTTATTCTATGAGAATATCATAGATGTTTATAAGGTATTTTTATCATCTTCCACCCTTTCTCTGACTCCTCCTGGCTTTCCCTGTATGGTCCCTCCCAACTTTATGTCCTTTAAGTTTTTTTTTTTTTTTTGATTTATAACTAACGTTCTTGCAGTTCTGAGGGTTGTGCTAGGCATACACCCCGCCATTAGCTCTTATAATTAGTGGAGTTATGGCCAGATGATGTGAAAATATGCAAATAAAAGAGTATAGTTTTCTTTCCCAGAAACTGCACAAGGGATCTCTTTTGTGACAAATGCATGCTAAAGCTTGAATTTAGACTGGAGGTGACGGTGTGACTGAGATTTGGTTGTTGGCATGTCGTCTTTTGTATCTAGTCATCCCATGCACACGTTTTAGCTAAAGACGTGGAGTTTCAGAAACCTCTCTTCATACAATGTGCTTTGAAAATAAAACAACATTTCTTGACCTATTTTGTGGATAAACACACAAAACGCTATGTTAGCTCTATACAAGCTGCGTCTTCTGTTTTATAGCACTGCTCACATAGATGCCTTCACTCTCTCCGTTAACATCCCCTGGCTTTGTATTCTGCAACAGTAAGCGTATGCAAATGGTGCGCATTTTATGCTAAATATTAAATCTAGGAGCCGCTGCTAGGAGCTTCCTGGCACTTACTGCTAGAAAAAAAAGTATTTTGAATCCATCGTATTTTTAAAGAAGTAAGATCAATACTAGCCAGTTCTTAAGGTCTGTGCAGACAGGTATTCCAGACACCCTGGGTCAGCTCTGCTAACATTGCCACGGGGTGGCTTTCAGCTCTGAAGATTTTGAAGCTGGTTTTCAAGCACACTCTTAGCTCCCCCCCCAGCTTACACTAGTTTTCATAATTGAAAAGCATTATAAGAACCCTACGGTGCCACATTAATGGTACAAACGTATCCGTGAACTGATTTCACGATTGAAATGGTGAGTCACTCTTTATGCCTGTTTGATTCTGAGACTGAACTCAGCCACAAACATGGTATTTATAAAGCATTTCAATCACTTAGATGCTGTGAGTGTAGGAAACACTAAAGAATCCATTATTCTTCCTACACTTTGGCACAAACCATGTAGAAGTAAACACGCCTAGCAAACATCTGGAAAATAGGAAACGACATGGGGATAATAATTGTCCGAGTGTATTTAGCTCGTTTCTTTCTTTCTCGAATTTCTGCTTTTATACTTTCATTTTTCAAAGACTTTTTGCGGCGAGATCGCTTTAGCCCGGGCGTGTGTCAGATAACTACACGAGAGCCTGTGGTTGCTAACGCGTATGCCTCAGTGACTTGTTAATTCTTAAATTATGGTCATGCATACATGAAAGTTTCCAGGCAGCCAATCCCTAGTCTCCTATGTCACAGTGACATGTCTTGTCTACGCCTTTCCCTTCGGGACCTGTATGTTTATTGCGGCAGCCTTGTGAACTCGCTAGTAGGAGCATGGACTCCCCGCCGGTTCCTCGCAGTGGGGGAAGGTGTCCTACCTCTAGTGTTTTGTCTGTAAGGCTGTGTGGTCTTCTTCTCTCATTGGAAGTGGCTGCAGCCCTGTTATTAGTTGACCCTCAGGGGTGGCTGAGCCCGGCGCTGTGACTCTCAGTGACTCCCTGGCGTCCTCTGCAGAAGTTCCTCCCCGTTTCGTGTAGGCTCTGAGAGCTTCAGCAGGTTAGGGTCTGAGGTGTAGGAGCGTGAGAACACAGAAAGCCATCTCCCTGGGCCTCTCTGGTTTTTGTTTCCTGGGCTTGCATAGCTCATCTTTTGTATACGTTATTCAGTTGTGGGGGTCATAGAATAATGGAAAGAAAGAAACCAAAGCCTAATGCACTTCCGGCAAAGCGTCTGCCAAGGCCAGCGTTGTCTGATGTTTTCCTCTTTCCGTTTGTTCTGCGATTTACCGATGTCAGAAGAGGAAAGGGAAGGACGCTGTCCTGGCATCAGCTGGCATGGAGGGGTATGTGGATAAATTATTCGGGCTGGAATGAAAATGAAGAAACACAGCTGTCTCAGAAGGAAGGCAGAGCCTGGGTTCCCGTGCTCCTGCGGAAGTGCTCAGATCCTGTGGAAGTGGGCATCATATTTCCCTGTGGCCTCATGCACCATGGAGCAGTGCTCTAAAGTGGTAATTGTTAACTTTGGTGACATTTCAGGGGTTTGGTGCAAACTTTAGGTTAGCGTAGTGGTTCTCAACCTGTGTGTCGTCTCAGCTCTCCTTCATATCAGATATTTACATTGCAATTCACAGCAGTAGCAAAATCACAGTTAGGATGTAGCGAGGAAAATAATTTTATGGTCGGGGAATCACCACCACACGAGGAACTGAATTAAAGGGTCGCAGCGTTAGGTTGAGAGCCAGTGGGTTAGTGGAAGTACTTCAGGCTGTCTTTGAAGAAAGTATTAGGATCCTGGCCCTTTACTTCCTGGAAACCATATACTGAAGAGGTCTTCCCTGCTGTGCGTTCTTCCATTGTGTGCCATGCTGGCCCAAGGCCATAGCCACAGAGCCCAGCGGCCATGTCACAGACTGAAACCTTCAAAGAACGCCAGCCCCAAACAGAAACACCCTTCCTCTTTATTTAAGTTGGTACCAGATATTTTGGTATAGTAATGGAGAGATGACTAACACATTTTAAATCGTAGCCATTCTAGTGGACTTGAGGTGTTATTTCATTGGGATTTAATTTGTGCTTTTCCAAATCATTAGCAATTATTCTTTTTTTAATGTGTTCATTGGCCATTTATTTATAAGTCTTCTTTTGAGAAATGTCTACGTGAGTATTTTAAAATTGAATTTTCTTTTGCCTCTAGCTATTGAACTGTGGGAGTTAGGTTATACATTTTTGATAGAAGCCCTCATCAGATGTACAGTTCACAAATACCTTTTCTCAATGTTGCAGAACGTTGTCATGAGCTACACACACTACTTAGGGACTGACCCGACTGGGGTGATGAGGATCGGATAAAGGAAAAGCCACACATGCGGAGGAGCTGGGACTGGGCGGGTCACACACGCTAACGGAGATCTACCGGCAGTAGCCAGCAGCGAGTTTATTTTCTACATTTAGATGGAAGAGCAGGCTTATTGTGTACACCTGAACTAGGTGGCAGTTCCAGCTAATCTTAGCAGGAGGCCTCCCCATTAGGGGAGCGGGGAGCTGCTCTAAGGTCTTCTGCACACACTCAACATTCATCCGTCCCTCATGGGCCAGGGGAAGGTTTCGCCATTCCCACGGGTCTGAAGCCCTGGCGCCCTTGACATGGCCGTGCTCCTGTCAGCAGCACGCTCTCTCAGGACTTCCTCCTCTCCCCAAAGGTTGTTTCTTTTTTGACTTTGATCGTTTTCCCATCTGTGCACACAATTTTTAGTTTGATACAACCGACTCGTCTGTTCGTAGCTTGGCTGCCTCTGCCTGTGATGGGGCATATTCAACATTCACTGCCTGGATCGACGTCATGCCTCTTTCCTTCTGTGTTTTCTCCCAGTCGTTCTAGAGGTTTGGGTCCTGCACCGGAGGTCTCTGTGTTTGGAGCTAAGGATCCAGTTCTGTTCTTCTTTGTCAAGTTTTCCCGACATGTTATTGAAGGGACCATTCTTTCCGCATTCTGGCACCATGCTGAAGACCAGCTGGATGTAGAATGTGGGTTGTGTCTGTGTTTTCTGTTCTGTTCTGGGGATTTTTCTATCATATGCCGGGCCATAGAATCTCAACTACTGTTTCACTGGGCTGAGTTCAGAGGTGAGGAAGCAGAAGCTTCCAATTTTGTTCTTTTTCAAAATTGTCTTATTATTCAATTCTCTTACATTTTCATGTAAATTTTAGGATTTCCTTCTGTTTTTTTTTTTTTAAAGAGATTTATTTATTATGTGTACAGTGTTCTTCTCCCTGAATGTCTCCAGGCCAGAAGAGGGCTCCAGATCTCATTATAGATGGTTGTGAGCCACCATCTGGTGGCTGGGAATTGAACTCAGGACCTCTTAACCTTGGAGCCATCTCTCCAGCCCTGCCTCTGTTTTAATAAAAAAAAAAAGAGAGACATTAAAATTCCAATGGAGATTGCATTTAATCTGTGTGTCACTATGAAAGGAAAGAACTTTTAAAATATTATTTTCCAATCCATGAACCTGGATGCATTTGTATCTTTTAATATACTTAATCAACATTTGACAGTTCACAGATCTTCACAGACCTTCCATCTCTTTGGCTGAATTTATTGCTAAGCGTTTGATTTCGTTTTTGAAGCATTTTATAGACATTTGGGACAAACATAAACTTCTCAGTGACAATAGAAGATTACGTACAGGTAAATCTACTTAATTTTAAAATCTTAATTCTAAAACTTCAATCTAGTTAAGTTTTATAAAAGGATCGAGGAAGGAAAAGGGAAAAGATAAAGCAAAGGCAAAGGCAGAGAGGATGGGGTCTCCCCACCAGCAGGGGCCCGCAGTGGGGAGCTCCTCCCGCTGCTTAAGCTGCTAGGTGCTGCACCAAGCATGGCATCGCTCACCCTGTTCTTTGGATTAGTCCAGTCACATCCTGATGTTGGCAACAGAGACGTCGTCCCTGGTAAAGAGACACAGCCACCACCACGAGAGTGACCACAGGTATATCTCACACACATTTCAAATTCCATACAGTTACATTTTCTGAGTTCTTCCAGAAGGGCGCTTCTTCTTGGGTCTTCATGAATAAAGATGACGCCTTTGATGCCTCCCGCTATGGCCAGCACACCACCAGCTATGCCAATAACACTTCCAAATTGTCTCTTTACCAACTGCCCAGTTCCACTCTCTTAGTCCAAGCCATCGACTCCTGCCCTCAGCCTTTATCGGGACTGTCTGATTCTAACATGTATCGTGCCTTGCTCCTTCCTTCACACTCTTTCTAAATAGCGGCTAGAAGATGACCTTGCTTCTGTGACATAGTGTAATCAAAAGAGCGCTCCAAACAAGACCCAGACACAATTCTCTCCCAAGTAATATCTAGGTGAGGCGGGGCTCTTCCGCTGTTGGGCTAGCCGGCTGGATTTAAACACGGTTTTGAGTCTCACTTCAGTCTCTACTTGTTCCTATGCCTCGTCAACAAAGCGTAGAGTCTGCGCCAATGAACACATACCCATTTCTTTTAAGGGGAACACCTAGAAGCTTGGAGACTTTATACAACTTCTTAAAAGTCATTTAACCGCGTAGGAGGCAGACTGATTGAATCTGAGGGTTGTGTGGTTCAGAAACCACTAGACAGCTATCCTGGCAACTGAAAAAAAAAAGCGTAGCTGCTTTATTGCAACTTAATATTAGAGAAAGTAAATTCTATATTTTGAGATAATTATGTAAAGTTTCTATCATTCTAGAACAGAGGTTAAATATTACAGTATTGAGGGTAAAAGATAAATAAATAAAAATAAGATCCTTTATATTCTTTGTGAACATAAATAGTAGGAATACTATTTATGAATCTGTGAATTATAGGAAACAGATGTAACATAACCAAAGCAAAATATTTTTGTGGCACAATCTCCCAAACAAGTTTTTAACTTGGGTGGCGCAAAGCCTTTAAAAAAAATTAAAACTTTAATTTTCTATTCAACTTCTTAGTCATGTCCCCTTTGGTAACTCTAGGGAAGAGATGTCCTTAAATCACATCGAGGAGAGGCATGGGAAACCAGACCTGAGGATACCCAACCAATGGCTCCTAGTGTCAAACCATCCAGAGAGGATCTCAAAGGCTCTCATTTCAGACCAGAACCATGATTGTGAGTCCAGAATGGGACCTGCACTAATCTACAAAGTATCACAGCCTGCCCGGCCTCAGCAACACAAAGTTTATTTCTCCCAGTCTGGAAGCTTGAAGTCAAGGTGTCCGTGGGTTTTGTTTCTTCTGATACTTCTTTTCCTTTTAAATACATACAGATTTTGAGAAAGGCAATTCAGTCTGTAGTATAGCGTCTTGAGTTTTCCATTTAGCATTGATGTTGCTCACAGTTCAGGGCCCGAATGACTGTAGTATGCAGCCATATTGAGGCCAGTGCCTCAGGAATCCCATGAAACTTTCCTGCTTAGACACACGTGAGTAGCTTAACGTAAAAACGATGAACTCCACATACCAACGCCCAGACGTCTGCACCCTTATGGGTGACAGTTGGCCAGTATAGTCCAAGGTGATTTTGGATGAACCCAGGTTGGAACGCTGCTATCTTAAAGCTTGCAGTTCTTCATGGTGCAAACGAAAGCAGGGCATCTTTCTTAAGACAGGGCTTCTTGTGGGACTTAGGCCTAAATGGCAAGAAGACATGTCTTAGGTCGCATAGTTTCAAAGCGTGGGTTTTGGATCTCACTTTTCATGCAGCATAACCCCCCACCCCCATTAAATGAAAGCAAATCAAAGAACGCTGAGCATGTATCAGCGGAGGAAAGCCCACGGAGGAAAGTGATTGATGTTTCACTGATTGAGTTGACCAAAATGTCGCAACTTACGGTTAGGGAATTTCTTGACTGACGCGAGGCTTTTCACTTTTCAGGAGGAAGCTCGGCTTTCCAGATCACGGCAACCTCTGATGATAAAAATTCCTTGATTTCATCAGGCCAATTTCCGTGTTCTGAAACCAAGCCACGGAGTTGGCAGTTTTCATGAGGGCCTCCCGACAGCTGGCTGCCTCCCATGACACTGAAATGTAGCAGATTATTTTATGAGACCGTGGATCAGCCGCCTTTATAATTTGCCTTTGTAATTTGATTGTGGGTGCATTTCCTCACTCCCCACGTTCAACCAAAGGCTGCACTTGGGTGAGGGAACTATGATTTCAGGGACTGGAGATCCCTGCAGCCCTGCTGCGTGATGCACACACATGCCGTCTTTTCTTTGGTGCCCTCGCAATACCTTCGGTTTTGTGTTCCTTTTCTTTTTTCTTTTTTAAAAGATTTATTTATTATGTACACAATGTTCAGCCTTCATGTATGCCTGCAGGCCAGAAGAGGGTGTCAGATCTCATTACAGATGGTTGTGAGCCACCATGTGGGTTGCTGGGAATTGAACTCAGGACCTCTGGAAAAGCAGTCAGTGCTCTTAACCTCTGAGCCATCTCTCCAGCCCTTGACGTTCCTTTATAAATACTGTAATTTCTATTTTTATAGGGTATGTGGCCTTGAGCAAATTGTTTCAAAACAGTGTTTGTGATAAGGTGAGAATCTCTTAAACTATGTTGAAGTGTGTATTTCGGTGATAGCTGAAATATTTACATGTATTACTTGTCTTCACATATTGGTATCATATTTATTATTCATATATAATCAGTTAATTTGTTTATATATAAATTTATTTATACATCTTTTTAAAAATTATTTCCCTAAAGCAGGTTCACTGGGAGACAGCATTCACAATCCTCCTGCCTCAGCCACCTTAGTGCTGGGATTGTAGGGACATGCCACCACATGGCTACTACATTTTTCTTAGTGTACAGAATAATGGGTTTCTTATGGTGTTTTCTTCCGTGCATATCATTCTACCTGGCTCAGACCCATCCCCTCCATATTCCTTCTTTTGTCCATTTTCTCTGTTGAGTTTTGATGGTGTGTATTTGCTGATGTGAACTTTTAACTTAAAAAAATAGATGCCCCTTACATCTCTGCAGGAACCGATCACTTCCTAAGTTATGAGATATCCCTGTCTCCATGAAAACTCGAAGAATTTCAGGATAAAATCGGTTTTAAACGTGTCGTGTTTCCATATATTATCGAAACACTTATGTGCACAGCCTCCGAGTTCTACAACTGAATACCCCAAGAGCAGGACCACTCCTAGTCCTTGCCCGCATAGCCTGACCAGGGATCCAAGAGCCCTGGGTGATTATGCTACATCTGTTTGAAAGCTGACTGGATAACCAGACCGAGCAAGGGGTTCTGTGTGCATGTGAATGACTTTTATATGGCGCTGGAAAGTGAGGCTTGGCCGTCTCAGTGTGGCTGAGACGTTTAGTTACTGATTAGTTACTGATCCAAACGCCCTTCATCTCCTCCCCTCCCTTGTTGGAGAAAATAGTAACTTCCACCTTTTATAGCACCCCCTCCTGTGGCTTTCATACTGATTGAGAGCCAATCTATTGGCTTCCGGGCTGAGCTACTTACAAGAGTCTCTGGAATACTGTTAGCGGCTGACTTGTCCTGCGCTCCTCACCGCAGCGTCTGAGGACAGAACAGAGAACTCGCCCTGGGTGGTTTTTGGGGAGTCAGGTGGTGGGGTGTAATCTCACACTGGTCTATGGCATGACCTTTGGGGACTTCTGATGGTCTGTCCTTGAGAATGGGACCTTATGCTCCTTCCTAGCCCTGTAAAGTCTCAGTCTAAATGTCCCCCTTAGAAAATGACTGTGTCCTTCCTTCCACTAAAATACTGCGGCATACGGGAACTGCCTTCCACGTTTCCTGTTGTTTACCTAGCTTGCCATTGTCTTAACTTCACAGGATGTGATCCATGGCTCTGGTCAGAGAGCAAATCCCTGTTCCCTCGCTTTCCAAGAGGCCTTTGGTTTCCCCCATCCAGTTATGGCTTTGTTTTCTCAATAACATCTTCTTTCGGTGTTGAACAACACAGATCACCCGGTCTGGAAAATAATTCCCCAACATTGCGACCATTGCATGATTTATCCTTCTCTCCACCAAACTTCTAGGAAGACCTATTCATTTCTTCTTTACCACCAAGGTTTCTGGCTTTTATTCTAATCTTGTCTGCTACCTCTTCCTATCTCAATCATTTCTTCCTTTAATTATAAAATAATTTTCCTATCAATGTTATATTTGGGTTTCAATGGAGGAAATAAAAAATATAATAAAAACTATAAAAAGCCTTCTCGTTATGAAATTAGGAATACACAAGGTACACGTGAGTTTTCATCTAGTACAAAATTTGTCAAGTATGTGGTTGCCCCCAAACATAAAATTGGAAGGGTCGTTCTGATTACCCATTGCAGGATAACCACACGTTTATTCTCTTGTCTAAGGACCATGAACTCTGATTTTAGCGCTGATAAAAGACACACCTAAGCAGTTAGTGGGAGCGGTTTCAGCTGGCCCTCTCCTGATTGGGAAAGCTGGTTCTGCCGTTACAGCACAGGGCTCCAGTGGTGCTGGGCCGCCAGAGCAGTTCCTCCACGCTGCAGTTCCAACGACGGAGGAACCGATGTCAGGGTTTGTGGTGAAACTGCAACTTGAAGATAATTAAAAGTGCTTCTGGGAGCTTCCTACAGCTCCAAAGGGCATCCCTTCCGCTGCCCCTCCCACAGCCATGCTGATTCCCAGAAGAGTCATCTCAACGTTTTCAGCTGTTATTCTGGTGTTTCTCCCTTTCGTGGAAACCATGGCCCTTTGATTATTAAACTTACTTCCTGTTAGTAAGTTGGGAGTTTCATTCAGATTCCCCCATCATAATTAAATTAGGTGTCACTGGCCTTGCACTCTTGACCTTCTGGCCGTCTTTCCTAAGTGCTGGTGTTATATGGGTGTACCGCCACACCCACCCGGCTCTTCCTCCATGTGCGATTATTTGAATGGAAGTTTCTAGAAAGAACCGCACCTTACACTGAGCCTCTGCAAGGCTGATTGACCGATTAGCGGTTCAATGATAGATGACATTGGCATGTTGCAAGTTCAGAATCAAATGATTTGGTCTGTTAGTAGCATTTGCTACCTTTTTCTGTATGGATCTACCGTTTTCATGACTACCAGGTAAATCCTTTGACCCCTAACATCCTCCAACCCAAAGGCAAAGAATGCTATCAGAGAGTACAAGAGGCCTATCGCTAGATGTCTGTGCTCTTCTGCCATCTGCCTGCCTATTGTTTCGGGAATGTGTTTGCAGAGTGTCTTAAATTAGGGTCTTCTTTGCTCTGTTCCTATCAAACGTTCATTGACCTGTTACCATGTTAGAACATGGAATCTGTTGTAACCTGCCTCTGTCTCATGATTCTAGAATAAACTACCACTTACCCCTGTTGAGGTGAGACTTGTGTTTCTGGTACTGACAGCCCCGACTGTGCAAATGTGTTAAGCTGTTGAGCGACCCTACTGTCTGACTCCATCGTGTGCCTCCTTCTGCTGTTATTTTTACCTGGAGCGAGGAGTTGCTTGGTTTCACCCTCTATTTCCTTCTCTTTGTTGGAGCTTTCTAGCACTCTCTAACGGTCTATAAAATCTTAATGGTCGGCTGGGTAATTCCACAGTTCCTTTTCATCCCTGCCCCTCGGAACCATGGTTCCCAGTCCGGGCAGGCTCTGTGTTGTCAGGCCAGGGGTCTGGTGTCACTCTGGGTATGCCCATTGCTGCTCCTCCAGGGGTCCTGAGTTCATGTTGTGTTTTCTTATTGCTGTTTATTACTTTGGTGTACACTCTATAGTGGCTTTCCCAAAAAAAGATATTCGGAAATGAGTTTTTTTAGGTTTTGCGTAGCTGGGTACAAGGATGTAGGGACTGACTGACTAGAAGGGCAGATGACTCAGGAGGCTCTTTTGTTGTTGAAGGCCTCTCGAAAATATCCCTTTATAGAATCTCTCCTTCTCTTAGGCCGTCCATTTTCCAGAGAAGACGCTTCATTCAGCCAGCAGGGAGCACAACCAGAAAGTTGGTGTTGTGGATTTGAAGGATCGCAGTGTTGAGTGAAGAGCTTTCTCACACAAAATGTTCTCCTCAGTACTACGACTTTTGACTTGTCCCTGTTAGCGACTGCTGAGCCTGAGTCTTTGGAGAATAAATATCAGATTTCTAGTGGGTGGTGACAATTGGGTCAGGGGTCAGGGAGATGCTGGTGACAATTAGGTCAGGGGTCAGGGCTCAGGGAGATGCTGGTGACAATTGGGACAGGGGTCAGGGGTCAGGGAGATGGTGGTGACAATTGGGTCAGGGGTCAGGGGTCAGGGAGATGCTGCTAAGCATTTTCAAACAGATTTCTAGAAAACAAACAAGCAAACAACCTCAACAGTAAAACAAAACAAAACAAGCCTACACAGAAATCAAAATTCAAATTTGTAGCATTGACTGGTGTTGGTAGTGTAAAGATTCTCGGGTTGATTTCAAGCGACCGGCGTGGGGTTACCCCGGAACGGCACTGCTGCTCATGAGGGGGTCCTGCGAGCCCCGGGGAAGCCAGCTGCTGCCCCTCAACCTCGGAGTCGAGGACAGTCTGTCTATCTCCCCGGAGAATTCCACGTCTCTGCCTGTTAGATCTTAGGCGCAAATGGCTTTAACTTCCCTTTTCTGTCCACGGTGTTTTTTATTTTATGCGATTAAAGACCTATGTGGACAGGGTCTCACTATGAAGACTAGGCCCGTTCCAGACTCACAGGTATCAGCCTGCCTCTCTTTCAAGTGTTGAGAGGTTTTTAGGTGGTCTTCCTCTCTCGGCACCCCAATATTCTTACTGCGAATTAAGAGAACTGTAGAAACTGCAGGAAGGCTTGTCCCGACACGCCTACGTCAGGCCTGAGGAACCGCCAAGCTCCCTGGGTGTGCCTGCTTCTGCTGTAGACACTGATGGTAACCCAGTGGGTCCTGGCTGACATGTGACTGTGTGCTGACATCTGTATTAGTGCACACCAGCAGAAGCACCACAGTCCCATGTACACACATTAATACACACATGCATCCATGTACGTGTGCAGTCATGTGTACACACATGTATTAATATACACCAGCAAATGCATCACAGTCCCATGCACACACATGCAGCAATGTACGTGTACAGTCACGTGTATGCACATGTATTAATGTATACCAGCAAATGCATCACAGTCCCATGCACACACATGCATTAATGTGCGTGTACAGTCACATATACACACATGTATTAATATAAATCAGCAAAAACACCACAGTCCCATGTATACACATGCATTAATGTACGTATACAGTCACATGTACACAATGTATTAATATACATCAGCAAAAACACCACAGTCCCATGTATACACATGCATTAATGTACGTATACAGTCACATGTATACAATGTATTAATATACATCAGCAAAAGCACTACAGTCCCATGCACACACATGCATTAATGTACGTGTACAGTCACGTGCACACAATGTATTAATATACATCAGCAAAAGCACTACAGTCCCATTCACACACATGCATTAATGTACATGTATAGTCGCATGTACACAATGAATTAATATAGATCAGCAAAAGCACCACAGTCCCATGTATACACATGCATTAATGTACATGTACACACACGTTGCACAGGGAAATTCTGTTGCCTTGCCTTATGATGTATGCTGTTCTTAGCATCATCCTTTCTCCCTCCACCAGACAAAAACGTCAGCCGATTTTCCTATGCTAAATGCTGGGAATATAACTTTCAAGCAGAAAACAATAATAAATCATCTAGAAAATAAGACTTGAACTTTCCTCAAGCTCCTTCGCCTGGAGGAGCTGCGGATGATGAATGTCGTGACCTTTCCCCGGGAGAAAGCACGAAGCCATGGACGTGTCGGGAGGAGGCTCGCAGGGATGTTTTCATTTATTTAGAGTTTGGGAGGCTTTTCTATTTACCGACACAAAACAATCAGAAATCCTACCGTGGGAGATGGACGCATGTGACTGCATACGGTTTTTGTGCTGACAGGGAGGAATCACCCAAATGCAGTCAAGATGGGAGCACCAAGCGGGAAGAGAGGAGGGAGTAAGGGGATCCCAGCAGCCAGAGGATGGCAACGGAGCAAAGTTACAGGGAAGACAGGCTCGCTCCAGCAGGCAGAAGCCTGAACCAAAGCAGCCATATTTCCCGCGGCTGGGGAGCGTGTGAGACTGGTAACCCCATCCTGGGGGACCGGTAACCCCATCCTGGGGGACCGGTAACCCCATCCTGGGGGACCGGTAACCCCCATACTGGGGACCGGTAACCCCCAGAGTTTCCGGGCGGGGGGGGGGGGTTCAGCAGACTCTGGGATTCCTCCGAAGGCCCAGACCCCCTCTGTCTCTCCTTCCACTGCGGTCCATCGAGCGCAGTTTCTCTACACACCCGTTTCTCGGAAAATGCCTTGGCAGTTTACCTGCGGCTTCATTAGGCCGCCCAGCTGCGTGAGTCACAGGTGACATCCGCTTGGTGCACATTCCTGCGAGCCAAGCACGCCCATCCTTTCCAAGGCCTCCTTCCTGAAGGAGCCGGCTTTGGCCGGTGCGAGCCCATTCACTGGGTCTGACGTCACCTTCCGAGATCCCTAAGCACATCTTGCTGAGGGACCTATTTCTAGAGGAAAGCAAAACCCAAACCAGCCCTTAGGGCTTCTGGAGAAGGAAGGGACTAGGCTGGCTTCTGGATTAATCTATTCTGCACGTATTTACTGACAATTTAGTATGTGTCAGACAACGACTAGTGGGTATGGTAGGTGAACATAATTTACATGTACCATGTAGTAGTAGTTTGGGGACAAATTGTTTTCAAAGGTCGCTGTGAGTTCCAGATGGCCTCTAGGAAGAAAAGGTGACATCAGGGGGATGGCGAAGAGGGGTGGAGGTGTTTGATAAACAAACACACGCACTTCACATATATCTGAAATAGGTGCGCCTCAAATTTCAGTGTGCTTCCGAATCCCTTGGGGACTTGCTCAAACAAACGGCTTAGCTTGGTTTAGTCTCTGATTCTCTGGGTTCTGATGTGAGGCCTGGGCCGCGTCCTCAGATGGTGTGGTAGTGTTTACTTTCCCAAAACTATGTTTGCGCATGTGCGATCTACGCGCATGCGTAAGTATGGCTGTGCCCCAGATAGAGGCCGGAGGGGGATGTGGGTGTCCTGTTCCATTACTGTTAGCCTTATTTCCTTTAGACACAAGAGTCTTCCACAGAGCCTCTAGTTCATTGGCTTTTGGCTAGTTCCAGGCATCTAGCAAGTATCATTGATTCTCTTACCTATGTGTCCCCCTCTTCCTCCCTCTGCCCCAAGCACTGGAGTTACAAGTGTGCTTGGTCATGCCGGGCTTTTGTGGATGTTGGGGATGCAAACTCTAGTCCTCCTGCTTGTACAACAAGCGTCTTTACTGACTGAACCATTTCCCCAGCCCCCAGAGGTCCCATTTGGAGATTTACTTGGTAGAAGGGGTCCCAATGAAGAGGTGGTAGTTGTGGGTAGAAGTCTAAATAAGGAGGCACAGCCTAGGACGTGAAGATGATCAACGGTGGAGGGGAGGATGGGGAAGCGGAGAGAGGCTTCCCGGGCTTCTCTGTAGAAAGCAGAGGCTTTGAATCGGCCATGTGATGATTGCAAGACAACAGAGAGCAGCCAGGAGCAGGACTGCTCTCCACTGGACGTGAAGACTCAAACCCGAGCTCGTCCCTGGAGACCAGCTTAATTTGCTGGCACTTAGCTGTTTTTAAGAGCCTCCTGGGATTCCTACGGTTCCTGGGGCTGGGAGTGGTGGACATGGGCCCGTCACAGCTTCCACGGAAAGCTGATTTTATTTTAAGCGTCTTGGGACTTGTCAGCAGTAGAAGTCACGACTGGGATTAGTCTCTGGCTGTAGAATGGATCTTGTTAGGTGTTAAGAAGGAGTGTGGGTATCAATTAGAAAATGTCAGGTCAGCCCAGGTTGAAGGAATTTTTGGCTTTGTTTGGGTGGCAGGAAATGGGATGTAAAAAACAAGATGGAATTATAAGGGCAGGGCATTGTGCTTGCTGATGGCTTATCTGTGAAGACAGAGAGAGGCCGGCAGTCGCAAAGAAGACCCTAGGCCCCCAGCAGCTGGGCAAAAGGCAGTTGCCTGAGAACACTGGGGTGTAAACAGGTTTGTGGGGGAAAGAAGAGGAGTCTGGGAATGTTAACTCCAAGATGCCTTTTGGGAACAGCGAGGAACCAGGTTTTTTTTTTGGGTGGGGAAACAGAGTGGAGCCAGTGATAGGTGGAAGCTTTGCTCCTTTGTTGGGTCTGTGTCATAGCTGTGGCAGATATGACTTTTTTCACACGGAGTTTACACGTGAAGCACAAAGTCTGTTTTAGCGTGTGACTCTTTAATGGATGAACAGGGACATATAGGAGCTTTCTGGACATTTAGGTCTGCTAGCTTCGGCTGGTGGCACCTGGCAGGTGCTCAGTTGTGAATAAATGCTGAAATTACTTGTGTATATCAATCCCATTTGTTGTTTTGGTGGGAATGAAGATTTGACCACAGTGGAAGAGAGGGTGACCAATATCCTGTGATTAAAGATCACATCTCCACTGGTCCAATGAACCTTCTGAATTCAGAAGAGCGGAGGGTTTTTACATGAATGATGGGTCCCCAGTATTCTCCAAGGGCAGAAGGATCTTGGCCTCTTCTGGGTTTCTAAGAAGTTCTGTCTCTGGTCCCCTGCCTGCTTTCCTCCGCGAGCACTGCGGTCTGTGTGATTTCGGCAGGATCAGACTGAGCATGGGACCTGACTGTCCACAAAGGCTCACTTCCTCTGCGTGTCAGGATCTACCCATCCACAGGATTGATGGCAGCGGCTGTGAAAAGTTCATAGGGCCCGAAAGTCTTTTATGACAGCTCATTGCTTTGTAAAGTAATACTCCAGATGGGGTTAGAGCTGATTTACATGAGGTGTCAGAGATGATGAACATCTGCCTGGAAGCTCCTTTTCTGAGGAGCCAAATGTCAGCTCTATTTCTAGACAGAAGAATCACCTTTATAATTAGGAAGTCAGAAAGCGGCTGAGAACTGTTGACATGTTTACTCAGATGCCCGGATGAGTGGGTGAGCAGGTGGGTTCTCGACTTAGTCCAGGCTGCTGCATCTCGGGGTGATCTCTGCCCCCATTTCTAATTGTCAACCCCACGCGGGGACCGAAGAGTCCACCCCAGCCTTGTATAAAGGGGGCATGATGTTAATTAGATCGTCCGAGCAACTGTCACGCTTTCTTGTCTTAAAGGAGGAAAGCTCTTATCTGTGACAATGCCTTCCTGATTCACCAAGGCATACACAGTTAGAGTGGCGGACATGAAGGACATGGGGCCTAGGTGGCAGCGGAGGATGGCTACCCACATCCCAGACAATTAGGATGAAGGGTCTTCTTCCGTTATTATGGGTCCAGAGGGATGATGGTACCCATCGTGGTGAAGAAGACATGGAGGTGGGAGGAGGAAGCTGTCTGGGCAGTTTCATCTGCACACAAGAAGGACAGGCAGAACAGGAAGTGGGGTGAGGTTATAGGACCCTCAAAACCTGCCCTCAGCGACGTACTTACTTCTTAAGTGTCTCTAACCTCCCCACCTAGATAACAGGGGCTCGCATGTAGGAGCCTGTGGGCTGCAGGGGGCAGCTGTCATTCAAACTATGGCAGTGAATTTATTGTCCCTACAACCATAGCCAGAGAACCGGGGTAGGGAGAGGAAGCAGAAGCTTGCAGAGCTGCAGAGTTGGGAGAAGGGGTCTGTGATGTAACACAGTGTCCGGCTGTCCAAAGGAAATTCAAGATGAGTGATGTTTCCATGGTGAGTTTGAAATGTGCACGCTCTTGATCCGCCTCCCTTAGAACGATGGACCAAGTAAGGTCTACAGCCCCAGCATTTGCGGGGTAGGGGCAGAAGGACCAGATCTCTGGTACAGCCTTGTCTCCGGGGCAATTTCAAGGTCATCCCGGGCTACATGAGACCCTGTCTTAGAAAACAAACGAACGAATAGGTGCCAACCAGTTAATAAGTCTCTTATGCTTACGGGTGTAATGTTGTGTATGGGTGGGGGCCCCAAGGACAGGTGAGTTCCACATTAGTCTAAGGGTAAACAGACAGGCTTGTGGAAAGGGGGGTGGAGCTGATTTTGAAGATCCAAGTTTTACCCTACTCCCAATTATACATTTAAGGGATCCTTAAAAGTTCTTTGGGGTGCTTTGGTGGGAGACTCTAAATTTAGATTATACTCGAACTGAAAACTTTTGGACAGCGAAGATGCTTTGTCTTGACAGATATAGGGTTCCTGCTCTTTTAATGTGACTGGGGTCCTACTGGTTGTTCTTAAACTTTTCAAAATGTTTCACTGAAGCCAGATATATACCAAAGTCTTCTTGCTGCTGGTTGTCTCTCTTGTTAGTATAGGTGCTTTTGCCTGATTCCCTTTAACCTTAGCTTGATTTCTCCTTCTGGTCCCTCTGCTTGTGTGAGAGAGACGTCTGTGGGTCTCTTTTGTATCTTGTCTAGAACTTGAACCCAGCCGGATCTCCAGTCACTCAGGAAGGGAGGTCAGATAGGACTAACATTTTGGGGAACTGTTTTTCTGGGTATGAACTTGGGTGGAACATTTGTTTTTTCTTAAAAAAAAATCATAGGTTATATAATTTTAAGCAGAAAACGAGTTATGGCTTATCAAGTAATTTTGAAAGATTACTTCACTAAAGAGATGCCAATGAAACATTTACTGTTCACCAAACTCTAGTGCCCAGAAACGGTGCCTCCAAAATGCCGTTCACCGAGATCATCAAGGTCACAAGTATGAGTATAATTAATAAGATAGCTGTGTGTTTTTCCTGAGTCTGT
The DNA here is from genome assembly GCF_903992535.2 of Arvicola amphibius. Lineage (NCBI taxonomy): Eukaryota > Metazoa > Chordata > Mammalia > Rodentia > Cricetidae > Arvicola > Arvicola amphibius. The sequence continues at coordinate 29,360,075 of NC_052064.1, forward strand.
GCTGCTGCTTCCGATTTGCTCGATATAAGGAGACGACAGAGCTGAGGACAAGCCCGTAGCTTGCATGTGCCTGCTGATCGCTGGTCTTTATTCCCACCAGTGCTTGGTATTCTCTGGCATGAATATGAAGCTGTTTCCAGGAAGAAAGTTGCATTACCAAATCCTCTTTGGTTGTCTGAGGCCAGAGTTAGACAACCAGAGCGGCAAGAAAACAGGGCCTGCCCTACCCAGGAGTAGCGATGTGGTGAAGTCGGTTGTGAAGTGGTGGCCATTGTATTTCCTTCCGGAGAAGTTGCTCTCTGGGAGGCTCGCTGTCTTCTAGCCAAGTACCTGGAGGTAGGAAGGGATGAAAATAACAGGCAGGGAAGGTCAGGGGCACAGTTGCTTACAAGATTTGAATGGCATAAGATTTATGACCTGGGGTCTGAGTTGGCGAAAGCGTAGCTATAAATTAGCAAACGTGTCCTTCATATCCTGTTTACTTTGGAATAAAAATACGTATAAATTTTATTGTCTTGACCCCATGTTCAGCCCTTTTTATAGAGTAATGCCCACTTCCTTTTTTTTTCCCATGGAGCACTGCTTTTCTTTATAGGACCCTCCCCCTTCTCATCTGCTCTCTTTCCTATCCCATAGCTCCATCCCTCCTTCTGGTCCCTCTGTCTTGTGTGAGCGAGACCTCTGTGTGTCTCTTCTGTATCCTGTCTAGAACTTGAACCCAGACAGATCTCCAGTCACCCAGGAAGGGAGGTCGGACCTGACTAATGTTTTGGGAAATCATTTTTTGGGGGTACAAGCATGGGTGGAGCATTTGTTGGAGTCAGGGCCCTTCTGACTGAAGCTGGTCCTTCCCTCGAAAATGTCACACTTCACGGGGAATGATTCAACTCCCTCTCGACTGCAGAATACACAGATGTTAAACCTAGAGGATCAGATAGCTAGGCTTGCTGCCCTAGGAAAATGAATCTGCCGTGAGAAAGTGGCGTGGTGAAGGGAAACACGCTTGCTTCCCACAGCAGTCTGAGAATTTTGGGTCTTCAATAAGGAGTTTGAGCATTGTTTCCGTGTTTCAATTTTGCTTAAGCCTTCATTTAACAACCGTGGCAGCAAAATGTGACAAACGGGTAACAAAAACCCTGGTGAACGTCTAGGCTCTGTAGGATAACATCTGGCTACAAAATAAAAGGTTTCCGTTGACATGATCCTGAAGCCCACGGGACTACGGTGGTTGGCTGTGGGATGTTACCGAGGAACGTGGAGTCAATCGAAACCCTGTAGATTGCGGGATTGATTGTCTTCCGGTACAACTGTAATGGTTCATCAAGACAGTTAGGAAGCCTGAAGACTGTGGGTCTCTTTTGGTTGGTTAGGACAGCTGACCAAACTTAATTGGTCTGTGTATTGAGCGCTCATGATTGATTTACGAGGGCTGATATGACTGTTTTTTGTCTGTTTAGCTGAGTGTCAAGTTCTTTCTGAAACCTGAGTCAAGACAGCCTAGGATAACTCTGCTTATTGGCAGCATGGTCCCATGGTAAGGGTATCTCTTTAATTCTTCCAGCGGCTCTTAGCCTCTCTTCTTCTCCATCAGACTCCCCCAGTGTCTAAGAACAGCGCTATTTCAGGAAATCAAGTCATACACTCGATTGTTGACTTCATATTCTGTCTTAAACCTCCCAGCCGAGGGTCAGTCACTCTGCTGGTGGCCATCTACTCCACACCAAATGGAATCACCAATAGCCGTTCATTTTCCTGGTGTTTTTGCGTTTACCACTTAATTCACCAGGCTGAGTTAGCTGTGGACCTAAAATGCAGTGTAAGAAGTGAGAACCCCAGGAGAGGGCATTCGGCTTGTTGGCACTGATATTCTCTGCCTGGGAATCCTGGCAGGGCATAGCTATCCTTGGTAAACTGCATTTTGTCTCAGCAGTGTAAGCTGCTTGTGAGGAGGCCACATGGTCGCTCTCATATGGATGGACCGTTCCTTCATAATGCGTTATGATAGGGACCATTTGAGGGGGCTGCAGTGTGCTTGACACTTCTGGTGTTTTTATACTGTACCCCACTGAAGTCAATCTTTAGAACAGAAGGTTCTGTGGTTAGTATTTACTCTCTTTCTTTTTCAATTGGGAAAAACTAAACACAGAGAAGTTAGGCAATTTGATGAAGGCCATGTGATCAACGATGGGTATGATTCCGGGGTGCCGACTCCAATGTCTCCAGACTTTGATTTTCTTGCGCCGTTCTGACAATCTCAGGGATGCTCATCCATGCTGCCCTCTTCAGATTTGACTTTTTGTCTGTATGAGTGACTCCTCTCGCTCACTCTAGGTAGGGAGTAGGCAGTGGTTGCCACGGTAATCCCGAGAGAGTGGAAGACCTGGCAGCTCACCAGGGTAAATCAGCTGTGGCAGAGCCACTGAAAGAAGATCTACTGTGTGAGCTGAATGCAGCTTGCTTGTCTGCCTCTTGATCAGAACTTCATCCTACAGGGTAACCGTGAGTTACCACATGGTCTCTTATGGTGGTTGAGTTACCGACTGAGAACCGGTAGGTCTTTTAATAACTTCATATAATCCTGAGTCCTACAGGCCTCTCAGAGAAATTTTACCCTGAAGGTTCTGAGCAGACCAGAATGATGCATATTTATGTTACTATGCCAATATAATGGTCTCCCTTTTATTCTTGGGGGCTACATGCCAAAACTCGCAATGGATGCCCCAAACTGAAGATCCTGCCAAATCCTACCTATGGTCTTTGTGATCCTAAGTCAGACATCTGATAACGCGGATGACTACCTAGGCAACTGATAGGCGGATAATAGATTCAGTGGCAAAGGAATTTCTCCTCGTCAGGACAAAGTGGTATTCCATCCTGCTCTTCAGAATGGGATAGCTTTTCAAGTCATAATTTTATGACGTTTTGCATTTAATGTTTTGGACCATGGTTTACAGGGTACTTGAAATGGGGAAAGTTCAAGTATAAAGACGAACCGTTGTTGTAAAAATCTTCTCTACTGCATTGTAGAGTCATTTGGACATGAATATTTTGACTTGTATCATTTTTAAAAGCTTTAAATAATACCTTGCCTATTCAGTAGTGATTTTTTTTTCATGCTTTGTTTGCCAGCCTCCTAAGTGCACACCAAAGCCATATCTACACAAATCTTTACCGTTCGTCGGTCTGGAAACGACAGACTTCTCTATGATAGGTCCAAAACGAAACAATTTCGCTTTGTGTGTGCATGGTTGGCTCTTGCTTTGTCTGCCTTAACTCTGACGTAGTCCACCACGCTGTGCCGATGTCCTGTCAGCTGATAAATGGACGTGCAGAACTGGCGGCCCGTGAGGAGTAATTTAAGGCTGAGAGAGGCATTAGTGCTGGAGGTGAAAGGCCTCTGCTTTGCCGCCCGAGCCGTGGGACTGCGGTGTTCATTTTTCTTGGCTTCAGAACGAAATGAATGGGAGAAATGATCCACAGGTTTTAACTCACCCGAAAAGCTTGAGTGGCTCTTATTGGTAGAGCGTGTGGCAACTTCTTATACAGGGCTTGGGTTTGATCCCCAGCAATGCCCGCCACCCCTCCAAAACACACGAACAAACAAAACCAGTTACCGCAACACAAACCTTTGAATTGACGAATGCCAAGTAATTAGAGCTAGGTTTAGGTTTCTGAAAACAGAAAGCTGGTCCCACAGTGTGCTGTGCTGTGTCCGGGGACAGACCTCGAAGGCAGGAAGCCTCGGCTTCTCTTGTCACGTGAATTGCCTCCTGTTTGCTTCAGAAGGGTGAGGAGAGAGCTTGATCTCTGGCTAGCTGGAGCATCTGCAGTTCCTTCCACTACAAGCGTCACTGGGGGTGTGGAGAGCCGTGCGGCAGCTTGCAGTATCTGGGTGGCATTATGTAATATGTGTGCGTTTGAGCGTACTCTCCTAGGTGGCTGTGCCGCAGTGTGAGCCTTTAGGGCAGAGAGACTTTCCAAGGGACAGCGGGTACGGACTTCCGTGACCTTCATGCCGAGGCTCATTAATGCCATGGATTGTTTTCGACAAGTGATAGAACTCGGTAACTAAGATCTGTGATAATGGCGATCTATTTTCATCTACAGGCTACAAAGCATCGAAGTAAACTTTCTCTTTAAGAGGAAACGTCTAAGAAGTGCTTTGAGCATGGTATGCAGAGCCCGGCGGTGGTGGCGCACACCTTTAATCCCAGTGCTTGGAAGGCAGAGGCAGGGGGGAATCTCTGTGAGTTTGAGGGCTGCCTAGTGTAGAGAGCTCTGAAACAGCCAGGGATACAAAGAGAAACTGTCTTGAGAAACAGAAAAAAGAAAACACCGAACAAGCAAAAATTGTGTTTACAGCGAGCGTTATTGGTAGGCATTCATTTTATAGAGAGTGTAAGTGCCAATTTGTATCAGCGCATTCCACAGCCGAGGAATGGGGGCCATGGTCACTAACGTGCCCTTTCCCTCTCCCGTGTCACTGCCCAGTTTAAGCACGCGCCGCCACACCTCTGCATGACGTCTCCTGGGGTCTCTGTCTTCCCTATTGACTTCGTGGTCTTCGTCAGAAAGCACAAACCTAGACAGGACCAGGCCAGGACATCCGGTGGTTTCCATCTGGCAAACAGAGCCTGTCCCCTGGCCTTCCGGCGGGATTCCGGCCCTGTCCCCTGACACTTAGCCGATTCGACTTCTTGACTAGCCACTCCCCAGTTTCCTCCCGCCAGGATCTGCTCAGGGTACCCCACTCTGCTTTCTCCCATCCCCATTCCCAGGCCAGGCTCCACTATTTAGGCCTTCTCAAAACCTCTACTCCATTATTCTCTTCAGTTACTTTCTGCTGAGGAATTTTTTTTTTTCAAACTGAAAGATTTTTAATTTTGGGGGCCAATACTATTTTTCTTCAACTTCTTTGAACGCCAGCTGAATGGGTCCCTTCTCTCCAAGATCTCTCATTCTTTCTGTAGTGTTGCGACACCTCTCAGTACTAACGCCTTGGCGAGTCTTCTGCGACACTGCGGGATGCAGATGCGCTATCTGTCCGCATGCTGTCTTGTTGTAACAGCTGGACTCTTGACATGGATCTAGTGTTTGGACTTCTGGTCTTCTCACATATTCCCAGACTGTCTCTTCTGTAGACGATGCCCCCGCCCCCTCACTCCCTGTCCTGTCTGCGTCCAGACAGCGAACACATCCTGAGGAGCCCCCATCTTCCTTGAAGCTCTGAACGGAGGAAGCTCACCCCACACCTCACCTTTCTCAGGCGTATTCTTACAGCCTACATCCAACACCGTGATAACTGTTAACTAGCATTTTTCCTTTTCACCTTTAATTGGTTGATTGAATTAACTATTTATTTATGTCAAACAAGGCTGCAAAATATTCCCCCACGTCTTGCATTAAAGCAAATCACAAAGAATTCGTGGAGAATGAAGCAAAGAACATCTACTCACAGTGACCTTTCCTCTAGAAGGTATTTAAGCTTCTGAAGTACCGGTGTGTACGTTGCAATAAACGTCAGGTGGCAGGTTTCTGAATGCGTGCCAGAACACCTGCGACAGGCTCGATCGGTGATTGTAGTTACTGTTTACTAGATGTTAATTCTGTCTGAGCATCGCACCCTTACCTGCCTGAGCTGTAAGGTGGGACGTGTATTCTCTTCCGAAGGACAACGGCTAAGTAATTTGCTCAAGGTCACTCACACAGACCCTGAGTCAGTGTTATTGAGCGTTGGACCAGGCAATTTGGCTTTAGAAGCTATATTCTCAACTGCTGATCTTCTGACTTTCAGTTCTGATGCTTCTCTCAAACTTTGGCGTGTTCGCAAATTATCCTGGGGGAAGCTGCCGACATGCAGATTCCAGGGCCTCCACGCCAGAGGGTCGAGTTCAGTAGATCTGGAGCTAAACCTAAGAATCTGCATGCAAAACAAATGCCCGCATGTTTCGGTAACCTCTGGCAAATGCTGTCTCTGGTGTGTGTGTGTGTGTGTGTGTGTGTATGTGTGTGTGTGTGTGTTTTCAGATAAATATGCAACCTCATATCTCATATCTCACCTCATATCTCACCGTATCTCATTCTAGCAGGATGATTGTTCAGGATAGGATACCCTAGAGAAAGACCACATAAGACTAAAACCTAAACCAGCAAGTTTAGTTCTTTGTCTTTGGCCAAGTCATTGGTATTGGTCAGGGCTCTTTGGAGAAGGAGAACTTATAAGCAGTGTGTGTGTGTGTGTGTCTGTGTGTGTGTGTGTGTGTGTGTGTGTGTAGAAAGAGGTTTATTTTCAGGAATCGGCTCGTATGATTGTGTTAGCTCCCGATTTCAAAAGCTGCAGCTAGGGCTGGCAGGCTGGAGACCTGGGAGAGCCAAGGGCGTGTCCATATCTGAAGTCGTCTCTGAGAAAATTTCTCCTGTGCAGAGGCTGTGATGCTGCCTTCAGTCTGCTTTCGTGTGCTAGGACCAGGCCAGCCCGCAGACAGAAGACAGTTTGCTTTACCTAAAGTTCAGCATTTTAAATATTAAAACATCTAAAAAACATTCTCCAAGTTGATACAAAATCACCCATCACACTACTCATGAATTTTATGCATGAGATGAATAGGCATTGGGCCAGGTAAGGACATTTGTGCAGAAGAGACACCGGATGGGTGACCATGGGACACACCTTGGTAATCGGCAGCTGTAGTTTGGCTCACCTGGAGCTGGCCCATTTAAGATGTTGAAAAGTGTGAAGATGTTGTAGTTTCTAGCAAATTCTACATGAAAATCTGTGTTTCTCTCTGAAAAATATGAATCTTAGATATTGCATGACCATAGCTAGTTGAATCACAGATGCCATTTGTACAAACCTCTATCTCTAGTGGTCCCTCTTTGTAGCTCATTTAGTCCACTGCATTTACCACTGTGAGTTTCAGGGATCCTACAGGGACTTGAGAAAATTTGTGAGTTTTGCGTATGTCTGTCTGTGTCAGTGTGTGGACATATGAGTGCAGGTGCCCTCAGAGGCCACAGGCATCGGGTCCGTTTGGGAAGTAAACACAAGTCCTCTGTAAGAGCTGCATGAACTCTTTCTTCAGGCACTCGAGTGTTTGACCCTTTCCTGGCTGGCTACTAAGTGTCTGTACCAACTCCATCATCCTGGCTGAAAATGGCAAAGGGATCTGGAGACGTCCCTCGGTGTAGAACACTTGCCTAGCGTGTGCAGTCGTCTAGGTTCTGTGCCCAGCAACACACACATACACACACACACACACATACACACACACACACACACACATACACACACGCATACACACACGCATACACACATACACACACATACACATACACACATATGCATACACACATACACACACAGACACGCACACACACACACACACACATACACACACAGCACAGGGGTAGGGTTCCAGACATAGCTCACTGACAGGGTTACCGCCAAACACGTATGAAGCCCCTGTATTAAATTCCGTGTGGGAGTGGATGCAGAGACAAGAGAGAACTAGGATTTTGGAGACACAGCGAATACAGAGGGATTTCTTCACTATGTTCCTGTGTTTGTGCCTTCTAACAAAAATGACTTTCTTCAGGCTCCTCAATCAATAAGGGGTTCTTCACGTTCCTGCCTCCATTGGTAGGAAAGTAGTTGGGATTGTTGAGCTAGGTTCTTTAGCATGTCAGCGTGGGGTTTGTCAGAAAGAGGTGGAGGAAGACGTAAGAATGGAACCTGCCAGTTCTGCATAACGCAAACAAATTATTAAGCAGTCTCAAGCATAAGAGTTATCTCTCCAGTGATCAAGGCTGGCCTTACGGGAAAGAGAGAACAGTAAGCTGCCAAAAGGTGAACTTGAACTTCCAATTAGACGTAGCCTGATTATTGTCAGTTTTTTCTAACATGTTGGAATTAGTCCAACGAGAGAAAACCTTGTATTTCACGGTGGGGCAGGGCGTTCATGCAGCAGACACCAAGAGCATCAATGCGTGGCTTCACGTGTCCCGGTGACAAAGCGGTGGCATTGTGCTATCTTGCAAGTAGATTTTGATGGGGGACCTGTGGGAAGGATGACACCCAGGAGCCTTGTATGTGTGTGACCAGTGGAGGGTAACAGAATTTACTGGCCAACAGTACCTTTGCCCTCCTAACTGCTCCACATGCCTGGCCAGCCACATCATCTTCCCCCCTTCGTGTTAACATGCTATGGTTCTTCTTCTTCTTCTTTCTTCAACAAAATGTATATAAATTGCCCCCAGGGCCTTGGAAATTAATTCCATCAAGCATATGGTTTGCAAACATGCCCTACTTTCCCTGCCTTTAAAAAATGTATTTCAGATGGCTAGCGTTAACATGGCCTCTCCAGAAGTCATCCTTCATGAAGTAATTCGGGAATATTAGAATCTCTGTCAGTTTCTTGGCAAAGGGTACTCGATTATAAATTTATGCTCCGCCAGACCCAGAGCTCCAGAAGTATTCTGGGATGCTTCCACATTTTGTTTTGGAACTTGGCGTTTGGTTTTACTTTATTAATCTAAATCAATACTAGTTTATAATAATCGTAAATTAATGTATTAAGTTCAAGATGCCGCGTTCCGTTTCAGCAAGAACGTTTTTGGTGTTACCCTTTCCCCGAGTGGAAATCTGAAGAGTCATTTTGGTATAAAAGGTGTTTCTAACTCTTTGGGTTCGCGTGGCTGTGTGGTATAAAGGTCATTGAGAGGGGAGTGTGGGCCAGGGGTAGAAGTGAGTGCACACACGGAGGCTTGGCTGTGTGCCCTCGCAGGGGTACTTTTGTACTTGGGAAGCACATGCTTGCTCTAGGTTTCCTGTCTTAGCATTGTCTCCTCTCACTTCCTCCTTCTCTTACCTCTGAGTCTTATCATTAGCTGTAGCCTCTCACTTGTTTTCCTTCGAGTCTGCTCGGTAGCTGGTTTATACGTCCTCTTTCTTGAAATATTACCCTTGAAAAATGTCTTCTGCTTCCACGTGCCTTCTGCAGCGACTTCAGTAAATCTCTGGCCGTGGGCCTTAGGAGAGTCTTTATCCCACTCCGTTCAGAGCTAGACTCTCGGCTCCGACACAAAATAAGCTTAGTCCCCCGGGCCACTGCAGTGAACATCCTTTTCCTCCAAGCAGATAATAGACTGTGTGTTTAGAGGTGGTTTTGGGAGGAAGCTTTAGACCTCAGGGTTATTTTTGATCTGCAGCGAGAGGATAATGGAGCTTTCGCGTGGAACAAAGACCGAGATGTCTTCTGCCTCTTCGATTCAGGTAAAAGGTGCAAAGTAACAAGAAGTGATTGTGTTCTCGGAACATAAATCAGCGGGCTTGGTGAAAGGGTACTTCAGTTAAACTGCATGTTCTGCTTAGAAACCTAAATTATTTGTACTTAAATAATGGAAGTAATTGAATGATTCTTGACATGTATATACAGCATAGAGCACAGTAAATGAAACCCCTTTGTAAGGATAAGGTCTTTTTTTTATACTTTTGTGTAGTCTGTAACTCATGTAGCCCAGGCTGGCCCTGAACTTCCAGAAGCCTTTCTCCTGCCACAGGCTCCTGAGTGCTGGGATTATAGGTGTGAGCCGCCTCTCCTGGCTTTAAAGCTTTGATATTTGTAGAGTCCTGCTGACCTCATGCTCACGGTGTAGCTGAGCTTGACCTTGACCTGCTGACCTCGTCCTGGCTTCACTCTGGAGAGCTGCGATAATTTCCATGAACAAAAATGAATTATGAACAAAAATGAATTATAAAACATACAATGTTTCCAGAATCATCTGCAGATATTGTTCATAGCCCCTTTATAGCCTTTCTCATTATCATCTGTCCCTCAAGCGTACATAAATTCAAATGGAAAGGGGTCTGTTGATTGACGGACCGTGTAAGGTGTCAATAGTGAGATCACTTACTGCAGCCCTGAGCAGACGGCTGATGTCCAGAGCCGCCACATTCAATCGGAGATATTTTAAGTCTCACTCTGCAGCCCGGGGTGACTTGAATCCCTGATCCTCCTTCCACTGTTCACAGTGATGGGATCGCAGCCCGGTGCCACCAAGGCCTATAATAAACGTCCGTGCCCTTTAAACGCTGAACTTTGTAATGCCTTTGTATTTTCGAATGTTTTGTTTAGGAAAGGGAGTGTGGAAAGGAAAGATAAGCTTCTTCATGCACCCCCAAAGTCTGGATCCAGTAAAGCCCGAAGAGATGGAGCTATCACAGTTGTCTTTCAGCCCCCCACACCCCTGCCCCCTTCTTGTGAGACCTACTCCCTTTCAAACACTGTTAATCTCTAACTGCTCCCCACTGATGGTGTTATTTGCCTGAATAGCTTCTAGTGAGCATAACCGTGATTGCGCTTAATCATCTTTTATTTAGTATCCCAGTGACATTACTTCAAGGTAATCTGCAAGTCTGATTTACCTTTGTAGACACTGCTTTTTTGCATTACATTATGTTTTAGAATTTCAAGATCCAGAAACGATTTCCTGCTTTCCACGGGCCCCCAGGTCAAACTGTCTCCTGGTATTTCCTTAAGCCTCACGATGTTTAAGTAAATTTGACTAGATGACATTTTGGTTTGGGGATTGCTACACCCAGAAAGTCACATTAAAACCCCGAAACTGTGGCCCAAGGAGGCCAATCCAGAGATCCGACAAGGAGACTCCATGGAGAGATTTGTGGGAGTGCTCTGTAAAATGTTAGCAGAGCGGCCGAGGTTTGGGGACGTCTTCTTGGTCAGGAACTTCTCGTCTTTTGGCTGCCAGCTAGGCAGGTAAGGGTGAGGTCTGAATCACGTTGGACGGCAGGCTTTTGGGCCAGCGTGCTAACTTAGCTTCCTAGTTTTGCTTCTATTTCTCCGCTACTAAAACTAGTGTTGCTTGCGAGTGGTTTGCTTGTATAGCCTCACAGAGTTCCCTGGATGTGTTTCAAAGACAGGTGTACGGATCTAACATTCATAGAACCACAGTGCTGGCCGCTCTTCCATTCCCCCCTCCCAATCCACTAATCTCCTTTTTGTAAAGCTCTTCCTGCTTTTGGCATTTTAGATAAATGGACACATGCCAGTGGTCTTTTATGACTGGCTTGTTCCACTCAGCATAGGATTTAGAAGGTTCGACCATGTTATACTGTATATCGGCATTTGCCTTTCTTTTTCTTGCCAAATAATGTTGCCTCATACATTTTGTCTGCGAACCTGTCAAATTGTTGGACATTTCGGTGGTTTCTGCCCTCTGACTATTTTGAATATTTTGCTGTGGACATTCATGTGTGAGTTATGTATGGACATATATTTTCATTTCACTTAGGTCTTCACCCGATAATGGAAATGTCTGATCTTACGGTAATTCTACCTGTGACATTTTGAGGCAATGACATACTGTTTCTCACACCAAGTGCCTGTTGTAGGAATTCCTACAGCCAGTAGCCTTCAAGTCACCTGCCCACTTGGGCATGGCCTCTTATACTATAAATGCCAATGTAAGGCAGGTCCCTCTCTCTTGAGGCTGTGGGATTCGGTTGCTGTTCCCCGTTCAAGCAGAGAGGACTGTGATCTGTGAGTCCACCCCTAAATAAATAACCCTTTGTTATACTCAGGTCTGAGCTAGTGTGGGATTTCTTTTCAGCGTCCCTTTTCAGTGCCCCGCTTTACGTTCTTATCAACAGTGGCCAGGTATTCTAAGTTACCCTTCGTCTTTGCTAGCATTTATTCATTATTTTGGATTATAGAGAGTTTAGGTAGCGTTAAGTGGTATGCCACCATGGGTTTGATGTTCTTTGTACATTTGGATAGCGTGAAACAACTTCCCACATTATTGGTGTTTTTATAAAGGATTTTGCTTAGTAATCACCTGAAATTTGGTCTTTGTGTGTAACCAGTTTGGGGATAAGGCATCATTGACAGGAGTGACTGGCAGGAGAAGACTCACGCTTTGTTAACAACACAGTGAGTCAGTGGGCGCTCTTCAGATCATCGCTTGTGTTCCTGGATTATGTATTAGTGCCTGTACTGTTTCTAGGGTTAGAGAATTGTTACCCTTTGGTTTCTGGTTGAGAGAATGGTTTGGGGGATAGTGGTGGATTTGATGAGAAGTACTACAGGTTGCTTTTTTTAAAAAAAAAATGTAATAGGCTAGCCGGGCAGTGGTGGCGCACGCCTTTAATCCCAGCACTCGGGAGGCAGAGGCAGGCAGATCTCTGTGAGTTCGAGACTAGCCTGGTCTACAAGAGCTAGTTCCAGGACAGGCTCTAAAAGCTGCAGAGAAACCCTGTCTAGAAAAACCAAAAAAAAAAAATGTAATAGGCTTTCTTTGATGATTGACAGAATGTGTTTTCTGTAAGGTATGGCAAATCAGATACTTTACAAGGTGAAGAATTTTTTTTCTATGTTTACATTACTGAGGCAAGGGCTTACATAGACAATGGTGATTGATTGACCGTTGCTTCCCGCGAGGTCTTGGCACGATGACATCCACCAGCCCTTTATTCCTTGAGGCTTTGTTCTTCTTTCTATGGGGTCTCTCAGTGTAGCCCAGTGCAGACCAGCTTTGAACTCATGATCCTCCTGCCTTTCCCTCCCAAGGATGAGGATCATGTGAGTGCCGCCATTCCTGGTTCCTTCAGGTTCTAATAATCCCACAGCTGTATAATACCTAAAACATTTCCAGATGGAGCCCGCACGTCCCCAAGTGCCCCTGGATCTTACGCGAGGAGAGGAGGCTTCCCAACAGATTGGCCTCTCAGTGGCAGCACAGGGTACCACTTGGGAAGGGAAAGTGTCCTGTGACGTGAGGGTCCACGCTCACTTTTGTTCTCTTAGAGGTTCTAGAAAAACAGTAAATGTGTTGTTGGTCACTGTGACTATTCCTATCTCCCATTTTCTAAGATCCCAGAATAGGTTGTTGACTATTTCAGAGTTGAAAACTCAAAATGAATGAATGGTTTATTTTACTTTTTTTTATTGATATGTGTGTGTGCCTGTGTGTGTGTACACGCGCATGTGTGCAAGAAAATACACCATTTGTGTGGGTACCCTCATTGGCTGGAAGAGGGTGTTGGACCTGCTGGAGCTGGGCTTCCAGGCGGTTGTCAGCTGCCCAGCATGGGTACTGGGAACTAAACTCAGATCCACTAGAAGAGCAGAAGTGCTCTTATCCTGTGAGCCACATCGCCAGCCCAGGAATAAATGTTCTAAAAGCACCATTAACATAGAAGTACACTAGAAACGTGCCTGTGAATCCAGCGTACACTGTAGTGTGCATTTTCTATTGTGTCTGCTGATTTGACATCTATAGCGGAGCTAAGATGTCTGACTCATCAAGTTAATTAGTTAGGATCATCCTCCACACATGTAAGATAGTTCCAGGAGGTACTGATCATGGGATCGTCTCCATCACTGCTGAAGGATGCTGTGTTCTCCTGACCTTGCTCAGCCTTTGGTCTTGCCCTTGCTCATGGCTTCTTCATCATTTCCTCCCTGGAGTGGGTCTGGGCACCTCTTCCCATTTGTCATCCTCCTTTCTTTCCATCCTTGGTTCGCGATGTTCGCTTTGTCCTTGTGATGATCACTGGTGTTGGAACGGCAAACGTTTCCAGCCTTCAGTCTTCCGGTCAAATGAGAAAATTTTACTTCCTAATATCTGCATCATTCTACTTTCTTTGATCAATAAAACATAAACAGAAGCCACGCAGGTCATTTTTGGGTGGAATCCTTTGATATGGCTCAACTCCTATTTTTCTTCACTGTTAACTGTGTTGATGTACTGAGGTAACCCAGCCTGGGTTCACAGGCGACTGTGGTGGTCAGCACCTCATGCCAACCCATGAGATTCATTTAATTTATGCAAGGAATATGCTTTTGATACTGAGATTAGGGGATTGTTTGTATACTGAGTATCTTAATTTATTCTTAGAGATAAGCCATAGTTATGTGTTCTGATATGATATAATACACACACACACACACACACACACACATATATATATATATATACATACATAAATATATCTCAACTGTAGGAGGTTCTTGAACAATTAAAGTGTGGCTAGCCTAAATTTGTAGAACATACACTAAATTCTGAAGACTTACAGTGCCAGAGTACATAAGATATCTTACTAAAATCTGAGTATATATTAAAATGATATTTTGATAAATTGGTTTGCCAATTTTTTTATGTAAAAAGTTCAAGATGACTTATTGCTTTTTTTTAATGGCATAATACTTTACTTAACTTTGACCTTTCTGAGTTAAGGGTTCTATTGGATTCCATTTTTGTTTTCCCATAGCATTTAGCAGCATCTACGATGTGGAATATATTAAATAGATGAAGTTTATGCCATTGTTCATATTTAGTTATTTGTATTTTTATGCTTAATAGATTCTTCTTTTATTTCCTATATCTAAATTTAATACTTAAATATTTTTATACTCTTAGAAAATCAACTGCTATATATGTATCTGATGCTTATGCTATATTAATTGTTGTAAAATGTTTTACGCTACTCCTTAAATACTCAGGTCATATTTTCAGCAAGGCCAACTCCTTATAGCTAGAATTTTCTTTTCTTTATAAAAATAAATGAGAAGCCTTTCATTCTTCAGTCATATCTGTAACTTTTATTTTTCCAGTAGCTATCACTTAATACTATTTTTTTTATTTACTTATATTTATCCAGTGAGGCCTTGTGCTACAGATGAGAAGGAAACCGAGGAGGAGAAGTGGCCTCTCGGGTATGGGGACCCCACCTGCGAGGAAGTAGAGCCCTCAGCTTCTGCATGAGGAAGACAGAGTCCAGAATGGAGGAGGAACCCTGGGAAGGAACATGTGTTTTTACTGCATAGACAGTAGAGAAAAACAAGTACCAAATATCTGTGAAATACTTTACTTGTTTCTTGCTCCAGAGGGAGTTATGGAATGATGGTGCATGATGGGCTGTCTCATTGACTGAGGAGGGGAGAGCAAAAGATGATGGGTTGAGCAAGGACTTGGTCATTAACCAACTTACACAGTGTTGCATTTGCATAAACTAACTTACATACGATTCCACTTGCATAATATCATGTGCATATTTTATAGACACACATCAGGCATGGTGTGTGTCTATAAAATATGGATTTTTTACTCTACCGTTTGCATTTTCTCCAATAAGCATTTATCATTCGTAGTCTGAACATTTCAGCTCAAGCAGCTTTACACTTCTGAGAGACGTTGGGACAACATTTAGGCATTTAACTCAGCAGAAGTTGCCCGTATTATCTGCCCTCAGTTGACTGCATGGCATCATAGCTGCTTTTCTGTTGCTGTGGAAAGACAAAGGCAACCATAGAAGGAAAAGGTCTATTGGAGCCCACAGATCCTGAGGGAGGAGTCTACCACCGTCATGGTGGGAGCATGGGCAGCAGGAATGGCAGCACTGAGTAGTAGGAGCTACTCAGTGCCCTCACCTCCAACCATAAGAAGGAAGCAGAGAGAGCAAACTGGGCATGTCTTTGAAAACCTCAAAGCCTGCCCCAGTGTCACACTTCCTCCAGCAAGGTCACACTTTCTAAACCTCACCTAAACAGTCCCACCCACTGGGGACCAAGAATTCAAACATCTGAACCTACTGGAGGGGGCTTCTTATTCAAACTAACCACACTGGGTTGTATTAAATCATTGCCATATTGTTATAAATAAAAAGATAAATGATCAGAAATACACTCTCAAAAATTCATTTGCGTTATTAAGGTCTATCTATGTATCATCTATAGCTATATATATATATTTCCCCATGAGCTCCAGTTGATCCCCTGACAAGGAGAAATAGCTGATTTAGTTCATGGATGCCTCTAATCTGAAAGTGAACACTTCCTCAGAAAGAGAAAAGCCCCTGCTTCGCAAGACTCTAGGAGACATGGGAGCTGTGCCACGAGGACACATGCCGAGTACCATGTCTTTAAGGCAGGCTGCCAGGCTCGGTCAGAGAAATGCAAGCACAGCAGTGGTTTTGCAATGTCTGGAAAGCTCAGAACTCTCATTTCTTGGAAAAAAGTCTTTCCAAGATAAAGTCGGTGTGGCAGCCTTCTACCTCAAAGAAAAGGTGATGCCAAGTGGAAGTTGTGAGGAATGATTTCTTTTCTTCCCAAGAGATGGGGACCTTGCTGGATTTCATTACGTGGTTGAGAGGCTCACAGAGAATGTCCTTGTAAGGCTAATTTTGCTGAGGCTCCGGAACAAGGATAAAATTAAGAGAAAATATCTTTACTAGTAATTCATCCTTCTTTATCTTGAAAATTGTGAAGATAGGGGTTTATACTAAGACTTTTCTGACATGTTGATGATACATACCTTACTTTTTCTTGTTTGCTTCAGAGGACTGAAGTTATAGAAATTGCTGTGACCTCTCTCAGATTTTAGGTAGTAAGGCACACACTATTATTTTTGTTTTTTACATATTTATAGCCTGGGTTATAAATATCAACAAAGAAGTTTTTACCAAATATCTATTTTTCACATGGTGTAGACAGCATTCCTGGTGATTTTGATTTTGCAACATCACCCTCAACCATATATGGCCCCTTTAGTGTCCTGTCAGGATTTCCACAAAGATGGCTTCCTGTGGTTGTTACAGGGTCATGGCAATGAGCAGGCAGAATTAGATTGATACTGGTTCTTGCCTGTATCAACACAGCAGGACATGCAACAGTGTTCTCGCTGTGGTATGAGTAAGGGCCTTCATGAAGGCCTTGTCTTCGTGTTTTCTTGGCGCTTCCTTGTTCTGAGGACTCTTCCTGACTGAACTGGGAGGCCTGCTGTGTTCTTCAAGAGGCTCAGCGTGGTGGTGTTAGCTCTGACCTAGCTATGACGGGAGGGCCCTAGCTCTCTTTCTTTCTAGATTAGATCTTATGCGTTCCAGTCTATATTCAAACTCCCTAAGTCATTGAAGATGGCCTTGAATTCCTGACCTGTCTCTCTCTGGCTCCCAAGTATTGGATTACAGACATGCTCCACCACCCATTGGTCATGTGACACCAGGCGCTTTAATCAGGGCCTCATGCAGGCAGGCAGGTACTTTACCTGCTTCTATTCCCAGGTCCCTAGTGTTTGCTCTGGATAGTGCACATTCACCCAGGAAGTTTGTGGGCACCAACCCAGATGATTTTTGAGCAACTTTTTAATATCCCAATACTGTAATGTCCCAGTACTTTAAGCCTAGGTGATGTGTTTAGTATACTCTAAATTGTAAATGGCTTATCTATTAGTTCTTTGTTGAGTATCTATGGTATGCTATCTTGGTAGTGCTGAGAATGATCAATTACGACATGGCCATGCAATGGTACTCATTAATGTTAGGATGGACTCATAGAGGTGACACACATCTTGCACACATGTCTTTTCCTCCCTAGTGAGCAGACAGAGGTTGGGATGAGCTTGACATATTCAGGAAACAAAGATGGTTTCATGTGGCTAGAGTGGATGAATGATGTAATGATTGACAAGCGTTGAGGTCATGGAAGGGTGTTTTCACTGCTTCCTTCTGTCTATTCTATGCTAATGACATTCTGGATACTGGTGTGGGAGGTCCTTCTGTATATGTGTTGCTTTTATTGGCCAACGAATAAAGCTGCTTTCTGCCAATGGCTTAACAGAGTAAAGCTAGGCAGGAGATCTAAACAGCGATAGAGAGAGAGAGAGAGAGAGAGAGAGAGAGAGAGAGAGAGAGAGAGAGAGAGAGAGAGAGAGAGAGAGAGAGAGAAGGCAGAGTCAGTGAGGCTCCATGTAGCTGCCTCAGGAGGGGACAGATGCCGGAAACCTTGCTGGTAAGCCACAGCCTTGTGGTGATGCACAGATTAATGGATATGGGTTAGTTTAGGATATAAGAGCTAGCTAAAAATATGCTTAAGCTATTGGCCAAACAGTATTGCAAATAATACAATTTCTGTGTGATTATTTCGTGTCTGAGTGACCGGGAATGAATGAGCAGCCTCTGACTACAAGAGATGATCCTTAAACCCTACTGAGATGCTTGCAAGGTTGACACATTATTTCCATCCTAACATTAACGAGTACCAATTACTCATGTTTCATGATCAGGAAACAGACCCTTAAGGCCATTTGGCTAGTAGTAAATGTCAGAGCCAGGGCTCTGATCTCCTTGCTTCTAAATTCATCTTTAATTTTTCTTATTCATGCTGGTAAACTACCAACATTTCCTAGAGTATGTTCTCCCAATCCTTCTTTCTCCACCCAGCCCTTTCCTGTATTACCAGACAAATATCCAGTCTTGGCTTTATTCTTACCAGCTCTCTGCCATCCATTGCTTCGATATACCACATGGTCTCAGTTGTCTCCGTGTACGTGAGCCTTCCGCCCATCACTGAAACTTGGTTCCTCTTATATCCTCAGACCTTCTAGCTCCAGTTTCTGTCCTTTGTCACTTGTTCTGAGCATCTCTCATCCGGGGTTGCCACCTCTCTCTCTCCTCTCCTTCTGCTACCACATTACTTAGAAGAGCAACGACAAATCCAATCATGTATGGCTATGCACAAACATGACTGATTTAATGAGAAAACTTCAATGGACCATTTTAACCTGTAACTCACAGTTCCATGGTTGGTTAACTCAGAGATCTGGTCACACTGTGGAACAGCGGGGTCTTTCCAGGTTACCCATCTTCCCTTGCCTCTTTAGCCTATGGATAATTACTTTTGAGAAATCTCCCGCGTTTTCAGTGGCCGGCAGGGCCAGATTCAGCCAGAAAAAACTGCCTGGTTTCAACTAATAGAACCATTTCAGGCTCCACTTCAAGCGGCTTTCCCAATGTCAGTTATTAAACTCTGCCTACTTTTTTTCCTAAAATTTATTCTTCTCTCCTACAATACATCCCAACCACAGGTTTTCCCTCCCTCCACTCCTTCTGGTCTCCCCACACCCAAGTCCTCTCCTGCTTCCCTTCAGAAAAGAGCCGGCCTCCCAGGGATGTGAACTGAACACAATATAAGAAGTCTCAACAGAACTAGGCACACACCCTCAGATCAGGGCTGGGTGAGGTCACCCAGCAGGAGGAAAAGGGTCCTGAGAGCAGGAAAGAGAGTCAGAGACATTCTCACTGTTAGGAGTTCCCCAAAACCACCAAGCCAACATCAATAACATACGTGCAGAGGACCTAGCACAGACTCACGGAGGCTCCGTGGTTGCCGCTTAGGTCTCTGTGAGCTCCTGTGAGCCCTGCTTAGTTGAATCAGTGGTCTGAGTTCTCCTGGTGTCCTCGACCCCTCTGGGGAGCTTTGGGGAACTTTGGTGTTTTCTTTTTCTTTTTTAACTTTGAAGGTTTGCTTCCATATCTGTCACTGGTTTCCACTCTAGTCCCGACTCTGCTTTGATTACTTTGTTCCCGTCCATTTGTTCTGCTGCCCCTGCCCCCGACAGCTCACTCTTTCCGAGGCTTGACCCTGGCCATGGCCCTTTTCATGCAACCTGTCTCTAGTGGGTTTTTGAAGTTTAGGGTATATTGTGCCTTTGCCTGGTACCATTCCTTTAATGTTCTCTCAATCTCACCACCCCCGTCTTTGCTCTTTTTTGAAGATGACTTCCTCCATTCAACTCCACAAATGAACTTGCTACACACTGTTAGGTCCGGCTCTATTATCAGTTATTTTGAAGGCTTCACCAGTCTCTCCCACTCACAGCCAGAAGTGACAGTTTAGCAGTGTGTACCCTAGGTTGCATTTTACACTGTAGTATATAGTATTATATTTTTGTGCTGGGGATTTAACATGGACTTTTTACATGTTAGGAAAGCCCTTTATGACTAGGCTGTATTTCCAGCCCATAGCCTATTATTTTGTTCAATCTTTTTCTTTTTACATTTATCACTATTGATTGCTCTGTAGCCCCAATTTCACATTTCCTGCTCAGATCTGAGCAGTTCTTCAAGTGGTTAGTGTTTTGTTTAGTTGTTGTTTAGACATTGCTTTTCCTTTTCCCTGACCTGTGGTCCTCCCAGAGTGAATACTATTTGTTATGTACTTAGAGAACATCCGGCTTCTGGGGTCCTCTGGGATTGTACATAATTCTGCCTGGAAAAAGCCCAAGCACTGAGACTGAAATTGCCCCCCTTCCTGTCTGTGTCTTTAGTTTCATTTACAGAGGATTGTTTGTGGCTTAGGTTTTAAAACACAGCGAGAAGAATGGTAAAGTGTATAGGCAAGACAGTACTCGCCAATAAAATGATACTAGCGAGTGTCGTTGGACTGTCTTGTCAGATTTTCCTTGGGTTGTCAGTCCCCAAATAACGACACGGAAACTTACTATTAACTATGATAGCTTGGCCTTGGCATAGGCTTGTTTTCAGCTTTTATAACTTAAATTAGCCCGTTTCTATTAATCTACATTTTTACCACGTGATTCTTTACCTCTCTTGAGTACTGTGAGTCTGACTTACCTGTTCCGCTGGCAAAATCAGCGCACATAGGCTCATTCTGGGTTCCCCTCTCTGCCTGAAGTCCCGGCTAACCTCTCCTGCCTTGCTATTGGCTGTTCAGCTTCTTAGTAAACCAATCACAGTGACGTATCTTCACGTAGCCTACAACTATACCACAGCAAGCAAGCATCGGGGAGATCTTACGTGTCAGTCCCAGTTTAAAATGAATCTTAAAATATACTGTAATATCTGAGATGTCAGTAGCAATGCATTCTACTGGGGAAGTTAGACAGGGTAATAGAGTTGACAAATGAAGCAGGTTCAGCCTCTACCAGGATGAGTGACCAGAGAGCAATATCCATGGTTACACGGGAGCTGAGCTGTGGAGGAGGCGGCCATGAGACCTGGAGGAGAAATGTTCTATGTACAATACAAGAAAACATGATTCTTAATGGTGTTGTGGGGGTGAAAGTTCAAGTAAAGTTAATTCTCACCTTTTTTCCTTTTCTTTTGCAAACATTACAAATTGGGTTCACTAATCCTCAAATACCCCAAAGCTCCATCCGTCTACAGTCAATCAAACCAGCACTGGTTCATTACAAAATCTCAGATGAGGAGCCATAACCCTCCAATGTTAATTAAGACATTTAATTAAGACCTACTTGTCTCTTGGTGGTCAAGATGTTGGGGGAATCATGGCTGATTTCTAATTGCTAACGTGTAGCAAATAATATCAAGGAAATTATATGAAAACATTTGAAGACAAATTCAGATTGTAAGATATATTAAATAAGGAAATATCAGATCCAGAAAAATGAGAAAAGTACACCTGCTTTATCTACTTGCTTGCCCTGACTAAATTTTTGATGGGAAAGTTCTCAAGGATAAGCAATTCTAAGCATTTTCTTCCCTTCCTTCCTTCCTTCCTTCCTTCCTTCCTTCCTTCCTTCCTTCCTTCCTTCCTTCCTTCCTTCCTTCCCTCCTTCCTTCCCTCCCTCCCTCCCTCCCTCCCTCCTTCCCTCCCTCCTTTCCTATCTCTCTTCCCCCTTTTTCTTTTTCTTTTTTCCTTTTTTGCCTCTTTGTCCGTATATGCAAGGTTAGTCTATAAGCAATTCATATTGACACTTGCCCTGTTTTTAGTAGACAGATTTTGGTGATCAATGGGGAGAGAAGGGTAATGAGAACTTGAAATGCTTGTCATTATGGAAAGGAACTTCCATATTCCAGAATGATTTTATTTGCACCAATCATTGAAAGTATCCCGTAGAGAAAGACCTTTCAAAGTAGAGACATGATCAAAATTTGGACCATACTGTGGGAAAGCAGCTCTGATAGGCCCTTCTGATACATTTGCCACAGTTTACAAGTAAAGATAGACCGACTGTCTCATCCAAAGTCGCAACTTCGAAACCATGAGGTCCTGGATAGCATTTATTGACAGACTCACACGTTTGCTTAGAGCTGTCCATTTATGTTCTTATCCAAAGATGCTGATCCCTCTTAGAAAGACTTTATAACATTGTTTTAATTTTAAATATCATTATATTCTCTTCTCTCCAGAAGTAGAGGTTTAATCAGATGCACAGTTTATTTTTAACTCTGAAAATGTAAGGTTATCATTAATCCAATCCCAAATCAACAAATAAATTTGATTTGTCTCCATTTACATAAAAAGGGATTAGCTTTGGTTAAGTTGCACATATGGAAACTCAAAATGACAATATTAAATAAAAATGGGGTGTACTTGAAGAGGCCCACTCAAATTTTGTTTCTGTTTTCATATAATTTCCATATCTAATGATGTCTGTCTGTCAAGTCTGAAGTGCATAAGCCCAAAGATCAAAGGTCAGCTGGGAGCTCGCTGATGAGAAATAAAAAAGCTGACCTTTAACTGTCTTTAAATCTTTCTATGTATTCTAGGAAGTTAATTTTTTTTTTCTTCTAAGTTTTGATATCTTTCTGTTTCATCCGGCACCAGACCAGCTCTTATTCCTTCTCAATTTAAAGTAAATTCTGTTTCCAGAGTTTTATGGAAGTTGGAAAGCAATTTTGGGTAATAATCAGTTATGGATACTTGAATGTGTATAAATTTTAATATACCACTTTCTATTTGCCATGGGCCTTAACCATTACTTGTGTTTGAGTGTGTGTGCATAATAAATGTGCTTCCAAAGAGATTCTTGCAAGAATGAACCTCTCATTTCATTTAAAGTATAATTTACAAATATATGACTTAATATGTTTTTTAATCATTTAAACTTTTTTCGCTAGCAGGCTGTTTCGAGGAGCAAAGAAGCACTTTCTGTAAAAGGCAAATTGGCAGAGAAGTTGGCATTTGGAAAGGATGGAATGTTGGTATTCTCATTGACAGACCCTTTGCTAGGCACTGAAGATAGGAGAGTAAAGAATATTATTTCAAAGGAATTATAGCCTGGCGATGAGGCCTTTAAGAATGTGGGTAGACTAATAATAGCTCTCTGAAGACAGAAGTTTGGTTGCTTGGGAGGTTGAAGTCACAGCTTTGGGCCGTACTCCAGGGCTCTGCATCTTTTAGCCCCTGTTGTAACCCGTGGGTCTACTGCACCAATGGACAAAACATTGCAGGAGGATGAATTGAGAGTAAATTTGCATGTGACATAGCGTTGACCCCGTTCAGCACAGCCACCGGTTAAAGCTGTTCTGTGCGTCTCAGTTCTGATTTTCCCCTATCGGTTGCATCTTTCATATCCCTCCGAGAGAAGCTAACCGGAACGAGATTATCCATTGTATTTAATATTGTGCCCCTTCCAGCTTGTTATCAGAGAACAAATCTTGCTTTGCTGTGCTCGCGGTAGGTTTGTTTTTCATTAGTCAGTAGTGATTAGGCAGATCTGTGAAAAGCGGGTACTTTCCAGTGTTTTTATTTTTTTTTTAATATAAACATGCTTTACTTTCTATGGCTTGGTAGCTAAAGGTATGTAAATTGGTGGAGACAAAGAACTCTTTTGACTCCTCTTGTTAACTTTCTGTTTATATCTCATGGTTAATTTATAATGAGAGACGTTGGTTATCTTAAAATGCTTGAAACTAAATTGCTTTTAACACCATAGATGGCAATGCTCAGATAAAGGGAGAGAACCCTCAGCAGGGACTGACTATGGCTGCCAAGGATGTGGAATTTATTTTATAAAAAAACCACATTCAATATTAAGAAAAAAAAAGTTTAAAATAGCATGCTTAAGTATGCTTTATCAGATGCCCAATAGAAATAGCACCATGCTCACAAGTTCTTCTTGTGAAGTATTTGCATTTTTAAATAATGGGGTTCTTTCATTTAAATAATGGGGTTCTTTCGTTTTAGTAGTTGTTCCGAGGGTGGTCCATCATACCGGGTGCTTAAAGTTATTTGTAAAAGTGATTTGCTTTTCAAAGTAATTACAAGAGAAAGATGAACATGCCCACTGAGACCCAGTAAAACTATCAGGAAATTGACTAATTGTATCTAAAACTGCGTATCGCGTCAGGAATGGGCCCATTATCGCCTTACTGATTTCTTCTGGAAAAAAGTGTATAACTGAAATTTATAGTCTTAATTGAACCTAAGAAAATGGCAAATGGAATTCAGCCCCAGTTTTTCTTTCATTTTACGATGGTATTCGTTCCAGCTAAACCTTAAAGACACTTAACTATGGTGAAACTTACTAGTGAAAGCATAGTGAGTAAATCCAGTCCGAGGCGGGCGCAGGACTCTCAGAGGTGTCTGGAAATCCCTGCGTGTATACAAGGGTAGCTGCC
The DNA here is from genome assembly GCF_903992535.2 of Arvicola amphibius. Taxonomy (NCBI): domain Eukaryota; kingdom Metazoa; phylum Chordata; class Mammalia; order Rodentia; family Cricetidae; genus Arvicola; species Arvicola amphibius. The sequence goes on from NC_052064.1 coordinate 29,384,253, forward strand.
TGCTTTGGTGGAGGTTGGAGAGAGGACGGCGAAAGCTGGGGTTTGTCTCTGCCCGCGTTCACGCCTGCGTTTCTGTGAGGCAGTTCATTAAGCTTGCTAATTCGTCTTTCGTTTCCTTTCTGGGGAAGTGGGAAGTGAAACAGCCACCTCCTAGGCTAGCTTTGAGGAGAGAATTATGTCCCTCTGTAGAACGTTTTGTAGTGTTTTGTTAGTTCTATTTGGCAACAATTCTCCATCAGCAGCCGACTGTCACCTGATTCTTCAGTAGATCACGTTATGTGGGATGAATAGAAGAGTCGAAGCTAACAGGGGACAAACTATGAGTTTCTCATGTTTTTATAGTGAAAGTTTAATTTGTTCTTGCTATGCCGTAGCATCTCTGGCTGATGTCATGTGATCATACAGAGTAGTTGTGACATACGTGCTGTGACCTATAAAGCCTATGATATATACTCTTTTCCCCATAAAAAATACCGCCCTACTTTGGTCTAAGCTGTTCCCACGACTTGCTTAATGTAGGTCCCGGTTAATTTATACCACGAAGTGACTGGCGTACAGAAGCCGGAGGACCTGTTCCAAGGGAGGCGCCTTCGGAGTAGACGCTGGCCTTGCTTGGCTGTTCCCATGGTTAACTGGAGACGGCTGAGGATTATCTGTGCTTAGAGGCGACATTCCTTAGAACAGTTGGGAGTAACAAATCTAGAACCCCCAGAAGGGGATTTGGATAGAACCGAAACTTCCGGATTCAACTTCAAAGTGGGAGGGGCCAGAGGCTGAAGTCACAGCCCATTGGGTGGCAAACTCCATCTGCCCCGAGTTAGGGAAATTACTCAGGCTTCCTGACAACATGTGGATCTCATCACGTATAATAAGTCTTTTCGGGTCGTTCTAAATCCCGAGTTGAAAGATTGCAGTCAGATATCCTGCAGCATCTAGAGATCTTGGATTGAAGACTGCTTCGTTACTGGGATGGGCAGCCTCAGTGCCAAGGTCTGTAGAAGTAGCCAAGACTCTGCCTGAACTATAAATATGGAGATTTAGACACATTAACAGCAGGGTAACTGTTGACCCCTACCCAAACTTCTGAGGATTTTTTGTTTTTTTCGTTTTTGCAGTACGTGGTGGCCTGCCACCCAATGCTGTTTTTTCTTCTAATTGATCTTTGGGAAGACAGGCAAAGCAGCCGTCATTCCTGAGAATGGATTGGTGCTTTAGCGTTCAGACACGCTCCTATTAACCTAATGTTCATAACAGTAACATAATGGAGACCTGATGAGGTAGAAGAATCATTTCTGTTTTATAGATGATGAAATGTTTGGTTCGGAGAAGTTGATCCACCGGCCTGAAGCCATAGGGCTTTAAAGGCAAAGGACGACCTCTTGCCTTTGCCTCCAGAGCGTTGTTATCTTCCTCTTGTCGTTTTTTTCCTCCGTTCTTTCAGCCGAAGTGTCCTGAAAGATGGGTAAAACGCAAACTTTCTTTCTTATCAAAGAAACTTCAAGGAGAAAACAGATAATTTGACATTAGGAGGAAATCAAAAGAGCTCCTAAGTTAGAGGCTGTAAAATGTCGAGCCTTAAGTGATATCCCCAAATGAATCCCCATTTCCAGCTCCTTTGGAGAAGCGTCGGACATGGAGCCCTCATTCCAGTACGGGTCTGGGCTAGAATGAAGTGGGAGTGTCTCCCGGGTTCAGGTCATCGCTTGGGACTTTGTCCCAGTGTCCCGCACTCCCTGATATTTAGATACCCAAACACCACTCTAGTCATGGACGGCTCGTCTCAGGCTTCCAACAGCCCTTGGGTTTGAGACCCCCTAGTCTGCACTTGAGTACCAGCTTCTGTAAAGAGGAAGTGAGAATCCAGGCATGGTGTGGGGTGGGGGTAGTTTGACAGTTAGAACTTTTTTTTTCCCTGAAAAATGGATTTTTTCATAGACTTCGATGCCATGGTCAGATTATTTATCATTACGGAATCATGAAATAACATCAAGGGAAGAGTAATTAGTCAAAAGGTGATGTATCCATTTTGTCAAATGGGTAATGTTTTAGTGAGGTTCTGTGTTTGTTCCTGACAAACCAGGTCTCAAATATTTTATAACAAGGCTAAATACCCAACTTACATATTGCAGGAAAGTGTATTGTATGGAAAACAGAGGTTCCCTAGAATTAACCAAGTTTATTTTTTTTTGAGAAATTGACTGGAAGGTAAATTTTTTTGAATATATTTCAGCAGCAGGACTGAATTCGTTCTAGAATAAATTTATTTCTCCTTGGCGTTATTAGCATGTGGTAAAGTGTTTCTTTTGTTGAAAGCCTTATGTTGGTCCGTACGCGAAACTGGGAACAAGAGAGATGCTGTGAGCTACTTGTGAGCACCTCCTGAAGGAAAGCTTGGACAGATACCCCTCTGCAAGGGGCACCATGCAGAGGCAGAGTGAGTACAGGCAGGCCAGAGGAATCAATGGGGGGGGGGTATTCAGCGATGAGCGGGTGTGTCTGGTATATAGATAGCTGTCCAAAGCGCAGTGTTCATTACCTGTGTTTTCCTGAAATGTAATTTTTAGGATGGATAATGTCGTTCAAACTCAAAGGGATAAATTACGTGCTAGTGAAGAGAAAAATCTGTGCCGAGGGACTTGAACAGGAACTATAATAAACAGTGCATTGTTGAGATTTTAAATGCATATGGCCTTTGATGAGAACATCTCGAGATGACTGTGTTTGTTCTTGTTATCGTCCGTTCGTTCACTTGATAATTATTTATGGCAGTAGACTATGTGTATCAGTGGAGAGCTCCTAAAAGTAAAACCATTGGCTTTTCTGGTTTTAGATTATTTTCAACCTAGTTGGGCAGGTGGAAAAGGAAGACAGGGAGTGTTTTGTACAATGTAAGACTATGTGAATCAGGGTTTTTTCAGTTTGGGGAGAGAGATACTTTTTTTTCAGTGTGAGCAGGAGAAAGGTTTTCCAAGAGATGAGGACTAGGGATTTGACCAGGCTTTAAAGGATGAGCGGGGTGGGGGCGAGGATTGGTTGAAATATCAATAAGATTGTTGCTGTTTCTCTGGGGTCTGCTGGAGGTATAGTGAAGGCACAGTGTCAGCGAGCTGTGGGGGGACAAGCTGCAAAGCTCACGGATGGCCTTGCTGGCTAGGAGGGAGAGCGGCGCGGATTGGTGGAGCTTGAGTGTGAAGGGTTTTGCACCCTATGCTGGAGCGTGTGTTTTACAGACGTGATTTCCCTCCATGAGCAAGGCAACTTACTGTCAAGACTCTGATAGACACTTAACAAGTGCCTGGGTAGGTAACTCTCAGTGGAGCTTGCAAAATGCCTTTGTAAATACCTGCAGTATATACAGGAAAGCTTGCTCAGGAGAGAACCGGAGTCTCCCTGATCAGAAGCATCTCCCCAGAGCCTCACCTGGGGTTCACTGGGATACTCTTCTGTGTTTGTAGGCTCTTCTAGGTTTGAAACACAAGCTACATGGTGACCAGTAGAAAATACAAAGGGCTACTTGTGCAGAGGGAAGCCTCTTAGAAACATATTACGGGTGGAGAATGCATTTGATTGTATTGATTCTGAAACGCCATTTTAGCTCCAGTTTCAGTGTGTGCCTGAGGGAGATCCTCACGTGGGAGTCTTGTGAAGTCTCTCACGTTGCAGGGTGCTCACTGATTCCCTTCTTTGAGTATCAAAATACTATTTAGGGAGACTCATTAGACTTCAGTGATCTCAACCAGTGCTATTTTTACTTGCTCAGAGAGCTGTGAAGGCATGATTGGTTAAAAAAAGTAAGATATCAAATGTGGTTTCTGCTATTATTCTTGAACCTCCAGGTTTGTGGCTGCAGGTACTGGGCATGATTTGAAGTCTGCCTTTCTGCCGTTTGTAACGCAGCTCTCCCAAGTATATGATTGGAAGAAAAGGCAAGCAGTCTTCCTAACCTACTGTAATAAGGAACTCATAACTTATCATAAAGACTGAAAAGCTGGATGTGATGATACAGGCTTCAAATGCCAGCACTTCAGAAGCAGAAGCAGGAGATCAGGAGTTCAAAACCAGCTTTTGTTCCATAGTGAGTTTGAGGCTGTCCTGAGCTACATGAAATCTTGTCTCAAAAAGCCAAAAAAGCACATTTATAAAAATAAAGAAAAATATTTCATGAGAATAGACTCAGCACATGTCCCATTAACTATATAGGTAGAAGTGAATGTCTGATTTTTTTCTTTAAAATTATTGTCTTAAAATTTACAGAGCAATAGATAATCCAGATAAAGCTGTCAAATGTAATTTGCAACATTACAAAAATTAGTTTGTAAGTATAGCTTTTAATTTTCAACTACAAAACAAAGTGAAGGTTAATTTTATGTCTCATCTAGGTCATGGGCCAACAGAGGTTATGCGGGATGAAAGCTTTTGATTCAGTGGATCTAGTAAAGCCAATCTCTCTCCAGGGAGGGGTGGGCATTACCCAGTGTGTGGATAGCCAGCATGGAGCAGCGTCAACAGCAAAGGCAGAGGAAAGAGGAATCCTCTCTTTCGGCTTTCCGTCGTCTTGTTTGAGCCGGGCCATCTCATCTCTTCTGCCATTGGGCTGGGGTGTGTAGCACACACACAGACCTTCAGACTCACACTAAGTCACACCGCCGGATTTCCTGAGCCACCAGCTTGCAGAAGGCGGATCGTGGGATGGCATAGCTTCCTTAATGGGGTGATTCTGTACAGCGCTTAGGTATTTGTGTCTATGTATCATCTATTTATGTATCTTTGTATCACCTGCCTGTCATCTCTCTGTCCACTCATCCCTCTTTCTCTCCACTTGTTTTCTGAGAACCCATACAACACAGCCTCACAAACACAGAGGGTCATTGTCGTTCCTTTTTGTCATTCATGGTTCTTATCAATTTATTTGCTTTTACTTATTCTTACTCTTAGTCAGCATTTAGATTCAGCGTCATGATTCTTACAGCCGTGCCGTTTCCTCTGGAGCTTTGTGAAACACAGTTCTTATTTAGTAATACACCCGGGCCAGGATATTTCTCTTCAGCTTCAAATTCAATTAAAGTTGAAGCTTCTCTCTCCTAGTCAAGGGCTATTGCCTGCTGCTGGGGGAGATGTGCCAAGGCACTCTTCTCTCTCTGAGTCTGATTTGACTTCCTCCTCTCCACTCTCTCAGCTTGCTCACTGTGAAGCTGTTAGCTCAGAGCACGCAGTGACAGAGAGGAACCTTAGGAAGCATTTCTTCTCCAGGTTCTAGCGCTCTCTCCTCGTGGGGAGGGGATCTCTGATGTGCAATCGCCTCTTCTCACATGGGTGAAAGTATTCATGCCAGCTTACCTATCCCCCATGATGCATTGCTCGGCTCTGAAGCATTTAAAAATGTGGTAATATAAATATATTACAAAAGTCTTCATTTTGACTGATACAAAGTGTATTGTTCAACCATCATCACCATTCACCTTCGACTTTGTACTTATTAAACAAACTAGTCCTTCCTCTGCACTCCCCTGCCTCTACACCCTGACAAACAGAATTCCATGCTCTGAGTCTGACGACCCTAGGACTCTTGGGTAAGGCAAGAATATAACATGTCTTTTGAATTGGCTTGTTTCACACACACACACACACACACACACACACACACACAGTATCTTCAAGGTTCAGCTGTGTATCTGCTTCCTTTTGAAAGGTAGAACAATAGTCTATTGTGTGACTATGTCACATCTGGAAAGAAGGGGAACCATGAGCAGAAAGCACAGCAAGGGAGGGCCAGGAGAAGAGGGTCCCTAGAACTGGTGGAATCAACATCAGTCACCTTTGCCAATGACACGGGGCAAGGGCATGGAGCAGAGGCACAGATTTGAAAGCGTTGTGCTAGGTGTCTAGTGTCCAAGAGCAAGTCACGTAGCAGGTTTACACGTCTGTCTGGCTGTTTGATACCCACTTTTCTGCTTGGCTCTGCCATTGACCTCACACATACAACTTGCGTGAAATGAATACATCTCAGTCATCTCTTGGGAGCTGAAACGGCAGTCAAATTGTTCCATATGTGTGGGCACAGATATTGGCATTTCTAACAATGGGAACGGTGGCAAGCCTTTTCCTTAGAGGGTTCTGCATCATCACGTGTGCAAAGTCCCAGCATATTAGATGAGGATCGGGTGTACACACGTTGACAGTGAATGAGCCAGAAAAAGGATGGGGCATAAAGAGGAAGGAGATGGTTTGTTCTCCTGAGGTTGGGTGTCTGGGTGTCTGTAGGTGGGGTGTATGAGGTGCTTCTCTTCCAGGCTGTGAAGATAAGTTAGGAAGGCATTGGTGCTGTGAGGGTGGGGGCTGTGGGGTGGATGAGGTCACCTAGAAGCATGCACAGAAAGGTTAATGGCGCAGGAAAGAAGTGAGGAGACACCAAGCAGAAATGCACGGTGAAGTAAGGGAAGCGTAAGAGTAACGGTAGCCAAGAAGGGAGGAGAGTTCTGATTGAAAGCATCACTGGTTGCTAAGGAATTTCATATGGTAAGTAATGGAAACCGTCGGTTGGGTTTGGAGGTTAGAAGGGATTTGGTGACCTTGGTGATGTCTTAGAGGCAGAAAACCAAGTTGTCATGGTAAATGATAAATGAGTGGCTTATGCGAGCCGTGAGCCACCTTTATAAAACCCCCGCATACAGAGAAGATGGCAAGAGCAGAGGTAGGAGAGAACTGAATGGTAAGGGAGGACTAGGGTAAAGCTGAGGGGTCCTAGTTTTTCTTTTTTCATTGGGAGGAAGCTGACTCTGCTAGTTCAGAGCTTGCGATTTATATCAGTGCATTGATCTGATGGCAATATCCGGAGTATCACAGCTGCTGTTTATTGAGTACCCACTATGTGCCAAACAGAACGGTGTTCTGTGCTTTCATGGAAATCTCATTTAAATGACAACACTCCCGCCATTTTCCAGACCGAGAGATTGATCTCAGGTTGTTTGCCGGTGGCCCTATAGCCTGTAAGTCCAAACAGTGTGCTCTTGTTGGTCCATGGCCTTCCCAGGCGTACACCCTCCTAGGTATTTATTCAAGTAGCCGCATAAAAATCCCACAACTTGTATGCACATGAAAACCTGCACACAGAGCTTTGCTGGAAACTTTATTCTTAGTTGCCAAAATTTGGAGGCAACCCAAATATCTCTCAGTAGATGGATGGATAGACTCACTGTGTGCATCATAGAGGGGGTGTTATGCTACAATGAAGAGGAAACACGAATAAATATAGCTAAATGAAAATTGCCAGTCTGTATAGCTTACATATAACTTACATATACATTGGTTGTATATGATATTCTGGGAAAGACAAAACTTTGTAGACCGTGAAGAGATCTAGAGGCCAGTGGCTCCATACGACAAACAGGGACACCATTGTACGATACTGGGGGGTCAATGGCATTAGGTCCAAACTCACTGCGCTATACAATGAGAAGACCCACGCTCTCAGTTAATGATAACGTATCAGTAATGTTTTATCAGTATTTATATATCACATGCATGCAAAAGATTTCTAATAAGGAAACTGTATCGCGTAGAAAAGGAACGCACAGAAACTCCAGTCCAAGTGCCTTTCTTTTCCTGGAAATTTAGAACTGCTGCAGAAGTCAGGTCAGGTCTATTAATTAAGAAATAATAAATCTCCCCAAAGGTCAGTTATACGCCCAACAACTTCTGCTGAATCTTTTCGGCGAGCGTGTTCTTTTGAGGCTTATATAATACAGTTACAAGAAAGAAAAACAACGCCCCTTCCAGAAAGAATTAATCAGCTGAACCAATCAGCGGTTATCAGCATGCAGGCTGTGGTACATCCTGTTTTTTGAGCCCCACTTATTTACTAGGAAAAGAAAAGAGAGATTTTAATTGATTCCAAGGCTGCGGTGAAGCCCTTAGAGTGGCTAGGACGCCAGGAGAGAGTCTCTTCCTGCTGCACAGGAGTTTAGAGGAGTCTTTCATGAATGAGGTGAGCAGGCAGAGAGGAGAGAAGAGAGGGAGAGGCTGTGCTCTATCCTATCCCTTAGAGAACTGGGCTCAGAGAACATCCTTCGTGTGGGTTTTGTACTCAGTGCTAAGCACCACTCCACCTGGCATTGTTGCCTGACTGGGGAAAGCAACAAGGGACAGATAAACCCGCTCCTCCCAGAGCCCCGCCCCCTCTCACCAGCTCCTCAGTGTGCTGCACCCCAAGCCCCTTTTCTAGTCTTAGTGGGAAGCCCCAGGGCAGCTGAGTGGTTTCCTGTGATCTGCTGGGGTCAGCCTCTGTCTATTTCTATTGCTGTGAAGAGACACCGTGACCTTAGAAAGGAAAACATTTCATTGGACCGGCTTACAGTTCAGAGGTTTAGTCCACCATCGTCGTGGCGGGAAGCATGGCGGCAGGCAGGCAGGCAGACTTGGTGCTGGAGAAGGAGCTGAGGGGTGTGTGGTTCATGACCTTGGTTTTCCATTTCATAAGTTCCCATAGTGGAGAGATTAGAGAAAGTGGCCAAAAGAAGGTCCCGACCCCCTGTGGCCTGAGCACCTCAGGAGCCGAAGGGAGGTCCCCTGCTCCCTGAAGGGCAGATCCTTTAATTCTATATTTAATATTCTTCGAGTAACACTTTTAGACTAAGGATTCTTGTCTCATATTAAAATATAAAAACTTTCTCAGTATTCTTCCGTAGCCTCCGCGGAGGGCCATTTGTTAAGAATTCAGAATTTCTGAGCAAGTGAAACAAAAACAAGCGGACTGGTGGCCTAGTTTGGGTGAAGTTGTGGGGACCGACACCGGGGGAACGGGAGAGTGGGAGCCAAGCCAGCGGAAAGTCCTCGCACGGGTGAACTGGGAAGATTGGCTTAGGAGATTGTGGCTGGGAAGAGCCTGGCATAGAATTCGTCCTTCTCAACCAGTATTGCTGTTCTGAGACTCAGGCTGAGTTCCCAGGAGACCCTCTGCTCTGTTCTGGGTCAGAGGATTTTACTTGCAGAGTTTGGCACTTCTATGAAAAACGCGTTCTTAGTTTCGAGGTTAGTTTTTTTTTTTTTTTTTTTTTTTGGTTTTTTGAGTCAGGGTTTCTCTGTAGCTTTGGAGCCTCTCCTGGAACTAGCTCTTGTAGACCAGGCTGGCCTCGAACTCAGAGAGATCTGTCCGCCTCTGCCTCCCAAGTGCTGGGATTAAAGGCATGCGCCACCAGTTTAGTTTGTAGTTTTAAAAGGGGCAAAAAGAAAACCAAAATTCTCTTCCCTTGTTTTTAGCGAGAAGGAGTGATTTCAGCCTTCACTTTATGCATGAGAGAAATGCTATCGCCAGAGACTAGAGGACATCTTCTGAGTTATGGGTCTGCCAGCAGGACGACAGCTAGACTCTTCAGGGATGAAGGGAAGAAACGGGGGCCAAGTCAGTTTTGGTTGCTAAGACGACAGTTTAGACAGGATCTGGGGTGGCAACAGTTAGCTCATTAAGCAGCTGTTGATCTAATGAAGCTAGTTTGCTTTCCAAAGCCTTGTATTTATTTCCCCAGTGAAGACTTTTTTTTTTAAAATTAATGGGCTTTGAAGACAGAAAGGTATGGGTTGAATCCCGAGTTTACTGTTTACGCTTTGTGCAGCTGACTCTTTGGGGAATAATAGCTTCCTTATGGGGTGTTAGACAAGGAAAGGAGGGAGTCTCTGTGAGGAATGTGGTGTTCATTCCCTTCTTAATGTACCCGTAAAACTGGGTACTACCTACAATGGCTCACCCAGGGCTGCAGTTCCGTGAAGCCAGTGGATAGAGGATGGTCAGCATTGGGTGTAAGGCAGCCTTTGTTAGCCACCCCATTACCGGAAGGATGATTAGTCTGATCTCTCTGTCTCTGTCTGTCTCTCTGTCTCTCTGTCTCTCTCTGTCTGTCTCTCTGTGTCTCTGTCTCTCTCTCTCTCTCTCTCTCTCTCTCAGGAGGAAACCCCGGTCTTACTATAAGCTCTACCGGTGATCTATGTTTATTTTGAGATAGGTCTTGCTAATTTGACCAGGCTACCTTTAACTTTGCTTTGTAACTTGAACTGCCTTTAAGCTCATGATCCCCCTGTCTCGGCTTTCTGAGTACCTGAGATTATAGGCATACAACACCATGAGATCCTAGGTTTCTCTTGCTAGGGAGGGTTTTATGAATTGAACCCCCCACACGGTCTTCTTCAGTTTTGCCTTCTCTGATGTTCATTATGTTTGAGCTGTTGGTCTTTTTTTTTGCTTCATACACTTGAATCTCATTCACTATCATGACTAAACATTTTTGTTGTATGAATTTTCTAAAATTTTATGCATCTATTTTTCCAGCAGATAGGCATATGGGTTATTCTGCATTTTGAGGCTTGTGAGTAATGCTGCCCTGAATATTCTTTTCTAAACCTTTTTTTTACATTTATTTATGTGTGTGTGTGTGTATGTGTGGGCATACATAGTCCACAGCTTGTGTCGAGGCAGAGGAAACTTGTGGGGGTCAAGTTCTCTCCTTCTGTCCTGTGGGCGCTAGGGATCAGTCATGAGACTTGGCAGCAAGAGTTGTTACCCACTGAGCCATTGCTTTGGCCCTGCCAATAGCAGATGTATGTCTGTCTTCTGAGAGCACACACACACACACACACACACAAATACACACATACATATATACACATACACACAAATACACATACACACACACATATATGCAAATACACACACATACATACACACATACACACACATACACACATACATACACACAAATACACACACATACACATATACACACATAATAAACACACAAATACACACATACATACACACAAATATACAATATACACATACATACACACATAAATATATATATGCATTTGTATGTATGTATATGTATGTATGTATACATATTGTTTAGACTACTAGAGTGAGCCACTCTCTAATTAGATATTAGGGCCACCAAGATGGTTGAGTAGGTAAAAGTACTTGCCGCCAATCCTGACAGCTTGAAGTTTGATATTCAGGATGCAAGCTGTGCTATGACTTGCGCCTTGCTTACCTTGGTATGGCCATGGACACATCTACACTCAAGTGTAAAAAGATGTATGTTGAACAAAGTACATAGGCTCATAAGAAAGTGAAAGGAAAATTTTAGCAGCCATGGTTGTGATTTTTTTCTTATTTTTCTTTTTTTTCTCATTTTTTTTATTAAAAATTTCCATCTCCTCCCCTTCTCCTCCCCCTTCCCTCCCCTCCCTCCCACCCATACCCCCACTCCGCCCCTCTCCAGGTCAAAGAGCCATCAGGGTTCCCTTCACTATGTTAAGTCCAAGGTCCTCCCAGCTCCCCCTAAGTCCAGGAAGGTGAGCAACCAAACTGACAAGGCTCACAGTGAGCCCGTCCGTGCTGTAGAGTTCAAGCTCATCGCCGTTGTCCTTGGTTTCTCAGTCCTCCTCCACTGTCAGCCACATTCAGAGAGTCCGGTTTGGTCCCCTGTTCCATCAGTCCCAGGTGTCCAGGAAGACGCCCCCAGCTAGGTCCCTGGGCAGCTGAGGAGAGGGTGCCAGAAATGTCCAGATCCTATTGCCATACTCATGAATATCTTGCATATCACCATAGAACCTTCACCTGGCATTGGATGGAGAAAATGACAGAGCCCCACATAGGAGTACCGGACTGAGCTCCCAAGGTCCTGATGAGGAGCAAAAGGAGGGAGATCATGAGCAAGGAAGTCAGGACCATGAGGAGTGAGTTTACCCATTGAGACGGTGGGACAGATCTAACGGGAGACCACCAAGTCCAGTTGGAATGGTTGTGATATTGTGAGTTTAGATAAAAAATTAAAGGGACTGTATTTGTTCTTTAGAGTAACAGAATTTATAGAATAAATCTTTCTCTGTATAAGGAAAGGGGATTAATTAGAATGGTTTACAGGCTGTGGTCCAGCTAGTCCAACAATGACTGTCTGTGATAGAAGGTCCAAGAATCCAGTAGCTGTTCAGTCCATGAGGCCGATGTCTCAGCTGGTCTTCAGTATCCATCAGAATCCTGAAGAAGTAGGCTCTAATGCCAATGAAGAATGGACTTGCTAGTAAAGCAGGAACAAGCAGGCAAAGAACAAAAGCTTTCTTCCATGTCCTTCTATAGGTTTCTAGTAGAAGTCATAGCCCAGATGGGTTTTCCCAGATCAGAAGCTCTGGATTTCAGGTGTATCTTTTGGTCTCAAAAATCCAGATTAGAAGAAGATCTCACTTCAGATTAAGCAAAAGCCCGCTCACGGGTGTGCTACTACATTTTTTTGGTTTCAGTTAATTCCCTATATTGTCAAGTTGACAACCAAAGAGAGCCATTGCAATCACCCTTGACTAAGGTTGCTTTTTAAAGTGTTTGTGGTTCTTTGCATTTTAAGCAGACAGCTTGGCATTCTGTGCTTAGTTTTTATGTTAGACAAGGAAGGACTCCCCTGCAGGAAGCCAGGAAGTCAGCTCTAAAGAGCTTTGCCCTCATGAGCAGCCTTGCGGACAAGAGAGATATGACTTATTGAGGTGACCTTACTCTCCCTTGAATCCCGTCAAGCATAAGAAAGAATGGTTCCCTATGGATCACATCTTGGAGTTATTTGCTAGACTGTTTTATATATTTAACATATTTGGTTATGATTTGAGAAGTAATCATCAAAAGCATACATTCTCGATTTTAGTTTTTAGATCTGTAACTTAAGATAGAGAATGTTGGTATTTTAGCTCATCTCTTTCCTTCTATTACAGAAAATTTCCCCTGGGTGCTTATTTGTCCCAGTAAATTATGCTGAGTATATTATGTTCAGTATTTTTAGTTCTTGCCTACTCTACTGTCATCTACGTGGTTAACAAAAGACTCTATATCTCATGAGGCAGAGCATCAGGCTGTCTGAAACTAACATTTTTTTTGTATATTTTTCTCCAGACTCGAGCAAATATTGCTACAAAAAAATCCCACTGGAAAAGCAGGGGGCAGAAAGGTTTGAAGAGTCAGATCCAGGGGAGGACTACTGCAAAACCATTTCCTAGATACACTTGGACCATTGCAGACAGGAGCTCATGGTGGCTGTGACTGTACAGCACAAGATCTACACAAGGTCAATCTAGCGAAAACACTAGCACAGATCAGGGAAGGCCAATGGAGTCTCACCTCCAGCCGAAGGGCTATTGACAACTGATGCCTCACAGGGAAGGGGGAGTCAGTTTTCTTGAACATAACAGGCAGCAAAGAACAACCAATTAGAATAGATGTTTCAGTGGTCATCACGGATGTTGTTACTGGTACCCATGGCATCTGCCTGCTGGATACAGATCCAGAAAGGATAGACAGCCCCTTAGGATGTCAGAAGCAAGCCCGAGAGCAGAACACTCATTCAAAACCCATTCAGGTTCTAGTGATGGCCTCCACCCTTGCCCATGCAGCCTGGCACCGAGTGGACTCTGGGTTTGTGAAGGAGTATATGAGGTTGGGAGGGAAAAGTAGCATCAGGGTACAGGAGGAGATGGAAAGGAAGACTGGGTGGGAGTAGATTTGATCAAAACACATTATATTCATGTATAAAACTTCAAACAATAAAAGGATGTCTGAACTGGAGATGGGACTAGTTCAAAGTATTGCCGTTGGAAGAGTCTCAGTTTCTGATGATTTGAAATTGTTCTTCAAAACCTCTTCTCACTCCAGGTCCAGAACTAAAGATCCTAATTAGAGAAGCCATTAAAAATAGCTTAACCTCGTCTGTGGTTTAATTTATCCATGTGATGCTTCTCTGAAGGTGAAGTGGTTAATATTTGCCAATGCATTCATAAGACAAGAAGTGCATGCTCTAATAAATTAATCAACTTCCCGAGTAATTAAGAACTTGAACTCAGCTGTCTCTTCACGGTGGCATTACTGCAAGTTAAATCGAACCTTAAACATTATATAAGACTTCAGTGTAATATATTTAACATAAAAGACAAATTTGGAATCTGTTCTTATTTCTATAAATGTTCCACTTGGTAGTTAGCCTTTTGTAGAAATCCAGAAGATTTTAAACCTTTGGCTCATTCAAATACTCTTTTCTGTTTTTGAGAAAGATCGAGAAGAAAGGGAAGGGAAATTTAGAAATCAGTCATTCAGTTCCTCGATGGCTCATTCACACACACTAATGCTGGGAACATTTAACTGATTAAAGCATTCTGAATGAATTTGTCATCTGAGGACAGTCTTAGAATGAACGTCTTCAGTTCCCTGGCATCCTACTGCTATTACTTAGGCTTGCTTCCAATATTAATTCACAAGACGCTCTGGCCAACTGAGCTGTAGAACATGTGTTCAAGTTGTATCCATGATGTATATAGTTCAAGAAAAAAAATCTTTGTGGTCTTGAAAGGAATACAGTAATTGTCTGTTGAGTATTATGTATTACATAGGGTGGCCATGTTTAAGTGATAAATACCAAGGTGGTATGATTGCCATTAGAACCTTTTACTGCAAAGTAACTGGGAATAAACCTCCTGATGAGAAAGAAGCTTTGTCTGCAGAGACCGATTGATTTGCTATTTCACTAACGTGGGAAGATGGGAGCGTTACAGGTCCAGGGGCTAATTGCCTTGTCTTGGGTGAGCGTAGTCCTGAGAATAGCCATTTCTTTTCCACCAATGTTCCAGAACTAACGTCCTGTGACTCATAGAATCTGTTGACTTAGAAGACCCTTTGGCTTCCACCAATCCAAAAGCTAAGAATGCTGTCAGATAGCGTCGTAGGCCCACAGATGAGCTTCCTCCATCTTTCTGTTACTACCTCTCTGGTGGACCAACCAAAGCATTTTAAACTTGCCTTGATCTATGGCTTTCTTTGTTCTGTAAAACTAGAGAACTTCATACGTGTGCTTTCATGTTGGAACATGAAATTTGGGATAACTTAAATCTGTGTTCCTGGACCATTGTCACTTACAAAATGGCCCCAGAATATCTTACCTCCTGTTCCCTTTAGATGAGAGCTGTGGCTTTCCCTATTGACAGTATTTAATCTCAAGTACTAGAAATAATAGGGTCACTTAAAACGTCTCCAATATCTACCTAAGTAAGAATATTTCAGTTTCATGTGTAAAAGCATAGACATACAGTCTCATTAAACAGGTTATATCCTGAATCCTTCTATAGAAGAGGTTTCTTGAACGAGGAGATATTTTCCATGTTAGACTGATTATTTCAAATTTAACTTCTGTTTCCAATTTTAAATTCTCAAAAAGGTCCAGCAGCCAATGAACATAAAAATGCTTGTTGCTAATTTAGCTGCTGCTGCAGAACATGAAAGGAAGTCACGAGGCCGTTTACACATGTAGAAATAGTCATTTTCTAGCGTTCGGTGCCTAAGATAACTCAGGGAAAAGGGAATTTGTATTTAAAGTAAGGAGGAGGTGAATTTTCAGATGGCTTTCCTTTTAAACCTCCCTTCTTCCTCCCCACCCACCCCCTTCCCTCCATCACTTTTCCCTTCTTTTAGGCCCCATTGGATGTTGAAATCTATAAATGTTCAATCTCCTTTTGTAGAATGAATGACATAGTATTCTCATGCAAGCGTGCAATTCTTCCACCATACATTCTAAATCATGTAGATTACTCCTGATATCGGTTAGATATAAGTGGCTGTTATTCCATATGTTTGAGGAATAGTAGCAGAAAGGCTTGTCAATGACCAGTGAAGGTATAGGACAGTAGCTTCCCAAATGTTGTTGAATGGGGATATGAAACTTGTAGCTATAGTGGTCGGATTATATTGAAAAACTGGGATGAAAAGTGTTTGGTTGCAAGAACAAGTGACAGGTGAGGATTGCCGTTAAACTGTGACCTGGCCACAGAGGAAGAGGACAAGAATCCAGGCCCATCCCCTGAGGAGGAGTCAGGAATGGTGGCTGGAGTCCTGAGGTTTGGAGATTAACTTTTCATACCTGTAGTTCCAGAGATTCCAGGGGATTGAGGGCTTTTCTGCTGGACAAACTGTTCTCATGACTTTGCCTCATTTTGTTCCTGTTCTTGTAAAAAAAAAAAAACATGAGAGAGGAAGAGAAGGAGGGGGGGTAGACAGATACAGGGAGAGACACACACAGAGACAGAGAGACAGAGAGGAGGAAGAGGAAACAGAGACAGACAGACAGAGAGACAGTCAGATGGAGAGACAGTCAGAGAGACAGAAAGGAGAAAGAGGAGACACAGACAGACAGACGGAGAGACAGTCAGATGGAGAGACAGTCAGAGAGACAGAAAGGAGAAAGAGGAGACAGACAGACAGACGGAGAGACAGTCAGAGAGACAGAGACAGAGAGAGGAGAAAGAGGAGACAGAGACAGAGAGACAATCAGATGAAGAGGATAGAGAGAGAGAGAGAGAGAGAGAGAGAGAGAGAGAGAGAGAGAGAGAGAGAGGTATGCATCTGGTTGAAATGGAGAGATGATTAAGGCAGTTGAGCCAGTGGTTGAGGATTCCTGGGTGGCTAGGAAATAACATTTTAAATTAAGGGAAGAGAAAGAGAGTTTATTAATTTTTCCTTATTAAAAGAAGCAACACAGAATGGCTGGTTATTTAAGAGTAGGATTGACTATCCAATGATAGAAAGAAAATGAAGTTTGTAATACTTTGATTTAGAAATTTCCACGGTTATTCAGGGTAATAATGGGATTAATTTTTCTGAAGCGGGCAGCTATTTCTGCTTTAATGTCAGGGTGCATGTGTATGTGAGGGACATGCGTGCTGGCATGCTGAAACCAAAGTAAATCTTGTCATAAGAGTAGTGTTGTCAGGAAGGAAAAATTCAGGATGTCTAAAAAAATTGAATGTCAAATAAACAAGCCATGTGTGTGTATGTTGTGTATTGTATGTATGTGTGCACATTTGTGCAGCCCAAATATTTTAAAAAGAGAAATTCCTTCTGAGAATTCGGAGGTGAGTTACTTAATTTTACCATTTTTATCAGAGAGCATATACCATAAATTCTACGTCTCAACCATTCTTAAGTATAAAACGTGCATGCTCTCATTGTCATACAGCAGATCTCTAGACCATTCCCTTTTTGCAATATTTAAACTATATGTTTACTAATCAGCTCTTTGTGTCCCTCCCCACTCAGGCCCTGGCAATGGTGGTTCAGGAAACAAGGCCACAATAGACAGGTGAGATCTTATGAATGGAAAGCCTCTGTTTATCAAAGGACATAATTAACCAAGTGAAGGGACAGTATACTGAACGGGAGACAATCTTTGCTAGCTATACATCTGGCAGAGGATTAATAGTCAAAAAACCCCAAAAATTCGTAAGCCTAAACAAAGAAATAAATTACCCATTAAAAAGTAGGCCAATGACCTGGATAGAGAGCTTTCAGAAGAGATACAAATAGCCAATAAATATTTTGTGAAAAAATTCTTAGTATTCCTAGCTTTGGGGGAGATGAACATTAAAATTTATTTTGAGATTATCTCCCACATCAGCTTCAATGTCTGTCATCAAGAAAACAAATGGCAGCAAATAATGGTGAGGAGGATGTGGAGAGGGGAATCCCTCCTCACTTCTGACGGGATCGTGAGTGGTGAGGTCGCCGTGGAAGCGTGGAGGCGTGTACAAAGACTGAACAGATCTTCTGTATGACCCAGTGATACCCAGAGGTCTCTGTTTCCCACCACGGAGATGCCTACACATCCGTGTGTGCTGCTGCCCTGTTTACACTATCAGGCCATGGGATGAGCCTAGATGTGCGACATTGGACGAAGAGATAATAAAACGCACATATATGTGGGATTTTTTTTGAGCTGAAAAGAAAACAGAACCACGAAAATTTCAGGAGAATGAGTGGAACAGAAAAATATATTGGATGGGGGTAACTCAGGCTCAGAAAGACAAACATTGTGTGTTCACTCTCAAACATCGCTCCTAGCTTCTAATATATATATATATATATATATATATGGTTTATATATATTATAAAATTATATATATATATATGAATAAACTTATGCTGGAGTATATGTGTATAGAGCCCAGCAAAGTGTATGAATTTTTAAAAAGTCAATTGTAATATATATTAGTGATAGCTAGAGGTTAGATGATGGGTACTCAAACATAGAAGTGTTACGTTCTAGTGTTTGGCACAATGGAGAGGGCATTACAGTTCTCATGTTAACCCATTTAATAATAAATAATACTTAGTAAATAGGACTTTGAAGACTGCAAACCCAAAGTAATGATGTGGAGATGAGAATGTTAGTTACCCTGATTTGAACAACAGCAATTGGGATTTTGGTAGCATTGCCCCTGTAGGTTGCTTTGAGCATTGTAGACATTCTGTGCATACTAATTCTATCATCTATGAATGTCCTAGTTAGGGTTTCTATTGCTGTGAAGAGACACCATGACCATGGCAACTCTTCTAAAGGAAATTATTTAATCGAGGTTCCTTACAGTTTCAGAGGTTCAATCCATTATCATCATGGCAGGACATGGAGGTATGCAGGCAGACACGGTTGGTGCCAGAGAAGGAGATGAGAGCTCTGAATCTTGATACACAGGCAACAGGAAGTGGACTGTTCACTGGGTGTAGCTTGAGCATAGGACACCTCAAAGCCCACACCCACAGTGACACACTTCCTCCAACAAGGCCACACCTAATAGTGCCACTCACTATAGGGGCCATTCTCTTTCAAACCTCACAATGAGTGTAGCATGCCTATTTAATTTATTTGTATTTTTAAAATTTGCTTTAGAAATATTTTCTTAGTGTCCAATGTATAAATCTTTCAACCCCCCAGGTTAGGTTTACTTCTATATATTTCATCTTTTTTGATAATATAATACTAAATGATATAGTTTACTTTTCTTTCTGTGTCATCTTAGTATGTAAAAACACAAGGCAATTTTGAATTCTAGTTCTATATCCTGTAATTTTGCTGAATGAACTTGTCTAACTAGTTATTTGTGGTTTTCCTATCATGACACCTGATATTATAGGCAGAGATAACTCCCCTTCTTTTCCAATACAGAGTAGATTTTATTTCTTCTTCTTGTCTAGCTGCTCTGGCTAGAACTCCCACCGTGTTGAATAGTGGTAGAGAGAGTGGGCGTTCCTCTTTGCCTCTTGATCTTAGGGCAAAAGCTCTCAGTCCTCTTTCTTTGTATTAACAACAGAGTTTTTCATACATGAAGTTTCTTATATCTGAGAACTTATCATCCTTTGTCCTTAGATTTAAAGTGAATCTCTTGTAGAAAGCATATAGTTGGATCTTGCTCTTTTTAAATCCTTCAACCATCCATTAATAATCTTTCATCCATTTACATTTAAGGCAGTTAAATGATGGAGAGAATTTCCTGCTTCATGCCATTATTTTCTTACAGGTTTTGTTTCTGAGGGATTTGTTTGATCTATTTCCCCGCCTCTGTCCATATTCCTTTGTGTTACATAATTTTTCTTGTGGTGACATGTTTTGGCTCCCTTATGCTTTTTCTTTTATGTGTATTCTATAGATGTTCTCACTGACAGTTCACTAAAGATGTTAAATAGCAACTATAAAATTGTTGTAATAATTTAAAACTGATAACAACCTTAATAACACGCACAAGCTATTCCTAGACATCCCTATTCCCTCCATTATGTAACAGATGGCACAAATGACCTCCTCTTCTATTACATAGCTCTAATTAGTTTTTGTATTTGCACTTTTGTAATGGGCTTTGATGCAGTTAGCTTTGTGCTTGCCTGAGACATGAGAGCCTTTTACCTGGTTTCTGGGTTTCTCACTGAGGTATCTGCCCTGTTTGTCAGGATGGAAACTCTGGGTGTTCTATTCTGCCATCTCTCTGCCCTTTCTGCCCTTCCTGCCCTTCTGCTTTCAGTGAGGACCATGCTATGCAGTAACTTCTGTGACTGCAGGAGACTGTCGCCTCTTAGGTTGTGACATGTTATCAAGATGGCCTTTCTCTTTCAAAGTTTACTTTGTAGATGAATCCCTTTACCTGACTTCCAGTTTCACTTTTTGGGTGAATCTTCCCACAGGGCTCTAACCGGGTGTGATCTGTGTAGTAGGCTCACCAACACTGTGCTCGGAATGGCTTTGCTACGCCACGTCACAGTTTAACTGAAAGTCTTTGGACCCGCACTAGGAAAATCTGGGAAAGCCTCCGACGGGGTCTCACTTGAAGGCAAGCACGAGTGCTGATTAGACCCCTGGATAAATAGATGGAGAGACTGAGAGTATGCGTGAGAGGCATCCACGTTCAGTGCCAGTGAACCAGCTCAGCTGGGGTGAAGCACACGGAGGGTCTACCTTATCATCTTTATGTAGCTGGGGCAAATTCAAACAGTCTTTTACATGAACATTAAACTTTGCCTTTCCATGTGTTCAATGAGGATTTGGATTGGCAGATTCTCAGCTTTTGGCACAAGCGGTTCTCAGTTCCCTTCAGGTCTTTGTGTTGCGCGTGTTTAGGCAAGATTGTGAGGCTGTAACACAGGACTGTGTGTACCCCCTGATGATAGCATTCACCTCTCATTCTCCCTTGTCTCAGTCCATCCCCAGTTCCAAGCTAGCCTAGGTAAGAGGGTAGAACACTCCTGGAAAAGCATCTCGGCTGCTTCTTCCCAGGAGCAATCTGTTATCCTTTCTGTTTCATGGAAGCAGCATCGCAGGATGTACCTGAGGGCAAAGAAAAGAGACATAAATCAAAGAGATGGGACTTCTTAGGGTATAACTGTAGTAGTCTTAGTTAAGAGGTTAGTTATGAAGAAGGACACCAATGCACACGCCAACCTGCCAGGGGGAAAAGCCTCAGGACTCGACCCTACACAAAGAACCACAGGCAAGGAAGTAGAGCTGGGAATGAGGTGGTCCTCCCCAGAGACGAGCACACCAACTGGATGTCTAGTGCCAAACCATCAGCCCTGAAAACATACATATTAAAAAAATACAAGTCATAGTCTATAAACTCAGCAGATTATATTTAGAAATATATACGTATACAAACACATATGCGCAAGCAATAGCAACCGATGAGAATGAAGTCATGAATTTGAAGGCGCATAGGGAAGGGGATAGGGTAAGGTTTGGAGGGAGGAAAGGGAAGGGAGAAATGTTATAATTATAATGTAATCTCAGAAATAACAGCAACCGGAAGAGCTCAGCTCTGTTTCAAGTGCCAGGCTGCCTAAGTTGAAGTGCAGAGTACTCTGTGTATTCTCCACGTGCCCCTGGTCACGCCACTCCTCTACCCACCAGTTTCCCCCACTAGGAAGCGGGCACCGTGGTAGGAGCTCGGTTTACCACTCCACATGCTTCTCCTTGTGAAGGAATGCTGGGGCACGAGACGCTTTAACAGGCATTGTTTCTTAATTGTTTTCGTCAAACCATGTGAGGCATTATCTGCCGAGTGGTAATTGGTACGGGGTGTGTAACTGAGACTGTCACCTCCCACAAGCACATAAGCAGTTCTTGCTTTTCTCCCAAGTACAAAATTTGTTGCAAGTGAACAATTCACGGCTTAGGTCAAAGGAACTACTATCTTCACCTTCGTAAAGAATCCACTTAATACAAGCAGCAACACGTGGCAGTTCTTCTGAGGCCGTTGGTCTCTGGGGGCGGAGGGGAGCAGAGCTATTTTTCTGGTCTGTTTTTAAAACCCTGAAAGAAGGAGTGATTCTGGTTTTCCCTCAGTGACTTCTGAGCCTCCCGCTATTATTTGTGGTCACAGCTAGGGAAGTGATCCTGGTTGCTCTGCCGACATGGTCTTTGAACCGATTTATCCAAACACTTCCAAATTTATTGTCTGCTTTACCCTTGGCACGTACATGTTCGGAAGAAAATAAACTGAGGAGCTCTCTGATTCTCATCCCACTAAAAATAAACCTCTTTTCTCTGAGTTCCTTTAATTTGAAGCTTTGGCTTTAGGGAAATAACTCTTTCTCTTTCTCTCTCTCTCCTCTTTCCTCTCCCTCCCTCCTCTCTCTCCTATCACGTCTCATTTGTTCATTTGTCTTGTTCATTTTGGACACGCACGGAGAAGTTAAAAGCAGTCGTGAGATCAGGGGGCATGTAAGTCCCAGGGAGGCATATCCTACGAGCAAATGTGTTATGAGAAGTCACGTATTCCTTGCTGATTCCCCACATCTTCTCACCATTTCCCACGGACTGTTCACAATGTCAAATAGTCGCTTGAACAATCAGAACAATTCTTTCCTAAATCCAGCCAGTTTATAATAAATAGGATTGGTTGTAGTTATTGATCTGACACGCTGTTCTGCGTGGGCTGTGATCGTCACCTCCACGACAGCCCTCATTGTCTTGCCCTGAGTAAATACGCTTTTGCTCGTGAATCTGGAATTGCTCATCTCTCCCATTAGAGGGAAGTAGTTTTGCTTGCCATTTATATTCAAAACAGCACCTGGTCCACTTTCCAAATGCCTGTTAAATGACTAAACCATGTCTATATCAAGAAACGTGGTCATTGTGTGTTTTTCTAGTACCCATTAGCTCAACAGCTACTAAAGGATAAATAACTACAACCAGTAATATTTATTATAAGCTGACTGGATTTAGGAAAAAAATAACTTGCTTTCTGATTATTCAAGTGGATATTTTACATTGAGACGTGTGCCTCAACTTTGAAGACATCTGAACATGCTTTTCATAGTATTTATGCTTGGAATGATGGGTGCACACAAATGTGGGTCCATGTGGGGTGTGTGTGTATCACTGAGGCTCAGTTCATTTTACAATCACGTGACGAGATCTTCTTAAAAGTCGTGATAAATTGTAAGCCCTAGAAAACACTTTTTTTTTGTAAATGTGTTCCAGTTTGACATGTAGGTTTTTTTAAAGCACTCACAGGTGCTGATGACATGTGTTAGAACATGTCAATAGTGACTTGATGCGTGTCCTGGGGGAGGCAGATGCTGCCGAGCCATGGATGAGCTGCTCTGACTGGCAGCACTGCCTTTGAAGTTCTGGCTGATCAATGGAGTCTTTCATTTTAGGGTCAAGGTGGTAACAGCCCATTAACAGGAGCACAGGCAGGAGGAAGAGTGGATCTGCAGACTCACTCTGCTTGTGTCCTTTATAAAATGCAAACTGGTTTTGTGTGAAAAAAAATGATTTTCTGGTTTTCTTCCAACTCAAAAGCACGAGCAGTGTGGGCCTCCTTTGACACTCATCCTTTGGTCCTACGGGGTCTTCTCTCTCCTAAGAAGGTCATTTGCCGGCTACGTGTTCTGGACAGCTGGACGGAGGATGCACCCTTAACCTTGGAGGGTTGTTTTATGGTAACGAGAGTTCTGAATTCAAATCCAGACTGTGACTCTTTAATTGCCTGGCCAGAGCGAGTTAATTTAATTACCATGATTTACATACAGATTCCTGTACTCTGAGATTAATCCGCATTAATTAGATGATGCAGTTAATAAGATAGCCACACGGCACACTGTCCGGTCCCTGCCATGCAGGGGGCTGTGCAGACTCAGCTGTCAAAGCACCTGGCTTTGTTTACGAACCTCATGCCAGGCCCTTCTTGGGTTGTTGCTTTCGAAAGTCTCGTTTGTTATTAGGCTTTGGTGAGAATCTTAGAGGCAAGACACGTCTTGCAGAGCCGTTTCTTTTCCAGTTCACCCTGCTGAACCCCAGCACCAGTGTTCCTTCAAATTAGGCATCCTGGCGGACATGAAGAAATGTTTTTACACTGACAACTGGAGCAGTGCTCATTTGGCACATACCTAAACACAAAGTGGATTCGCCTCATCAAGAGCAGCTGTACGGGCACCTTGGATTCGTGGGTGAATTTAAACAGCTGCGTCTTGAAGGAGTCTAGAATTATCTTAGTCTTCAAACTTTACCAAAAAGTATAGCGCTTGTTTATGCTAGAGCACCCAATTGGGTCCAGGTTGGCAGAGTGGGGAGGGCTGTTTCTTGCGGGGGGGGGGGTCCCTAAACCTGCCGAGGCTGTGTTCTATCCTGTGATGGGATACTTACAGAGTCTCTGTTACTTATCTGCCTCCATAAAAGAGGAATGCGGCCCAAGAAGATGGTTCAGCTGGGACGAGCTTGCTGTGCCACTGTGACTGCGTGGGGCTCATGCTCCAACCTCACGAAAACGCCAGGGAGCATGGCTTTAATCCCACAGTGGGGAACGGAGAGACAAGAGGATACCTGGAGCTCTCTAGCCAGTCTAAGCAAACTGCAAGTTGATGGAAGGGTCTCTCCCAAACAGCTAGGAAGATGGCACCTTTGGATGTCACCTAACTTCGACCTTCACGTTCACATGTAGGCACCCGCTCATGTGCAATCCGTACCACACATGCCCCCACATGAACATGCTTGCAAACACATGCACGTGCACACACACATACACACACTGAAGTAAAGCACAGAGGAACCAAAGTAGTATCTTTTACATTGTAAACAGCAGCTAGTTAAAGAAGGGAGAACCCAGAAACACTTGCCACACCTTCGCAGAATCCTGAGACTTCTAAGGCAACATTTAGCTTTCCCCTAACATGAGATTTGAACTAGCTGTAGACTTGCCGCAGTGATATTGGGTTTACTGACTTTTCGTCTCTAAGGATTCTTTGCGTCTGGCAATATTGTTCCTAATGCATTGTGAATGATGTTGTTGTTCAGAAAGCTAAGCTCTGAACTGAGAAAGTCTAACGTGAAGCATATTTTTTAGCAAGTTCATGTGCTTTCCCCAAGCGACACTGGGAAAACAGCCAGTGGTGAATGTTTGTTCACGTGTGTGCTGAAGGGAGCTGTGGACTATCCATTTCAAAGACTAGAGTCTGCCTTTGCCTTAAGACTTTGCGGTTACCTGTTACGTGGAACTTTATTTCTTAACCACTAAAGAAATCAAATATTTTATTACAATATCTCTTTTATGTGGCATCATGAGAAATTCTAGATAAATACATTTTCTCAATTAGCTCAAGAGTATTATTTATAGTGACTGTAACATAACTCCTAATGGTAGTGTCATAGCTATAGGACCACTAAATACGGTTTTTAAGAATTCTATTTATTTGTATGTATGTGTGCGTATACATCTTGTATGCTTGAATGCCCTGGAGGGCCAGGAGAGAGTGTTACCTGTAGGAACAGGCCAGGAGGAGGTGGGTGCTGGGAACTGAATCTCCACTGTCTGGAAGAGCAGGAATCATGCTTAACGACTGAGTAATCTCTCCAGGGCATGATCTCTCTGTATGTGTGCTTGTGTATGTACGTGTGTGTACACACGTGTGTGCATATTCATGCGTGTGCATGCGTGCAGGTGTATATGTGTGTGCGCGTGTGTTCATGTGTGTATGCATATGCATGTGTGTGTGCGTGTGTGCATGTGTGTTCTGTGTATGGTGATGAGCCAAGGGCCTTGCTTGCCCTAGGCAAAGGCTTTACCAGCTAAGCCCCATTTTCTGGTCCCTTGGTAAGACTTTGACCCTTAGGCAATTTTCCACTGAGAGGTGCAGCTAACAGTTGATGTTTTAAATTCCACTTGGTGTATAATTAGATTCATTTGTTTCAGGTTTTGAAAATCTTACTTTAGGGCTGTTTTATCTTTTTCTTTTTTTTAAATAACCTAAAACTTGATGTAGTTCCAAAATTAAACTAAAATGTACTTGGAGAATTTATTCCTGTCCATCTTCTAGCCTTATTTAAGACTGTATTTCAAAAATTAATTTTATTTTGTTAGCATTTTAAAAGTATAAGCAAATACATTAAATAAGCATATGAATATTCATACCTATGCTTATTTATAAATCTCTCCTTCGTTTTATGTCAGTGTAAGCAGCAGACATGTTGTTCCAGGACTTTTTTCTTTCCATGTAATTGCGGATGCTAAGATCACTCCACGTCTTTTATTAGCAGTATTGCGCCATGTCTGTGGTTATAACATTGTATTAATTAGATTGCCCATCGGTGGATGAATGGTTTGTCATATCAGACTGTAAACAGCATCCTTCAAGTGGGGAGGAAAATGGGCTGTGTCTCTACTTTACTGATGATGTCTTTTCTCACTGCGGACGAATCCCTAAGCCAGAGCCGTTTTCTGAGTATAAATCTCACCTTTGCAGTTTGGGCCCAGTTCTGAGGAAAACAGCAACACTCCACACTTCCCTTTTGGTGTGGCTGCAGGATCCTGTCACTGTAATGAAACACCGGAGTTAGCTTATAAAGGAGAAAGGTTTTGGCTCCTGGTGTGATTCTAGTCCGTGATTGGTTACCTGAGCCTTCCTTGTTAAAGCAGTGACTCATGGGAAGGAGGATATAACATGGTGATACTTTGTACCTCATAGCAGAGGGAGAGAGGAAGAGGAAGGATGGGTGTCTTATTATCCCAGAGGCAGCCTTCACTGAGCCCAACCTCGCGAAGGTTCCTCCATGCTCTAGTAACATCACCCTGAGGGCCAAACTGTAAAACATGGGCTTTTATAGTGATTTTCAAAATAAAAACGGTTGCAGTGGTCCATCCTCCAAGACGATGCCCATCATTTCCCATGTCCTAGGTCGCCGGGGAGAACTGCCGTGTAAACATTAAGAATCCAGAAATGTGAGTGAAAATCCAGAAAAGTGAGAACCATTCCTTTCGTTTTCTGAAAATTAAATTTTAGTTAGCGACGGAGCTATTTGTTGTTTCGTTTTGGTTACAAGGCTGGCATTTGAGAGGCTTTTAAAGGACATTTATTTTTAAATTCCTGAACACTGTTTGAAATCTTGGAAAGGCCATCCTGTGGTGGGTATTATTGCTTCCGTGGCTTCGTGCTGTATTTGATACAATGTCCTCTTGGGAAACAAAGGGTTGTGCTAGCAAATACACTTGGAAAATGTCTGCTTAAATGAGTTCATCGACTGTCGGATTTCTCAGATCCTGTGCAGGTAGCTTCTCAAGGTGACTGCTGGTTTCCATATAGACTCTTTAATGAAGCCTAGTTCTCGTGGAGCTTATTTTGAAGGAAGCTTGGTATAATGGTTAGGCTTTTTTTTTTTGTAGTTTTGAATGATTTCAGAGTGTGTGTTGGAGGGAAAAGGATTAAACCGGTAAGCTAGCGAAGCCATTTTAGAAAATAGCGCGTGTGTTTCTTAAGGACTGGAAAATAAAACTGCGGTGTGCCTTGCTGCGGAATATGACTGCAGCAGAAAACAGTCGGTGTCGAAGACGGAGTTTGACTTCTGCATTTATTGCAAAACTGTTCACAGCAGTCAAGAGACAGAACCAATCTGAGTGTCCATCCAGCTATGGTTTTCTTGAAATGGTGAGATGCTACACGATGCAATAGCACTTAGCTTTGAAAAGGAAGGAAAGCCCATCATTTGTGACAACATAGATGGACCCAGAGGGAATGATGCTAAGTGAGCTAGGTTAGGCGAGAATGGCAAACTTGCATACATTTTTATACGTAGAGTTTTATCTACAGGGAGAGAAGGTGACAGCAGGAAGGTTGTTTGTTACCAGGGGATGGGACCAGAGGACTTGGGGAGCTGTTGTCCAAAGGACACAAAATTTCAGTTAGACTGGAGGGATTAAGTGGGCTATATCAGGATGCCTAAGTTAATAGCAATGTAATATATACTTGAACATTGCCAAGAGGTAGGTACAGTTGGTTATTTTACTCTTTGCTCTCTGGGGTCCACCATCCAGTTCTTAATTAAAGACACAGAGACTAATTCTTACTTATGAATGCCCAGCCTTAGCTTGACTTGTTTCTAGCCGGCTTTCCTTAACTTAAATTATCCTGTCTACCTTTTGCCTCTGGGCTTTAGTCTTTCTCTATTCTATATGTCTTTCTTTACTTCTTACTCCATTGCTGGCTGGGTGGCCGGCCCCAGGCACCCTTCTCCCCTTTTCCTTTTCTCTCTCCTCCCTCTTCTCTCTTCTTCCTTTTATTCTTTCTGCCTGCCGTCCCCACCTACCCTTTCTCCTGCCTTGCTGTTGACTGTTTAGCTCTTTATTAGATTGACGAGATGTTTTAGGCAGGCAAAGCAACACAGCTTCACAGAGTTAAATAAATGCAACGTGAGAGGATGCAACACATCTTTGCATCATTAAACAAATATTCCCCAGCATAAACAAATACAACACACCTTCAACTACTATTCCATAACAAGTAGGCTTTTATTGTTTTTCCCCCAACAAAATGATAACTATATTCTCACGCATGTTGATTAGCCCAGTTTAGTCACTGAAAAAGGCGTACTTTTTAAACATCACATTGTATACTCTACGTTGGTGTACACGCTTCATCAGTCATTAAAAATCAATAGAAGGTAAAAGAGTACTAGCAGAGAACTGTAGTGAGGAAGCGGCAGGGCTGTGTCCCACCACCCGGCCGCCGGCTAGCTTTACACCCGAAATAATTACACGGAAACTGTATTCTTTTAAAACACTGCCTGGCCCATAGTTTCAGCCTCTTATTGGTTAATTCTCACATCTTCCTTTAACCCATATTTAGTAATCTGGGTAGCACCACGAGGTGTGGCTTACCAGGAGAGATCTTAACCTGCGTCCATCTCGGAGAGGAACAGCATGGAGACTCCCTATGGAGACTGCCTGAAGCATCTCCCCAACTCTACTTCCTTGTTCCCACAATTCTGTTCTGTCTACTCCACCTACCTAATTTTCTGTCTTTTAAAGGGCCAAGGCAGTTTTCTTTATTAATTAACCAATGAAAGAAACATAGACAGATAACTCTCCTCCATCAGAGAACGCTAGGTAATCCAAATATCCAAATGATGTTTGTGATTTAGTTCATAGTAGTGCATTTCTGCTGTCCTAGTTATAATGGTTTTAATAGGTTTATCTAATTTATAAGCATTCAAGAACGCTGGAGGAAGAAAAATTAGAAACACTTATTACAAAACAAAAAGTCACAAGTAAAAACATGATACTCACCAACTTTAAATACACACAGCCGCTCACATTATACAGAAAACTATCAGTCACTGTATTTAATATAAAATGCCCCTGTCCTCGTTAGGCCTTGGCTTTTAAGGGGAAAGTCATTGTCTTAGTCAGTGTTCTATTGCTGTGAGGAGACTCCATGACCTCAGCAAGTCTTCTTTGTTGTTGTTGTTATTGTTTTGTTTTTTTCCGGCACAGGGTTTCTTTGTAGCTTTTGAAACCTGTCCTGGAACTAGTTCTTGTAGACCAGGCTGGCCTCGAACTCACAGAGATCACCTGCCTCTGCCTCCCGAGTGCTGGGATTAAAGGTGAGCGCCACCACCGCCCGGGCCTCAGCAACATTGAACTGGGGCTGGCTTCTGGGTTCAGAGGGTCGGTCCATTATCTTCAGGGTGGGAAGCATGCCAGCATGCAGGCAGACATGGTGCTGGAGAGGAGCTGAGAATCCCACATATGCATTGGCAGGGAATAGGAAGAGAGAAACACTGGGCCTGGCTTGAGCTTTTGAGATCCGAAAGCTCTTGGGCAGTGACACACTTCCTCCAGAAAGAGCACACCTACCCCAAAAAGGCCAGGCCTCTTACAGCGCTACTCCAGAGCGACCAAGTATTCAAATTGATGAGCTTAAGGAGACCATTCTTATTCAAACCACCATAATCACCTTCTAGGCCAGGCACAATTTCGGCAGGAATCGAGGCTGGCTTGCCATAGGCCCCGCCTTCTCGGAGGTGTGTTCTGGGTGAGTGTGGTGTGGTTTCAGATGGGGCTCTCACAACCGAAATCCCCACACGAGGATTTATTCTGTTTACAGCTAAATAGGAAAAAGCCGTCTTTACCTTTTCTCGGGAATTCCTGTTTCTCGAGTTGTTTTTCTCCCCTACAGGGATAAGACTACTTATTTGCCATGGGAAGGGAAGAGAGAGGTCACCAAGATTTTGCCGCACCGGCTTTCTGGTGACTTCGTTCCTGTTGGCCTTTCTAACTGTATTCATCTTCTTTCTTACCACGCTCTTCAGATTTTGATGTTGAGAGCAGTTCAAAAAAGAGTTTACACAACCTCCTTCTCCCTGCCTTTTACAAAACATGCATTTTAAGTCCAAAGAGAAGAGATTGCAAGCAAACACATCACAATTTCCTAGCATTCTGGAATTGACACACAAATGAGGGACAGTTAGTTATTCACTTGGTAAATTCACGGCTCATCAGTAAAAGAGTGATCAGGTTTATGTCATTATTCTCAGCAGACTCATGATCTTCCTAAGTCTTCGAGAACTTTCTGATGCTAAGGCAGAGTACTTGATCCTTAAAAGGAGGCGAATATGTCCTAAGGCTTTTCTCGTGGTTCTATAATTCAATTAACTTTGGAATGCCTCATTGCTTGATTTCAGCCATGCATACGTCCAGTGCTCGAGTCTCAGACTTAATTTTTCTGTCTTACCACGCTCAGAAAACATAACTGTTTGGGAGAGTGTTCTAGTTTGCTTTTTTTGGTCACTGTGATAAACACCATGATGGAAAATAGCTTGGGGAGGAGAAGGTTTCTATCAGCTTGCATCTGCTTGTCACCCTCTACTATTGGGGAACTCAAGCAGGGCATCAAGCAGAAACTGTGGAGGGACACAGGTTACTGACCCGCTCTCTGGCTTGCTCAGCTACCTCTCTTGTGTAGCCCAGCCCCACCTGCCTTGGAGTAGGACCACATCAGTGGACTTGGCATTCCCACATCAATCATCAGCCAGGACAGTCTCTAAGAGACATAGCCACAGGTCTGATGGAGGCAAGTTTTCAACAGAGGCTTCTTCTTCCAAGATGACCACAGGTTGCGTAAAGTGAACAATTAAAACTAACCCGATTAGAGAGAGATCTAAGATTTTTATTAAATGTCATCTTGACAACCCCTTAAAAATTTAGAACCACACTTTATAATTTTAAATTTAGTTAACATATTTAAAAATAATACAAGATGATACTTTATTAATTCTAGTGTGTGCGTGAATCCTACGCTGACACAGAGATAACAGAACCTTGAGCTGGAGATGGCTTTTGTCAATGGCTTTTCTTTTGAGATTTCCTTTATTCTGGTTCTCACAAGGTTGTGAGATCAAATGAAGACCCACTTCAAAGAGACTGTACAATCTAAATGTTACCCGTCATCTTCATCATCATTATCTTGACAGCAAAGCAAGCGTGTGTGCTAATTCACTTCTTCTCTTGGACCTAAATTGTTGTATTAGGAAACTGGGAGTTTGCTTTGCTGCCTTCATTGAAAGAACTGGAAGTGGAGCTTTCCCAACCTTCCCAAATCAAACAGGGCCTTTGCGTGATGCTCTGCGCCCTTTCAGCTCCCAGACCAAACTGCAAATGCGTTTTGTTGTAAGATGCGTAAAATCTGAATCTTGTGGTTCATAGGCCGCAAAAGAATTTTCATGGCGAAGACAAACCCGGAATCAGAATTGTGAAGATCAAATGCAATCGGAGAAGTCCTGGGAACTCTTCTGTGCATTTAACACATGAAAACACCACGAGCCAAGTTAGCCTTTCTTTGGGGCCTTATCTGACTAAAACCCTCTCGGATGAAATGACTGGCGAATGCCTGTTCTCCTCACTGAAGACCCCATTGTCTCTTTTAGGAGAAGCTCCATTTTCCAAAGAATTCCCCTTTCCTGGAGGAACTGCTTCAGAATGGCCCGGGACAATGGGGATTAGGAAATATCAGGTGTCAAGATAGAGCTGACTGATATTTGTGGGGACCGGTACAGCGTACAGCGTAAGACCACTGAGGACAACCCCTGGCCACCTGGGCTCCTGTCACGAGTGCCCACAGTTCACCCACTCACGACCTACGCGTCGTTGAAGAAGCCCTTCTCGTAGTAACTTCCAGGTTGCTGTAACCAAAACACAAAGAGAACCAAGAGAGGAAGTTTAGTTGTGCTCACTGTTTTGGGGATTTTAGTTCATTATGGAAGGAAAGGTGTATGATTTCTTATTCACATAGTGGGAGATAGGAAGAAGGGAAGGCTAGACAGGAGCAAGGGATGTGACCTTCAAAGTTATGCGTGTAGAAACTGCATCCTTCTTAACTTCATGCGCTCTCCTTAAATTTCCCGGTTCTCCTTTTACTTGATAGCTTCACTGTGGGTCTTCCTAAGCATCTCCATTCCCTTTCTCTCAAGCCGGCTTCTTCTCAGGTCCAGTTTTCATCCTTTTCTGTGCACTCATTTCTGGCTGAGGATTAGAAATGCCTGGAGGTCCATCTCTTTCCCTGCACACGCATGCACACATGCGTGCGCATACATACACACACATATTCATTAATGCACATACCAGCACACTCACAGACATGTACACACACACATACTCATACACACACAAGCACGCACAAGCACACACATGTATACACACACTTGCTGGAAAGATTTGAGTGTTACAAACTCAGCATTCTTTGTAACTTATTTCAGACACAAGGGCATTCTCTTGCAACACCTATATTTCAGTGATTGAAATGAACAACAATAATATAATCAGTTCATTCAGACTTTCCCCCTCGTTTCGTTGGTGTCTTGCGGCAAAGGAGAAATTCCTCATTTATCCTCTCAGACATCAGCCCTGGATGGCAGGCTGTGCTTCGCTGCCATTCTTTCAAGTGTCTCTTTCATCTGAAGCAGTTCCTCAGTATTTCTTTGTTTGCCATGACCTTGACATTTTTGAAGCGTCCGGGACAGTTATTTTGGGTTCATCTGATGTTTCCTAATGATTAGGTTTGGGTTATATATTTTCTTGGCACGAATGAATACCAGAGAGAAGATGTGTGTTATTTTTAGGGTCTCACATCAGAGCAGAGTTGTCTGTTGGTGCTAGTATGTGTGTTCCCCGGACTCATGTGTGATGAGCCACATTTCTAGACTCGTTACTTTCTTCCTGGGTAATTAGGAACTAACTTGGGGGCTTCTTTGC
Organism: Arvicola amphibius; assembly: GCF_903992535.2. Classification (NCBI taxonomy): domain Eukaryota; kingdom Metazoa; phylum Chordata; class Mammalia; order Rodentia; family Cricetidae; genus Arvicola; species Arvicola amphibius. The sequence goes on from NC_052064.1 coordinate 29,417,103, forward strand.
AGTTATGGGAATAAACACATTTATTACAGACGATGAGAGTCAGGTTTCATTCCTTCTTGATCAATTGGCTTTTTGTAAGTTCATACATGTGGTGGATGAATTCTGCTTATCTCGCCCTCGATTTTTACATCGCTCTCATCCCTGGTACCCCCACTTCTCCCTACAGGTGCCTTCACTCACATCCGTACCTATGTTTTGAGACCCTCCTGATGTTAACTGAGACTGTCTGTCGGGCCATGGGTTTAGCACTCTCCTTGGAGCCTGATTCTGCACCAGCATCATCTGGTACATCTCTGAGGACAGCAGCTGGCTCTCCCCCAGAATCTGTCAGGGGCCAGATAAGTTCAGCAGAGAGAGGTAGCGTCCCAGGAGCCCGTCCCTGATCCATGATTGGTTGTGACAGTCATATGCTGTTGACGGGATTTGGCCCATCTGGTGCAGGCCCAGTGTAGGAACCACAGCTGCCGTGAGTCCTTGTTGGCAGTAGCTGTGTCATGTGCTGAAGATACCATTTCCCATCTCTTCTCCATACCTCCCAGGTCTTCCATTCTGAAAGTGACAGGTTTCTCATTGTCACAGAAGAGAATTATGAATATGAATAGACAGACATCTGTCTATTCATGAGATAGAATGATATCATGTGATGTTGGGTTTGGGTTAGAGATATTGATGTGAGCTCCTGGCTTTTATGTGGCTATGGATGTGTGCTTAGCTATGGTATATTTTCCTATCTCCTAGCTCTACCCTCTGAGAGAAGCATTATCAGCTCAGTAACAATGAACACAAATGGCTCCACTATCCTGGCTTCTAAATACTACTTTTATTTAAGAGCAACCAAGTCTCATCTGCTAGGACAGGGAAAGGACATGACAAGCATGGGATAACTTATTTTGCCAGAAGGCAAAGAAATGGCACAGGGAATAAAGATGCCGAAAGGATCCTGGCCCTAGTTTAAAGGTGCTCCCAGTAGGCAGTCACAGGACAGCCTTGGCACAGATGCAAATGGCAGTACCAGCCAGAACAGAATAAAGAATTTCTGAGGCCATACTGCAATGAATAGCCATATAAAATATATATAGAAAAATAACCGTATAATTGTAGCACATCAGTGTAGAAGGGATGATTGAAAATCACGTTGGGCTCTGTATTATTAATCGTATGAGGCAGGGACTCTTTCCACTTTTAATAATGCTGGATTGCATTTCCTGACGCCCCCTCTCCCAGGCAGTCACTCTCGAGCTTTCAACACACAATTCTCTTGGTCAAGCTGTTCTGAAGTTGGCCTGAACCCCACCCACCCCTCTAGGAAGTCTGAGCCAATCTAATGAGGCATGTCAATCTTTCTAAGGGACAGTCTGGTTTTCTTGAGTGCATGAAGAGGGGAGGTTGGAGCTATTCCTTGGAAGCATCCTTCCTCCTCTGATAATGTGAACTTGTCTGCAAACACACTATTGGTAGATGATGGGTAGGTAAGAGAAAGGTATCTGCCTGGCAAGTAGCAGCGAGCTGCCAAATAAGACTTCTGGTATCCCCTTCATCATAGAGTAGATTGACGGTGTCTGCTGCCTTAAAGGTAGCTATTAAGGATTGACAAAGCTGATTTGGGGTTTAGTGGTTTTGCTTCTTTTTCCTTTGTCTGTCATTCAGAATAGGTTTGCAGTGAACATATCTCCTGCCACAAACTTAGTTGCAATATAGTCATAAAAACCAGGCCAGAAAAATCACTGTACACAGAAACAGTTATTAATTAATCTCAATAGCAAGCAAATAGAGGAGCTCACACTGCTTGCTATTCCAGTTGTTAGAATGCCCAGCTCCCTTGCTTTGTAGAAAATCCTTCCATGGCAGACTCACCAACATTCTAAATGCTGGATTCTTTAACTCTCATGACAGACGTCAGGAAAGCCCAAGTCTTTTGGGAAGCAAGCCTCAGGCCTGTATATATGCATGGAGGCTGCCTTTTGTATTCTATCCTCTACCTGCGTGAAGGGTGTCTCTAAAACATTTTCATGACTCTACATCTTCACTATTTTTAATTTTACTCTTGATGGTCCATTTCCAGACTCTTCACATTAATAAGTCACCTATTTCATCAGTTAAATTAAAATCCATTTCTAATATCTACTTAAATACTTTTAAAGCCTAGAGGCTAATAAAAACACAAATAATAAGTATATTCAGTTATCACATCTATAGCATTACCTTTCTGATAAAATACATCAATAAAGACTGTGTACAGTATTGAATAGGGGAATAGAAGTGACCCCAGCGTTCAAGCTTGACCGTAAACTCACAATGCCTATGTTGAAGCTTTTGAAAGCAAATTAGGAAAACAGCATTGGCATTGGAGGACTGGAGAATAATTTAAGCACTAGGTTGTGCCTTGAAATCCTAGTACATGAGATCAAATGTCCTTGGTCAAATATATTGAGGAAATGACGTTATAATACTATGTTGGAAACTGGACAGGCACGCTTGCTTGAGAGATGGTGTCTATAGTAAGTGGATTGGCCTTAGCTTTGCTCAATCTGGATTTCCCATAGTCAGTTGACTAGAGTTCTTTCCATTGTACTCCTGGAATTAGTTTTGCCTGCAACATGTTTTATAGAAGTTAGCGTAAAGCTTTCTTAACCAGCATGTCCATGTCTCCGCGTCTGCCCTCCCAGCAATCCCTCAGTTAAACCGGAAGCCACAGCTCCCTTCTTTTGTGCTCCCCATCACTTGAGCTTACAAAGAATCAATTGAGATTTTTTTCCCAAAACCTGTTTATCCCATTTGTACTTGCAATGACGGTTACATAACCTGATTAAATGTTACATAATCCTGTGACTTTTGAGTGTAAACATAAAGAGTAATTGTTTCCTTAAAAAAAAAAATCAGCTTTTTCAACGGCTTTGGAGTGGCTCAGCAAAGGGAGGCTATTGAAAAAAGTGTAATTAAAATAGGTGAGGCGGGATAACTGCCAACGGTTTGGCCGGAATTGCAAAAAAAAATAATAATAGTAACATTCCATTTCTTTGTTATCTGTTTCCTAAAGTTATTCACGTTAAAGAATCTTGAGGGACTGAGGAAGTTGCTCCATGGTTAAGAAGCATGTAGTCCTCTTCCAGAGGACTCAAGCTCAGTTCCCAGGAACCGCACTGGGTGGCTCACAGCCTCCTGCCACTCCAGAGGATCTGACTGCCTCATCTGGAATCCATAGGCACATGCGCAAGTGACATAATTCACATACACATAAATGATGATGATGATTATTGTAATAATAATACGAATAAAAATTTGAATATGTCATCATTCTATAAATATCCAGTGCAGCAACTTAGTTAGTGAGGCCATAAAGTCTTGCATTTAAATAAAGTAGCAAATAATAATTTAAGTAAAGTATTTAAAGTACAAATATACAATTTCCTGCTTTGACTGAGCTTCTGTTTAAGTGACCAGGCATTGTTCTTGTGGAAGTCAGATAATGGCTGGGGGAGGGGGAGGGGAAAGGAGGGGAGGAGAGAGAGTGACTTCGTGAAGGGGTGAAGGGGAAGAAGAACCATGAAGGGAGGGAGACGCGTGCCTGCATGCTTCCTGGCATGTTTCACACTACACAGATCATGTCAACGTCTCATTGAGCCAGGCTCAGCCTTGTTCAGAGCTTTGCCATCCTGGACTTCCTCGGCTTCTTCATAAAGTCACGTGATTTATCATTTTCAGCGTCGAAAGGTGAGAGCCAATAATCCTCATTTACATCTGGACCACGAATGCTCACAGGCGCATCTCTTTCAGCCCGCCCCTCTAGGGTTTGTTTTGAGGTTGGGAAGGAATTTTATTTATTACCAGTATTTTTTTTTTCAGTATTGTTTTGTAGCAGAAGGTTTTGAAAGAATGTGCACTAGATAGTGGTTGATGTTTATCTGGATTGTCTTAGGCTTAGGCTCCAGGATGGGCTCCAACTTAAGGTTCAAGGTTAGGGTTAAGTTGCTATTTAACTTTTGTGCTCATACGTGCTGTCTAAACAAAACGATTATTCTACTGTGGAGCAAGATTTGTTTTCTTTTGAAATGCATAATACAGCCATCACTTCTTAGGTTTAATTAAGACTGTTTGTACTGAAGATGCACAGTTGGAAGAAATGGTGAAACAAACGCTCGGTCGCGCGCCAAATGCGCGCCAAATAGAACAAACAGCAAACATACCGCCTTGATCCTTTCATTGGAGGGGAAGAAAGGAACCCTTAGAGAAATTGGGAGTTTGCTTGATTTTTTTTTTTTTGGTCTTGTTTTTTCACAAATAAAAGAAGCAGAACTGTGTATAATAAATTCGAGCATGAAAAGAATATTTGTACCCAGCACAATACCGCGCTTTGAAGTAATAAAAGCTCTCCCGCTATGGTAATGATTGATGCTTCCAAACAGCGGTGCCCACGTGCTCCGTTTTGATAGATTCGTTTGGCATCTTTGGGAGGCTGAGTGTGGCGGGATGCAGCGGGCCTGAGTCGGGACATGGCGGAGGATGAGGACGCGGCTCCATGTATGCTTTGGGAATCTGCATGGGATTTTTCTGGAATCACTGAGAAGAGTTGGCTCAACTTTAGCGATCTAGATCTCTAGAGTTTAGAGTGACCCAGCCGTGAGCCGAGCTGAGACCAGTGTCCACATTGCTTCAGGAGCCTTTTTCTGTGGCTCCTGAAGAGAGACCATTGGGTCTCTCTTTAATAGACAATAGTGCTGTAGGAATTCCTACCTCCAGTAGCCTTTAAGTTACCCGCCCACTTGGGCGTGACCTCATATACTATTTATGTCTACGTAAAGCGTGTGTCGGGCCAGATCTGCTTGCTGTTCCCTGTTCCAACAGAGGATTATGATCTGTGAGTCTACCCCTAAATAAATAAACCTCTATTATACTCAATTCTGAGCTAGTGTGGGATTTCTTTTAAGCATCCTTCTTCATAACAGAATAATGCCAGATAGTATGACCCTGTGATCAACAGTGGTACAGCTGTCTGGGGACGCAGGGAGACGTGACCGACTAGGCCTTTGAATTTCTTCTCAAAGGCTTTCTTTTTTCCACTCTATAAAACATTGTCATTCATCTCCCCAACGAAGGGATCACCTCCTGAAACCTGGCTATTCTGTGGTCCCGTGAGTGGAACGGTGAAACACCTGGAGGCTTTCTAGTTAAGGCAAACAAGTGTCCATGCCTTGTACGTTGCTGTCTGAGAAATGTCTGGGACGCCTGGGTTGGAGTGAGTCTCCCTTTGAGTGTTGCCTAGGGTTTCACATGGATTCTAATAGGTGGAACATCTGTATCCAGATGTGTGTGCCATATGATTGTGGGAATGTATTGTCGCTCCTGAATAGATAGGTCAAGGAAAAGACAACCAAGTGATCACAGGGCTCTTTAGACCCCGTCCTACAGGGAGGCAGGGAACTGACTCTCTTGTGTTGGTTACTCCCACCTGAAAGCTTCTTTGCCACCTTCTGGAGCTGCTCTTGGCTGACAGTGGTGCTAAGCCCGAGGCCTCTTGATCCCTGCACTGATCAGATCAGTGTCCCTTTAAATTAAATGACTTTTTTCCTGCCTTACTTGAAGGAGACAGATTAGGAGATGAACACCAGACCTGAAAGGTTTGAAAATGACCTTTCTGGCTGCTCGGAGTTTTAATTTTGTTTGTTTCATTAACCTTGTCAAAGGAAATGGATTATGTTTTACTACCTTTGCTACTGGTGTACAAATATAATCAGTGTAATTTTCTTTCCTTATGGAGTGTATTTTGATCAAAATTAGTTCGATAATGTAGTTTTCAAAATTATTATTTTTTATATTTATTTATTTATTTATTTATTTATTATGTATACAATATTCTGTCTGTGTATGCCTGCAGGCCAGAAGAGGGCACCAGACCCTATTACAGATGGTTGTGAGCCACCATGTGGTTGCTGGGAATTGAACTCAGGACCTTTGGAAGAGCAGGCAGTGCTCTGAGCCATCTCTCCAGCCCCCTCAAAATTATTTTTTTAACACCCAGCATTTCATAAACTGTTCTTTCTAAGCAATGGCAGGGTTTCGAAGTTAGTAACTTACTAAGAACATGTTACATTTCAATACTTACAAGGAACTGAGACACGCAGCAGCAGTTAGACGCCTTCTCAGGCCTTATGTAGATCATAGTGCTTGGAGAGAAATGGCACCAAGTCAGAGCAGATAAAGAACAAGGCTCCCTGTGGCCCTGACTTACGATGTGTAAGGACCCATGTGTAGGTAGACACCGAACAGGGGTGAGCGAATGGACAGAAATAATTCGATGGAAGAAGAGCACATTTCAGACTGGAATATGTCATCAAATGGATCAGATATAAACTAGAACCCTAAAAGGGAAACCATACTTGATAAATAAAGTATTGAGGCAATGTCTTCCAAATAAGGAGATCAAAGATGGAAAAGGTAGAACCGAGCATGGCTGAGCATGTTTTAGAGCAGGGAGAGAAGGGACCAGAAGACAAAATAGGATGTTGGGAATGAAATCAAAGGTTAGGTGAGCCCCTTCATTGATAAGCGACCAGCTTCTCTCTGCTCCCCAGGTGGTAGTGTGATGGATCATTTTGGGTCTATGCCTCCGTGACAATTCCATCTCCCGTTTCCCCACCATCCTCTCTTCTAGGGCAGCTGTGTGGGCTCATCCTGGTCAGTCTGAAGACTAGCGATAGCTGTTATGGAAATGCCATTGCTCTCATAGTGAAGCGCTGGACCCCTTCTCACCCCCTACGTGTCTTGAGTGAAAGGGGTGGAGTCTGGAACTAGACAGCAACCTTGTGGTCAAGAGGCATTTTGGTAACACTGACCTACTAAACACACCCAAAGCCAATCCCTTCCAGGTTTCTTATTAGGCAAGAGAAAGCAAGCATTGTTTATATAAAACACAAAAGTCTTGACTTTCCTTTTTGTTCTTTGTGGTGTTTCTGTACTCTTCCAGGGAGGTTTGTCTTCAACAGCGTTCGAGGATACAGGAAAAGGGTAAGAACTGAAGTGGACAAACATGATGGGAAGTTTCTAGAAAGGAGAATCAGGAAGGAGAAGGAGACAGACATCTTAGGGAAGGCATAGAGGATTTAAGTACAGACTCGGTGACAGAGAAAAGCACATAACTCAAAAAAGATGAGTTGTATCGTTCATAGTTGGGATAAGCAAATATGATGGTGAAGATGGGCTCGATTTTCAGGAGTTTTAGGTTTGAGGACAGAATGGGATATCCAAGTGGGAACAGTCTACACATAGTTTGAATTCCAGTCCCATGTGAATTTAGATGAATCCATAATGATACCTATGACCATGGACATGAACATATAAAACCCATTAATGTCTCTGGCTTGAGGAGAGCAAACATGATCGGGCATATACTTACAGAGAAAGAAAGAAAATAGCGCAAGACTGCAGGATGAAACAGATCAATATCATCAGAACAAAGAGTACTCGGTCTGATATACACAAGTGCATGCATCAGCCTGCAAATAATGACATAGAGACTTAATATTAACTGTGAAAGCTTGGTCTATAACTTAGGCTTGTTCCTAACTAGTTCTTATAATTTACATTAACCCATGTCTATGAATATACAACCTGCCACATGGTGTTACCTTTCTTCCATCATGTACCTCCTGTTTCCTCTCCACATCTCCTGGTGTCTCCCAGGCTTAGGTTCTTCTTCCTACTTCCTACTTCCTCTCTCTGCCTATGTCTCCTATTGGTCATTCAGCTCTTTATTAAACCAATCACAACAATATATCTTCACGCAGTGCACAAATACCCCACAACACGAAGATGAATAAAAGTCCTCCTCAGTGTCTGATGATAGAGAAAGCCCTGAAGATAAAGACTGGAGAGAGAAGAAATCTGACGGAGATCGCGGATATCTAGAAACATTCGAGCCCTGGTTTCTGAGAGAGAAGTTTCTGCAGACTTGTAAGTCTCGAAACAGCTGATGATGCCTGAGAAGAGGATGAGGAAGCTGGCGGAGAGGAAAGAGAGCCGAGAGGAAGTGGTAAAGAAAGGTCATTCCTCAAAGGAGTCTGTAGTTGTACAAACATGTAGAGGAGGTAAAGGGAAATGCATTGAAGCCCAGAGAGAATTTCATTTGAGGGAGGTTTAGCTGTTCCTCTGAGGCACAAGTAGAGGATGCAAAGGGCGGTCAGAAGACTTAAAACCTAGACGCAGATAGAGGCTCGTCCTGACGGGATAGGGAAAGCTAAGCTATATGTTAGTAGCTGGGCTGCAGCACCGTGCACGCCAAGGGACACATGCCACGGAACGTTTACTGTGAGCATCACAGAGGCACCCTCGCAAGGATCATGGGGCTTGTCTTAAGTCAGGTGGTGAGGAACCTAGCAAGGGCAGTGCTCTGTAGTCTTGTATTTCCTCAGACAGGGTGGTAACAGAAACCAGGAACTAAGCCAACAGTTCAACCCATATAAATCCCCCTTCTGTAAGTTCCCCTGGTCATGGTGCTTGATCTCAGCAGGAGCAAAGCAACTAAGGCGTTCAGAAGAGCGAGAACTCTAGAGTGTGGCTGGAGAGGCAGGGGGAGGAGAGATGCATTGTGCCTAGGAAGAGGCTAACGTTCAAGGAGAGAGGAAAATCTCGCAGAAGATAAAGGGGAGACTTAGATCGTGTGCTAGGGACCGGTAGGGCTTACCTGGGGCAAATCCAATTCTCAGTGTGGATTAGACCCAGGAATGGCGAGACCGAGCTACCACCTGCACCACCAAAGCCACAGTGACTTGTTGTAAGAGGCTGATTCGTATTCTCTTTTAATTTCTCCTTAATTGACTGTATTTTAAATGATTATTAACTTATCAGAATGTCTCAGTTTTAATTCTATACTTATATGGTATATGACAACTCAAATCAGAGTAATGTATATTTGTATGACTTATCCACTTTATCATGTTATAGGTTTCATTCTGTAGTGTCTCTCTCTTCTTTACTCTTAAAATGTAAGAAAAAAAACTTGGGCAAAGTTCTAGGACATATATTCAAAGCATATTGGTGCACTACTTACTTAGAGACAGACTGAGTACGAGTTTGGTATGAAGCTAACAAGTTTCATCCTACGTTGGCAAGGCTTCCTGTGTTGGCTTGAGTGAGAATATCCCTCATAGACTCAGATGCTCCAATGCTCGGCCCCCAGTCCGTCAAGCTGTCTGAGTAGGCTGCAGACGTCTGGCTTTGCTGGGGGAAGTATGTCCCTGGGGCCGGCATTGCCATCCACTCACTGCTTCCTGTTGGTGACTTGATGCCCGCTCCCAGCTTGCTGCTGCCGTTGCTATTCCTGCCAGCTGCTTTGCATCTCTACACAGTGATGGCGACGGACTGATTTCTCTGGGAAAAGCCCATATGAACCTTCCTTCTGAGGGTCACCTCCGTCATGGTGTCCTATCACAGCCACGGAAAACTATTACATTTTCTAAATCTGAAATAAAAACCTCTCCATGCTCCGATAATGGCCATATCTTTAAAAGACTGAGCACGATTCTTGCTAGACCCAGCCTTGGGCATCCCTCAGTGTTTCAGAAGCAACCGTCCATCCACTGAGGCTTCTAGAGATGCCCAGCCCGCGCTCTTTAAATAGCATGCCACTTTAACAAGATGGCAGATGGTTTCTTGCATGAGTTCCCAGCTGATGTCACTTCCACGCTGTAGCTGAACCCTGTAAGGAACTTGGCTCTCAGCTCAGGAGGAGTCCCTGTGAAACTCAACTCTGTATTTCCTTGTAGGGACAATTTGTACATATCAGGACTAAATATATTATATGTCTCATAACAGCAGTTCTGTGTATATAAAATAATGGCTTAGCTTTATTGTGGTTTATACTATGTTCTTTAAGTGATTAATTCCAGCCACAGACAATTTTTACCTTACACCATGATTATAATTGCTTATTCACAGACCAAGACACAGGAATGCATTTGGGGTGGTTACTGTTTTATATAGTCAGGTTATTTTCCTTTTTAATATTAGCACATAGGCTCTTGCACTGTGCTTTCTAACGAAGCTCAGATGGAATCCCCTGGCTATACAAGCTCGATTTGCTCTGATATTTTTAATGTTTGTTTAGTTTTATTTAATATGGTCATTTCATCAGAGTTATGAATCACAGCAGTCTAGGTAATAGAAAACACATTGCATTATTCTAGGTGGAAAGTTACATTAAACTTTGGCGTGCTGTCCTGATTTTATTACATAGACTTACCATTCTTTCGGGTGTAGACATATTTTTGGGTTGGTTCATCTTGGTTTATGTAATTTTTTTTTTTTTTTTTTTGGTTTTTCGAGACAGGGTTTCCCTGTAGTTTCTAGAGCCTGTCCTGGAACTAGCTCTTGTAGACCAGGCTGGCCTCGAACTCACAGAGATCCGCCTGCCTCTGCCTCCCGAGTGCTGGGATTAAAGGCGTGCGCCGCCACTGCCCGGCTTGGTTTATGTAATTTGTATTTAACGTAAGAGCTAGAACTATCACCAGGAGCGAGGAAGAGGGGGAAGACAACCATGGATGCGCATACTAGAGCGATAACTTCTAATTGTTGGGAAAGAATAAATCTGCCAATGAATTGAATTCTAGTCAGTGACACAAATGTATTTATTGAGGAATTGACTTTGAAGTCTCAAACGAAACACGGAAACAACAGAAAAGCAGCAGATAACGCCCGTTTGAGGTTTGCTATTATCATCCTTAGAATGGACTCCTTAAGGACAATGGAGTCTTTAGGAGGCATGGAACCCTTGGGAGCGAGCTCACCCAGGAAACCCAGGTCGTACTTCATGCTGGACGGAGTCTTCGGTCTTCACTTCCGCTTGCCCAGCAGTCGAAAGCTGCTGGTTAAACTGAGTTGGAATTAAGACAATGATTGGAAGACAGGTGGCATTGGGTTGAGAAGAAGGGTTGAAGGTGGCAGACATGGGAGCATAATAGGGGTCAAACATGACACAAATATATTATAGACTTGAGCGGAACGGTCGTTGTGTGCTGCTGATCGCTAACATTGCAACGGAAGATGAGGGTTTCCCTTTTGACGTCTTCACGGTTTAAGATTGTCACGCTGCTGCTCATATATGAAATTCCCAAACAGTTAATGTTTCCCTAAAGATGAGCAAACTATGACCTGCAGCTTCCATCCACCTTTCCATCCCACTTTTATATATACTTTGCTACTTCGACTTTTCCGTTCACACTTCCCCAACTCCTCCTGAACCTCTCCCGCATCCTTCTATCCCTAGGACTACTACTTCTGCGTCTGCTTCCCTCTCCCCTGCCCCTCCTTCTGCACAGAATGCCATTCACGTTACCCATTTGCTCATCTGTGTATGAATAGCCGTTGGAGCATGGGCAACCTATCACGGGCCATACCGCTGAAGAGAACGGAATAACCCTCCCTCAACAGGCATCACCTGCCAAAAAGCTCCTCAGCTGGGGCGGGGGTGGGGGTCTTCATAAACTCCCTGATTCTTTAACCCTGGGTGTGGGCTGGCTTGGCTGTGTGCAGACAGCTGTAGCTGCTATGAGTTAATGGGTACAATGGCCCCTATAGTGTTCATGAGACACTGTTTTGAAATAGCAAGCCCAGCTTCTGGCTCTTAGGGTCTTTCCATTTCTCTTCTGCAAAGTTCTCTGAGCTCTCAGTGAGGAAGCGGTGTGATAACATCTATCTCAAGCTGAGCTCTCCACCATCATGGATTCTTTGCATGAGACTCTGTCAACTGTCAGATGTTACAATGAGCAGCTCTGATGAGGAACGAGGAAGTGCTACTCTGTATAAGAGTAAGCATTTAGAAGGCAGTTTGATACTATGTTTCTTTAGCAAAATAATAGTAATCGATTCTCTCCTGGGGCCCTCCCCAGCCATGGCTTCCTGGTCCAGCTTACAGTAAGGGGCATGAGTTCTCTCTTGTGTATCAGGTCTCAGTCTAACTAAAGAGCTGTTGCTTATCCCCATAGCTTTCAGGCTGCTATTGCACCAAATGCACGTTCCTTGCTAAGTCAGTCATTGCTGAAGTTTGCCAAGCTCACCACTGGTTTGTTCACCCTCCCCCCCAAAAAAAGCCTGCAGAACATCTATACTACGGCAGACAACAGTAACACTTCCAAGTCAGTACTGGCTTGGTTTCTCCATGTTTGGGGATCATGGCATGTGTGGTCTCCAGCAGTCTGGTCTTCCCTCAAGTGCTGATGTTTAGCCAAGAGCCACAGCAATAGCCTGGATTGTTTTAGGAGTCTCATGGAAGTGGCTTTGTATGTGTCGTCACACGGCCAAGGTGATGCGTAGATTATCTCAGGCATCTTAAAAACATCCCTCAGCTCCAAAGTGCCCATCTTGACGCATCAGTGGGGGTTGGGAATTCAGAGTCCACGTGAGTTTTCGGGCGAGACAAACATCTTTCTCACAGCACTGAGCACGGTTTGTGTGGAATAAGAGGCCGGCGAAGCGAATGGCTTATGCTTGAAATGCTTTCATCGGTTGAGTAGCTCACGATGCTCTGTGGGGAGAGCAGGGAGTCCGCGGGGATGATGAGCCTCACAGAAAGGACGCACATAGGACACGGGATTGCCTTGATTGTATTGTACTATAGAGCTGACTGTGCACATCATTTAGAGAGTGGTCACGGAGGGAAAGCAAAAAAATAAAATAATAGGACTCCTTCCCTCATGTCCTCGAACCAACTTTCCTGAGAGCTGTTTTTCCACGAAAGTGAATGTATTCAACTCGGTTTCATCATAATCTCCTGAGTGGGGTGGGGTGTGCTGTACCCCAAGGACGACAATGGAGCTGGCAGAATCTGCAGAAGCAGCAGGTGCTGGGGGGGGGGGGCGGCAACATCCGTCTCATTAGGACTTTCTCAAATAATAGCATTTTCACGCCCTTTGAATGAAACCTGGCACCTCCAGCTTACTCCCGTGCGGTAGGCACGCCGTCTTTCCCTTCCCTCATGCAAATAGATGATAGCTTCCCCCCAAACAATAAAACCGGTGGGTACCGTGCCAGGAATGACGGGTTGGGAATAGAAAGACAGCAGGAGGCTGCCGTGGTAGCCCGTCTTTCTCCAACTCAAAGATGGGTAAACATGAAGAGTTACAGGTGCACCTGTCGCCCTGTGCTGCTGCGTCTTGGAAGAGCTCTTGAGAAAGCTGCGAGAAACTTTGGCGAGCACAAGGAGAGAGTGGGCCTCTACAGCGAGGGTTTTAACTTGCATTTTCCTGGATGGTGCATGAAATTATTCTGAATTAATAATATTCAGGGCATCTGTCTTCTCTTTTAGTTCCTTTCCTTCCTATGGTGTGATGGTTAATACGGTATTGACGGGATTTAGAATAAACGACTTGAGGAAAATCAACATGATAACGTCACTCTTTTCAGCGTAATATGATAATAATATAATAACATGATTAACAGACATTTGAGGATGCCTGTGGCTCTCCCAGGGAGGAAGGTGATGGGGAAGAGGAGTTGGGAAAAAAAGAGAAAAGAATGAAATCTGTCTTCTATTCGATGTAGCAAAGGTTTCTTTTTGGGACCAGCGAAAATGATCAAAAGAGGGGGCAAGAGGAAGAGATTTTTCAACAGGAACCTAACTACGTTTAGCCTGGAGGATGATTCCTGGAATTCTATTACACTAGAATAGGCGGCTAGAGAGAGCAACAGCGTGCAGCCGTTTCCATGTGGAGAGAGGATACTGAATGTGGCTGCCATGAAGAAGTGGTGAGCATGCAAAATCATGGCTATGCTAATTATGGTAATTTTATTATTACATAGCCTATATGTGATTGGATACATCACAGTATGCATATATAAATCTGTGCAGTTACTGCATGCCAACTAAGAACAAAGTAAAAGAAATCGAAGGCACAGAAGCAATTTAACCCTTGCAGTTCAGAGCTGGGCCTAAAACGTGTGCCATGTATAATGGGAGGGATTTTAAATTTGTGCAGCACAGCCTTCCTTTAGGCTAGCCTTTAACACATACGTTCAGTTGACACAGCTGATTACTTTGGCCGAGGATAATATTATTTCGAATTAAAAATTGTTCTTTTTTAGCTTTTTGCCCTAAAAATATCCATCTCCTTATATGTCCCTTCTCTTCATAGTCTCCTCTCTGATAATCCATCTTTTATTTGATATCATGTGTGAGTACACCTGGCCGTGATCTCTTTGGCGGCTTCTGTGACCCTGGATTAAGCAGTTTGTCACTCAGATGACGCCTTGTGTACAGTTTCTTATGTTCAGAAATTAATCTTCTACAGAAAGTCATATTTGAAAATGCTATGCGGTATTATTTGAAGGGGAACCATTTTAGTGCACTATAGTCACAGTACGTAAAATTGAAATTAAGCTGAGTCAGTTCCATCTCTTTCAGGTTCAAATTGCTAGACTCTTCCGTCTTGGCTACAGAATGACGTATATTAAAGGGTTAGGGGGCGACAGGGTTCTGAGGGCAAAGTCATCAGAAAGGGAACTGAGAACCGGCAAACATGAACAAACAGGGGTTTCCTCTTTCATTGAAAAATGCCCCTGGGTTCTAACAGGACTTTAAACATGCAGCACACTTAAAAATAAGGTTTTATATTTCTGTAATTTTATATTAATAGAAAATTCGTGTCACTAGCATAGTTTCGGAAAACTTTCCCAGCCCCCTCTCATGGTAACACCCTAGATTCTTCCGTGCTTGAGATTGCATGCTATAAAAGTCAGCCTCTGTTTACATATGTCACCATTTTCAATTTTTATTTAACTTTTTTCGTGGAATGTATTTTGATCACGTTTCCCCTCCCCCAGCTCCTCCTAGATGTTCCCTATACATCCAACTTTGTGTTTTCTCTTTATTTCAAAAAGAACCCATAAAAACATCAAAGTGAAAACCTAAGCAGACAGGCAAAAGAGCAAGAAGGGCAGCAGCAGCAGCAGCAACAACAACAAAGACAAAACAAGACAAATGGAGAATAAAACCCACCAACCCCCCCCCCAAAAAAAACCCCATCAAGTTCACTTTGTGTTGGCCAACTTGCATAGCACAGATTCTAATTGTTCTTAATAATAAAAACTCAGAGTCAGATATCAAAGGGTGAAAGCTGAGAGATCAGAGAAGCCGTGCAGCCAGCTTCCAGAGAGACCTCTGCCCTCTACCATGCTCAGACCAAAGGGGAGAGCCTCTCATCAAACTGCATCCTCAAGCTCTTCTTTTTACAGTTCAAACCCCTCCACAGTCAGTCAACGCTCTTACCCTTCTTTCTCCCTTCAATTTTTGTTCAAATCTGCTCTGAGAACCTCCAAGCTGCATTCATACCAAGAGAAAAGCAAGGCTTAATCTCAAAAACAGTTGCTTACAGAGACTGTTATCTTTCTCTGTTCGTATTTCAACTTAGGCCTCTAAAACTTGAAGCCCAAGCTTCCTCAAGTTAGAATCTTACTGGGGCACCTTTCCCTGGGTCCTCCACCGACGAATATTATTATTTTCACCTTAAAATGCACATTAGTTTAGAATTTAATATAAAATATGTGTACGTAAAACTAATATTTGTTTCAAAATGCGATTCTTTAGTCGTCTCTGGTACTGTGTAGTCCCATGGTGTGAGTTTACCCTCGCTGCCTTGCCACGGCCGTTCAGGTCAAAGAAAAAGGAAAAACCACACTCCTAACACACGGCTACAGACTTTCAAGTGGAATGTTACAATCAACCAACACAACTTTTCTATAATTTTAGAGTTCAATTTTGGATGTATATACCAGAATCGTAGACATACTCAATGTCGGGTTAACCCTCCTATGTTAGTTAGTATTGAATATAGACATTTCAGCATTTGATAAATGTGTTAAGTTATAATGAAAGGCTGGAGCTTTGTTTTGAATATTGAGGCCTTCCCTGCACTGCTACAGCCTGCCTGTGGGTGAGGAGCGACTCTGATAAGCTGGGCTGTGCTGGTCACTCCCTTGTCCTCTAGGCTGATAAGCCAGGCTGTGCTGGTCACTCCCTTGTCCTCTAGGCTGATAAGCTGGGCTGTGCTGGTCACTCCCTTGTCCCTGGAGGAGGAAAAGAGTGACGTCAAACATCCCGTGGTGCTGGGGGGCTCTGAGCAAGGTGAAGTCTCTCCCTTTTTACTCAGTGCTCAGACCGGACTGTTGGCGTTAACATGGCAGCAGTCTGTGTATGGTGTAGAAATGATGAAATAGTCTGTCTCCTGATGGCATCAGCGTTGTAGGGGAAAAGCGGCTGGCAGAGAAGGGGGTGGAGACGTAGGAAAGAGACTGCGTGGATTCTGAGAGATCAGAGCTAAAATCCTGTTATTCTATTTTCCCCCCAGGTCTGGTTACCGTCTTGAGTCTCAATTTCTAAGCATGCGAAAAGCGAGTTATCAGTATTATTATGTAGCTCGGGAATTGGTCACTGGACAGGTTCTGTTGTCATTTTCTGAGACAGTCCTGCTGTGCAACCCACCCTGGTCTTGAACCTGCTCTTGCCCTCCTAGCTCAGCCTCCTGAGTGTTGAGATTATAGGCATGAGTGTTCGGCTAATGTTGATGGCTTTGCTGCAAGATCTACTCCTTTTCCTTCTCCATGGTTGCATGGCTGAGGTCTAGTTCCTGCAGGTTGACTTCCACACTCTGTTTTTTAAGTGAATTGGGCTTACAGTGGGCACGGGTGAGGAACGGAACGATCTAGCAGCTGGGCTTGCTTCAGGGTTCCAGTTTGTCTAAGGCAGATTCGCTCCAGCTGACCACAGGGGCAAGTGATGCTTCCTCCATTAACCCATGACTGTCAGATGGCATCAGAGTTCTTTCTCGGCTTCTTAGCTGCTGTAGCTTACGCATCTCCAATTACCTGTATTAAATTCAATCTCTTAAACACATGGAGTGATTGCTGTTTCTCTCCCCGGGCCTTTCTCGGTGCATTCTGTTTCAGTATCATCTTGTGACGTGAGGAGATCTTCAGTTTGGGTTGTAACAGTATTATAAGGGAAGAGGGTGCCCAAATGCAGACAGGGCAAGAGTCCTGACTCATTCTGCAGATGGTACAAAGTTAAGAAAATATTCAATTCTCACAGTGAAGCTGGTGGCAGCAGTGATGACTATTAGGGATGACAGACTCTTGGGAGAGAAGGAGGGCCGGGTAGAGGCTAGGGTTTGATGGGAGCATATCGTGAGAAGGTTGCATCCAGTTTCTCACATCTCTGTATCCATTGTCTTCCCTAGTGTGCTGCCGCTGTGTAATCCTGTCTAGAGATGCTGCTCTCTCTTGGGAAGGGCTAAGAGAAATTTCAGAAGAGAGTGGGAGGGAGGGAGAGAAGAAGGGAGGAATACGGCAGCCAGAAGGGAATGCCCTAAGTCAGCTTAAGGGACTGGAATGCATCTCTCCAATGTCCTGAACTGCAGGCTGGTCTCTAGCCTTTCCAGGGAGCAGGAGAGGCTCTGCTAAGAGCTGTTCATTGCCTGGTGGGATGCCGTTCTTTACTGGGAGATCAGGATGAGCGGCTGTTCCCCTAGCCTGTGCAACATTTGCCAGAGGAGCCTTGTGGGCGGAGATGTAATTGACTCCCTCCCACATGGCCTGTAGAAATCCAGACACACTTTTGGGGCCAGCTTTTTGGTCCAGGCTTAGGAAAAGCAGCAAGCAGAAATGAGAGGTGAGGGTAGGTTGAAGGCAGAGCCCACTTTCTTGGGGTACCGAGGGAGAGAAAGGGTTCTGTGTGCTTGGGAAAACATCTAGATCGATTAATACACGACCTCAGATGAAGAGCAAAACCATTCTGGCAGCCCAGAGAGAGCCCGTTGTGCGGCATTCATGATGTGTCCTGTGTGCCGGGATGGAGGATGAGGCTAATAAATGAGAACAAACAGGAAGCTCTTCCTCGATGCTCTCCCCAGACAGTTTCAGCCACGTTGTCCAGGTCGAAGGTTCTGGGAAGAAACAGCTCGTTCTCTGCCTTGCCTTGAAATAATGTTTCCTGTTTTGTCAGAACTGGGGGTGAACATGTGAAAACCAACCTACTTCAGTTCACAGACTAATGATTTTCACAAGCCTCAAGGACCGCTGGTTAAAGCCTGTGTGTGTGTGTGTGTGTGTGTGTGTGAGCATGCACATGTGTGTACGTGTGCATGCAAAAGAGAGAGACAGACATACACACATGCTGGGAAAGACATGGATCTACCCCATACGTCCTTGGAATGTCACATTTTGTCTAATTTATCTTCAGTTAGTTGGATAACTAATTCATTTGAAATTTGAATGCATCAGCATTCAGTAGCTTCCTAGCCCCCTTTTGTCCCCCTCTCCCTACCTCAGTGAATTAATTTGGTTGGAGGAAACCATTTATATTATGTCCTGAGATGCGTGATAAGGTGAAATGTGTATCTTCTTGCATTGATGTTTACATGACCTCGGGGAGCAAGCAGAGTTTTGTGATAATGGTTGTACAGCCACGCTTACTTCTCTTCTTGCCTTTTTAATAAACGAGGAAGGCTCTGGTGGCTGTCATACAATCGCATTTATTTGCAGCGATGGGGAGGAAGCTAATTCTTGCTTCCTCACCCTGACCTGCAATCACACAAACACAATGGGACCTGACATGCTGGCAGTGGCTGCTCATTACCGCTTCCACCACCCTGCAGGCTCGTGGCTGCAAGTCAAATGCGGTGGGCTGGTTCCAAGCAGACAGGAGAAGAAAGAAAGAAACAATCGGCTTCGGAGAGAAGGGGGTTATTAAAATTTCCATGTGAGATTTCCACCATGGCTTGGCTTCGGATTTAGGTAGTTATATTAAGATGCCTCTGTTTCAATTTGGAAATGAATGTATCCTAAGAAGTAGGGAACACTGTTACCAACGTCCATAGCCATTTATTAATAACCTGGCTATGCAAAACAAAACAATGGAAAATTCTAGAAGCCGAGAATTTTCACCAGGGGAGGTGTTGCAGTTTAGGAGGTTTGTCTTGCGCTTGTAATGCAAGGCTGTTTTTACTTAAAAGTAATGGATTAGCTTTTAAAAATTCACTGTAGACAGCAGAGGGAAGTACAATGCATTGTCTGTAAACATTAGTGAGGACAAAGGCAATTATCCTGCATTTCTCTAAGCCCCAGTGTCATACGTGAAATAGGGACAATGGAACCCTCGCAAGGAACTTTTGTGGGAGAAAACTCGTAAAGAGCTGCAGACCAGGAAGTCTGGTGCACAGATAAAAGTGTACTGCTCCTTAAAAAAAAAAATAGCTTTGCGTTATTTGCTTTGTAACTCTGAGTACCCAGCAGCCGGCTCTGTTGCATGACTGAATGTTGTCTTCACAGGGAAGTCGCCAAAGAATAGTTGAGACTTCATAGTTTAAACAAGCTGAGAGGCTGAGTGTTGCTGCCTTCGCTCCCTCGACCCCTGGGTACCACCTCCTGAGTATTGTTGATGCCCCCTTGACCCTCCCCCCGACCCGGGTTCTACCTCCTGAGTGTTGCCGATGCCCCACTTCCGGTGCCACCTCCTGAGTGTGTGCACGTTCTGCACCTGCACAGCTTAGCAGCAATGGCGAATCACACATCTCATTCCCATCAGCGCTTCTGTAGTCTTTAATTCTGGCAGCTTAATTCTGAATGGCGGTTCATGCTTGAGAATATGAGACACATTGAGCTGCTGGCTGAACCCGCACCTGGCATGTGTGGGTGCCCTGCTGAAAACCCGAGGAGCTTTGCATGTCGTTATGATTTCAGCAGTGCTTAGCACGTAGAAGACTAAACTTGTGAATCATTTTAATATCCACTTTTCTTAATGGAGATGAGTCTCTGTCTCTTTATAGTTGATACTTTGTGGTCCTAAATTTGGATCCTTAATGAGATTGTACTTCCTCTCAAGCTTGATAAACTACGCAGCTTCCAGTGGAGAGGTTCACAGGATGAACCATGCGTGGAAGGACATGTTCCAGGCTCTCAGGATAGGAGGAGAGGCATGGGCCGGGGTGTGAGCAGGAGAGCATCCTGGTTACCGTGAACTAGCTTCCTTTCTCTCAGTACAACTTTGGGGCCTATATCATCATGCCCATTTTATAGGCTCCAGGGGATGCTTTGTCCAACATTACACAGGGGATAGAAACGCATTATTAAAAGGAGAGTAAAACCATCAATTTTTGTTACTTGGTATATTGTGTGCAAGTCCATTTGTACAAGTTATGTACTTTTCTGTGTACGTGCTAAGCATGTATAAAAATGCTTAGAGAAGCAAACACGTTCTCCGAACTGAGGCCCATGCATCTTTCTGTGTCGTGCTAACTGCCAAGAACTCAAGGTGAGAGGAACTTTTATCGTCAGCCGCAGCCAGCTGTGGCCGGAGGTGCTCCCCTCCTTGAGAAGATCTAACTTTGAAGACTTGATGAAAGCTGTGGCAGATGTGCGGATTCAGGAGATTTCAGCGTGTTCCCAAATCCCGAAAACAATTCAAGCTTACTGCAGAATTGTATATAACGTTGAAAAATTGTGTAAAGATGTGATTCAATAAATAGATACCGCGTGGCTTAAGAATCCACCTTGAGTGATGCTTATGATCAAGCAATGAATACGAGGGAGAAATGGCCGTGGGACTTCATGTGTGTATCAGGGCACTCTACAGGGCTTCGTGGAGTATGTGCACATGAATTCATCCCTGGGAAGATGTGTGATAAGATATTAGCAGTATTGTCTCTGTAGTCTGTGGTACTGGTTGGCTTTCCGTCCCCTTTCCGTGTTGCTTGAATTTGCTTGCCTCCCATTCTATAACACAATTTTATTTTTAGTAAAATAATGCCTACAAGAAAAAAAAAGCCGCATCCTGAATTCAATACATGCTTTCTCCATGTTTCTTCCATGACGGAGGAAGGCTGATTTTTAAAGTAAGAATCTTCGACTCGTTAAAATAATATTACATGTAGAATTAAATCCTAAGGAAACGTTTTCAGAGATAAATTCAAACTCGTGCAATCGGCAGATTGCTTAGCTTTGTTCGGCATCTCAAAACCAGCATTGTGAGTAAATAGTATTAAAAACTGTAAGATATTTTAGTTAGCATGTTCATAAGCGTGATGGTCTGACTCTCCTTAGTAGACCCCACAGCAATCTAAAACGTAGCTGTTCTACTTAGCAAAACATCTTGGCAGGACAGTAGTGGCGCATGCCTTTAATCCCACCACGCAGGGAGGCAGGCGGATCTCTGTGAGTTCAAAGTCAGCCTGGTCTACAGAGAGAAACCCTGTCTTGAAAAATAAAAAGAAAATGTGTCTTTTATGGTTTAATTTTAAAATTCTCCATTTTCTTTAGTTTTTTTAAAAAAATATAACCATTAAAACATCATTACTTTTTCTATTTCATTTTAGTGTCTACTCCCTTATAGCCAGGAAGAATAAATTGGATTATATATTCAGGTAGAAACAGATGATAGAGCAGCATCTGGCTTTCTTTTTTTTTTTTTTTTTTTTTTTTTTGCCTTTTGCTGTTTGATTTTTAAGAACCTCACGTAAGAGAACCCTGGCTGCATCTCTGCGGTGTCCTCATGAATAAATGCTCTTTCATCACCGATAGCCCCAGTGCAACCCCAGAGCCCTGGCTCACTTCCTCCCCAACAATTCACTCCCTTGGCGAGGTGTGTTCTCTGATCTGGAACGCACGCCTCCACCCCATCTGAATTTACCCATCTTTAATAAGTGATGCTTCCCGGCTTCGGCAAGCTCCGGTTTTTGAACACTTACGGCTATGAGCATGACAATACGGTCTAACAAATTCTGCCTCATTTGTGGACTGATTTGTGTGTAGTTTCAGAGTTTCTAAAAATAACAAACTAACACATTTAACAAATTTAATTTATTAGAGCCATATGTTTTTTCCCCCTGCAAACTCCAGCTGCTTAGTTCCCATACAGTAACAATACAGTTGATTGTCAGGTAGGATGAATGATGTATGAAAGACGCTATCTGTTTTACTTGGTTTGGGTGAGGTGTTTCATTTGGGAGAAGAAGGAGCACCTTGTTTCTGGAGAATGAAGAGACCCTGAAAGCTAAGAAAGATGGAGTTTTCATATCTGAGTGGGAGAAACTGAGAAGATTAGAGGGGCTGCAGCAAATAAAGCGGCTGCTTCTATCCTGGACACACCCCGAGAGCGACGTGAAGCGATGAAGTTTGTTTATGTGTGGGTTTCTAAGGAAACGTAGAAAGGTTCTGAATGTCACGCATTCATCAAGGGATCCACAGAGGCCGACTAGGGAAAGGAGAGGAGGCCGAGGGATAGTCTTTGCGTTTCATGGACTCCGGAGAAACATGCGGTCCAGGGGAGGTTGAGCTGTCTCAGGCTGTGGATGTGGAGTCCCAGTCTCCGAGGCTGCTGGGATTGGCGGCTCACAGCCTCTGGCTCCGTATAGTGCTATGAGCAGTGGGTGTCTTTTCCTGTATCCACACGATGCTCATGGTCTACCAGCATCCATAGCCTTCTCGAACCCTGTAAAATAGTCCTATGTGGCCGTTAATGCTTGTAAAACCAGCATTTGGGAAATGGAAGGAAGGAGGAGGAAAAGGAGTTCAAGGTCATCTTCAGGAGTTCAAGGTCACCCTCTAAGCAGTTGGAGATCAGTCTGCACTATAGGAGACCCTATCTCAGAACAACCAACAAATAAAAAAATTGAAAAAAATTTAAAAAAGGCTATTTTTGTCTTTTCTTGTCCCCATTACCTTAAAAATGAAGAAACCAGAAAACACCATTCCACTTTAAAAGCGTAGAAATAAAGCTTTGATGGACAGTCTGTCTGTATCCTGCCTTCTTCCCCGCAGGAAAGCGTAACTGTGAAGGCAAGCAAACTTGTCCGTGGGCTGAAGCTGCTTCTGTGATGTCACTCCAGCTGTTATATGCAGCACAGTCACACAGATGCCTGTGTGGGGACTGCGGGATGCTACAGTGTCCGTCAGTCCCACCTGATCGGTCACCGAGCTGGCTCGTGAGCAGCCACAGCAGCTCTGGGTGAGTGGGAACCGCCCGCTCAATCTCGCAGCTGACAGAGTGTCTATAGAGGCAGTATGCGGGCGTGGCAGGATGCAGACACCTGCTCCCGAAATCTTAAAGGATTCCTTCCTTTTTCCTTCTCAGCCCGTCTCCCAAAACTTCAGTACAAAACGTTTTGATTAAATCATTTCAAATCAATGCTTTGTAAATCACCAACTCACTCAGCTCACATTGCTGTCTTTGTACAGTGATTTGGTCTTCAAACCATGTTGAGTTCTTGGTTATAAGATAGGAACATGCTGGGCGGTGGTGGCGGTCCTCTTTAATTGCAGCACTTGAGAGACAGAAGTAAATGAAGAAGAAGGCAGTTCTCGGGGAGTTCAAGCCCAGCCTGGTCTACAGAGCGAATTCCAGGGCCGCTAGGGCTACTTAGAGATAACCCTGCCCCAAAAAGCAAAAACAAAAAAACAAAACAAAACAAAACAAAAATAGTAGAAGTAGGTTTCACTCCTGAGATGAGTTGATGAGTATTTTTCTCCTGTCAATGCCCCCTAAGTGCCATGAAGGTAAATGAATCTCACGAATGCCAATGGCACTGCCTTAGATCAGTTACCTGACATGGTGGTTACTTGCACCAAGTCTTTATATTGACCTTAATAACCTAGCGACTCTGAAACTTCAATAGAAACTTTCTTAGCAGCCTACTTTCGGGGTGAGCACGAGTAAGGACTGCAAATTTAATGCAGTCAAGTGCAATGATTAGCAATGGAAATGTCCCATTGCGGAACTTCAGCTCCATCTGCCCCGGAGAAGATCTTGTGTGATTATAATTAGGAGTACAGTGCGCAGGGTGAATGAGATGCAAAAGGAATGATTGTTCTCTAAAAGCCCCTGATCCTGGTTGGGAGGCGAGATTTCTATCTTGAACCTGCGCTCGTTAACCAGCAGCTTTCAATACACTTACATCCTTCAGGTAGGATGTCAACAGCTTCTTGAGTGCCAGAAGGTGCTTGGGTAGCAAATTCACTTCCCAGTGTAATGCCATCTAGCTACACCCTGAGGAGACATTAGCCATTCTGGTTCTGTAGCCGCCTCCAACAGTGAAGGAGGTAAGCCTGGAGGAACAGCCAGGAGCAGCTGTTCCTTACAGAGGGAAGCCTAAGCAGAGAGTTGGGTGCTGGCTGGTGCAGTTGGTGTCACGGAAGTGCCGTGTGAATGAATTACTAAGAACAGGCGTGGAGCTGCAGAGCCGGCTCGGTGGACAGTCTTCCCTGCGCAAGCACGAGACCTCCGTTCAGATTTCCAGCCCCTGAATAAAGGAATGGTGTAACAGAGCAATTGCAAGGCTCACTGACCAATCAGTCAGCTTAGCTGAATTGTGAGCTTCAGGATTAGTGAGAGAGCCTTGTCTCACGAATCAAGGTAGAGAAATGACCGAAGAAGACATCACATCCTCAATCCCTGTCCTCCACATACACCCCAAGGGTCAGCATGTCCTCCTCATATGTGCTGACACGCACACGCTAATACACACCCAAATCTCCCCAACCTATAGCTGGTTTTCTTCTTGCTTTCCCACAGCTTACACTTTAGATGATCCCTTGAAAGAATGTGTGACGTTTCACCCCATCTAGCTTGACATAGGTTGGACTTTGATATAAGCCAGCACCCCTCCTCTTCATCTGAGCACATGGAACACTGCAATCCTTTAACCACAAATCTGAATTCTCTAAAACCCAGGTAAGCCGATGGCTCGCCACAGTGGAGATGAAGAGGAGGTCTCAAACTGCTTCAAACCAGATCTTCAGAGTTTGCCTTACAGGCATGTAACTGACTTTTAAAAGTGGCAGTGAAGATCTTCCTGCTAAATTTTGTGAATTAAGAAACCAAGTGTCAGTCATAATAGGAGAGTTCGGGTTTACAGAAGGATTTATGAGGATTTCTTCCTCGAATGAAGATTCCTTTGTAATGTGAATAGACTTTGTAGCAGTTCCCCCTCACCGAGTGGAAAGTGGACTTTTATCTAAGCTTGAAAACACTACATAGCCCCACCCCCCCAGTCTCCACAACGCCAGAATTGTATGAATCCTCTAGATCTGTGGTTCTCAGCCTTCCCAATGCTGCAACCCTTTAATACAGTTCCTCATGTTGAGGTGACCCCTGGACATGAATTTATTCTTGTTGCTACTTCATAACTATAAATTTGCTGCTGTTACGAATCATAACGTAAATATCTGTGCTTTATGATGGTCTTAGGTGACCCTGTGAAAGGTCTTTCGACCCCAAAGGACTTGTGGCCCGCAGCTTGAGAACCACTACTCTAGAGCGATTTCTCCAAACCTACACATTGCTTGACAGTTTTCAGCAGCAATACCAGATGCTTGATTTTGCCAAACCCTTCCTCTTCCAATGAACTAATGATAGAATTAAAATCAAAATGCCAGATGAGCCGTTTTCAATATAGAGATGCTCCTGACTCGGAGCTGGGCATCGCATAATTGAATGTAGTATTTCTTTCTCGGTGTGAGCACACAAACTATACAAGGCGTTCTGATTTTCAGTGTTTCCCAAATGTATGAATGAGGGGAGAGTTCACACTTTACTGAAAGTACATATTCCTGAATCCTTCCCTCTAGATTACCAAATTTGAGAGGTAGAATGGGAAATGCATTATCTTAAGAAGCTGTCTCGGGAGATTTGAACGATGACGTATAACTGAGGCCAGGGAGATTGTGCTATCGAGCCCTAAGGCGTGTAAGAGTCGCCCTTGCCTTACGAACCCCCACACATCTGAACTTACTCAGAGACGTCTCTGTAAGGATTCTGACAGTGTAGTTGCCTGTTATTTCACAGTGCAGGACCCACTGAGGTGGTGGAAAACCGGCATTAGGACACATCTGGATTGGAAAGATGGCATTAGGACACATCTGGATCCCGGTTCCATGTTCTGTGGCGAAGCTTCAGAATAGTTTCCTAGCAACCTTGAGTATTTATCTCTCTTCTTCTATTTTCACTTTTCCACAAAATTTATCTGCCTACACACAGATGTTATGATTAAGGGGTTAGAGATTGGAGGGGTCATAAGGCAAGGGTGACTGCACCCTGAACTCTTGCAGTACAACAGCAGTGGTCCCAGGAATAAGGACCGCCGTATCCATCGTAAAGCTGGTTTATAAAAATCACATATTTCTTGGTCCTACTCAGCTGACACAGTAAGCTGGAAGGGCACTGGGGCATCTGTTATGCTCAGGAATTGCCACACAGTCTATGCTGGATGAAGCGCAGTGCCCAAAGGCTCTGAGAAGGAAAAGGCAGAAAGGGGGAAGAAGAGGCTGCTTCCTATCAGAGTGGGTGAGTGGTCACCAAATAACAGGCTCTTCTCCAAGATAAATTCCAGAAAAATAACCCAATCAGAAGACGGTTTGGGAATCCAAGGTGAATTTATTAAAAGCCAATGTCTCTCAACTTTGTGAGCAGAGAAGGGGCTTTTGGCTGCTGGAGTATGATAACATTGATTAATGTCGATTCTGAGAGCCCAGCTAAAGAAGAGAAGAAAACAACCCTGCCACGGAGAAACCGTCTGTTTAAGAACTGTTCCCCATGTCATTTGAGGGTGAACGTCATCTCCGCCTGCTCCTTACGCAGATGACTAATGCTGTATTTGCAACGTTAGCTGTGGGCTAAGAAAGAAGTATAGCTGTCATATCGAGGAATCAAGACTATTATTCAGTAGATGTGTACTTTTTCTCACTAGCTTTTCATGGAAGTCAAACATCTAAGAGTATTCTTCTCTTGTAAAAGCCAATTTTGGTGTAAAATTCCAACCATGTAACACCATGTTATGTAGAGACCTAGACATGGATCTCAACTCCTAGACTATGGTTAAAAATAAGAGCTCAGGACTCATAGAACTGGACTCAGTTATGCCTTTCACCAGTTAGCATTCCCTGCTCAGTGCCTAGGCCACAACAATGCTCAAAAACACATGATTATGAACACAGGGGATCTCTGCAAGCCTTTGTTCAAACACTTATCCAGTGCCTAGTGGTGTCGTGTACCACGAAGTCTAATTGCTCTAATAATAAAACCTGGAGTCAGATATCAGGGTTCTTAAAGTGGTAATGGATACAGTTACTCTCTCACAGTTCACAGATGGACTGTCACTTCCTCTCAGTTCATACAAGTTACTGTCAAGAAACTCCCCCCGGGTGGCAATATGAAGCTAAGTAAGTGTAGTGAATTCATTAAGAATTCCTGTTTTAATTCTCTGCTAGCTTCCTTGGTAACAGTGCTAATCGAGTTTAACTATGTTGAGGTGTCAAGCCTCTTTTTCTAAGAGATTAATTAGAGATTAGTCTCCAAGCTAATTGTAAATTACTGTACTTTTTCATTGTTAAGGGTTTAGTGGGAATTGCTGTTTAGGAAAATGATTATAGATTATAAATGGTTTCATTAAGTACTTCATTTCCCTGTCACTCTCCCAGGTTTATCGTAATAAATGACTTTAATATTCTTTTTTTACTGATAATTTAAATGAGATCTAGAAGATGAAGCATTATTTTGAAACAAGTTTAAGTTAATTGGCCCAGCGTGGCTTGAGATCCTTACTGCCGGTGACACCTAAATGATTAAGTACCAGAGAAGATTCTGTTGGTGAGGATTGTTCATTTGTCTAGAAGCGCTCTTTGCAGCTGACCCTGGCGAATACATTAGAACATGATGTCATCTTCCTCTCGTGAGCTCTGCCCATCAGTCTTAGCTGCAAAAGGTGACTCACTTAGACCTGTGGCAAAATTGACACCTTCTAAAGCAACAGGAAAACTTCACAGCTCCGATTGGGCGTTAAGTAGCTCTGTGTTCTGCCCAGCTGGTGGTCTAGTGATTAAGATGCCCATGGCATAGTTCATGTACTGTCCTGAGGAGGGTTGCTCAACTCATTCTAACAAGCACTCAGATAAGAGAGCCTGGCTACTCTAGGCTTCCGATAGCTTGGTGAACTTCCCTTGGTGCCAGAAAGCAAGTCATCTGACATGATTCATATTTTTTAATGAACAGTGCTTAAGAATATGCAGAAGAAGCGACAGCGTCTGGACTAAATTTGGCTTTGTCATGCATGAGATGTGAGGATGGTTTCATTGCGGGTTGCCTTTCCCCTCCCTGCAGTTAAACTCACCCAACTGTATTCGACTGGGAACCGTGGCCAGAACTACAAAGACCTCAGTACTGCCTGCAGCTTGAGCTGGAGAACGGGAACCAAGATGGGTGGGGGCTAGGGAATGATAGGAGTCATGGCGGCATTCAGAGAGAAGTGAGGGGAGGCTGCAAAGGTGCATTCTAGGAAGATCCATTCCCTCACAGACACCACAGATAGAGAGGGATCTTTGCCTTGATTTGGCGATGGCAGAAACATTGAAGAAAGACCAAGAGTTCGGTGACATTTAGGTCCCTTCTGTCTTGAAGAGGTCCCCTGAGGGAGCAGCCAGGACGTAGGATACTGCCTTCAGGGCAATGAACCAGAATGGCTTGATGGTAATCACCTGATTCCAAAACTTGCTGTGTACCCCTGTAACCTTGCTTCTCTTCTGAAGTGAACCAGCTTCTAGGCTACTGTCCTTCACAGAGCCCTGTGACCTGGGGAGTCCCCTTGTATACTATGCTTCACCAAACAGTGAATCCCCTCTTAGCTACTGTCCCTCACAGAACCTGGTGACCTGGGGAGTCCCCTGGGCTACTGTAGTCACTTTACAAAGCCTGGTGACTTAGGGACTGTTCTTGCCACAGATATTCTGACATCAGGGGAGCTCATATTCCAGCTTCTCCCTGAGCTGTCGATCTTGAACTGGAGTCTCAAACTCCTAAGTACACACCTCAAAGGGGCACGCACCCCGGCCCACTTAGCACCGAGGACCCGAGGCTTCGGTTGCAGTTGGAAAATTCTTTCCTTTGACTGCACTGGAAGGCAACAGTCCTGATGGAAAATGAGCACATGTCATCTGGTTCCGTGTTGCGGTCGTCCTTCCCTTTCCCCAGGGTGGTTTAGGAAAACACTTGCTGTTTTAAATGGCGTTCCAGGCAGAATATTGGTTGTGCGCGCTCAGTTTCACACAGCAAATGTAAGTCATGTGCAGTTGGCAGCAGAGTGGTTTAAGAGAGAGGGAAGGACAGACTTGTTTGTGTGCACTGGGACAAACTGAGTTTAGATCGCGGATTATTCGAATGTGTGGCTATGAATATGTTAGAATACCAGGAGAAATTCCGATGTGCGAGGCTGTGTGTGTGTGTGTGTGTGTGTGTGTGTGTGTGTGTGTGTGCGCGCGCACGCGCACGCGCGCGCGCGTGTGTTCAGGAGGATGATATGCACAGAAAAACTTGAAGGCATAAATCTAGATATGAAAATAAAGGTGTTGAGTGGAGCCACCTGATGGAGACCACCCAAAGCTGACCTCTGCATTTGAGACGTATGGTCAAAAGCTTACCTTTAGGGTGTGGGAAGATTTAAGAGCTGCTAGACCAGATGGGATTCGTACTGGGCCAATTTCCCTGAGATACATTCAAGTCCTAATTGAATACAACAGATTTGAATCTCATCATCTGTGGAGTGCATTTAGTAGAAATCAAATAGATTTGAGCAATCAGTGAGGAAATGTCACTTTAATCTTCTCTTCTGGGAATAGTTACCTACTTATATCTGCTCTCGAGTCCCTGGGGTAGAAAGCATTTGGTTTAAGGAGAAATGATACAACATGCAATCATTTTTAATTGATTAAATACTGACCAGACTAATTGTGCTGATTTAGTATAAAAATTAATTGTGCTTTGGACATTCCTTTCACCAAGGCTAGCTGAAGTCTGGAATCCTGATGTAGAAGATACTAAGATAGTTCATAAAACAAGTTTTGCCATTTTTGAGAGATTGTTTGCCACAGTGTATCACGAGTATATTGGTCATCCCTAAGAACACTCACGTTTAAGAAATAGTATTTGATTAAGAATTCAGTGTAATTAATAACAATTCTCTACTTTAAAGTTTTTTAAATCGCATCTCAAGTCATAAGAGGAGAGATATTGTTAATTATCTTTATAAAGTTCATCCTTCTGATAATTGAAGGGGTAATTGCAGGGCTAGCATTTAAAAATTATCTCTAATAGGGCAATATCTTTAATATTTTCTCACAATATCTGCTAACTTAAAAATGACTTTCTACAAATCCCACACTTTTCCTTCCTCTCCTCTGGAGTTAACCCCATTATAAACTCAAACGCATTCTCTTAGATTTGTCTTACATAAATATAGTGACGACCCACAGATACAGACATGCTCACACAGGGTGTGGAACTATGCTATATGTCACCAAAAGGCACACAGAGCTTTTTCCTTACTGTGCCGTGACTTATTCTTCCTGGGGTTGGGTGTGTAACTTCTTAACTGGCAATGGACCCTCCGCTACTTCTCTCTCTTCCGCTTTGATATTGCTGGATATAAGTAAATGTGCCATTAATGTTTCAGACACATTGCCAGTCACACCATCCCCTTTCCATCTTCCGCTAACTACTCTTGAACAGATAATTGTATGCACATATACATGTAATTTACGTTTGAACAGATTCTCACATATCTTCTAAACAGTTTGATAATTTTGAGATTTTTCTTTTCTTCCCCCAAAATTAGCTTATAACCAAATTTTCATTTACGAACCTACACCTGATATTATCCACAACGCACACCTGGCCCTAGTTTTAAGTTGTTTTTTTTTTTTTTTTTCTTATATGCTCAAACCTAAGCTCTTTCTTTGTGGTTTTCATGATGTCTCTACTAATAATTATGCATATTTGCTTATTCAGTCCTTCCTTTTCAAAGCTTCCACGTCCTGTAATACATACACTCTCCTCCCTGTTAGGATATGGTGTTGATCTGAACAGACATCCCCACAGCCCCCTCCCCACCACCAAGGGTGTGTGTAAGGCAAGCGCTCATTTGTCTGTCTGCTGCATTTTCCCAATGTTACTTTTATGGTCAAGGGGGCTGGAGAGATGGCTCAGCGGTTAAGGGCACTGGCTGCTCTTCCAGAGGTCCTGAGTTCAATTCCCAGCCACCGCATGGTGGCTCACAGCCATCGGTAATGAGATCTGGCGCCCTCTTGAGGAAGAGACCTGGTCAGTTGTCCTCATCAACTTAGACTCTGAAACCCAATATGGACAAGTTCGATAGAACTGCTATGTACGGGCCGCCCATGCATGCTTCAGCATTGCCAGGACATAAATTTCATTCATTCATTCATTCATTCATTCATTCATTCATTCATTCACTTTTATTGGTTCTGATTAGCTTTTTAGTTGATACTTTGAGATTTTTCTGGGTAATTCTGTCGTTTGCTAATAGTATCACCTCCTTCATGATATTTCAGTACTAAATTCTCTCTCAGTCTTTCTCTCTCTGTCTCTGTCTCTCTATGTCTCTGTCTCTGTCCTCTCTGTCTCTGTCTCTCTCTCTCTCTCTCGTGTGTGTGTGTGTGTGTATTGTATTCTTGGAGATAGTGTCTTATATAGCCCAGGCTGGGCTCAGCTCACCACGTGACCAGAGATGACCTGGAACTCCTAATCCCCCTGCCTCACATTACACATGCCAGGATTACATGCATGTCTGATTTTCCAGTGAATCTCCTGGCCCCGCCCACTGCTGTGATTTTACCATTCTGACTTCTGATCCAAGCAGAGGGACCTGTGTCCTGCTTTGTTATTTTTACCGGAGTGAGAATTTTTTTGTTTTCTTCAGAATTCTGAAAGTATCTGGATCATGTTAAGGAAGTTTTCATCTTTTTCAGGTTCACTGAAGGTTTTTCTAGGGACCAGTGTGCTTTAGCGAATGTCCAGTGGGAGGTAGAGTTGACGTTTCTGTCTGACTTACTGTGCCTTTGAGCCTCTTTACTGAAGTACATCAATGAATTTCCCCCTGTTGCCTGACTTACATTCCTGGAATAAGCCTGATTTTATGAAGCATTGTTGCTGTCTTGATACACAGGCGACTCTGCTCACCAGCGAGGCGGATCGACCAGTTCCGTATCCTGTCCGACAGAGAGCTCTGCTTTCTGTATGACAGTGTGTCTCCTTTCCCCTTAACGCAGTCTCTAAATTGGTCAGGAGTTATTGTATTATTTTTGACAAATTCAAAATAAGAGACGTTGAACATTCCTTGGCCAAAGTCACACAAAATGAGAGATAACGTTGAGTAATGTTCATTAATTTCCCAATTGTGGGAAATCAGGGAGAAGAAATTTAGTTATTTCTGTCCTTTCTATCAGCTCAGTATTTATAGGCTATGAGTTTTGTTATATTAGAGAAGAACTACCTTTATTAATACAGTTTCTCTTTACATTTTTCTACATTAAGGGAGTAGATTTGTTTCACTGAGAAGCTGGAGGCGGGGTTCACCAGAAAGAGGTCTCTGTGGTCAGAATGTCTGTGATCAGCCATCTGGTCCCTGCCCACAGGCAGGTGTGGGTGGTCCCTTAATCAAAGGGAATGCTATCCAATCGGGATTAAAGTGTGAGACGGGTTTAGCCCATTTCAGAAGCTTTGTGTCAAACTTGAAGCCTCTAATCAGAGTCATCTTGATGGTCAGGTCACGCTGGCTGTTTGGTCCAAAGAATTCATATCACACAATAGCTAATCCCAGTGAACATACTCTGTTTTCATTGAAGGAGAAAGCAATAAGACCAAGTTTACACATAGCATTTGAGTCAGGAGAATTGGCATACTATTTCCTGCGTGATTCAGAGGATTGTGCTGCAGGAAGCTAGACATATTTTTTATTAAGGATTTAATATGTCAGAAATGTTACATCCCAAGACTTTATAAAACAGGTCTATTTAAAGATTCACATCTATTTATTAGACTAGACTGAGCTTTTCCGAGTTAGAGAAAGATGAGTTCAGGTTGCTCCGTTATTTTTTAAGTTTGCATATCACCAAAATAAAATATCGTCTCAAGTCAGAGATATAAAATATTTTTAAGTGAATTCTTCGTTTTTAAAATATGCTGTGACTTTTTCTAAGTGGAAACCATGTGTTTACTCTCACATAGTGCCGATTCTATCTCTAAGTAACAGGCTAATAGTGACATATTTTATTCCTTGATTGGAATGATAAGGGATACATATAATCTATAATCTTTTCTTATCAAATGTTGTACAGGAAGCCACAAGTTCCTGGAAGTTGATCAGTCTTCAAGTTCTACCTGATTAAGGAGAACTTGGTATTCTAAAGCCAGGCTGACTACCTTCCTTATTTCCACGTAAGCTAGTCTAAGTGCAGTCAGTGTACTTAGTTTCCTTATGTCTGTATCAGTCCCAGCAATAGGCGCTGCTAACACATGGTGGAATTCACATAGTGCTGAAACACACTGGCCGTTCTCCTTCCAATTTTAAATATACCTTATTCAAAGTGACGTCACTAGAGAATGTATCTAAATTTCAAAATCATTGATGTTAACGTAAACAGCATTGTTTCTCATATTTGAGGGTAAATATTCCAGAAATCAAACAGGAAAGCACAAGGAAAATGAAGGAAGCATTGTTTTATGACTTCTCTGTTTAGCCCATGGGGAAAAAAAAAACCGAAAGGGAACTCTTGTCAGAAATGTTCGTGAAATGAACTCTATTTCATAATGTTCCATTCCTGTTAATATTTTAAATTTCAAATCAAGTGCTTTAAGTAAATATGCAACATTAGTTAGACTGATTAAAAGCAAAATTATGCATGGATTTGAAGGAGGGAGTCCCTACTAATTAATACATAGACTTATGATGAAGGCCCCAAAAATGCACCATGCTGTCTGCTTATGTCTAGAAAATGCCTGTGACATATTTAATCTCTGCAGTGATTTGTTGAAAGATGTACAGTTGTAACAGATGTACCTATTCAGAGTGTACATTTAGATGTACATCGGTGTGGACTTTGAAGGAAACAAAGCGTCTTGTTTTCCATATAGATAGCTTCCAGTTCATCCTCACAGGGGAAACAGCAAAGGCCAGCCAGCCAGAACTCCCGTGTCCTGCTATACAAGGTCTCCTGGGGAAGGGCACAGTCCTGTCTCAGGCTCCAAGCCCACTTGGTTCTTAGCATCTCTGTTGAGGAGTCGTACAGGCTTCTGATACGTTTTAGATGGAGCGCATCTGAGCGTGAGGCAGACCTCTCCCCATCCTGGAGGGGTAGAACTGATAGCCACAAACCCTTCCTCAGAGGATGCTGAGTAACGGTCCCGGTTCAGTGACCTTCCTCGGCACCTCCCTGCTTTGTTCTCATTGGTGTATCAGCAGCTGGGATACCGAAAAGGTCACGTGGGCTGAATGCAGCCCGGAAATGCCCTTGACAGTTGTGTGTGGACGAGAGGGGAAGGCTGAAGTGAGAACCGAGCCCCTGGAAGCCGCTACAGGAGCCAGCATGTGTGCTGTGGACTCGAGGGGACATCGGACAGAACAGAAAGCCGGCTGGTCAGGGATGTTCCGCTGTCAGCAACTGCAGCTTTGTGTCCTGATGCTGTGGGGAGACAGAAATGGCATGGAAGAAACCGGATGTCTGGAGGCGGGAGTCTCTACCTGGTTTCTTCTCGCCAGGTCCCCTCGTGTCCATGAAGTTTAATTTTTTTAGTAATTTTTTTTTTAAAAAAAACCCAACAGGAGTGACAGACTTTGTTTCTACGTGTAAGAACTGCTGGGTAATGATATGACTTGGTCGATTTTACTCACTTCGTTTCTCAAATGTGTGAGAGAAAAGAAGAGCCCTAGAGAAAGTTCAAGGAGAGACGCCAGTTCACTTTTCCTCTGTGTAAGGAAGAAACGCTAAAGGACTTTTCCGTGTTTAATAAATTCCTTTTCCGGCTCTAGATCAGATCAGAGCGCATCTTTCATTGAATTGCAAAGCCGCACAACCACCCCACTTCAGACTCCTTTAGTGTCGTTCCTCAGATTCCCTTGTGTTGATGTCTTTCTATTTTTGTTGTTGTCCCTAATCATTTCAGCCAATATCTTTCCTGATCTCTGAGAATCATGATCTAGGGGGGAATGGAGGAACCTCACGTCTCAAACATGGAGATAATGGTGTGTCACTGATTTTGCTCTTCCGGTCTTCTTAGGGATCAATTCAGAAACAATGAGTTTAATCACTAATTAATGAATTAATCACTGCCCAACACACAGCCCATGGTTGATGCCGAGGGAATCTTTGTGAAAATCTCCCTTGGGTTGGAAACGACACAGGGTGTGCAGGATCACAGTGATCCTGCAGGAAAACCATCGCGGGATAGACAGCGCACAGAAGAGTTCGGGCTAGCGGTTCTTTTTAGTGTCGTCTCCTAAGGACACCAGTGGAGCGTGGGGGAAGCTTCCTCCTCCTAACAAAATCAAAAGGCCTGAGGATCCATGCCGAAAAGGGCCCGCTATACACCGCATCCTCAGAGTTGCCGGTAGGAAGTCAGCTTTCACCTGAGAATCTTTTAAGAGTGACGAAGTACAGCGTCACCAGCGCGCCTGCATTTTAACTTGTAGGAAGCGCCTCACTGACGGCACCCTGCATTTTAATTTGTATTCCTCCTTGTCTCTTGTGACGTTTCTGGGAAGAGCAACCATCAGTGGCTATCATTAAATGGATTGCACTTAATAATGAAACGTGGGATTGAACACAGCCGTGGAAGTTACCTGGGCACGCATGCGCTGAGCATTGCCTTAATTCCCGGTGACTTGGAACACGTGTTGTGTCCGGCTAATAAAGCAGTTTTCGGCTGTTTCATAATTTGAGCCATCAGGGGAAGCTCACGGTTCATGGCCTTGGGCCAGACTCCCGCTCTTTGATCCGGAGAATATCCGGACTTCATTGCCACTGCGCTGCGCGCAGCGTGGGTCACGTGCCTTCAACAGTAACTCGGGCATGGTAGCCATTAAGTAATCTGTTTCAGCGGGAACGCGACTTCGCAAGTTTCAATGTGGAATTAGTGGTGTGATCCTCTCCGTGTGAAGTTAGGGAGAGTTAAGGTTTTTCTTCTTGACTGTTTGGTTGCCTGACACTGATGT
Organism: Arvicola amphibius; assembly: GCF_903992535.2. NCBI lineage: Eukaryota > Metazoa > Chordata > Mammalia > Rodentia > Cricetidae > Arvicola > Arvicola amphibius. Next base: position 29,453,129 of record NC_052064.1, read on the forward strand.
GTACTTGGGCGGGTGAGGGAAATGTGTGACCGAGAACCCGGGATTCCACTGCATTGTGTCCGCAAGCGTGGAGAGAGCCGAGGTGCTCATCATACGGTCTGCCGGTTGCTCAAGTCTCATCTGGGGCTAATTCTGTATTTTCCTGTAGTATCCCATCCGGCCTTTGTTCCCACCACAGGACCTTGGCAACTGCTTTTCTCTCCTCAGATCTCAGCATTTCTCATGGCTGCAGTTTGGTCTTCGCTATTCTGTATGGAATATAGAATCTTCTCTCGTTAAATTTAGCTGCAATGTATTTACTGCCGAATCCAGGGAACTACCGTAAATCAAATAGTTCAACCCTTTCTTTAGGTCTTGGCTTTTGTGAGAGCTCTTACATCTTTATCCCTTCTTCCTCCTCCTCCTCCTCCTCCTCCTCCTCCTCCTCCTCCTCCTCCTCCCCCTCCTCTTCCTCCTCCTCCCCCTCCTCTTCCTCCTCCTCCTCCTCCTCCCCCTCCTCCTCCTCCTCCTTCTCCTCCTCCTCCTTCTCGTCTTCCTCCTCCTCCTCATTTTAGATCTCTTTCTTTGCTCTGCCTCTAAATTTGAGTGATCCTGTGGGTTAGGCCACTTCTCAAGATTGTTAGTTTGTGGGCAGTACATCTTGTCAGCCATAACTCCCAACTCGGAAGCGCCCCTGAAGATCAGCCTCTGGAGCTAGCTCTCCTCTGGATAGCTACATCTATTCCCAGTCATCTAAAATCCAAACTATCCCAAAGGAACACTTCCTCTTTAGTGTTACCTCCCTTGTATGCCACGATCCATGTAATAGCATTTATAGTTGCCTCTCGCTCAAGATAGAAACCTACAAATCGTCTTACACTGAGAAAACTTATTATACCTTTGTTCAAAAAAGTTTCATTGCATTTATATACGTGTGTGTGTGTGTGTGTGTGTGTGTGTGTGTGAGAGAGAGAGAGAGAGAGAGAGAGAGAGAGAGAGAGAGAGAGAGAGAGAGAGAGAGAGAGAGACTCATGTACTATGGCACATGTATGGACCATCTTTAGGAATCAGGTCTCTCCTTTGACCATGCAGGACCCAGGGTTGTCAGGCTAGACATTCACACTGTCTCTTGGGTCAGTGTGGCTCTTCCCCAAAGTTATCTGACTGAAACAATATTTTTTATGAACAAGATTTAAAGTCATGCTTCACCAGATAGACTGTCTTTCTGGGTCTTCTCAGAGTATGGTGAGGAAAAGTTATTTTCCTCTTTTGTGGCTGCATATTAATATTGTTAGATGGCAAACGGGAGTAAATGCCAGTGGGGGTTTACAGAAGCAATTTTATTAATTTAGCTTCTGTGAACGCCCTCCTACCCCGTTCCCAACCTTAGTTTAATGAAATATGTTTAAAGAGATGTAAATCTTTTACACTTGTATTAGCAGGATTCTCATTTAATCAGATTGGTTTTCTTTTCCTTACCATAGATAAATAAAATAAATAGTAAGATAAATAAGATATATAAAAAATGTAGAAGACAATGAGAAACAATTAAAACAGTATCTCATTACCCCCCCCACCCAGTATTTCCAAGTTATTTCTAGGTTAAAAATTTGTGCTAAAAGCATGGGATTATATGGAAACTTTCTTTTTCATGTGGATGGACTATGAATAGTGCTTTAGGTAAATAAATACATTATTTTACCTAAAGAGTAGACTGTTTATCTCATACTAAAAGAATGTAAAGCTCTTCTATTGCTGATGGGTTAAATCCTTTATAAGGTATCAGCTTTATTTACAAAGACTATAAATACAAAACACAAATCAAGGATTCAGGGGCCATATAAACCCAATTTGGCCTATTTGTTTTTATTGTTTAGAAACGTGATTGCTCCGCAGAAAGTGATCATCTGGAAACATCAATGAGAATTCCAGGAGACTGAAGGGACTGTGGTCCCCATCCGATTCTTGTGTTCTCCTGGACTGTGAGGCCAGCTTTTGGCTTAGGAGGCAATAACATCACGCGGGGCTGTTTTATCCCAGTAGACTTTAGCCTTTTGCCTTTACTCAAAGGGGGGAAAGTTAGCCTTGGAAAGAATTAACATTTACTCGCTCTATCGGAATCTCTAGATACATGTTCTGGGTGATGGAGCCCTTTCCATCACCTAACTGGGGGAAAGCTGGAAAGAGCACACTTGGACGGAGACCAAACCTGGCTCCTCTTGGAACCTGCCCAAGCGCTGGCAGGGCTGGGCTTCACAATACACTTATTACTGCAGACCAGACACACGTTGTTAATAGCTGTGTGGAGACTTATCAACAGGGGAGTCCCATACCAACACGTTAATGTTTATCAAGCTACTTCCCTTCTCTAGGACGAATCTGCTGTAGAAGGAACGGCGGGGCTGTGTCCCGCCACCTGGCTAGCTTTATCCAAAATAATTATACGGAAACTGTATTCTTTTAAACACTGCCTGGCCCATTATCTGTAGCCTCTTATTGGCTAATTCTCACATCTTCCTTTAACATCATTTCAAGGGAAATGATGGAGGAGAGTTATCTGTCTATGTTACTTTCATTGGTTAATTAATAAAGAAAACTGCCTTGGCCCTTTAAGAGACAGAAAATTAGGTAGGCAGAGTAGAGAGAATAGAATTGTGGGAAAAAGGAAGCAGAGTTGGGGAGAGCTTCAGGCAGTCACCATAGTGAGTCTCCATGCTTCTCCTCTCCGAGATGGACGCAGGTTAAGATCTCTCCTGGTAAGCCACACCTCGTGGTGCTACACAGATTACTAAATATGGGTTAAAGGAAGATGTGAGAATTAGCCAATAAGAGGCTACAGATAATGGGCCAGGCAGTGTTTAAAAGAATACAGTTTCCGTATAATTATTTTGGATAAAGCTAGCCGGGTGGCGGGACACAGCCCCGCCGTTCCTTCTACAATCTGCAATTGTATTATTGCAGTGAATCCAGGTATGAGTTATAGGGCACTGTCCAGGAGGCCCTGGGAGTCAAGCAGTTCCAAAAGAGACTCGAGTCTCCCTGTCCAGCAGTACATCAAATAGTGTCCCTACTCCTCCTGCTCCCAGTCTGCCCAAGCTAGAGCATTGCAGTGACAGCCCGAGGATCGCTGTCCGGGAAGCCGTTGCTGTTTCTATGGCAGAACTGGAGAAGTAATCAGCAGTCTGACTCTCTTCCAGCATATTTTAATTGGAATGATCTTGGCTGCGGCCATCTCTAGACAGACTAATAGCTTCTTCACACGTGCACGGCCCATGTCTAGATCACTTGGGGACTCGGATAACTGCATCTTGTCTCTCGTGGGATGACAACATGGGAGCCACATCCTTCTCAGAGGCCAGGCTTTAAGGCACTTTGGGATATAACTTATAATCACATATGGTTTTCAAGTCCAGGCAAGAACCTAGCATTATGGAGCAGGTGGATCCTTTGGTAGACTTGATAGGAAGCATTCTTCTCTTGAAATCTTGTCTCACTAGAGGCATAGACTTGATTTCAGGAGCTATCGTCACGAAGAGGAGAGGCTTATATAAGAAAGCCATTCTCGCGGTGGCCATTTGTTCTCAGAGATAAGTGGCTTCTCAAGCCAGGAGCAGAGTCTCAGGCCACAGAGTACGTTCCTGAAGTTGCTCACATAGTATCAAAGAACCAATGTGCATTTAGAGGAACCCTCATCCCCCGTTTCTGGTTTGCTGGGAACTGTCTCAGGTTCAATGGCTCTGCTGACAACAATTATATCTGGAACATGAGCTCATATACAATTATTTTTTCACATGAAGCTCTCTTTAGTCTAAAAGGCTAGTCAAATGGTTCGCTTGAGAGCTGGATAACAGTCTGATTTACCCCCACAATTCCGTTTCCCCTTTATTTTACTTGGAAGAGTAATCTCAGTTAGCGGTGCCATTAGGGTCCTGCTTTGATGGGGTGGAAAAATACACACAGCATCTGATATTTCTGAGCGCATGGGCCGTGATGAAGTTAAGTGTGTTTCTAGTGGAATATCTGTGTTGAAACAGCTGAAGATTTTTACCATTGCTTTTTTTTTTTTTTTTAACTTAAGAATGGAGGAAATCGACTACCATGCGATAATTAAAAATAGCAACTCTCTGGGAAAGCAGGAGCCAAGTTTTTAAAATGCCGCAGAAACACGGGGGTAGCGTTCTGTAACCGAAATTGGGTAATTTATATCTGTGTCACTTGAAGATCTGATATGAGGTTGAGTCGATGAATCATCCCACCGGCGTACCATAAGCAAAGCAAAATTTATTTCCCTTTTGCCTGAAGAGTTTTAGCCAATTACATAATAAATCACCCTGCCTTTAAAGAACCTAGGATAGACAGGCTTATCTGCGCTGGATGGATTGCGCGATGCTCCTGCCCCGGAGGGTGAATTCTACCGTGCTTTAAAAGATGCCGGCGAGGAGACAGCCCAGATTGCACTGCTTCTGCTTCTCAGTGTCGGCCGTGGTGACAGCATTAGGATGTCTCAAACTGTTGAAGGTTTCTCTTAAATACCGAGGAGACAAACACTAGTTGACTTCGCGCTGACTCCCAATATTCCAGCGGATGCCCGTGGCTGGTTCTAGAGGCACCATGGATAAAGACACACAATCTCCAGGAGAGAATCTTAATAAGGACTTGCCGTTTACAAACCAAACAGGCATGGGCTTTTCTCTTTTGAGTATCGCGATAACGTTGAATCATAATATAAACATCCAAGTCTTACTTGAGACGTAGAAATTAAAATCCAGAGAGGTTAAGTGACTTATCCCAGGTATTATATATAGTGAGTTGAATAAAGAAAACTTAAGGTCTAATTTTTGCCTTGAGGACAACGCCCTATGAAACCTTCAGATTCCAACACCGCCCTGGTGTGCTTATGAGACCGAGTGCCCTAAGCACATTAAATGTGTATTTTAGAAATATGTCCCTGGGAGGATAGTTTGAATTAGTAATGTAGTGGGGGAACCTTATTAAACTTGATTAAAATGAAGAATTATCCAGTTTCAAGTGGAAAGGGTCAGACACTCAGTGTAAATCTGAGTTTGGTAGCGATAGGGGCAGTGGACAAAGATGAAATCATCACCTTGCAATTATGAGTGTTCAGAGGACAGGACCTGCAGCTGAGGAGGGATGATAGTGAGAAGGGAGGAGCCTCAGGATGTGTGACCTGTGGACACAGCCTGGTAGATGCTGTCTCATGTGCTGGTGGTGGGCTTTCTTAAGAAATTGTCCCTACTATCACTTTAAGTGAACTGAAGCTGAGTCTTGGTCTTCATATTTATCTTAACTGGTAGGGCACCCATTTGTAAACTAAGTCTCCTTTGGAGCCTACTGACCTGAATTCTCTCAGTAACCTATCTTCCGATACAGTGCTAAGGTCAGTCTCAGGCTAGCTTCTCTTCGGATGACCGCACAATCTGGACGGAATTTGAGAAGTTCCTGAATTTGAGTTTCCTGAAAGAGAGTGATCAGTCTTTTCTGCTTCTTTTGTAGGATCCTTCCAACCAAAAATGTGGCGGCAGGAAGAAGACAGTGTCCTTCAGCAGCATGCCTTCGGAGAAGAAGATCAGCAGCGCCAGCGACTGCATCAGCTTCATGCAGGCTGGCTGCGAGCTGAAGAAAGTGCGGCCCAACTCTCGCATCTACAACCGGTTCTTCACCCTGGACGTCGACCTCCAGGCGCTACGCTGGGAACCCTCCAAGAAAGACCTTGAGAAAGCCAAGCTGGATATTTCTGCCATCAAGGAGATCAGGCTGGGGAAGAACACAGAGACCTTCAGAAACAACGGCCTTGCGGACCAGATCTGTGAAGACTGCGCCTTCTCCATCCTCCACGGGGAAAACTACGAGCCTCTGGACCTGGTTGCCAATTCGGCGGATGTGGCAAACATCTGGGTGTCAGGGTTACGGTACCTGGTCTCGCGCAGTAAACAGCCGCTTGATTTTATGGAAGGTAACCAGAACACACCGCGGTTCATGTGGCTGAAAACCGTGTTTGAAGCCGCAGATGTCGACGGGAACGGGATAATGTTGGAAGACACTTCCGTGGAGCTCATAAAACAACTCAACCCTACACTGAAGGAGTCTAAGATCAGGCTGAAGTTCAAAGAAATCCAGAAGAGCAAGGAAAAACTGACCACCCGGGTTACTGAGGAGGAATTTTGCGAAGCTTTTTGTGAACTGTGCACCAGGCCGGAAGTGTATTTCTTACTGGTGCAGATATCCAAGAACAAAGAGTATCTGGATGCGGATGACCTCATGCTCTTTTTAGAAGCCGAGCAAGGGGTCCCCCACATCACTGAGGATATGTGCTTGGACATCATTAGGAGATACGAGCTTTCGGAAGAGGGACGCCAGAAAGGGTTTCTTGCAATCGATGGCTTTACCCAGTATTTATTATCTCCAGAATGTGACATCTTTGATCCAGAACAAAAGAAGGTCGCCCAAGATATGACCCAACCCATATCTCACTACTACATCAATGCCTCTCACAACACCTACCTGATAGAAGATCAGTTCAGGGGACCGGCCGATATCAACGGGTACGTGAGGGCTTTGAAGATGGGGTGCCGGAGCATCGAGCTGGACGTGAGCGACGGTTCAGACGATGAGCCCATCCTCTGCAATAGGAACAACATGGCCACGCCCCTTTCCGTCCGGAGTGTTCTGGAGGTGATAAATAAGTTTGCCTTCGTCGCTTCCGAGTATCCTCTCATTCTCTGCTTGGGGAATCACTGTTCTCTGCCGCAGCAGAGGGTCATGGTCCAGCAGATGAAAACGGTGTTCGGCAGCAAACTCTACACAGAGGCGCCTTTGCCGTCCGAGTCCTACCTCCCGTCACCGGAAAAACTAAAAAATAGGATCATCCTGAAGGGAAAGAAACTGCCCGCAGAGTCGGATCTGCTGGAAGGGGAAGTGACGGATGAGGATGAAGAGGCCGAAATGTCGCGGAGGATGTCCGGGGATTACAACGGTGAGCAGAAGCACGTTTGGCTCTGCCGGGAGCTCTCTGATTTGGTATCCATCTGTAAATCTGTCCAGCACAGGGATTTTGAACTGTCTATGAAAACCCAGAATTACTGGGAGATCTGTTCCTTCAGCGAAACGGAGGCCAGCCGGATCGCCAACGAATACCCGGAGGACTTTGTGAACTACAACAAGAGGTTCTTGTCAAGGGTCTACCCCAGCGCCATGCGGATAGATTCCAGTAACCCCAACCCGCAGGACTTCTGGAACTGCGGCTGTCAGATCGTCGCCATGAATTTCCAGACCCCGGGCCCAATGATGGACCTCCACACGGGCTGGTTTCTCCAAAACGGAGGGTGCGGCTATGTCCTGAGGCCGTCGGTTATGCGGGACGAGGTTTCCTACTTCAGCGCGAACACGAAGGGCGTTGTGCCCGGAGTGTCTCCCCTGGTCCTTCACATCAAGATCATCAGCGGTCAGAACTTTCCAAAGCCCAAGGGAGCCTGTGCCAAAGGGGATGTCATCGACCCCTACGTCTGTGTAGAGATTCATGGAATTCCGGCCGACTGCTCCGAGCAAAGGACTAAGACTGTCCAGCAGAACAGCGATAATCCCATTTTTGATGAAACTTTCGAGTTTCAAGTCAACCTCCCTGAGCTGACCATGGTCCGTTTTGTGGTTTTGGATGATGATTACATCGGGGATGAATTTATAGGGCAGTACACGATACCGTTCGAATGCCTGCAACCCGGATACCGGCACGTACCCCTGCGCTCCTTTGTGGGGGAGATCATGGAGCATGTGACCCTTTTTGTCCACATAGCGATAACCAATCGCAGCGGAGGAGGAAAAGCCCAGAAGCGCAGCCTTTCTGTGAGGATGGGCAAGAAAGTCCGGGAATATACCATGCTCAGGAATATCGGTCTTAAAACCATAGACGATATATTCAAAATAGCCGTTCATCCCTTACGAGAAGCCATAGACATGAGGGAGAACATGCAGGTAGGGAAACAGCCCCACCTTCCTCTACTGCCTCTTTAATTCACACCCATTGAAACTCGCGACTGTTGTGGTTTACGAATGGCTGGTTTGCAGATGATTGGAAATACCGTGCCGATCCCTGCACCGCCGAATTATGCTCCCTGTCTCCTGTGATAAAGCAGGTGGTTGCTGATTGGGAGTGCAAGGCAGAGTTTGGCCAGTTAGTGGTGCATCAATATAGCAAAAGGCTGGGTATCTTTCCAGTATGTTTAGCACGTAGTCATTGACAGGAATGTGTAAATAAACAGTGTGGAGAGGGTGAAAAATGAAATGTGTGGGTAGAGGCTGGTGGCATGGCTCAGCTGGTTAGGAGCACTTGTGTGTGAGCGTGAGGACCTGGGTTCAAACTTCCAGTATCCATATAAGAAGTTGTGTGTGGCCGATGTGCCTGTAACCCCTTGCCCAGTGCGGTGCAGAGACAGGAAGTGCCTGGGGCTTGCTGGCCACCAGTCTAGCTCCAGGTTCAGTGAGAAAACCTTTCTCAAAAGAGTAAGGTGGAAAGAGAGAGAAGAGGACATCCTGGGTTGTCCTCTGGTACCTGTGTGGGACATTCATACCCATCTGATGCGCATGTGTATGTGTGTGTGCGTGTGCATGCACACACCCACACATAAATACACAATATACACGAACACACACACACACACCCTCATGTGGGTAGCCTATAAAATATATAACTAGACATATACATGCTATTTGAAAGCTTATATGTAAAATACTTGCTGATATGAATATAGGAGAGAATTAGAAGTCAAATGTTCTAAAACTGACGCCCACAATATTTCTAGTTATTTAAATGTGCACTAACAAATTCATAGCCACAAGAGAAAACACAACTAAACAGATAAAAGGCAACACTTAAACTTTTAAAAAATACATTTAGCCTGCTCCTAGAAAGGTAACTTAATTGAAAGGACGTGGCTCCTGCTGGGCATCTGCCCCATATGGTCCTGAGCAGGTGACTGGCATCTCTCAAGATCAGGGTTCCGGCATCAGGCAGGACTATTAGATTTACACCAGAGGGCTGTGTGAGAGCTGAGTGGGAGCCGAAGCGACTGCCCAGTGTGGACAGGAGAAATCCAGAGTACCCTTTCCTTCCTCGTGATGCATCAGCAGAGATGCGAAACGCCCTTTCCAAGTGACTTAGCCTAGTTCCCCAAGTGGAGAAGTCCCCACTAAGAGCTTACATTGCAAAGTGAGAATCATTCGGTTTATTTTCTTCCCTTAGTTAGCATTTTTCTAACAATACTAACCCACCCAGAAGCTCTGCACTCAAGAAACCAGAAACGTCAGAAGACATTATTTCTCGGTTCTTGCAGTTAATAAACGACTAAGTTAGACTTTCAACCCAGGGGTGCCTGATGCCAAAATCCACTATAATTCATGCAAAGCAGAACCATCAAGCTGTGCTTTGTGAAATCTTTTTTTTTTTTTTTTGTTTGGTTTTTCGAGACAGGGTTTCTCTGTAGCTTTTTTAGAGCCTGTCCTGGAACTAGCTCTTGTAGACCAGGCTGGCCTCGATGCTTTGTGAAATCTTAATATTAACTCCAAGAGAAGGTCTTCAAATAACCAAATGGAGGGAGATAGTGCAGGATGCAGCTCACAGTTTAGCACCTGCGGTCAGATTAGGTTTATGTTTGATTCAAGGTGGCTTGCTTAACTATGTAAAAACTAGGCTCCAAATATGCTATTATCATTTATGTAATCTTTCCTTACATAAAGTCAACATTTTTATAAAGCCCTATGTTAGATTACCTGTGAGCAATTTCTGTACCTTGCTGTATTAGAAGTCGATCCTATGTATTTCTGTGTACTTCTTTTTTGTTATGTTTTGGTTTTGTTTTTTGTTTTTTTGAGACAGAGTTTCTCTGTAGCTTTTGGAGCCTGTCCTGGAACTAGCTCTTGTAGACTAGGTTGGCCTCGAACTCACAGAGATCCACCTGCCTCTGCCTCCCGAGTGCTGGAATTAAAGGCGTGCGCCACCACCGCTCAGCTTTCTGTGTAATTCATAAATAACAGCCTCTATCCCATATCTGTAGAATATATCTTGAGAAGTGTATTTGGCTGTGGTGATGGCTCAGCCAGAAGAGCACTTGCTGAGCAGGCATAAGGCCTGGGGTTCAAATCTCTGGAACTCACTTAGGAACTGGTGCTTGTGGCAACCCCTCTGGGATCCCAGGGCATGCGAGAGGTCAAGACAGGAAGGGGGCTCATGGGAGCAGGAGAGTTAGATCCCCCTAAGCTCAGGATTCCTGGATCGAGTAGGAGACCCTGCCTCAGTCTATGAGGAGTGATCTGAGAAGACACCCAGGTCTATGCATACATGCCTCCCACACATAGAAACACACACACGCACATGTATGCACACCACATGCACACACATGTATGCACACCACATGCACACAGGCACACGTATGCACACCACATGCACACATGTGTGCACACCACATGCACACACACACAGAAAGAGAGAGAGAGAGAGAAACAGTTTATAAGGCTTTTGCAGGCAGTGTTAATAATTCATGGTTTTCTAACAAAGTAGTTTGGGTAAAGAATTATTTAGAGGGTAATCTGTAAAAAGAAAATAAAACAGCATGGTAATTAATAAATTCATGAGACATTCGGTAGTTTGGAGGATGTTCATTATTAATAAATGTGAAACAGCCATAATCTCTATTCCAAGTCACTACTTGAGCACTGAGCACACTAACAATCGCCTCGGAGTGCCTAAAATGTGTCACTGTCTCATTAAGGAAAAGAAATTCAGAAACACTTCGCATGGTGTGATTTACCCGAGTGAGCCCAGATTTGAATTATCGGCTTCTTTCCCCCTTTACCTTCTGTCATTTCTCTCTGTCTGTCATCTGAACTTGACTCTTAGCCTCTCTCTCTCTCTCTCTCTCTCTCTCTCTCTCTCTCTCTCTCTCTCTCTCTGTCTCGTGTGTGCCCCCAATGAAGAGTTTTCTTTCTGTGTATTAACTGAATAGCACAGAGAGCGTCCCATGGTAAGGTTGGAGACTTAACAGAAAGCTTTGATAGAGTTTTACAAGGGATTAAGTCACTAACTGCATCTGACGCAGCTGACTCAGACAGCAAACACACAAAGGCTATCAAGCAAGGCCCATAGGTTGTCTTTAATGTTTATGCCGATGTTCATTTTATAAGGTTGCTTTCAACCTGTTTGCTATTTCCAGCATTTATTACCATAACATATATACATACATGTGTTGCTCTTGGATGCGTGGAAGAGAAGAAAATTTCAGATTAAGCTATGAATTATCTTAGGTGTAAAAAGTGGTTATCTGGGACATTGACAGCAAGTAAGGTTGCTTGTTATATTAGTTTCTTAGAAGCAGGATACAGAGAAGGCTATCAGTCCTAAGTAGTCTCAAGGTATATTACTAACTCTGGCTCTCAAGCCCAACCAAAGTTCCAGTCTCTTTGAATAGAAGAGATATTTTCATAATATTATAGCACCACAGTTTTGTTAAAGATCATAATGCCAATGAAGAAGATGCCGGTGCAATGCATTTTCTGTGGGCAAGGGACCTTTCTGATGGGGTGATAAGGTAATCTTGCTGGTCGATGAGTAATGATAGCTGGCAGCCTTGCGATGCTAAGAGAGATGGCCTCTCATTCCTTAGCGATACTTTACTGAGTTTGAATGAAGGCTTCCTATCTAGGCACTGCTCGTGTGTTTGTGGATTCAGTTGCTATGTTTGAAAAGCATGGAGTAGCCTGGAGTCATAATCTCCTTTGTTTCTGATGGATGTCTATGGCCATTGGTAAACACTAGGACCAATGGTTCAGGCTGAGGCTGTGAGTCGGTGATCTGTGTTCCTTCTGCGTGTCACAGCAGTTGGGGTTAGCTGTGGTCCAGGCTGCTCTTCACGGCACTTGTCTCTAAAGGTGTAACTTGGTGAACGTACTTGAGCGTAAACCAGGGTGCAGCGCCCTGTGGTCAGACGTGTGACTCTCTCTGTTTTCTCCTTGTAGAACGCCATGGTGTCTGTCAAGGAGCTGTGTGGACTCCCTCCGATCGCCAGTCTGAAGCAGTGCCTGTTAACCCTGTCCTCTCGTCTCATCACCAGTGACAGTGCCCCTTCCGTGTCTCTTGTGATGAAGGACAGCTTTCCTTACCTGGAGCCTCTGGGTGCCATGCCAGATGTGCAGAAGAAGATGCTGGCGGCATATGACCTGGTAGGCTGTGGCTGTTGCAGCTTTCCGTTTCTTCCCCGCATATATGGGAAGCCCTAGAAGCAAAGGTTCTTGGGTAGTAGTCCAATGACCAGGACAGTTACTGCCTGTGCAGGTGACAGTCAGAGCTCACCATTCAGTAACTGTCAAGCCTCAGTGAGACTACTGGGGGCATGGCAGATTGAGCAATCCCTGCTCTGACAAAGGGTAACCGGCTTCTCCAGCCCTCGGAAGCACGCCTCCTTCTCTTGTGGATGATGTTCCCGATGGGGAGAGACTCAGCTCTCAGGGCTGATCAGTGATGGATGGCACAAAAGGCTGGCCTGGATGCTGTTCTAAGCTAATGATGCCCTTTGATTTTATTCTGACTATGTAATAGGATTTACGTAGTGATTAGATTTGGGGATAACTTAATTTCTGTGTTTCATGCTGTAAACAAAATTAAAAAGCAAATGGCAAAATAGATAGCAAAGCTGATTAGGTATAAATAAACATCTTAGCTGGAGGAGTGCTTGCAAGCCAGCCAGGGGAGAAAGGTGTAGAAACGCCTTACGTCAGCCAAAATTAACTTCTCCCCCATGCGATGCACAGAATTTTTCAGATAATAGGTTAAAGCAAAATAAAAACTAAAATACTGTATCTTTTAAACAGCAACCCGATTATAGCTTAAAATGCAAACTTTCATTCAGAAATTTAGACAGCAATAATCTGGGGGACATTTTTCTTAACCGAGTTCTTAGCCGCCCAGGTTCCTTTTAATTGTCTCTTCTTCTGTTTCTAGAATATAGCCCTTAGCTTCATGGTCCAAATGGCTACCCACACTCTCCCTGCAACGTCTGCATTCCATTCATCTGGAACGATCTGAGAGGACACATCTTCCTTCTTTTAGGACGTTACTTTCTGGAATTATAGACAAAAAAAAATATTACTTTTCTTTCCTGTTCATCAGCCTGGAGTTGTTACACAACCACCGCTAATTGCAGAATGTCATCTAAAATGTCATTTCCAGGGGCCCGAAAGCCGTGTCTTCCATTACTAAGAAGTAGGAGAGACTGGCCGTCAGGCGACAGCGCAGACTCTGCTCCAGAGGGCAGCAGGCAGCTCCTTTCCTGAAATGCCATTAGTGACGTGTGCAGCACATTTAGCTTTAAAACACATTTCCAATTAGATAAGTGAATGAATTAAATTAAGCATGGTGGTATGCCCTGTAGTCTCAGCGACTCCAGGAAACTGAATCAAGGTGGTTGCTTGAGCCCAAATGATCAAGACTGTCCAGTCGTGAGAAAACAATGAGACCCCACGTCTTGAAAGTAATGTATGAGATATTCCCTTACCATTAAGTCATCAGCTATGCCCTGCCACTTTAACCATGGTGCTTCCAATCAGAAATGTAAGAAGACAAGGAGCTGCAGAGATAGCCCAGGGAGCAAAGTGTTTACTATGCAAGCGTGAGATCCTGAGTTTGAATCTCCAGTGCCCACATAAAATGCCACGTGAGACCACACACATCTGTGACCCCATTGCTGGGGGGTGGAGAGAAGCGGAGGCCTGGAGCCGTCTGGCCTGCCATTGAGCAAGAGTGAGCCCCAGGTTCCGTAAAAGATGTGCCCGCTTCTCAAAATATGATAGAGTGCAATGTTAATCTGCAGTCCTTGCCTCTGTATGCAAGGATGCACACACACACACGCACACACACACACACACACACACACACACACACACACACACACACGCGCGCGCGCGCAGAGGAAGGAGAATTGAAGAAAACTGATATTTTTATTTCCTGGCCTACAGTGCAGAAATAAATTGCTACCTACATTGTTGGAGAGACGTTGGATAAAACAACTTCAAATGCTTGTTCATTTGACCTATGTGTTTCTTCTCTTTAGATTTATTGTTAGGGTTTATAGATGCATAAATATTGGATCTCCGTAATGTTGATATGCAGGGATGAGCTACAAACAGGAATACAAACAGGAACCCGGGACCTGGAGAGATGGCTCAGTAGTTCAGAACTGTCGCTGCCTTTGCAAAGGAGCCAGGGGTGCCGTTCCCAGTGCCTCCTTGGAAGCTCACATCAGTTTATAACTCCAGCTCCAGGGGATCCCACGGCACCCATGTGACATAATTTATACAGCTACACAGCTAAACATAATTTTTTTTAAAGGCTAGGAATCCACCAAATGGGCTCCTTTGAAACTGTCAAAATCAGTTGTCTAGAGGCACAGTAAGGGTGTGGAGGATAAAGCAAGACGCTTTGTGAAGCAGTCTGGCTATAATAGTGTATGTACACGTAAGATTTACATGGCATTTGTTTGCACATGCAAAGCACATAGGATGCTAGGGAGACATTAACAGCACTTACTTTTGTTTGTCGCGAGTGAATTTTATTTTCTTATTTCTTCTTTTCTACATTCTGCTTCCTGTATTTACCAAATTCTTTTTTAACAAACACGATGAATTTTATAATCGAATAAAATAACTGTCAGTTAAGAAAAGGCTGATATTTTACCATTAAAAATAAGTGGGAGAAAGGCATCTGGCATAAACATCTTCTAAATGAAAGGGGAGAAGTGCCGCTGAGCACACTCAGCACACAAATGCTAGGATGGGGCCAGACAGGGGGTGGCCTGCCTGCCGCCTGTGCCACATTTTTTTTTTTTTTTTGCAAAATCAATTTTTTCATTATAAAAGTGGGGATTGAAAGCTGTTCGGTGAATAGGTATAATTGCCATCTAAGAGGTGAAATTAGGGTACGAGTTGCCATAGAGACAGACGGTAGACATCACTTATTCCCTTGTAAGCTAAGGCAGGAAAATAAGCCATTTCGAGGGCAGTCAGCCCCGGGAGCTGGGTCCGCGTTGAGCCAGGATGGCTTCTGGGTTGTGGTCGGGCAGTATCTGCCTCACCTCCCAAGTGTCTGATGGTGTCGTGTCCTTTCCATTTTATCTGACAAGCCCAAATCTTAATATTAGCCTTTTTCTCGTCTCTGTTTCTAACACGCGGCTTATATCTGTAGGCAGAGCTGGACTTCTACAAAACCGAAATGGCTTATTGCAAAAAAACCAGAAATACTTAAATGGCGTCCAGTTATAATTCTCCGTGGAAAGGGCTTCTCATTTAATAACCTGCTCCAAGTCGTGAAACCTGTAACAGCCAGTTCGCTGCATCTTGTGGCGGTGCTCAGGGTGAGGCGGGATGGCGAGGATGGCCCCGGCCTCGAGGAAGGAAGCTCTGTCTGTGGGCATCTCGTTTGCCGTTCACGAGTGTTTGTGTTTATTTGGAAAAGGTTTCCTGAGACACTGTCCAGACCCAGAGCAATCATGTAAAAACACGGACTGGATCTTTCACAGCGATCAGATTCTGTGGTGTCTTTGGATATAAACAAGTTGGAAAATGCTGACTGACGTCATCAGGGGGCTCTGTGATCTAACGCCTCCGCAGCCTTTACCGCGCTCCTCACGCTCCCCGCAGACCACACTGGTTCTGGCTCCAGGCCGTCATGAACCACACTGCCTTTGTCCTTGGGATGTTCTTCCCTTGTCTGGAAAATTGCACCTTATCTCTTCATCCTTAGCTGACCATTTCCTGAGAGACCCTTCCCCAACTGTTGACCCACCTGCCCCTCCATCTCCTAGGTGTTTCCCCCACCAAGTTTTATAAAACAGGCTTTATTAAGAAAGCGTCATTTCTTGACTGTGTGCGCTGCATCAAATTCTCTTGACACACCCGTGTCTGTGTCCTTAGTCTTTAACATTATTCAAGGGACAAACACATTTTGGGTGCCTTTGCTCTGCAGGGTGCCATGTGACATGCTAGGGGTTGGCCTTCTAAAGTGGGTGGTTCTAATGGGAAGTCAAAAGTTAACAATGAAGAGGAGAGGCACAGAGACACACAGTTGAGAGAGACCAGTGGCTAACTTTTTGTCTTGAGGCGGACTCTAAAGACTGATGAGACCTCATGGGACCTGCGGGGCACCTTCTGCACCTCAGCCACCCCACCCCACCCTGGTTTCCCTGGCCCTTGGCAGAATTGTATTTGCAAATAATTAGGAAAGGAAAACGCTTTAGGTGCTCCTCTCTCTGGATGGCTGAGCGTCTACTCTTCTAATGTTTTGCCAGCCTAATTTTTCACGCATAGTTAAGAAGCATTCGCTTAATATATTCCAACTTTTTATGGGTTTTAAATTAATATGGGAGATCTTTTGGGTAATTTGTGTCCTGAACGCGCCATTCAGATGGGGGATTAGTTATCGAGGACTACAGCTGTAAAATGCCCACCAGAGCATTCTTCCAAGGTGACTTCTGGACTGAATTATTTAACACTAGCCTAAACGTTAACTAACTTAACTCTGGCAAGAGCAACAGAATTTCTGGTGATGAAGATGCTGAACACTCTAACGAGCACACATTGACGGTTAATCGTTTACTAAGTCGGTCGGGTTGTGATTTGGAAAGCTGGTTGTGCTGGCGCAAGAAGAAATGCAGCAAGAAGGAATTAACTGCCGTCTAATCGTACTTTCGTACGTGGTCACTAGTGGAGAGTATCACAATTAGGCTAAGAGTGATGGGTTGGATTAACCATACTGTCTTATGTTAGTGTTATTACCAAAAGATAGCTTCAAGATGGAAAGATGTTGTCTGTTGTTTCCGAAAATAGACCCCCTCTTCCTCTCTCCATTCACATGCACACCACACACACACACACACACACACACACACACACACACACACACGCACACACAACTCTTATGTGCTTGCAGAGGTCAGAAGAGCGTGTTGGAATCTGCTGGAGCTGGAGTTACAGAGGCTGTGGGCTGTCTGACTTGGGTGCTGGAATCCATATTTGAAGGAAGCAGCAGCATGTACCCTTAATTGCTGACCCCTCTCTCCAGCTTCCCCCTCTCTCTCTCCCCACAATATAATTTCGCTTATTGAAATTGAAGTTGAAACAAGGAAATAAATCAAAGGTATTCTTCTCCCAACATTGTCTCATTATAAAGTTTGTGCAAATTTTCTATTAGTTTGAAAACCCAAAAGAGCATTGGTTTGCACAGCTATAGAACTTAGGAAAATAGCTATGGACTTGCATGTGCTCAGCTAGAACTGGCTATTTCAGAACAATAAACTAAGTACATAGGAACCTCCCCACTCACGGGGACAGCAATGCCTTCTGACATATTTTTAGGGGGGTTGTGTATGATGGGATAATCTGCCATCTGAAGGGGTCACCGTTTCTACTTGGTACCGGGTTCCTGACAACATTGGATACCAAGGCTGCATCGACAAATGGCAATTTCAGGGTGCTTATTTAGTCTGACACACGTGCGTCCTCATTTGACCTCGTGTGCCTCGCTTCTCAAATTCTTGGAACACTTTAGCAAAAGACAGTGCGGCAGTCAAATTGGCCTGAAAATTGTAGAGAGGTTTTATGTGATGGTTAATTGTGATTGTCAGTCTGATTGGAGTAAGGAACATCCAGGGCAGGAATGGGGTTCAGCTTTGAATCTATCTGTCAGGATTTTTTTTTTCAACGAAGATTAATTAAAAGTAAAAATCCCTTGTGGGTGGGTGGTGCTATTCCATAAGCCCAAACCTAATCAAAAAGGAAAAAGAAAAATGCTGGCTCATGCCAACATCTCCCTCTTTGGGCTTTCTGGTCTCTCAGGAGGGGAGCAAGCTTCTTCACAGTCCCTTCCATGACAAGCTGTCCTCCTCCACATGAGCCAAACCCAAACAACCAGAGCAGTTCATAAAATCTCCTCACGTGGTGGTTTTTATGAATGAGATAAATTGTAATAGGAGCTGAGCCAACACTGATATTTCGAGCCACTTGTCAAGATTTGTCGATAGCTGCTTTGGAAACAGAAGAACGGGAACGACACAATGTCTGTTTCTGAAGAAAGCAGGCATGGCAGTGGAATTGTCACCAGAAGGGAGGAGACACGGTCCTTTGCTCTGCTCTGCTCAGGTTCTGTTGTCCTGCACCATCATAAGTCAGGCTGGGGGATGTGACTCATGGCCAGCCCTGGTCCAGGGACATCGTTGCCAACACAGGAGGTGTCATGGGCTTCTGGGCAGCTGCGAGATGTTCTGAGTTTTATATTTGATGATATTTCCTGGAGAGTTGGCCATCTTCACAGGACTGAATGCTAAAATAAAAAGAAGCCAGTCTACAAAAGATGCTTGTATGTGACCCATTTAATAGAAAGCACTGAACGCTAAGAAAACGGTCCTTATCTAGTCAGGAAACCCATATGTAGCAGCAAGCCCATCTTCAAACGTGCTGAGTTTGAGAGCGCTCTAGTCTGGCTTTCAACATTTCAAACAGCTGACCCATTGTGCAACCGGAGAGCCGAGACCTGGTTTTGGACTAAAAGGAAGGCAATAGGTAGATAAGTCTTAAGGGGAGAGCACAGCAATAGATCCTAATAGCTTCTTGAATAGTCTCAAGCCGTAACCTGTCCAGAGTTCTCGCTCCCTTCTTAAAAAGTAGGAACATGGGTCAAAGCTGCTCTAACGAGACTGCACAGGAGGACTCTTTCTTGTGACTGACGTGTGTCATGGATGGAGTCTGTTTGGAAGGAGACGCAGCTGTGGCAAACTTGATTCTCGTGATGTCTTCGTGATGGATGACATCCTGAGGGACGAAGGGACAGTCCCCAACTTGTCCTTGCGGTAGAAGCCCAACCTTTAACATGGATTGCAGCATAACTCGTAAACTGGGCTGTGCTGCTCAGGATACCTGTATTCTAGGCTCCATTGTTTCTCTAACCCTGTGCCTTTACATGAGCCAGCTTTCAGCTCAGGCTGTTTGTTTGTTTGTTTGTTTGTTGTTTGTTTTGTCTACAAAGAGGCATTGTCCATGACAAACTATTCTTAAAGTGGCTCTGAGAAGAAATTACATGTTATTCTGAATTTCAATGGCATTCTAGACAGAACTGGTGTCCGTGGGAGTTTTTGAGTCGTGACAGGATGAAAACTTACTATTCATCGGTTCAGCTTCTCTGTGGAATCTAGGAGACACAATCTCACAGCAGGATTCCTGGTCCTCTGGCCCTTACGATATTTCCGCCACCCTCTCCTGTGATATTTCCTGATCATTACGTGTAGAAGCTGGATTATAGATATGTCAACTGAGGGTGGGCACCAGTTTCTCTCTGTTTTGACCGGCAGTAGCTTGCTGTAATGCACTTCTGCTACAAAAAGAAACCTCTGTTGAGGGGTGAGATCTACACCACTCAGGCTGGGCCTGAACACAGGATGTGCAGGCCTGACTGGGCCTGGAGATTGTGTACACGGCAAGCGGGTAAGGTCAGGAGACAAAAAGGGTCTTGGCTACAGTGGGTGGTGAGCACCCAGCAGTCAGCAACAGTGGGAAGCTTTGGTGACACCCAGGCTTACGGAAGTAGGGGACAGCTATTTCTGGCCCTTAGAACTCTTCTGCATCTGCCCCTGTCTGGAGCTGTTGCCTGGCAGAGAGGAAGTTGGGAAACCAGAGCCCAGCAGGGAGGGAACCATGGAGAGGCCAAGTGCTCTACTGAACCCTCTGAGTCCCTGCCTCCCACTCAGCTCTTTGTTGGCGGCTCCCTTGCAAGGATGATCTCAAGAGAAGTTAGAAGGATGGAGACCATGTATGCTGATGCTCACAGCCCTCAACCTCCCTCACCTGAGCCCGAGTGGGAAGTGGGAAGGACAAGCAGAGTACCCAGCACAAAGAGTACTTAGTCTTCTCTGTAAAGATGGCGAGAATATTCTCATCGTAAGCTGTACATGTATGCTAATGACCTAGCCTATACATAATCAGATATACAGAAGTAGAAGCAGGTGTAGCATTTCCTGGTGTTCTGAGTGTGCCTGGCAGATCTGACGGAGCTGTCCTTGTTCTTCAGCTCACACTGTGCCCGGGGAAGTAATCACGGCGAGTGTCGAGCAAGCGGCTGTTTACCTGAGCTTGTGAGGTTGTTTTCGCTTCCTCTGTTGGAGCCCATGCACTGTAGAACAATGTAATAGAAACGGAGCCGCTTTCCCGCTCTGCAGCCCTTTGCGGGTTGAGATACCCTGCAAGAGACACTGGAGTGGTGACTGTCTCTCAGCTTCTTCCCAGCACGAAGTTCATTTCTTTCCTTGCTATACCCTGGCGACCGTATTGGGGGACGCAGGGCTTTAATTTAGCAAGGTAGCCCAATCAATCTTTCCAGATAAAACAAAGGTTAAAAATCAATCTTGTTCCATCTCACACATCAGATATCTATGTAGTACACCCCACTTCATGCCATAGGGACTATGAAGCTCCTGCCTTGAAAACCACGATTGTGGACCACTGGGACTGATGAGGGAGGCAAGTCAGCTACGGAGTGGCAGTGATGGGGGTACAGAATGTTTGATGGCTTTAGGAAGGGATAATGATACGCAGAGGAGAGAGAATACCAGTGAGGAGAAAGAGAACGAAGGCCAGGCTGTTTCGGAGAGGCGTGGGAATGGGAACCCTAGAAGGAGGATGATAAGTTGTGTTAACGGCTGAGCTGTGAAGACTGAGAACCGGGTGGGGGAAACAGATGATGGCTAGGGCTGACGTCTGACGGGCACAGTAAGTCCTACCCAGAGTCAAAGCGCTGAATGCCCGCTGGCTTGCTAGGGGATGGGGACGCCTCTTGCAACGTTTCATTAGCGGCTTTGTTGGAAACGTTTAAGTTAAGAGATGGCGAGACTAGAGAGAAGTAGGATCTATAAATGGCAGATAAGGGGATCGTTAGAGAGGGGTCTCCTGGAGATGTGGGGAGAAATGGCAACGGCAGTCTGGAGAGAAGAGTCAGACATGGAGAAGAGGACTCTTCCATCTTAGCTGTCCCAGAGGCGGTAGCACTATCAGATGCAGGAAACGTCCTCTTGTCAACACAAAGGGGATCCTTAAGCCGCACATCAATAGACAGGGATTCTTACTAGAGAATGAGGCCACATTTTCTTGTTTGAGTGTACGACCCGCACAGATGCAAATCATCTTAGTTGTAATGGGTCATGTGCCTGGCCTTGTGTGTGTCTGTAGGTTAAAGTAGGTACGCTCTTGTGTGTGAGCCTGCGCCCTCTCAGGTGGGCATGACTGGGACAGGCAAAATCAAAGAAGTGGCAGCCCAAAGTGGAAACAGGCTGCGTGCCAGGAATGGGGATTCTACGTTTAGCACCATCATTAGTTAATTCCATTCTACCGGTCAGGAGTTCCAACCTTAAAGTTTCCGAATCTACAAAAGAGAGGGCTTGCCCTGTGATGACTACGATTCCTTAAGCTTTAAAATCCATCTCATATTTTAAAAGTATGAAGTGGATTAGGTGTATTTCCGTTACTATGACAGATACCTGAGATCAATCTATAAAGAGAAGTGGCCTTGCGGGACTTGCAGCTTTAGAGGTTCTGGGGCGTGGGAGGCGGAAGCATTGATCATGGTCTCTAGGGAGGTGGATGCATTGATCGTGGTCTCTAGGGAGGCGTGTGCTGCCTGGCAACAGCCGGGGCCCTTGGCAGAGTCACCCATTTACCTCATGGCTGGAAGGGAAAGAGAGGAGGGGATGCCACCCCACAGCCCCACTGAAGGTCGTATTCCAGGGTCCGGAAGACATCCCAGGAGGCTTCCCCCACCTGCTATGAACACGTTCCTGGGGTCCAGACTCTAATACATGGGCCTTGGGGCACAGTTAAGATCCAGATAGCAGCAGTGACATGCTTCGGCTACGTTAAATGTGGGATTTGTCCAACCTCCATGAATGTTTCTCTTGCCGGAATCTTCTCTCCTCTTCTTCCTTGCTATTTAGTCCTGGCTGGTCTGAAACTCACTGCATAGTCCTGATTGATCTTTGCTAGGTAAACAAACAGGCTGGCTTTGACCTTGTGGTCACTCGCTTGACCCTGCTCTCCACAGGCTGCGGTCAGAGGCATGGACCCCTCCACTGGACACCATTCCTTGGAAATGGAAGGTGTTGATGTCAACCAGGAGTTTGGTTCAGTCTAAACCTTCATAGGTCTTATGGTGTTAATTACTGATTTATAATTTATATCAATTATTCAACAATTAATATTTTGTACCCATTGCATGTCTGGTATGTTACACAGCTGGGGCCATCGTAAGAAATGCGACTTCAGTCTCAGTGTCTGGGTGGGAGCTGGGACAGAGATTTCCCTACCTCTCCCCATCTTTCATGACGACCCCTTGCTCCTGGATGTCTTTGGAGAGCCTCTCTATGCATTGTCTTCCCAACGAGTCAGTTCAAGGGTTTCTAACAACTGTTATTTGATTTTTTTTTTTTTTGTGACAGATGATTCAAGAGAGCCGGGTCGTCATAGAAACAGCAGACACCGTCCAGGAAAAGATTGTCCAGTGTCAGAAAGCAGGTAATATTGTTTTCTACTTTGTTTAGAAACCACAACGACAAGCCAGATCTTAAAATTAAGCTCTTTCATGGCAGCATTTATAGTTTAAATTATACTCGGTTTTGTCCGGTAAAGGAGAGAGTAGGTAATGGCAATTATTTTTCTGTTTAGGAAGGTGGTGTTCAAAGGTACCAAGAGACAAGTGTTTATGAGTAAACCCCTTCTGGTTGCGAGATCCTCTGAGAGCCTCCACTGCTGGCGGAGAAGCTGTGGTTTCGTGTGACTCTTTAAAGCCCACTTCGTAGTTAGGATCGGAGCCCCAGTCCTATTTCCTTTTCAGTTTTTGCCCTTCTTCCTCATCCTCATGTGAGATTCGTTCTTTCAGTAAGGACAGGAGGGGTCACGTGACTGTGAGCATCCACCTGGGTTTGCTTGTGCCTACTGTCATCTCTATCACAGAGCTTGTGTTTCTTGGATCCAGGGGCTCCTCTGTCCACAGGGATGAGGAGGAGGAGGAGCAGGAGGAGGAGGAGGAAGAGACAGGACAGAGCTGGCAGCTGCTCTCTCATGGTGCTCATGTTTGAAGTA
This sequence comes from Arvicola amphibius, assembly GCF_903992535.2. Lineage (NCBI taxonomy): Eukaryota > Metazoa > Chordata > Mammalia > Rodentia > Cricetidae > Arvicola > Arvicola amphibius. The sequence continues at coordinate 29,476,283 of NC_052064.1, forward strand.
CAAGCCCTGTCTTACCCGGTCTTCATGGCAACTGAGCACAATGTCCCGTTTACAGACGGGATCTGTGAGAGGCTGGGGACTCATCTGAGGTCTCAGTGTCAACCCACAACAGAGCGGATTCATCGGTGCTATTTACTAGGCTGGCCGGCAAGCGACCTTAGATGTTTTAATTGACAGGAAACACGAAAATCAAAATTCCCAATGCATACAGGAGCTCCGTCCCGACCCTGCAAGCTTTGTATGCCTTGACCTGTCCAATCTCCACCATGGTCCCACTCAGTGGTACCCACTCCCACCCTTTCACCAATGAGGAGAGCGAAGCCCTGAGAGCCTCCAGGCTAGCTCAGACTCAGACAGTTAGTGCGTGGGCGAACTGTGCTCCTGCTGGTTCTCATGGGCGGTGTCTGGTATAAGAGCACCAGCTAAGCCAATGTGGTTTTAGGCTACAGTAAGAAAAGCCGGCCAGAACAAGAACGAGAGCCAATCCTTAGCCAGTGTGAGCTGCTGGAAGCCAGTGAGGACCCTGTCCCTTCTGAGATGCAGCTGTCTGCATCGCTCAGATCCAGAAAGCTGGCTGGTTCAGCAGCCCCGCCTGGATGTCATCCTCAAGGATGAATCACCAATATGTAGACACGAGTTAGAACGCTCACTGTGGGGCAGAGAGGATCCAAGGGGATTTAATTCAACATCTTCCTTTAGACATATAAAGGGCCGGACTGTGGCTAAGACACCAGACCTTCTTGGTCTGGGGCCAGCTAGTGCTGAGCGCTGGACGTTCTGGGAAAGGGGACCTCGGCTCAGCATCAGTTCCACTCCTCCAAAGACGGAACAAATTGTCCGTAAGAGAATGTGATTCTCATCCTGGAGTTCTAAGGAAAAAGGCAAGAACAGGTGATGGCGATGTTGTTGGTGGCATTCGAGCTTGAGCGAACAGGGGACCAGAGAGCACACGGAAGGCCGCTCCCAAATGTGGAACACATGGGTGCTCCCAAGACTGCTGTCTTTGAAAGGCTTTTTATTTGGGGTCGAATTGGCTAATCGCCGTTTTACCTGTAGGGACTCCACGGCCTGCTTTAGAGCCATGTGGCCGGCTCATTAACAAAAGCGAGAGTCCTGTGCACTCACGTGAGGTTATCTCTGCACCCCACACCCTTCCGTACAAACACCAGGAAAGGACAAATGAGGTCAGGAGCATCTGCCAGGAGGTTTACTTCTCATTTTCTCCGGTGTTTATCTGTGCATCCGGGCAGCTTAACGTGAATTTTAACCCCTGTATCGCTTACTCTTAGATGCCTTCCCCGTGAGATCTAAATGACAAACCAGAAATTCATGGGTTTAGAAATTATGAGAGCAAACAGGAATGTGAGTTTATAGCTTGTTGGCAATATCTTCATTGTAAACACGCACGTTTTCCTCATGTTCTTGATGTATATTCTTCCCAAAGGGATGGAGTTCCATGAAGAACTTCATAATCTGGGGGCCAAGGAAGGCTTGAAAGGAAGGAAGCTCAACAAGGCCATCGAGAGCTTCGCTTGGAACATGACTGTGCTGAAGGTGCGTGAGCTCCCTCGCTACCCCCTTTCCTTTCTTTCTCTCCTCTCCTCTCCAGGGCAGAGAGAAGCGTCGTCCAGCTAAACACGGTGATTTGAATTTTGAGCCACAAGGGGGCTGATTGCCAGGTTCAGCTCTAAGTAATGGGGACACAAAGCCTAGGCAGAACCTGCTTTGATTTTTCTTAATAGGGCAACGCTTAGCGATGGATGCTAAGGGCAGTGCATGAGTGAGTGAGTGTGTGTGTGTGTGTGTGTGTGTGTGTGTGTGTGTGTGTGTGTGTGTGTGTGTGTGTGTGTGAGTGTGTGTGAGTGTGTGTGTGAGTGTGTGTGTGAGCGTGTGTGTGAGTGTGTGTGTGTGAGCGTGTGTGTGAGTGTGTGTGTGTGAGTGTGTGTGTGAGTGTGTGTGTGAGTGTGTGCGTGCCTGTGTGTGTGTGTGCGTGCCTGTGCGTGCGTGCGCGCACGCGCGCGCGCTTACACGAACCCTTCTACAAGTCAATATGGCTGTTCTCATTAGTGTAAAGTCGTGCCTGATGAGGCTGGGAGGATTCCAAACGTGACAGTTGGAACAGCCTTAGACTATGAAATTTCTGGGGCCACTTAGGATTTTTTTATTTTCGGAATATTCTCTATAAATACATTTCTCTTGAAAATGTTTTGGAAGTCAGTTCCTTGAGATTCTAATGTGCTTTCTGCTGCAAATCGACTTCGGAGTTCGAAGTGAACATGCCATGTTGTAATGTTTTCTTACGTAAAAGGAGAAACAACTCAGGTGATTAGGAAAACTTGCTCGGGAATTGTGCTGGGAAAATAACAACCGTAAACAAAAATGGGTGATTGTTCATACTGAGAGAATGCCTGCTGTGTCCAGTGCCATTTAATGGCAGCTACATGGAATAATAATTTAGTACGGACTTTATCACTGTCAGTATCTTTGTACAGACGAGGAGATGGAGGCATTGGGGTCCTCAGCTTTTAGTTGGTCCAGCTGAGCTTTGAACCCAGCTGTCTTTAGCCAGCTTGACCAGAGCTGCTGCATACCCCTGTGGAAGTTTGGAGTGAGCGGCAGGACACATCCACACCTCTAAAACAGTCAGCCCGTAAGTGCTTATGCGCTCTTCCCGTGTGAGATGCGGGGCGGGCATTGGCCGAACACAGATTATGTAGGAGCTGTAGACTTAGGCCTCATTGAGGCTGTGGCACAGAGGGGCACCATTCGTCCGAGGGGTGGGCTTGGGCTGCAGTGTTCGAAGAAGAGCAACTAGAACTCTAGCACGAGATTCTTGTCTTTTTTTCCACTTGGGAAATTTTTCCACGAGCAATTTTTTATGCAACCCAGGTATATAAGTATATGAAATAGCCATACAAATCATTCGCTGATAATAGATGTAAAGATGATTATTTTAAAATAATTATAAAACACATAATTGTACCATTTATTAAAGACGAAATCAGACGTTCACACGAATGAGATGTGTATGCTTATTTGCCCTTACACAGAGAATTAAATCTTGGCTGAGCATCTTCAGTGTTTCTAATATTTTGATTTTATTATCACCAGTGCTAAGGCAGGCACATTGTTTTGTGTACAAAGACAGAAGAATGATTAGGGCCATTTCAGAAACTGTGGAAAACGCCATTCTGATCCCAAGCTATAATTCATGTAATGATTGTTTTATGAGCCCAAGTTATCAATCCAAACTGCAATTTTAAAAAATCAATAATTCTCAAACAAAACAATCCAAAAGTGTTTGCTATCTACATGCTGAAGGAAGACAGCAGAAACAGCCGGTCTCTGTTTTCACTACTAGGACGGAACATTTTGTACACGCAGTGAAAACAATATACAATGTTGAGCAGTCTCAATTAAGGCCGATGTCTTTAGGCGGTGTTTGCTAATGTGACGGCGTGCACAGCGTGAGCATGCTTGTTGTGTGTTCAGAACTGAGGCTTCTCTGAGGTCAGGCGACACAGCTGTGTGCTGCTGGAAACACGTGCAGTTCATGTGTGTTTGAGGTTCCGAGGACTTTAATTCATTGCTGGTTGTTGTGCATTGCCCACGTACTGTTACGTAGCCTTGCATAACATTGTGTCCCAACGTTGAACAAATTGGGACCGATGGCATAACACAGCATTTACTATACAGAATTTAGTATAAACCCTTTTGGAAAAGCAGGTGTTTCTTTGGGCTTGTTGAAGGACCAGCCATCAAGAAAGGTGCTCAGAGATGTGAAAGTCAAGACTATCTCACCTGGGCTTCCAGGGCTAGGCTGCCAAGGGTAGATGGGCATATAACTACTAATGGTTATAATGCATACTTAATGATTTGGCATTTGAGACCAGCACGCACAGCTAGGTACACACACACGTATATATACACACATATGTATGTATATATGTGTATGTATATAGTATGCACATATCTGTAGCATATGTGATACATGAGTGATAGATATGTACTCACGTGTACATATATATGTATATGCATACACACATATACATATATGTATATATACACACACACATAAATCCTCCATTGACCTTCACTAGCTCCATAGTCTGGCAACATCACGTCACCTTGATAGAATTTCTATATCTTATAGATGAAGATATTGAGACCGAGGCAGGTATACATTTATTATTGAGCCTCATAGCTATTAAATGGCAGAGTGGAGATTTTTAATTGGCTACCCTATAATCTTGGCTGTTACCCTGAACTAACTCCATCCGTGTCTCCAGCCAGCCTCGTGCAGGGATGGATGAGCACATGCATGCGTAGGCTGCTGGACAGTGGTGAGGTTTCAACGTCTCTGCGCATGGCAATAATGCCTATGTCTGCACAGAGCCAGTTCTCAACGCACAGACCTGGGTGGTATCGCGTTGTGTTGTCCCCTCCGTTTTCCAGGAGACTTCTCCTCTCAGAGCAGGCTCTCTGTTTTTACTTCTGTCTCGTTGCTAACTTCTGACTAGTGCCCACTTGGTTTCCCCAGGTTTCCTTGGGTGTCTGTTTGGTTTAATGACAGGAGCTGATTTCTGGATGTGACCGAGCAAATATTGAGTCAATCACTCCAAGACAGATCTTTGAAAACAGAATTGATCTTCCGTAATTACAGCTTGTTCCCTGGCTGTTAGCATTGCAGGCTGGGCTCGGAATCCTGAGCAACGGTAGAGGAGCTTTCCAAACGTCAATTACTTCATTGGAAATATTTGAGTGTGTCTCTCATCGGGTTTAGTGAGCTTGTTAATCACACGACCATTATCCCAGAGCTAAAAATGTTGCCTCTCAGGGATTTGGATTATTGGGTAAGAGAGTAAAGCCGGGGCTCCGGCCCTGCAGGAGTTGCTTTCCCATTGGGTCTGCTCCGAGAAGGACTCTTTCCCTGTAAACCTTCCTTAGCTCTGGAGTCTACACTCAGATCTTAGTTGCTGATGGGTCTCCAGTCTTGATACTAATTCTCTAAGTTTTAATAAATGATTGTTTTATATTTGATTTCATTTCAGTTATTTTACTTGGATAGATTAATAATAAGCACCTCAGCAAGACGTAATCATAGCATCTGTCAATAGTGGGCTGGGCTCAGCTTTAAAATTACTCGATGCCTACTACTAAGCTTCCCTTACACTTCTGTAGGTCAGGTACTCTCCAGTATCTCAGGGTAGAGTGGGGATTTATCAATATCGGCTAAATAGATGTGTTCGTGTTTCTAAGGGCATTTAGTGCCAGTATAATTACCAAGTCAGAGCAAAACAGGGACAAATGAGAACTGTGTGCCCAGTGACGGTGGGTCGTCAACATGGGGTTGACACGGGTTGGGACATTGGCTTTGGAGAACCTTGACCTCGGAGTGAAATACAAACTCTTCAGTTTATGTTTTCTGCATTTCCGTGTATGATAAATTTAATAGCAAATGATAAGAAAGGTAAGTAAAAATGTATAGAGAGTAGGTAAATTCGGTTTGGGATCTGGTGAGAGCCCCTTATCTGACTCCAAGGAGGCATCTGGCTCTTGCGTCCTCTGGCAGGGTAGTAATAACTGGCCGTGTCCGATGGCAGGCAGGCAGGAAGGGCAGAAAGTTACGTCGAGTCCCCCTAAACGCTGTCCATGAGAGTGACGTCCTCATGACCTAATCAGCTCCTAAAACGTCCCAATGTTGTTGTGTTGGGAATCAAGCTGTCGGCACCAATTTCAAGGCGAGATACGCGCTCTAAGCACAGCCCGTTGTTATTAGCAGGACACTAAACTCTCACAATAGGGGCTTTTCTGCCGTTCCTTAAGATTCCCTAAAGAAAAATACGGTTTTACGGAGGAGCCAATGTACTCCCTAATTAATTGATTAATTATTTTTAATAAAACAATCTTTTCTCAGCAGCCCGGCCTCTCAAAAGTTCTTATCTTGCATGGGAACAGTTTGCTATGCGGGCAGAGGCAGTTTAAAGGCCTAGGCTCCACCCAGAGTGATCTGACTCCTGAGCTGTGAAAATGACTTCTTCAAACTCACGCCAGTCACCTCGCTCACGTGAAATTCATAGACTCTTACATGCGATCCGGGGTGAGCTTCCTAGTGTCTATCTTCCTGTCGCTGTGGTTGTTGCTGGCCTGCTCGTTTAGTTTAAGGAGCTAAATTTTATGATATTTTCATTTTAAAACCTCTATGATTTTTTTTATCAGGCTGGCAAGGATAAAGTCGAGCTGCCTAAAACTAAGACAGATATTTTATCATCAAAGAAAATCAGCGACAGGTGATCACTCGAGATTCAGGGAGAAGGAAAGGGCCAGAAAGGGGCTGCGTTTTTAGCCATAAATTACAATGGCTTCTGGTTTAGTGACAGGTAGAAAATAAAAAATGAACTAAGCTGTAGCCTTGTTAGTAGGGTCTCTTATTATGGATTTAATTTTGCTGGATAGATTTCCGGCTTATATTTTGATGTGCGTCATTGTGTACCATCAAATGGGCCTGTTTTATAGATTTCAGTTAAGGAAGTGTGACTCATCTTTCCGCCAGCTTCCTGGTGTTGTCATTGCGAGCTCCTGAGGGGTCTTCACGGAATCATCACTGGGAAGAGTAGGTGCTGGTGTCTCTCCTCCCTTCAGCGTGGGGACTCCGTTCCTAACTCAAACAGATCCCCTCACTTAGTCCCAGGATTTCGGGCTCCCAAAGCTCTAGGGACTCTTGATTAAGAAACTACATGGACGTTGGCATCATAATACACTTTTTAACACACATGAAGGTTTTCGTCATTGTTGAGAAATAAGAGGAGGGCACCAAGATGGTGGAGTAATGGGAAAAGAAACCAGAGGAGAGGTATAGATTTATCTCTGAAAGATTGAGTGAGGATAAGAAGAGGGTTATAGGTACTTTAAATCACTTCATAAAATACTGTATGTATGTATGCATGTATATATGTGTATGCATGTATGCATGTATGAATGAATGAATGTAATGGGTGTTAGATGGGGGAGGGTTACATGGGTCCTCCTGTTTGAGAGCTGGTGCCTGATCCACTGAGCCATCTCCCCTGCCCTGACAGCCACCACTTTTTTTTTTTGATATTTATTGAGCTCTACATTTTTCCCCGCTCCCCTCCCTGTCTCTCCCGTTCCCCTTCAACCCTCCCTCAAGGTCCCCACACTCCCAATTTACTCAGGAGATCTTGTCTTTTTCTATTTTCTACTTCCCATGTAGATTAGATCTATGGAAGTCTCTCTTAGTGTCCCCATTGTTGTCTAAGTTCTCTGGGATTGTCAGCCACCACTTCTTGAGGAAAAATAAGCAGTTTCAGAGCTGTGTCTCAGACGCAAGCTTTCACAAGTCATAGTGCCTTGGCGTCTCTTCCTCAGGCCCACCCTTCCGTAGCTACAGTTCCGCCGCTCAGAGCCCTGAGCTGCCCGCTATTACCCAAGCTCTTAGAACAGAATCCTGGGATCTTTTTCCTTTGAATAGCAGACCTGAGCTGATTTACAAATGAGAGCTGAGTAAGCTTCCCGAGCGTTCCTCTGCAGGCTCACGAGAAGAAAGGAGCCTTCTTCGGATTACGGTTGATGAGTCTTTAAGTCACTGGCCTTGACAGGTGAACATTAAGAGGGTTTAAATAAAGCTTTGAATCCCACTATGTCCGAAGGAAACATTTTCCCAATGATGCATGCAGAATGAAGCCTCGGGCCCCAGGTTCCCTTCTGCTTTATCCCTGATTATCTAAGAGTTTAGACACCTGAGAGACCAGATGACACATTCCCCAGGGCCACGAGTCCTACCCTTGCAACTTTCCTCAAACACAACAGGAACTCTCAAATTCTCTCACCCGTTTTGGGGCTGGGTTTTCTTAACTGAAAAAAAAAAAAAGATCATTCTTTATGGCTGCTCAGATCCTTGCAACGTTTTATATTTTACAATAACATAAAAATACTTCCTTTTCAATCCTTTTCCACAGTGCAGCTCCATTTCCTTTCTTAAATACTTTGGACACCACTAAATGAATCGATTGTGTAAATCTTTCTACTTTTAAATTCTTTCTTTTACATCAGGCATCTGCCATTTTCTTTCCCACAGCACTATAAGGCACCAGAATAAGAATTAAAGTCTACTGTTGGCAGTCTTCCATTGTGGCCCCCCTATTTTGGCTGTCCCAGATAGCACTTTCTAAGAGGGAGCCTGGTCCACAGTTGCCGTCCAACCCCACAGGAAGTTTTTTTGCAAACAAAATGATGTCTGTGTGTCCCTCTATAAGACTGAATGGCACCGAGGACACGCAGGTGACGCTGTAGCGGTTGTGATAGCTGAAGTCAGCTTGCATGTCACAGCCTGTTTGTATCCTGGCAATACAGATAGCAGTGAGCTAAACCTTATGGACTAAGCACTCTATCGTGAAGACAGACCAATCAGAACAGAACACAGGAGTAACTACTGCTGGAGAATGCTTCTGATTATCCAGTCACGGGTTCTAGCCACCTTGCTGCTCGAAGATTTACCCACCAACCTAAATAACTTGAGATCTTACAGGTCAGACAGGGTTGATGGCTCGGAGCAGCAATGCTGTGTATTGTTCTGCATCTCTGGGCTACGTTTACTTAAATTCTTTTCATTTTAAATAAAATTATGTTTTTATTTTGAAATTCACCAGTTCTAAAGGTGTTGTCTGAGTTTTGGTGGTTGTGGGGCCTGTCCTGTTAGAAACTGTTAGTGACCACAGCTGAGCTTTGAATCCCGAGGCTTGAGTTAATCTGGGAGGCAGCCTCACCTGGTAAGTCTGAGACTCGAGTGATCTCAGCCTGCTGCTCTTAAGGCATGCCACTGACCGCCAGAAAGTAGAGGGGTAGCAAGAGAGAGAATTGTAGCTGGAGACCGTTCATTTGTTTTCTGGATGCCCAGGCCTGAATAATCACACAAAACTATATTAATTACAATGCTGCTAGGCCTATTAGCGCAGGCTTCTTATTAACTAACTCTTACACTAACCCATTTTTATTAATCTGTGTATCAGCACAAGGTTGTAGCTTAAGGGTGCAAGGTCTGTCTCCTTTAGCAACTACATGGCGTCTCCTTGACTCTGCCTACTCTTTCTCTATAATCTCTTCCAGCCTGGCTATATTCTGCCCTGATATAGGCCAAAGGACCTTCTTTATTAACCAATGGTAGTAAAACATATTCACAACATACAGAGGGGAATTCCACAAAATTTCCCCTTTTCTGTCTAAATAAAAAGGAAAGTTTTAGCTTTAATATAGTAAAATTACACATACAAAACAGTTACCAAATAAGAATTACAGTTGCAATATTTAGTCCATTTACATTTGACAAATTAAAGAAAATACTCTATCATCTATTCTATCTTTGAGAGTCTAAAGTTTTATATCTAATTTATTGTTTATCATAACTAAGGAAAACTGTAACTATCTGTCTTTAACTTTCAAAGACCCCAGAAGGATATAATATTACCTAAGCTAACAAGAAGTGCATTTGTAGGCAATTTCTAAAACTCTAGAATTGACAGAGACATCTCGTTGTCTGGACAGTCACCCAAAGTTTTTCTGTACCATTGGGGAGCCATCTTCAGCCTACAGGCCCGTAGTGTCTGGCTGACTTTTCCATGAAGCAGGAAATATGGAGATCTGCTCTGCATTGTCCGGACAAAGTTCATCGGTTGCTTTCTTCTGTGCCCTGCAGAATGTCTGGCAGTTTACTCTGTGAAGCAGGAACCCTGAAGGACCATCCTGTCTTTTGGAAAGTTCAGCAGTCAATTTTCTGTGGGTCCTGAATATCCAGTTCATACAGCATACCATAAAGCAGTCCAGGCAAGAGCAGTTTCTTGCCCAAATGGCTAGGAAACTCTATAAGGAGCCTCTTCGATGCCCATCTTCCTTTTACAGAAGATTGGTGCTTGTCTCAGTGTTGAGGAAAGTCTAAGTTCTTAAAACATTTTAAATGCCTCATTCTGTAGGTCTTTGAAGTGCTGAAGATTATCTAACTGAAATATATCTCTGTATATCTAGAAAATCTAACATGACTACAAGTTTGACTATTATAAATGTCTATTAATCTGTAGTTTTTAATTTTACATTGCAATTTTAAGTGAGCTGCACAAACACAATACCTTTTTTTTTTTTTTTTTTTTTTTTTTTTTTTTTTTTTTGGTTTTTCGAGACAGGGTTTCTCTGCAGCTTTTTTAGAGCCTGTCCTGGAACTAGCTCTTGTAGACCAGGCTGGCCTCGAACTCACAGAGATCTGCCTGCCTCTGCCTCCCGAGTGCTGGGATTAAAGGCGTGCGCCACTACCGCCCGGCTAAACACAATACCTTAATCAAGAGTAGAAATACATATACATAGTGTAACAAAGTTGACCTTAAATTTTTATCAATAAACCAAGATCCATAGCAATGCAATGCATTCATTTCTGTATCATATCCCCTCTTTAAATGAAAACAAACATATATAAACAGTTATTTTGGAAATTTGGGCACTGTTTTCTCTAAAATGCTTCCTGCTGTTTGTTGGGCAAGCATGTTTAGGGTTCACAGAGACCTTTTGGGGGTCTTGTTCCATAAAACCACATTAGCCTGGAAGGAATCCACAGAGTCTCATCTTCTGTGGAAACAAAAACAGAACCTCTTTTCCAGGGCAACGTATCCTTATACCCAAATTCTAAAGTCAAAATACCTTTATGTTGGCTTAACTTAGCAGCCCCCAGAATCAGATGTCAAAAAACTCAAAGAAAACACAATAATATACATGATCCAGACTCTCTGTATTTTCCATCTTTATGTGGCTTATTTTTCTTTACTCCTTTGATCTATGACTGTCTGTACTTTTATATTACTTTTACTGTCTCTTTAAAGACTTTGTTTTTTAAACCATTTACTTCTTTTTATAACTGTGTATACACTTTTTCTTCTCTCTCCCAAGCCTATGTTCATTTTTTAAACACACTGTATCTCGTTTAGAGGCCTTTTATGTCTGAATCTTCCCTGTTGTATATCCGAAATTCTTTTTTTGACAAGTAGCATTTCAAAATGGTAAGCAGTGTGGTTGTGGCAGCCCTGGATGCTGGCTCTGCCTCTCTTGGCCTTTCAGTATGGTGGAGGTACTTTCACCATCTCTGCAAGCCATGCTTAACTGCCCTAGCTCCAGAGACTCAGTGGGTCTATGTTGCCATTAAGCAAGTTGTAGCACACTGCTCACAAAACCTAGTTAAGTCCTGGTCCTCCCTAAAGAGCTGGAGTCCGTGCTACCAGCATGTACCAGGGAGCTACTGTTTTTTAAAGAATCCGTGCAGCTTTTGCTGCTAATGCTGAATCAGGAAGCCTTCTCTTAGAGGAGCCGCACCTCTGCTCCCTGCCAGCAAACAGAGCCTACCTGAAAAAAAATGCTGCTACCGAGAAGCTGTGCTTAACCTGTTCCTTTGCATCTAGAATTTCTTCCCAAGCTCTCTTGATTTTATGTGGATGTAGTTGCCCCATGCTGGTGCCATTTTGTATCAATACTTCTAGGAAAACACACACACACACACACACACACACACACACACACACACACACACACACAGCGACCTGAATATCATGTGCGAGTACCTTTTTCTTTACATACCAAAGAAAGTATTTTTAAACTTCAGAAAGTAACGGGTATGTGTACATCTGAAAGGCAAACCTAGGTTTGATGTGTTTCTCCTGAGACTAAGAGTTTAAAAAGGCGCTCCTTCACAGATGTTCAAAACCCTGTTAGCGTTTGGCTTATCAATATGAAGTAAAGATCTCTGTCTCAAACCTCAGGGAACTGATTCATGTCTATTTCCACAGTTATCGATAAGGTAGTGTTATGTACGAAAGTGACTTCTAATGCATACATTAGCCATTTTTGAGATGATCTTGATGAATCCTAAGTTATGTCTTGAGTTGCAAACCTCTGCTTCCCAAGTGTCCTTGCTGTCAATGTGTAACCACTGGCACCCGGAGAGCAAATGGTTTTTGTGGTTGTTGGTTTTTATGTTGTCTCTTGATTTTATTTTGAATCCGTGAATGTGTTTGTGAGTCCGCAGAGGGAGCTGTGCCTACAGCTGGGAGCCCGAGGGAAACAGCAGCACAGCCCTGCGCCCTCATGGAGCCAGCGGTGTGTGACCCTTACTAGGCCTGAAGTGAACGTTGGCTTTGTCGCGGTTAGGAGGGCCTTGTGGGAGGATCGTGGGACGTGATGACATATGTGTTCGTAGAAGAGGGTTTGACGGTGCAAACCATAATCCTAGCCCTTGAGGGACTGAGGCGAAAGAATTGCCCTGAGCCTGCCGCCACTGGGCTGCATGGTAAATTTCAGGCCAATTTGGGCTGCAGAATGATACACGGTCCTAAAAATGATGAATGAATGAACGAATGAATGGATAATGAAATAAATAAAATGAATCAAAACAAAAACTAAAAAGAAGAGAGAATATACTGTGATATCTGACCTTATTAGAGGGGTCAGAGAATTGGGTGGGGTGTCTCAGGGTGGAAAGAGGAGACATGGTGGGGTGTTTCAGGGTAGAGAGGAGACATGGTGGGGTGTCTCAGGGTGGAGAGAGGAGATGTGGCTTGTGGGTGTCTCAGGGTGGCATGGGCAGACATTGTGGGATGCCTCAGGGTGGTGTGAGGTCTTCTAAAACTTCTGCCTGGATCATTTAATTATCATTCATTTAGCCTCACGGCTAATCTGTTTTTGTAGGAAATCTGATCACGACTCTTATTGTCAGTTACCCAACTTCTTGGAAATGATCTATGACAACCTTTTATATTCTCGAGTCATAAATTCATTGATGCCTTTCATCGATATAGGGAGATAATTGTACTTTTTTTGAGAGACCTATGTAATTTTTTTTTTTTTTTTTTTTTTTTTTTTTTTTTTTTTTTTTGGTTTTTCGATACAGGGTTTCTCTGTGGCTTTGGGGCCTGTCCTGGAACTAGCTCTTGTAGACCAGGCTGGTCTTGAACTCACAGAGATCCGCCTGCCTCTGCCTCCCGAGTGCTGGGATTAAAGGCGTGCGCCACCACCGCCCGGCTGAGAGACCTATGTAATTTAAAGCTGATAAAGGAGAGGGTGATTTTATTCTGTAGATTTGTGTCATGAAAAGGGGCAAATCCTTTTTTTTTTTAAGTCCCACATTTAGGCATTATTTTATTTTAAATGATTCTCTAACAATGTAGGCCAGTCCAGATAAGATAGAATATGCATGCTTTTTAGCATTAAGCAGTCTGGTTCCACGGCGTCCGGATTTCTGCCTTGGGTGGCTGCATCCCAGCTGCTCTGCTCTGGAGCTGCCTGCGTGGAGATGAAAGCTCTCGGATGTTGGCGTGATTACGGGAGCGCACACCGCTTTTCTTTATCCCCAGTTGAACTAAATTTAGTCTCTCAGAGGTACGCTTTTTCCCCCCCAAATGAAAGCTGCATTTTATAATGATTGTGAATAATTCAGAAGTGGCGCGATCCTAATAAATACATGCATCACAGACCAAAGGGCTCGGCTCCAGCTTGGGAGGGGATTGACGGCTCTTTGTTCTCGCCGTTAAACTTCCTTCACAGAAACCGACTTTTGCACACAGTCAGATCGCCGTGAGTTGGAGCTAAGGGAAGTTAGAGGTGACATTAGACAGCTGTTGCCTACAGTGACCCAAGGAGAAGGAATACCAATAATATAATCATTTTTTTTTGTTTTAAGTTTTGCGGATGAGGATCTCCTCTGACTTTGTTAGTTACTGGAGGGGAAATGAATGGAAAGTGAACTCACATCTCTGAATACATAAATATGTGTACTGTATACATAAAACAGGTAACCCCCCACATGCATGCATACATGCATACATACATGTAGCCACAGTCAAGCAAGCTAAATCTAGATTTAAAGCACCGTGAAGGCTTCGTTAGTAGGAAAGATTATTGCACAGAGGGCTGGGACTGGTGTGGTAGCGGCTCTTGGGACAGGACACACGCATCCTGTATTCCTCAAGCATCTTGATGGTCAGGTGATGTTGGGAGCCTGAATGGGAAGTGTTCCGATGGGTAGGAACGAATGCTTCTCAACTGGGGATGCTGCTTAGGAATGCAGTCCTGGTACCATCAGGAAGCAGAGCCTCCGCAGAAGTAGGTCACGGGAGGGGACCCTGGGGTTTTGGAACCTGGTCCAACTTCCTTGTCTCCACTTCCTGGATGTGGCTTCAGTAGGACCAGCTAGCCCCCTGCTCTGCCAGTCAGTATGCCGTCCCTACCAGATGCCCTGTCCTCCCACCCATGCGGGACTGAATCCCTCCGCAACTGTGAGCCGAAAAGAACGTTTCCTTCCTCCAGCTCCTTCACAACAGGAGGCCGCTTTCTTGTAAGATGGGGTTTTCTCGATGGATGTCCCCTCTTCCCATTGGACCCCAGCTTGTGTAAGTTTGACAGAAATCTAACCAGCCCACCACAAAATAATGATGACTGAGTCGTAGGCTTGGTGAGGTGATTCTGTAGAATGCTTGTTAAGCAGTCGTGCCGCAAGCTCTCGCCATGTGTCTAGGTTCTTGGTAGCTGCAGAGAACCATCTTTGGGGAGGTCAGCACACTGACCCCTCGTGAGTTAAGCTGGCCAGGACAAGGCTATGTGGCCTAAAAACACTGGAACTCTTTTGAGCGTTTTGTTGTCTGTTTGTTTTTTTAAGGACACTATCTCGATGGACTTCTGAGTTACTTGTGTTCTGGACTTTAAAATTCGTTCTCTAATAAAAAGATTGACACCCCAATCTTTTATCAGTATCCCCTCACCAAGGGTCACATTCTACTAGCAATCAACAAGAACCACCCAGGACAAAAATGGTCCGTGGGTCCGCCTGTGAGTTCCTAACCCATGGGAAACGACTTCCATGTTAGAAGGTTGAGCTGCTTTTGCTAAGCATGTGCGAAATGGTATAGTTCTCACACACATGTAAAACCTACGGCTGTCGAGGGTAGTTCTTCATGCATCTCCAGAGCCATGCTTCAGGCGTGTGTGGCTGTCAGCCTGTGGAGTCAACGGGAGGTGCTGTGTCACCTCTAAGGGGCAGAGAGTCTGTGTGGTTCCTTCATTGACGTTGGCCGTAAGGGGACGACTGAGACCCAGCCCCTCTCCTTTCTCTCTCTTTGATTCTTCCTCTCTCTTCATGAAGTGGGAGCACCTTCCTTCCTGGTGCTCCCTCTGCTGCCAAAGGCCTGAACTCAACAAGGCCGCCCGTCCAGGGTCCCTGGACTAAGACGTCAGAAGTCACAAGCCCAAACACATCTTAATTGTTGCTCTCAGGCATTTTGTCACAGGACAGAAACTACATGGAGCAAAAGTGTGAACTTTAGCAGAAATTCCTGTTGCTTGGAGTCAGAGAGAGGAGTCTGGTTTACTCTAAGTTTGTCCCCGCCCCCACAACCTCTGATTAAATCAGGCTGTTTTTTCTTTTCTTTTTTCTTTCCTTTTTTTCTTTTTGGTCTTGAGAGAAAAATCCACAGATAAAGAAGGTTAACAGTTTCAACAATTTCGGGGCACATTACCAGACTGGTATTTTATTCCCTCAATTTGCTTCAAAGTTGGCCATTTGAATTTATGCTGGAAGAATTGTACAGACACGTGATCACCATACCATGCTGACCTACTGGTAAGAACATGGCTATTTACATACCATGTCCTCATTCTCTTGTTACACATGTTTCCGGAAACTTGTTCATGCTTATTGTATGTGGCCTTGATATATTCAAGGGACAGCTATCTGGGATTGCTAAAAATGAAGCCAACATGTGAGTTCTTCTCTACAGAGAAAGTATGTATCAGCAGTAACTGCAGTCAGTGGACTAAGGACTCTAGCCTCTGGACGTGGTATGTCCTGAGTCAGCTCGTAGGGTCCTTGCCAGCTGAAATCAGAAGGGGGATGGGAAGTAGCTTCCTTCCTGCTTTCCTGCACGTATAATGCAACTTAGCTTGGGGGAGAAGGGATTCCATTAAGAAGAACTACCAGTTACAAGAGCATATGTACTTTGTGGGGCGTCTCTGGTTCTTTATCAGGAACTCCCTCACTGATCCCTCTCATTGTAAGTGATGAGAAGTTAGTGGAGGTGGGGGTGACCATGCTAGAATGGAGGTATAGCCCTCTTGGCTGTCTAAACCCGTTCTCAGGACAAACAAGAGACCGTGTAAACAGCACAATAACTACGCGTACCGTCAGAGGGGAGATTCTCATTCCCGATTCTGGAAAACATATACTTTGCATCTAAACCACTGTTGTGGCAGCTGGACAGCATCATTTCTGTGATCTCTACGTGGCAACGACCACTTTCAAAGCACTGGTTTCACCCCACTAAGTATAATTCTGTTCTAGTGACTCTTCCCTGGTCGGAAAGAGAGCAAAGACTGAGAGCTTGTGACTGCCTTTGTTTTTTAAAATGGCTTTAATGTTTGGACAGCTGCTCCCGGGAAAGTCAGTTCCTTCGAATTCTTTGTCAAGGATGCTCAGTCGCTGTTGGCAGAGTGATTCTTGACATGTACTGACCTTGACAACAAGTCCCACGAGAGTTCATGAATTTCACTGAACATGAACTAATTAGACATTAGCACAAACAAAATTATCTTGTTGGAAACGTGTGTCATCATGTTGTATTATGGTGTCCTCTCCCTTCCTATACATGACATCCATCAGTTAATCCTGGGGCTGGGCAGACTCGCGCATCCCCATGTGTGTGGGTTTTGCATTGTAAGCGCTTGGGGTGCCATTCACACGGGAACTGTATGAACTGTGCTTTGTACATTTGCCATGTAGCCGCTATGAAGCTGTCTATAGTAGTATGTTATTTGTGTATTAATAAATAAAGCTTGCCTGAAGGTCAGTGCAAAGCGGCCTCTCTAGTCAGCGATAGAGGCCAGGCAGCGGGGGCACACACCTTTAATCCCTGCAGCCACACTAGTCAGCCATAGAGACCAGGCAGTGGTGGTGCACACCTTTAATCCCAGCGCTAGAGAGGAATGTAACATGGGAGGAGACAGCACTCAGTCTCAGTCTCATTCTGAGATTCCTGGAGACAGGATCACCATTTCGGTACGAGGCAGAGTTAAGAGCCGGTGGCTGGCTGCTTTGCTTTTCTGATCTTCCGATTAAATCCCAGTATCTGTCTCTGGGTTTTTATTAGTCATGCCCTAGCTGTCAATCTACACATTTTCTCTCCGGCTTCTGTTTACTGTGAAGTTCTGAGTGCTTTTAATATTCATTCATGTTCATTGTAATCATCGTATAATATAGTGATTTCTTCCTTATGAAGATCACACTTAAGAAGGAACTCCACAGTTTCGCAAAGGTTCAGCTGCACTGGTGACTCTCCTTGTGGACCTGATTTGCTTGTTGTCTGTTGTACACGGAAGCACAATAGAGAAGCTTAAAGACCTAAAGGATGTCAGATGAGGACATTTCCAGTTGCTGTCCAGCTAGATCTTAACCTCGCGTGAATTTGACAAGCAAACATGATTTGATTTCTAACTCTACAATCAAAGAAAACTAGAATTTTTGCTGAAACTCCCAAGACATTTGGTCCTCTTTCCAAGCATAGTAAAATGTCCTGATAAGAAAAAAAACCCTCAAAGAACAGACCTTCGTCTCCTGAGTAAACAAAGGCTCTGAATTTATTTAAGGACATTAAAATAAAATCACCTTCATAAATAATCCAGGTATACTTGGATGAGAACAGTGAGTCACTGTTTGCCTTTCAAATGGAAGAAAAGCCTTCACGTTCCTCGGCGCGGGACCGTCTACCGTCAGGAGGCCTTCGCTTGGCTCCGCGCCTGTCTGCACCCGCCCGGAGTTCCTAGGGGGGTCTCCCCCACCCCCCAGTGCAGCATCAGGACCCTCAGAACCGTTCCCTTGCCTTCCCTTTTCAGTGGACCAGCTGCTCTGTGTCCTACACTCAAACCTACACAAGCACCTCCCTTGCATTCCTGGGAAGCTTCCAGACCGCCAACACCCACACTCCCCCTCAGGAAAAATAACTGTGGCTTACACAGCGTCATCCCCAAGTTCTGCTGAGTCACTCCTCTGTCCAGGGTTTGTCCCCTTGAGGACGCTGAGTCAGCTCCTTCGGGCCAGGCCTGAAGGTGAGCACAGAAATGAACTTCAGCTCAGGGAAAGCCAATTGTACAGAGCCCAGGAGGTGGGCTCCAGACGACAGGACTAACTAGCAACCAGGAGGGTAAAACCCTTCTTCTGTGCCAAGCCTGGTGACAACCTCTTTCAAGATGTCCATCATCCCAGTTTAACGTCCACCAAAAAGCCCGCATCTCTTGGGAACCCAGCTGTTTCTGCACTTTCTGGAACTTTCCTTCTCTGTGTAACTTGCCCTCCCCCCGCCCCCAGACCTCTCCACGGCATTCTGTATTGTAGACTACAGACAACTCCCTCACACCCTGCGCTGGTAATCCGGTCTTAAGGTTTTGCAGCAGACCCCAAACCCAGCTTTGATTTTCTTTTCCTCTCCGTGGCTGCTTCTTGCCTGCTGGCTGGCACCTGCGATTGCTCTTGCGGTGGTTGCAGGTGGCTGCAGTTTTCCCTGGCAGAGCGTGAGTGTTCTGTCTCCCTGCACCATTTCCCCTGCTGTATGCAGAGCACCTGGGTAAGCAGACTGTAAGACTGTAACTTATAAGGATTTTTCTCGTTGACTTTAGTTCTCAGTTTATAATTCTAATGTACATATTGCATTTTTCATATTACAGACGGAGGAATGAGGGATATGCACGATAGGTTTGTTGAATTGACTTATGTGGATATAAACCTATAGCAATATAAGGAATTGCCCCGGCGGAATGAGATTTTAGAAGCTGTTGTCATTGGTTGCTCTTAAGAGGGTTGAGAAGGGCACTCTGATTCTCTTCAGATTTTTGACTTTTACAGTAAGGTCCCATTATTAATAATACAAGTGAATGTCAAAGGTTTTCACATAATCTTTTAAAATGCCTGGTGACTTGTTTCTGTGGATTTCTTCCCCCTTTGTGAATTATCATCATCTTTATCAGTGTTACTCCTTATATATTAACTCCCCATGCATAGTACACATAAATACATGAAGATGGTTAGAGGGCATGCACCCTTCCTAGAGTTCCCTTAGACTCCAAACTGGTTATCTTCCCTGCTTCTCCTCTCCTGCACATCGAGAATTAACCCTTTCATCTCAATATCATCATTTTCCCCAGCCATGGTGGCCGGACCAGAATTGAGCCCCCAGCCATCCGGTTCTGGGAGTTTTGATCTAGCCTGACAAGGTTTCCCACCTGCTACCTGGCGGTTTCCAACCCAGTGTGCAACAAAGCAGCCCGGTTTGCCCACTGGAAAAGCTGCGCCGTGGGATCAGATGGAGCCCTCGGCTCAGAGGCCTGTGTGTGTGTGCTCAGATGGAACCCTCGGCTCAGAGGCCTGTGTGTGTGTGCTCAGATGTAGCCCTCGGCTCAGAGGCCTGTGTGTATGCTCAGATGGAGCCCTTGGCTTAGAGGCCTGTGTGTGCTCAGATGGAGCCCTTGGCTCAGAGGCGTGTGTGTGCTCAGATGGAGCCCTCGGCTCAGAGGCGTGCAAACGCAGAAAGTAGGTGCCGCGTTCAGAGGGGCCGGCAGGGCTTGCTCTTCACAGTCAAGTAGGCAATCATGATTTAGACACAAAGGAGTCTGGTGTAGTTGAACGTAGATAGTTAATATTTGTTTAGAGGAGAGGGGAAATGATGCCATTGGCTGGTGCTGTCACCCAAGATTCCTATGTTGTAGTCCCATTTCCAAGTATCTCAGATCGCAACTGGTTTTTAGGACCCATAAAGAGGTAGTTAAATTTCCCGGTGGTCATAAAGTGGGCCCCAAAATATAGTGTGTCCTGTGTTCTTCTAAGGAGAGATCTGGACATGCCAGCCCCTGGAATACTTACTGCCTTATAGAGGTGTATAAGGCAGTGCAAGGAGAGACCAGGTGCCATTTGTAGGCGAAAGAGAGAGGCTCAGGCATCCCGAGGCGGGACTTCAAGTCCTCAGAATTGTGAGATGATAATGTGACGCTGTCTAAACCATCCTACCCATGCCCCTTTGCTATGGCAACAAGATGATGATCCAGGAGAAGGGACAAAGACAAGATTAATTTTTATTGATCTAAACCATCGGGACAAAAATTAAAACCCCATCATGTTATCTGGATCTTTGAATAAAAAAATATGTAAGTTAACTTGAATGCATTGTTATGTGAAAAAGGATGCATTCGCATACGACCTGATTTCAGTGTGAGCAGACAGGACGGTAGAGTCATTAGAATGGCCCCGTGTGCTCATCTTCCTGTCGTTACTTACACTGCGGGCTCCTGTGTCCTTCAAGGTATGCCAGTTATTACTTCACCCAGTGTTGACATTGCCAGCGAGCATGGGGGTCAGTCCTTAGTAATATTCGTCAAAAGGTTATCCTGCAAAATGCCCCAGTAACGGAAAAGGGACAGCGTATTAGTTATCAACAGATAGGCCAAGTCTTGAAGGAGCCAGCCATCCTGGGCCGGAATTGAGAAGTTGAAAAATGGGATTGGAGGTGGGTGCAGCAACCCTGAAAAACTCCAGGCTGAGCGGAAGATGCGTTAAGTGTCGCCTACTTTATTTTCCCCCTCAACGAAGGCTGCGGAGCCTTGCTTTGGGAACGACCCTGTGCTAACTGCTGGGATGCAATCGACAGCCAGGACAGAAGCAGCTACCATGCGTGCAGTGGCTTGTGCTCTTGTGGGAGACGCCGGCTATCAGAGCGAAGCACGGCTGGCTACCGAGTTGTAGCTGTGGCTGTTGCCAACAGGAAAGAGGCTAAGACGAAAACGATGTGGCTTCATTCACAATATCGCTGGACGCTGGCGCCAGCTCTCTCTGCTGTCCCACAGAAATGCTAGCCGCAAGCGCCTAGTAAAATGTGCAGTCCATCATTAAAATTAAGTGAGACTCTCATTCTGTCCCTCAGTGGTCCGAGTGGCATCGTGAGTGCCCAGTTATAAAGGCCCTTGGCATCGCTACTGTGCGCCGGTCTTGTTCCTCGCCCTTGGCATATAAACCTGGGTTGCTAACCTTCATTTTGCGCTACTAACAAGTGACCAACATGGAACCATTTTCTGAGCTGACTGGCGGATGAGAAAACTGGTTTTAACTAATATTGGGGGGGGGGGGGGGGAAGTTGTGCATGCGCGCGCACGGACAGTTTCAGGGTTAAGATTGCTTTCCATCTGAAGTCTGTGAATGACTTGCTCACTTAGAAGGCCAATACTGACTTCTGTAGGTTAGTGACCTATCAGTGTGTTTGATGACTTTGGAAGCTATCAGAATTTACTTGCAGCTCTACACTGGAGCAGAACGAACCGAATGGCTTCCCAAGGATGCTTCTCACCCCTGGAGCATAAGTGATGTGCGGACAGATGCACTCTTTCTACTCAAGCCCAAAGCAGGGGTGCCCCCTGCTGGACGATATGAGAATCTCCCACTGTACAGCCCTAGACGGGCATTGGAGCGTAGCAAATCTCCACTTTTAACTTTAGGTAGTAGACCGATTAGACGCAAATAAACGTGACTCATATTTTTATGTCTTGATTAGATTTTCCACTTCACACAAATACGGGTCTCTGAAATAAGGAGAAAACAAACGTTAGGATACTGGGATACATCAAGCTGGAGAAATAACATTCAAGCTTGTCTCTATTCCGTTTCACATTTTGCCTTTTTCCTTCCCGCAGTTCATTGTTTAGCTATTCATTGTTCAGCTTAACTGAATTTTTACGTGCGTTTCTTATACATATAAAAAAGCTCCTAGAAAGGAATTTGGCCCATCCAGCGCTCCTCCCCTCCGCCCTCGCCCACGCCCAAACTCCTTAACGAAGTTCTTTACGCTCTGCATCCACCTCCTTACCTCCCACTCATTCTCCGCCAACTTTTATCAGTTTTCTCCCCCGACACTCCATTAAATCATTCTCTCCAAGGTCACCAGAACCTCCTGGTGAAATACCGTGAAGACCTCACGGCTTTTCTCTTCCTTGACTCTCGGGAGCATTCCCCCTTGTTCTCATCGCGGTCCACCGCGCCTGTCTCCTTAGCGCGCCGCATCGCTGGCTCTTCTCCCAGAAGCCTTTGCAGGTCTCCTTCACTCTTGCCTCCGGTTACAGGCTGGTGTTTCTCTGGGCTGGAGGTGGGTTCTCCACCCCCTCTTTGCTCGCTTGCTCTCTGGACGGTAACAGTCTGTACAGACGGCTTTGATTCCTCTCTGTGTGGTCGGCTCACATGCTTCTGTTGCTGTGGTGTCTCTACTTTGGATGTTCTCCACTCACACCTACATACTTCATAGTCCCCCACCCACCCACCCACCCAATAAACTCAAGCCAGCCAATTTCCCACTCCCCCTCGTGAGATTCCTACCTGCATGAACTAACGAACCCTGAATTATCCCGGGCAGGAAACTGGGATTTCAGGAGTTTGGACCAGTCTCCTGGCCATCCCTGTAAGACCCGACCATTGTGGGTTGTCTTTCTTTATCATGTATTTGTTAACCCTCCTCTTTCCTATATGTTCCTGCCTCTTTTATAGCATGGCAGATGGGCCAACTTTTCTAGACATCAAAATGGCCACGACCACTGACTCTTCCAACCCTCCCTTCAGTTCCCGGAGTCCCTCTGGACAAGCCTGTGGCCCGCCTCCTTCTCCCTTCCAGTTCCTTCCCTTGGCATCTCTTCCCGGTTCTACCCTAGCTGCACCGAACCCTGATCCTGTTTGTCCAGGCCATGGGAATGTGATCCGGCTGTCCACAGAGCCTCAGGAGTGTGTCGTGGAGCTGGGAAGATGGCTCAGCCAGGAATGTGTATGAAATCTGTAAAAAGTCAGGCCCAGCTGTGGGCACTTGCAATCCCAGCACAGGGGAGACTAGAGAGTCCATAGGGCTCGTCGGTGCCGGTTTAACCAGATACTTGAGAGACACTCCTGCACAATGCCCACACGTGCAAGTGTGCGAGAACACACGTGTCTTGTATTTATACTCCCGAGAAGCCCACCCTGTCCTCCACCCTCCTCCCCTCAGCTTCAACCGTCGCAAGTACCTTCAGAATCGGCAGCTCCCTTCTCCCATCGCTCCCCGCTCAGCCAGGTGTCCTTGCTGGGTGTTCCCGCAGGATTCTGTTCTTTCCCACTTAATTACAACTTCCTCATCGCCTTCTCTGTCTGGTAGTCTTTCCTGTTTCACACAATTCAGTGTATTTTAACACAGCACATGTAAACCGAGCTCTAGTTAATAAACTGAAGCTTTCATTAAACCCCACATTTCCCAGAAAAGCAGAGCTAGTGCCATTCCTAAGGTCCCTTAGCCGGTTCCGAAACCCTTTCCATCCAGTTCAGAATGTCGCTTTTCTCTCCAAGGCACCTAGGAAGCCATAGGTCATGACAGCAGCAGAACTTAAAGCATATCTTCCCTTTGTTATAGACTAGGCAGGGGGTGTGAGCAAAAAGGCAACTGGCTTGTCCCTTCCCTCCTAAAACCACAAAACTTGGCTTGTTTAGGTGGATGCTGTGGCGCTGCATGGAGCCCATCTCCTGGGAGAAGCCTGGAGACCCCAAACTGCTCTCTTCCTCTCCTTTGGGAGGGGAAGCCAGTGCATCACTCTCTGGGTCTCTGGCCTTGCAAGGGCTCAGCTCCACGCTTCTCTCTTTCCTTTAATTTTGTGAAATTCCGTCATCTGGCTACAGCTCTTAGAATATCCCACTTCCAGTCTCTGAAAGGGTTAATCAGGTTGGTTTTCTAATTCCCGCCTGGTGTGAGGCTATCTCATAGGTCACTGGCTAATTACTGATTTGGCCACCTGTGAATGTGTTCAGAGAAGCTCTGCTCACAGAACACAGTTCTGTCCCACGTCAAGGCCAATTTGTGTTGTCTTTTTTAAAATTAAAATGGAATTACATGATTTCCCCCTTCTCCCCCGTCCAGGGCCTCCCATATTAACCCACGTAATTCCCTTTCAAACTCATGACCTCTTATTCTTTAATTATCATTTTTGCATACAGATTCAGATATTCGTGCAACTAAATCTATAAATGCAACCTGCTGCATCTGTGTAGTATTGTTGACTTGAGAATGGATCGCTATTTAGGGGACTCATCTCCAGAGAAGACTAATTCTCTCTCTCAGCAGTCGTTAATTGAGGGCAGCTCTTTATCTAGGGGTGGGGCATCCTACCCTGGGATGTCAACTGCTGTTGCAATCCTTTAGGTCTTGTTTAGGCAGCCATACTGCTGAGATTTCACAAGTGTCGCTTCCCTGCTGAATTCAGAAGACTCAGTCTTGTAGCAAATGTTCCTGCTCTCTGCCTCCTACAGTCTTTCTGCCCCCATTCCTCCATGTTCCCCCCGGCCTTCAGTGTAGGAGATAGGTTGTAGAGGATTCCATTGGAGTCAGCTACTCCAGTCAGCTCTTCTCTGCATTTCCACAAACTGTGACTTTCAGTAATGGTCTCTGTCTGCTGAGAAAAGAGTGTTCATTCATGAGGGATGGGAGGGGCCCTTAACTGTGGGTAGAAGGAGAAGTGTTTAGAACGCAGTTTGGCCTTATACTGGTTTAGGAAAATGGCCATAGTAGGTTCTCTTTTGAAATCTGTGTGTCCTCTGTGACTTTCCCAGCCAAGGGTGGTTGGCTAGATTCAAAGCCAGACCTGATTTCCCTCCTATTTGAGGAGGCCTCAGGCCCAATTAAACAGTTGTTGGTTACTGCCAAGATAACAGTACTGCTAGTGCACCTTTCGGGATTCACAGGCACCACAGTTGGGTAGGGCTGTGAAATTCTTCCCGCCCCCCCCCCCCCCCCACTGCTTACAGCACTTTTTAAGCCTGCAAAGTCTAGTCCTCACAGAGGGACTTTTTGTCTCATTCAGTTACTTCCTCTGAGTCCTGTGTCGAAAGTCTGGGGTTTCTTCAGCAACAGGGGCTTCTGGGAGGTGCCAAGAACAACAGCTACTGTTGATATTGCTGTGGGAGTTTCTTGGACTCCCTGGGCAAACACTCGAAAGGAGGATTCTCATGTTCAGTACTAGAGTTTTATTAGAGGGTTTGTGGCTCTTGAGGGGAGCCCTGTGCCCCCAGTGACATAACTTTCATTTAAACTATAAGCACGCATGTTTGCAAATATACATAACTATACATGCAAACACTTACGCATATTATGAGTAGCTTTAGGTAAATATAAAATTGTACGGCTTCATATGACTCTTTCAAACATCCTTTGCATCGGGACTCACGAAATGCTGAAGCAGTGCAAAGAGAGGTCA
Organism: Arvicola amphibius; assembly: GCF_903992535.2. Taxonomy (NCBI): domain Eukaryota; kingdom Metazoa; phylum Chordata; class Mammalia; order Rodentia; family Cricetidae; genus Arvicola; species Arvicola amphibius. The sequence goes on from NC_052064.1 coordinate 29,501,609, forward strand.
GGGTTGCTTTGTTGATTGTTGACCCATGGCTGCAGAAAATATCATCGGGTCTTGTCAGAAAGAGCTCCCGATTTTCAGCAGGGGTCCCTGAAAGCTTCTCTTACCTTTTTGCTTTGTTTTCTTAGTTCAAATGCCCAAGTTCTAAGGAGTATCAGCTGCTGTCATATTAAAGAGTGGGGTGTGAGCATCCTTCCCTGGTGCTTGCTGCTAGCTCCGTTTTCACAGTCGTCTATTCTGGGAAGACATCCGAGGCCCAGATAGAAAGGATTTGGGAGGCGTTGGCACGACACAAAACTGAGTAGGTTTTATGAATGCATGGTAGTTTTTTTTCCCTCCAGGCATATATATTTATAAAGTTGATTTAAAAATAAAAACAGGTAAGAATGATGGTATTTGACATTTGGGAGAAATGTTTTGACACCTACACATGAGCTAGCAGTGTTCCAGAGAGTCAGCAGGAGCAAGGCTGGGGAAACGTAGGTTCCCTCAGAGAGAGCGCTCAGCTGTGACCTTGCTGTTTCCCATGACTGTGTCTGTCCTTTCTGCTTTTGCCAAGTCCACAGGATGAAGATATTCCCTTCAAAGGTGTTAGTAATATGTGAACTTTGATTTGGGCTTTGGGTTTAAAAATAACAGCGTGAAAGTCCTTGTTTAGGCCAATTCAGTTGGATGCTGTAGAGCAGATGTCAGCACTGAATGAATATAGAAATCTACTCCTTAGTACTAATTAGTAAAATGTTGTTGGGGTTTCCTGTCCTTCCTGGTTCCCACAGTCAAAGAAATCACACAGAGGTCTACATTAATCATAAACTGATTGGCCCATTAGCTCAGGCTTCTTATTAACTCTTATAACTTCCTGCCTGGCTACTGGCCAATCAGCGTTTATTTAAATCATAATTGACAAAATACAGAATTGTCCCACACCAGTAAAAATACCATGTTTGTATAGAGAAATGCAGAGTGCTATAAACACATGGCAGGATAGATGAGTTATCAAACCAGCATGACCCTGAATGAGCAACTGGAAAGGGAAGTTACTGGACTTCCCACATTTGGATAGGGTTGGGTAGAGTTAAAAGCATTCAACATACACAGACGCGTCATATCCGTTTGTGTGGCACGCTGTTTGAGTGTGAGATCTGTAACCTGAGTGGGTCTCACATTACGGAGGATGGACATAGGCCTTTTCTTGGAGTAGCTACTTGTTTGGTGGTTATCCCAATGCTCTGGGGGATTTCAGAGAGCAGAATAAACACAACACAGACCAGGTAGGTCTCCAACCAGCCATGGATAGGGAAGCCAAGTTGGCCATGACAGCTTGGTCATTAGGAAGAAGCAGAACACGCACCAGGAAGTGCACAGGCCTAGCTCACTGGGTAGACAGTATATCGTCATCATCCCTCGGACAAGTTCTCCTGGTAACTGTTCCCCCCCAGTTTATACAGAACCGGGACTCAGGCCAGCAGGAATGTGTGCCTACCAGCTCTGGGAACAGACCCCATGTACTCACGTTCAGTATACTTAAACATCAGGCGTGCAGACTAATGTCCTTGGTGAAGGGACATGTCCAGGCCAGACACAGTAGTGCCACTGGGGCTCTGGGGTACCAACGCCGGTGTCTTTGGAGTTGTAGAACAAGGAGCCAGGTGGCACAAAAATGCATTTGCTGTGGAGAGCTGCGGCTCTGTGTGCCGGTGTGGTGTGAAGCCACCGAAGCTCGCGTTGGCTGGGGGCTGCTGGCTTTATACCTGTGTTCTTATTCTACCACTTCTGCAAAATTGCTTTATGGAGATCAGTCATGTGACCAACACATGGAGCCGCATGATCAGAAACCTCTTCAAAAGAAACCTTACACCAAACATATCAGATTGTGTTTTAAAAATACACTCTTTTTTAACATAACATTTTTATTTATTTTCCAGGCACAGTCTCCCCTCCATCTTCTCCTCCCTGTACTTCCTCCCACCCTTCCTCTGTTCCCACTCCCGAATCCACTTCTCCTTCCCTCTCCCTCCACTGGAAGTTTTTCCTAGTCAGGAGATGGCCTCTCCAGCTACATATCCATTGTCGCTAGGAGTCTTAGCTGGGGTCATCCTTGTAGATTCCTGGGGTATTCCCTTCCCGTAGGTTTCCACCTGACCCTAAAATGTCCCCCATTTCCAGTCATCTCTTTCAGTATTCTCCCCCTCCATCCCCCCACAACCTGGTATTCAAGTTCCCATTCCCACCCGCCCTCAGTCCACTCACGAAATCTCTTCTATTTCCCCTCCCCAGGGAGACCCAGGCGTGGCCCTTGGAATGCTTCTTGTTACCCAGTCTCTCTGGGTCTTTGTGCCAGGCATAGTTATCCTCTATTGTGCAGTTAATATTCACCGATGACTGAGTACACACCATGTTTGTCTTTCTCGGTCTGAGTTACCTCACTCAGGATGGTCTTTCTTTTATTTCCATCCGTTTGCCTTCAGATTTCCTGGTGTCCTTGTTTTTAACAGCTGAGTGATGCTCCATTGTGTACATGTGCCACACTTTCTTTATCCATCCTTCAGTCGAGGGGCATCTGGGTTGTTTCCAGGCCCTGTCTATGACAAATAATGCTGCTGCGCACGTAGTTGAGCAGGCGCCTTGTGGTGTAATCAAGCATCCTTGGAATTATGACCAAGGGCAGTCTAGTCCGGTCTCGAGGTAGACCAACTCCTAGTTTTCTGAGAAACTCCCACACTGGCTGTACAAGTTTGCACTCCCACCAGCAATGGAGGAGTGTTCTCTTTGCTCCACATCCTCTTCAGCGTAAGCTGTCACTTGTGATTTTTATCTTAGCCATTCTAAGAGGTCTAAGAGGGAATCTCAGAGTTATTTTTATTTTAGCTTCCCCGACAGATAAGGATGTTGGACAGCTCCTTAAGTGTTTCTTGGCCATTTGAGAGTCTTTGGTTGAGAATTCTCTGTTTAGATCTGTACCCTATTTTTTTTATTGGATCATTTGTTTTGTTGATGACTAGTTCCTTGAGTTCTCTATATAATTTGGAAATCAGCCCTCTGCTGGATGTGGGATTGGTGAAGATCTTTTCCTGCTCTATAGGCTGTCATCTTACACTATTGATGGTGTCCCTTGCCATACAGAAACTTTTCAGTTTCATAAGGTGTCATTATTCAGTGTTGATCTTGGTGTCTGCCCTTTAGGTTCCTGTTCAGGAAGTTGTCTCCGGGGCCAGTGCTCTCCAGGATATTTCCCACTTTCTCTTCTGTCAGGTTCAGATTATCTGGATCTATGCTGGGGTCTTTGATCCTCGTGGAGTTGACTTTTGTGCATGGTGACAGATATGGATCTATTTGCATTCTTCTACATGCTGACATTCAGTTAGACCAGCTCCATTTGTTGAACATGTTTTTTTTTTTCTCCATTATATAATTTTGACTTTTTTTTTAAATCTAAAATCAGGTGTCCACGGGTGCGTGGATTTATGTCCGGGTCTTCAATTTGAATCCATTGATCCACCTGTTTGTTTTTTTTTTATTACTATAACTCTCTAGCAGAGCTTGAAATCCGGGATGGTGATACTGAAATATACTCTCCTGATGTTGGTGAGGACCTTTCCAGCTTTGGTCTGCTCTGGCCTTTGGCGCATATTAGATCTTCCAAGGTGTTTTAACTGAGACCCTGGAGATGAACATGGTCCAAGTTGCTGGAAGGAAATCTTCTATGGTGCTGGTCTCTTCAGGTTGTCTTGCCCTGTCAGAGTTTATGAACTCAGATTTCAAGGTTATTTTCTTGGCAGTCGGAGGTCATCAGAGATATCGGAACATCTAAACAATGTGTATTTGTTAAGGTGTTATTTGAAATACAGTTAATTACATTAGCACCATAGCAGACGTAAACATCAATTTCCTGCCTTTTCTAATGTCTGTTAATAAAGAGGTGAAGGACGGAAGCGAGGCAGAAGAGGGAGCAGGAAGTCAACAAGCTGTGCTTCCAGTTGTCATGTCCAATGGTCCTTTTGTCAAAATGGTGGCAAGGATTCTCCAGACATGGCTCCTTAGGGGCCCCAACATCCCTAAGGCTTTTTCAGAGTCACATTTTTCAAGTTTAGCTCAAGGTTTTTCCATTATTCAGCTCACTGGTGTTGAAGCAATTTTGTTGACATTTTCTGTAAGTGGATTAGGCTTGCAGTCATTGCCCGTGGCAGACAGATGGCCTTTCAAACGCTGCGCCCTTGAAGGAGCCCGTGGCAGGAAACCTACAGAAGGATATCAGCTCTGTCACAGATGACGAAGCGGACAGGCGGCTTGGGTTCATTTTTACTTTCTCCTCTGTCTTAAAAGAAACAGCCACTTCAAAATGTTTATTCCATGAGCAAGCAACCCTTCCGTGTGTTGCACAATTCTACAGCCTTGAAGTGAAAAGATAATCGGCTATCGGGGGTGGGGGAGGGTGGCTCATCCTGGGAAATCCGAGGAAAGCTTCCACGTTAGCGCAGGTGCGTCTTAAAAACAGTATGCTTCTTTTCCAAGATAAAGAAGTGTTGAAATCCTGGCTTCGCTTTTGGGAACATCTCATTCCCAGTCCTCCCCAAATCTTGTGTGTCGCTGCCAAACTGCTTTCAAGTTTCAGGGTTCATCATTCCTGGGGTTCTGGTTTCTCTCACATTGTGTTAGCTGCCATCTTTGGTGATCCGCTCGCGCCGGTGGGAGGAGGTAATTTGGGCTCCTGGCTGCTGCAAGGAGAAATCTCATCTGATAATTAGCGATGAATCCTCGCCTTAACAGCAATCCCTGAGTCTTTAGCTAACGCCAGTCAGTACTCTAGGGTCTGAGGAGGAAAGACTGTGAGATTGAAGCTATCCTGGACTATACAGCAAACTCAAGGACACGCTGGGCTTTGTACCAAGACCCTGTCTCAACAAATGGATAAATGCTTCCAAGCTCCATGCCTATGTTGGAGAGAAAGGCCAGAATTCAAAAGTATAAGCATAAAGTCGGTATGTGTGTCATGGGGAAACCACATTTAGCGGGAGGCAGCAGGAATGTTGGAAGTGACATAATGTAATGCCTGTGTCAGAGTTCTGTTTCCTCACATTTTAGGAAGTGGGACTCTTATGGTTGATGAAGAAGCATTGTATCACTTGCCAAAGCAATGAAGCCGACACAGCGGGGAGACCCCAGTGGATATGTAGCCATGCACCTAAAGCATGGGGCTACTAATCAATTACCCAGTGGTGCCAGTTGTGGGATCAGGGAGACTGCAGAGGTCCCCAAATAGTACAGGCTCCTGTACTTCTTCTTCTTGTTGTCAGCAGGAGCTAGAGGACAGACCCCATTGCTAATGACACCATACAGCTCAGTTTGCAAGTTACAGAGGAAGCAGACTGGCCCTGAGCTGGAAATGCCCTCTCTTGATGTGGGATTCCCCTCTGTATGCTGTGAATACCATTGGTTAATAAAGAAACTGTCTTGAGCCTATAGCGGAGCAAGGCAGAACAGAGCTAGGTGTGGGGGGACTAAACTGAATGCTGGGGAAAGAAGGAGGAGTCAGGAGAAGCCATGGAGCTGCCGCCAGAGACAGACATGCCTGAACCTTGCCAGTAGGCCATGAGTCTTGTGGTAAAATATAAAATACTGGAAATGGGTTAATACTAGATATAAGAGCTAGCTAGCAATACACTTAAGTGATTGGCCAAGCAGTGATTTAAGTTACATAGTTTCTGTGTGATTATTTTGGGAGTCTGGGCAGCTGGGAAAACAACCAAGCGGCCTCCCTTCGTGCTACACTCTCTACTAGTTAACTTTCAAAGTGCAAGAAGATTCAATACTGGCAGGTGGAAGAGAAAAGGCATTAATGGTCTTACCCAGCTGTGAACCCTGTGAATTATCAAACTCACTTTCCGGGCATGATGTGCCTATATAGAAAAGAGTAGCTCAAGATCTGAGACCCGAACTGAAGACGGAATCCCACGAGGAGTACCGTAAACCTGCAGATGCAGTCAACAGCCCATGCCCGAGGAGGCCGGGAGCTTGCTACTGTTGCTTAACAAAATCGACAGAGCACACAATTTTCCCTGATTGTCTGTGTTTACACCCATAGCGAAATTGAAAAGCTGTTCTCAGCCCTAACCAGCGAGTCTGCTCTTTTCCGTGAATGGTAATAAATGTGGAGACACTGAGAATAAATGGTTGTTGAGGATTCAGCCCTACACATGATAGGCTAAGGTTCAAAGGACACTGGGAAATATTGTGCAGAAGGAATACGAGAGCTAGAATGTGGGGAGACAGTAATTGCAAAATGCTGTCATCCAGGCGCAACGCAACCCTTGCAATCGCAAACCCACACAGCGTAGTGATAAGCTTCATTTTGTGTGTGGCTGTGTTCGTGGAAGGGTCTTTCTGCTCCCAGAGTTCTAGTTAGCTGCTTTGCTTATTTGCGGTGCACTCTGGGACAGCCCGCACGTTTCCTTCCCATGCGGCAGAGGCGCTGGACACCCTCTCTTCCTTTGCGCTCGCGAACTGGCACCGCAAGGGAGGTGCAGTTCATGGGAAAGGTGGACGTGAGCGAGCCACGCATGCCTTAGGATAGCGACTCTGCCAGATTGCAGCTAAAACTACCTTCAAACACTAGAGTAGAGTGATCTTTGGTAAGAGAAGTAGGAAAAACAAAACTCCTAAGTGTCCTCTGAAAGATTACAAAACACAGACTAACTGAGGATTTGTATTTAGAATTCTGGTTAACCTTGATACATGCGGTATCATGAGATTAAAGACACATCATGTCATGCTTAGTATACTCAGTTTTCAAGTCATATTGGCTACTATGTCCTGATAGAATTTTACTGACACTCATCCACTTGTCAATCCCAAGTTTATATTAGTGAATGAGAGAGCAGGAAGACATCCTCAGGACTAACATTGTTACAAGGACTCAGAGTGGAAATGCTGTGATGCGGTAGCCATGCCTACAGTCCAAATCCTGCGGGCATTTCCTTATTTTTAGGCATGTCCTTTAATTGCAATTAGTGTAGTTAAAGATACTTGACAAGGAATGTTTAATTTTGTTTTTCGGTAGGCATTACCTGTCATTAGTTTTTAGCTTCAGCTTCTTACAGTGATCTGTTATGATTGTCTGTGTTTCCAACTGTTACTTTCTCAGGAGGTTGGACTTGCTATGCAGCCTGATATTCAGAAGCCAAATAGGCATGAAGATGAGAGGGGCGTGCCTCTCACAGCTGTTCTCTGCGTCCCATCAGCTTCAGCATGCCGGAGTACGTCATGCTGCTCTTAGGCTCCTTTGGACCAAAGTGGCTTCCTTTCCCCCTCTGAGCTGTGACTTCTCACCAGCTTCCTGACAGAAAAGGAAGTGGCAGCTTGACATTTCTTTCAAGTTGAGCATTCTGGGGTCAAACGGTGCCTTAATTTTGCATTCTATGCCGTGACAATCCCAGATAATTTTAGTGTAACAGGAAGCATTTCGATTTATAAGCCACTAAGAAAATAAAATTCTCTAGACTTCACTTCCAAAAGCCCTGTCTGAAGAGAATAGAATCAAAACATTCCTTTAAATGCCGTATTGGTTGTGCCTTAACTATGTACTCTACAAGACTCTTTGGTCTGAGGACAGTTTGGAGGAGACCTCCAAGGACAGAGATGTTGGAAGGAAGGAGATCTGGTCTGAGCTGGTTGTTGTTTCTGACAGGGTGGAGAGAGGGCCAGCTGGTTAGGGGAAATTGCTGAGCCCCAAAAGGGAGAAATCACCTAGGAGACTTGCCTGAATAGGGGTCCTTAGCAAGACACATCGGCTCTGTACAATTTTCTAGAATAAGAAACTCAATTTCTCTTCTCTGGTGTCTCAGATGAGAAGATCCAAAGGAAAAAAGTCAGTGTGTGGTTCCTTGAGCCTCAGAACAGAAATCCTAATCCTAGCTTCTTGAAACAATGAAACCCAAGCTTCCTATGTAAGATCTTCATAGACTTTCATTTTTTCCCTTCATGAGTTAGTCATTTAATAATCGTTTGTTTTCTTCTGCCAGTGCCTGTCATCGCCTGGGCCGTGGGGAGATGATGTGGGTCTGTTCTTGTCCACTGGTACAAACTGTTTTCTCCGACCGGCCATTGTTTTCTAGAGAGACTGACTTCTGTTCACCAGAGCTGGCACAGTCTGGCCTTTAGGCTTGGATGCCACTTCCCAGAACTGATGCCCTGGCAGTGGGATGATTAAAATGCACGTCCTAACCTGCTGTGGGAACAGGCGTGAGAGTGTGTTTGGCATTCGCACCACCGAGACCGATAGCTGTGTGTGCTTCATTTTTCTCTTATGACTGCAAATATGTCATCTTGTTTTAAAAATGTTTGACGATCATTTCAAGTCTGAGTCTAAAGGTTTGTAAGCAAAACTGGAAATGATCTCACGTGTCGTCGCACCATTAATAAAGCGTGTTTATAAAGGGATTTTTTCCGGTTTTAAAAAATGCTATCCATAGATACAGCCTTGCAAAACAGACGCTTGCAGGTGCATTTTAAGTATGCCCCTCATGTCTCTATTGCAAGATAGTTGCAAGTTATTTATGGTGGCCGCAGGGGAGCTTAACTGCTTTTCAGTTCATTTTTATAGCAGTTTATTGGTGATCATTAAATCGCAAACAGCTTTTCAACCTGGGTCCTTCAATCTTCGAGCTGCAAGGAAGGCCCCAAGTCATTCTCGGTACCTTCACGGGAAATAAAAGCCTGCAGTGCATTTGGTGGGAGGCTCTCTGACAGGGCCCCCACCTGGGTGTTCTCACTGTATCCTGCATCCCTGGCCCCTCATCCCCTCTGTAGATTCTGTTAGTGCCCTGTGGGCAGTCATGTTCTTCTGTCTCTGTTGTGTGGATAACCGTGAACAGGTGGCCTCACCGTGTGATCGTGTAAATCGAGGAGTGTATGACTTGCGCTCGAAAGAGGCCGTACCTTGTAGTGGCGACGGCCACAGACTCTTGAACAAGCTGTAGATCCACCACTGAGTGGCTACGTGGCTCTGGAAAAGGTGGTCCCTCTGGCGCTGTTTTGTAATTGGTAATCTGGAGTTCGTGAAAATATCTGTCACCTGGAGTGTGTGACGACAGAATGATTCTGCTCAGAATAGAATATTCCCTGCACAGAGTAGGCCCTTAATGCGTTCTGTTATCTTTATTTAATATAATTGCATTTTAGCGGTTTTATAAGTAGCTTCAATATTCAGGGTCTGGGGGACAGGGGTGCTTCGATCCATCATTCTGTTAAGAGAATTATCCAGTTCCAGGAATGTTGTGAATATTTTCCCCTCGGGGAATGCATCTCTGACTGTGCGGGAAGGGGCACGGGGCCTAAAGGGAAAGACAAGACTTTAGACCACCTCTACCCTTGGGTGGCTGTGACCTTGTGCCTGCTTGGAGGCTCACCACGCTCAGACTCCCTTCTCCTCACACGGAGGTTTCATCTCCACAGCCTCCGAGTTTGCTTCTAAAACCCTGGGCCATGGTTTGGGCAACTGAAGACAGTCCATTTTAACACAAACAGTACTCAAAGGGCAGCCAGCTCTTATGAGAGGTTGAGGGGGGGGGACTTAACTGTTTCTACAACAGGTTAGGATCAGCGACTGATTTTATGGATTTTGAGAAAATAAACATGCTAAGGCATTTTCCTAGCAGGTAGTCTATACGCTTTAAGAAAACGACATTCGTAAAATTAAAGAAAGGTAGCATTTCATGGCGGATTGCTTGGTCTAATAGGCTATTATCCCCTCTCTGAGTGAGCCTGAACTGTATAGAACACTTCAGCAGTCATTACTGCCCCTCACCATTCCAGGGTCACGCTCGCCTACGCTGCCTGCCGTGGGAAAGGGAGGAGAAGGGGGAGGTTACTTCCTCTCTGGTCTGTGCACCACAGAAACACACCCCCTCGTCTGCACACTCCTGTAGCCCCTCAGGTTCTGAGCCAATAGGGGGCATCCACTTAAACACTGTAATAATAGACTTATTTCAAAAAATGAAACTGTAGGCCCTGTTTTCTTCTGACACATTGACACAAATGGCAGCCAGCATGTCCCAGAGATCTCTCTGTGCCTTTTATTTTGATGGACGTGCGGTGCCCTGAGAAACGTCTGTCCGCCACCAGACGGGAACATTGCCCCCAGTATGCAGAAGTGCACAGAAGGGATGTGGGGAGGTCACAACACACCAACAGTAGCTGGCAGCGATAACCCGATCTGTTAAAAGCCAGCCCAGCAGGCACGAGACTGCGAGCACGCGTGCGCACGTTCCATCGCGGGATGCTTTGCTTGCTTCGTGCTGTTTAATCTGACGAGCCAGTTTGCTTTTCAGTTTTATGGAAGAACATCTCTCCTCATCTTCCCCTAGAAATCTTGGCCTGACTAGGCAGGAACTGTAAAGGTGAGCAAAGTCCCCGACTATGGTATGGCAGGTTCAAGGGCCCTCTGCGTCCACACCGAGTCTCCCCTACAGGAATCCCAAGGAGCAGCCGATAAGCATGCACGGAGCTGAGGAGGTTAGGTTTGAGGTTCTAGAACCCAAGAGCCAATTCCTCCAATCACGGTGGAAAATCAATGCGGATATAAAACCCTGGAGAAAGAAGCGCAAAGGTCTGGGTCTCTTGCCTCCTTCGCCAGCATCCTGACAAGAAGCCGAGCAGCGTTGCTGCGCGAGCCCTGGTCCGGTCCCTAACCTTCTTCTTTTCTGTGTCCACTGGTCTGCAGGGACAAGGAGACCTGCTGAAGAATGCCAAGAACGAGGCAATAGAGAACATGAAGCAGATCCAGCTGGCCTGTTTGTCCTGTGGCCTGAGTAAAGGCCCTGGCGCTGGCCCCGAGGCCAAGGGCAAGCGCAGCCTGGAAGCCATAGAGGAGAAGGAAAGCAGCGAGGAGAACGGGAAGCTGTGACCAAGGCGGCGCGCATGCGCACCTCAAGGACTCCGCCTTCTCATTCTTGCTTTTTCGTTTTGTTTTTACATTCTTCAGATGTTCACAGAGATGATGCCCTCCGTGGGGTGCTGTACATAAAACATATATTTTCACAGTGCCAGTATTTTCCTGTAGTTAATTTATCTAAGCTAAAATTGTTAGTAGCAGTGTTGTAAACGCTGAGCTGTGTGAGTTGACCTGTGTGTGGCTGCCTGTGTGCACGTGCGTGTGTGTGTGTGTGTTGTGTGCACGTGCGTACGTGTGAGTATATCTATGTGTGACTGCCTGTGTGCATGTGCACAATGCGTGCATGCGTGTGTGTGCCTATGTGTGGCTGCCTGTGCGCATGTGCACGTGTGTGTGTGTGTGTGTGTGTGTGTACCTATGTGTGGCTGCCTTGCACACGTGCGTGTGTGCGTGTGAGAGAGAAAGAGAAAGAGAGAGAGAAGTCCTGTTAAAATATATTCTCTGTCGCATTATTGGTTTTAGTAAGTTATTCTTTTATCTTTATGATCATCTGGAGACAGTTGATAATCTGAAATAATAGTGAGCACTTAATGTAACCCATCGCTATGGTTAGTTTTAGCTCTGTCATTGACATTTAATTAATTTGGAGATTTTATAGCACAGCTTATTATTGAAGAAAGCCAAACGTATCAAAGCAAGGGTGTTTTTATAGATTTTAAATATAGATTTAAAAGTGACAGTAGAAATTAAAGCAGATAAAACAATTTTCAAATCAGAATTCTGGACAGACAAATTCACTCCTTCATTCAGCAAAGTCTTTAAAATATTTATTGAATAAAGTCGAATTTAGGATTTAGTCTCTGTAGATGTTTACTAAGCATGTGGCTTTGGTAGAAAAGCTGACCACAGTGAATCGGTGGCCACCAGGCGGTACTCTGAAATGCACCCAGTGTCTGTGGGGATGGGACTGTTGATGGGACGGTAATGGAGTCAGGTGTGATATTTCCAGGTTTGCCGGGCGGGAGTGCAGCGTTCCTTTGCTGTGACTGGAAGCGGGCAGATTCACGTGCTTGGCCAGGATTGGACTTAGTATCGGGTATTAAATTTAAATGTAAAGACATTGTGTAAACAATATCCTTCCGTCATGTTGAGCGGACATGAATTCTGTAAGTCAGACATCATCTTTATGATGATTGTGATAGCTAACCAATTCTGTGGCGTGCATGGGATAATCGTAACGCATACAGTAAAACCCATAAAAAAGGAAATGGCTAATGAGGGTACATTTACAATTATATCTAGATAATTTTACCCTAATGTCTTCATAAACTTCTTAAATGTAATGTTCACTCATTACCACCAACAGAACTAGATGTTCTATGGTTACGAAAGAATATATTTATTTAAAACATTGCTTTTATTTTGAAAAGCTTCTTAATTAATTTGATTAACAAATATGCTAATTTGGGGGAGCCTAGAGAAGATAATTGTTGAAATTTTGCAAATATGAACATCCTCTATAGCTACTGTGTTATTTCTGACTTCTTAATACAACTATGTTCTTGTCACACATTGCTGAAAGAGTAAAGATATCAAAACATGGATTTTTTTTGTTCTCTTTTCTTGTGAATTTATTGAAAACACGAAGTTCTTGTTACATGAAAATGTTAGCGGGTATACTGTTTCCCCAGACCAGTTAGGATAAAATCTCTCACTGGGCTGAAACCAGGCACTTGGGGAGGTGGCTGGGTTCATCTGAGGACCAATTTCTAGGAGTGCTGTGGCTGCCTGAAAGAACCTCTCTTCTGTCTTTACACTTGACCTGCCGCGAGAGGAATCAGAGGGAGAGCCGTGTGATTCTGTTCTATGAAAGGTAAATACTACCGACAGAAACGGGATCAGCCAGCTGGACCTTTCTCGGCGTCTCCAGTCCTATTTGGATCAATCCATGCCTTGCAGGTAATAAAGTTGGGTGGCAAAATCACAGAATACTTATATTTGCTTTGCTTTGGGGTTCAAACCTAGTCTTTAAAGCAGTCCCTAGTTCATCCCGTTCATACTTAAACTGTATTCGTACTTGTGATCATCTATCTCCGTCTTCCTGAGAACATGCTGGCGATTCCGTGCCCGTGATCATCTATCTCCGTCTTCCTGAGAACATGCTGGCGATTCCGTGCCCGTGATCATCTATCTCCGTCTTCCTGAGAACATGCTGGCGATTCCGTGCCCGTGCTATCCATCGGTCTTATCCATTCCCTGGGGACCTCTGCCAGTGAGGGAGTAGGGCACAGTTCAGGAAGGAACTTTCTAGCTGCCAAGAGGATGCCCTTGTGGCAGTATTGCCTTTGAACAGACCGAAAAGCACCGGGGCACACAAGCTCTATTGGTATTCACGCGGCACGTTTTTCTACCGTGTACATATGTCTATCTCTATCACAGCCTTGAACCACCATACAGAAAGCCACTTCTATCCGTTAACTTTCGGTAATGCAAGACAGTAGTGTATTAGTTATTAATTCTATTTTTATATCACGGATGAAATTTGAGGCAGGGATGGTAAGTATAACCGCTGGCGTCTATAGATGAGAAGTCATGGTCCCTGAACTAGCAAAAAGGAAAAGCTAAATTTGAACTCATAGCTGTCTGGATATACGCACAAGAGTATTTATTCAGTGACTTTGATTTTAATTTTGTTCTTAAATATTTAGCTAGATTCATAACCCTTTTATCACCACAAAAAATGTCTTTCCTCTGAAAATAAAGCATTAATAATTGATATGAAAGTGCAAAAGCAGACAGATGTATAAAATAAAAATAAAAAGGTACCACTAATTAGCATTTTGAATTATGTTTCCTTAGACATTGTGTGTAAGTGTACATGTCATCTTAATAAAAACTGATGCATTTTATTTAGTCATTGAATATTTTTCAAAACTAGGTTAAACAATAGAATTTTGGGAAATGAAGAAATTTCATTTATTACTTTCGTTAAAATCTTGGTTATTTTAATAACCCAAGACACCTTCCCTTCCTCACCTTAAAACACACACACAGACAGACAGACACACACACACAAACACAGACACATTCACAAACACAGACACACATACACATAGACACACAGAAAAAGAGAAAGAGACACACAGGTACATACACAGACACACACACACACTCATGGGCATGCACATGCCTGCACACACACACACAAACACACACAGATAAAGACACACACAGACACACACATGCATGGGCATACACATGCACACACGTGCACACACACACACACACAGAGTGCAGCTTGGCATCAGTTGAAGATACCTCTCTAAAAAAGAAACACACTGCCATTAGTCAGAAAATCTCTTCACTCTTGATGCTATTTCTGGTGATCTTTGGCCCATATAATTATAACATTCTGTCTTGGGTGTGATATATCATAATATATTTAGCTAATATCCTATTGTTATATTTTCTCTAATTTTGTTTTATTTTTGAAATGCAAACAGTACAGTGATAAAATTTATTATAAAGTTATTTAACTTTTTTCTTAGAAATTTCTAGAAGGAGTATGGTTGGATCAAGAGATACGTAGGATCTAAGGCATTTTCAGTTTTGAGATGAATTACCAAATAGTCCTAGGAAAACTTCCCAATTTAAGTTTCAACAGAGAATTTTTGAATGCTCAAATGTTTGTTGCAGAAAAATTGTCTTTTTAAAATTTCATCTCTGTCAATGCATTATGAAATTTTTTTTCTATTTTTACTTTCTAGAGAAATTTAATAACACAACTATTTTATTGTTTATTGTAGTCTCATCAAAATGTTTAAATGTGTATTTGTATTCCAAAGGATGTCAAGAAGAAATAGAAGGACTCATGGTTGGGGGTTTGGAAGGTATACAGCTCGTAAGAGAATTTGGATCTGTAGTATATGAGGAACCTATTACAACCAAACCCAGTGTTAAAAGAGGGGACGTCTTAAAAGGCTTTGCTGCATGGAAGATGCACAGATAAGCACATGGGGTGTTGTTCAACACCATTATCCAGGCAGGATACTCAAAGCCACAGCGAGACATGACTTCATACCAGTTAGGTGGGCTGCCGTGAAAAAGACCATAGCAAGGGCTAGATAGCACGTGCAGAACCGGGGGCCATTCTGCGCTGTACTGAGACTAGACAGAGGTACAGCTGCTTTGGAACACTGCTTGTTAATTCCTTGAAAATTACATGTACTAACCATATGATTCATAGCTTTATGTTAAAAGAAATGAAGATATGCCTACAAAAGGACACACGAATGTTCATAAAGTGTATTTTCAATAGATTTTGCATTAGTTTTCTTAAATATGTTTTAATCGAAATAGAATTACATCACTTCTTCCGCTTCCTTTCCTTCCTCTAGACTCCTCCAGGTATCAAAGGAGGAGGACAGTTTCACAGACATACAAGAAGGAACTTCAGCAAGCAAGTAGGGTGTCCCAGGTAGCGGGCAAATGAGTGCATTCGGCGATGACCATTTAAACCCTGCAAGTCTAAACATAGCAAGTCTGATTTTATTAAATATAACACAGTTTGCAGCAATAATAGAGAAGAGGGGATGAGCTAGGGAAGGGTACACGGAGTGTTTAGATGGGAGAAGTGGCGATGGGCATGTTGTAGATACAGGTGCTCATGTAAAAAAGTTCTCAAAAATTAAACCTACGAGACAAAACAAACCCAGGTAAAATCTTCAGCTGTTTAATCAGTCACGTGACTAGAGTGAGGGATGATTGATTATAACAAGCCAATCAGCAAACTGGCATGCCACTGATCCCGAGCCTCTGGCCACTGCCCTGTGTTGTATCAATGCCCTTGTGCCAACTGCTGTCTGGATGGGAGGTCACTGGCTTTACAGCAATGAGTGGAGGGTAGTCATGGTGACTTACACTGACAGCTATGGCTAGAAATTAACTCTGAATTGCCATGTGATATTGAATATATGAAGATACAGTAAATTTCAAGATATTTCTAGTACCAATCAGTTCAGTCACTAATATGTTTGCTATATTGAACAATAGTTTGGAGTCTGTTATAATAAATATCATTGATAGTTTTAGATAAGAGGAGATGGGGAAGAAATCAAAGAATTATTTTGTGCTTAGACTATGTTTTATCCTTTCTGTCATAGATGGCAAAGACACATATGTCTAGTGTTTAATCAATTTTTCATCAGCCTACAATGTATGTTACACATATCAGTTACATCAATTTTTCTTGAACATGTATGAAAGCATATAACTCAAGCAATGAATTCAATATGAAATGTTAACTAAAGTTTAAACTATTTTATGTACTTTTTGTAAGTTATTAAGTCATCTTACGTCATCCAGCTGAATGATTTACTTTATCAGAATACAATATATTTTAATGATTTTTAGTTTTGATATCTTTACATCATTTCTCCCTTCCCTTTCCTCCCTCAAAGCCCTCTCATAAACCTCTCCTTACTTCCTTTCAAATTCATGGTCTCTCCTTTTTATTAATTATTGTCACACACACACACATATACACACACTTAAACTCTTACTTATTCTTAAACACGTAAATACGACCTGTTCAGCCTATATCATGTTACTTGTATGTATGGTAAGTGAGTAATAGATTGGTGTCCTCCTCCCCGGGGAAGATGATTTCTTCTTCTCTCGGCATTTTCTGGTTGTCTGCAGCTCCGTATGCAGGGTTGAAACCTCATGAGCTTTTCCCATCCGCGTTTCCTTGGTGAAGTGTGAGGTATCTCACACTAACTTGTGGTATTAGGACAAATATTTAGAATGCAGCTCCAAGATTATGTTGGGGCAGTAACATGGCAGTTGAAGGTTCTCCTTCCAGATCTATGACATCACTAGCCCTACCTGGGCAGTTAGCCAGCTTTCCAGGACCAGGCATGGTTTCCCTCCTGTTGAATGGGTATTAAACCCTATTAGAGAGCTGATGGTTGCTTCTAATCATGCTATGGTAACAGGCATCATAGCTGGTTAGGACTGATGGGTCAGCCCCTCCTGTGGAAGCTTGCACGGCTCTTTCTAGCCAGTGAAAGCTAGGGCTCCTCATCAATGAAAGCTAGGGCTCCTTCTCGCCAATGAAAGCAAGTCCTCATGGAGGAAGGAGGTGTTTAGGTCCATCCAAGCTCAGGGGTATTGGGCCCTGGGTCTGAAGTGCATGGTATTTTCACCAATGGGTATTTACCTTCCACCTCTGTGAGGGCAACCATGGCCAATAGAAACAGCTTGTAGTGTTTTGGGGAGTCTCTTGGGCAGCCCTGACCAACAAATCATAAGAGGGCTTCTTCTCGCGCCTGCTGTTGGGGTTTTTGTTAGATGGTCTTTGGTTCTTGGAACATTGCCAGGCCAGATGGGAAAATTTCATTATATATATGCTTTTATCGAAATGCATGCATTGTTGATATTTTTAGTCAGATGGTAGATAGTATGATTCTGTGTGACTTTCCAGGCATCCTTACTGTTTTGTTCTCCTTCTTCTGTATTTATCTCTGTTTCCCCTCCCTAATGAGAGCCTCTCATTTCTCCACTTCCTCTTCAGATGGACCATACCCTGCTCTTTCCTTCCCCGCCGCTCTCCAGCCTGCAACGGTGCCCTTTTCCGTTCCTGGTTTCAGGGAGCTCTCAAGAGAGGAAGAAATAAGTTATATTACTTATAAATATCTCAGGAATTAAAGGGGAATTAGCATAAAAACGGAAGTTATTTTTGGGTGTGAGTTAAGATTAATTTAGTTCAGAAATGGCTTCTAGTTTTGGGCCATGGAATTTAGCGGGGAGAAGATGGTGAAATAAGAGACAGCAGCATTGAGTAGGACAAACCAGTGAAACCCGAAGTGGGTTCTCTGGAAAAGACCGATAGAATTCTAAGCTCCCTCCCAAACAGAGATGAGGGAAAACGAGAAGGCGCAAATTACCGATGCTGACTGAGGAAAAGGCATCATATTAGATTATACTAATATGAGGGGATAATAAGGCTAGGTTATGAAGACTCCGTGCCAATAAATTCTACAGCTCCAACAGGACAGAGCAAATTCCTTGAACGACACAGAATACCAAATCTGAAAGTAATTAAGAATCGAGAACCCAGAGTCGAATTACACATTACAGCTCTTCTCCGTTTTCAGAAACGTGATGTAATGAAGAAGGACAGAAAACCAATCAATCAGTGGTTGCCTGGGACCAGCTAAGGGCAACGAGGGACGCGCTGAGGGCTGATCAAGGCCTTCTAACCTTGGTTTGGGGATAATTTTATATGTCATATTGACATGAAAGCTTCAATTGTATACTTTACACATGCATGGTTTACCGCAGGGAGCTTTAACTCACCACAGCTCTTTCAATGCATAGTAAAGCCATATGGTGATAACACATTTTCAGTCACGAGCAATCATTTCTCCTGCCTTGTACCTTTGCAGTTTCATTGACGCTGGAGATGTTGCCTCTGTAGCGCTCGGGTTTTCTTTTATCTGGGAACCAGTGTATGTAGAGAGGTAGGCATCTAAAGTCTGCATAAGCTTTCTCTTTTGTATCGCGGCTTTATTACTTTTGCGTCTGCACACATTGGTGTGTGGAGACTCGTGGGCTCCCCTGCTCAAGAGCTGTCCTGATCTTGGGAACAGCAGAACAGCAGTTTACGGCCTCATCAGCACCACACAGCACCGTACCCTTTCCCCGTTTCCTCCACTCCCCTGACGTTGTTCATCTTCCTCCGTGCCCTAGGAGATTTTCTTATGTTCTTCTTTGAGACAAGTTCAATTAAATCTGTCGATTTTCATTTTAAATGTTCGGCCACAGTTTCACTTCTTGGCGTTTCTTTTACACCCTGTGTTTTGCTGTTTACTCTTGAAGTATTCCTGGCAGCATTTTAAACATGTAACTCTTTTGTGCGTCTTCTCCATACCCGGTGCTGGACCGAATGCAAAATTAAATCACAAAACAGTCACAGAGAGTCACGTTCTTATCCTTATTTTAGAAGAGGGAGCTGAGCCTAAAAGAGCATTTGGGCTCAGGATTATTGTGTGACAAGTCATCCCCAAATCCCAAACCCATCTATTTTATTCATAGGTATGCTGTAGAACTCCTATTTAGGTAGAAACTCAACCGGGTTCTCAGTTGACTGTCTACTATCAGGTGGAATTGTTTTAAGGTTAGAGACTGAAATCACGCAGAGACTTCTATCTCAGCCATGGCTGGTGGTGGATTCCAGGAAGCCTAAATCCCCTCTAGCCACATGGTACCTTTTCTACCACATTATATCCACTGAAGCAGCCCCATAATGGACTCCAGTTCTTTCAATCCTGAAATGGGAAGGTTCTGGAACAGATTTTAAAACCAAAAATATCGCTGTTAGCCATTTTTGGAAACTATTGTGTTCAATAGGCAAGGTAAGCTGTTTTCCTGACATTGCTTAATTGAAGCAGAATTTATTCATAAAAATAAGTTTTCTGTTTTGTGGATTATAAAGATGCTATCTAATATTTTCTTAAGTTTGAATTTTGACTTTCCATTCCTTTTGTGCTTCCTTGCGTGCTGGGGAGCAGCCTTGCATCCTGGTATATTACTTCATATTACAATGTGTTTTCTCAAGATCCATTCTGATGGGTTTGTGTCATTGTGATGTCTTGTCAAAACCTGTTTGATGCGGATGTATCCACGGGGACTCACACAGTTCAAATATGCACGGTCTCTACTTCTTCTGCGATGTCTTCATTTGCTGGAAAGAGAAGCTTTTTTTGATGAGAAGTGGTAAACACCACTCATCTGTGGGTATCGGGATAAGATTTAGACTATAGTAGGGATTATACTGGTCTAGCAAAGTGGAGGTCGTACATTCTTTTCCCCCTAAGGTCCATGACCTAACTAGCTCAGGGAAGTTGGCTAAGTTTACAGGACGCGGCATGATTTGCCCCTTGTGGAGTTGGGCCTAGGTCTGATTAGATAGCTGTTGGTAACACGTGAGTGCCATTTACTGCCCCTGCCTAGATATCTTTTCCTATTGGTTGCTGTTGTGGCTTATGGGAGTTGCAGCTGGTAAGGACTTAGTAACTGCTTCCCTCCCTTGGCAACCTGCAGAGCGGTTCCTGGTATGGGGCGGGGGGGGGGGGGAAGGGGAGGGCAGGGGGCTAGACCGCAGGAAAGAGGCTTTCAGGTCCGAGTCTCATCTTCAACCTCTGAGAGGCTACCAAGGGCAATGTCAGCAGTCTGCATTGTTGGGGACCACTCGAACTACTCTGACTAGCCATCAGAAAGATTCCTCATGACTGGCGCTGGGGGTTTGGTTAGCCTTTGGAAGCACTGTCATCTCAAGTGGTAGAACTTCCTTTAACACGCACACACATGCTTGTGTGCGCGCGCGCATGTGTGCTTGTGCATGCTTGTGCGTATGTGTGCATCTGTCTGTTTATCTGTATAGATGTATTAGCATCTATAGCTCAGGGAACATCTCAGAAGGGGATGCAGCAAGATGGAGAGCCGGAACCCCGGGAAATCCGTGCAAGTCTGTCCTAGAAATGTCTGTGTAAACAAGATCTGAACAATGGCAATATCAATAGGTGTGCTAACGTGGAAGGGGAGGAATGTATGGGTCCCACTCCTAGATGAAGAATTCCAGGCAGCAAATGACTCCCGAGACAGGGAGAGTTAGTCTTTCCCAGGGCTGAGACCTGCTATCGGTTGTCCAGTACAGAGTGGTCAACCCTGAAACCATATACACGCAAACAACAGAAATGGACTCAGAGTTTGTACTTACATATCTGTGCGTGTACATGCGTATGTGTGTAACAGTAATTAAAGAGTCTATTAATTTGAGAATGGGGCCATGAGAGGGACTAGAGAGAAGAAAGGGAAGGGGGAAATCAATGTAATTCTATTTTAATTAAAATGTATGAAAATAAAAATCATCACAACTGTTGTTTCTCAAGCAATTTTGTGAGCTTATTCTTGCTAGTTTTTCCTCCTCCACACTGAGCTTTGTAGAAGGTCATTTTAAAATTTAGTTGAAGAAGTAATTGCTCCTGGCTTAACTCTGATGTTACTCACTAGGTAATTATACCAACTCAGGGGGAGGAAGTCTCAAGGGATTCGGTTCCTACTAAAGAAACAACTGTGCCCTAATAAAAGGGAATGGTTTATCTGCTCTTTTAGATTTCATTTCTGCAACAGGGATTGCTTAGTGCTTTGTTTTGCAGCGTTATTATGCCATAAGGTGGATTTTACGACCTCCGACTCAGCTGTTGGGGAATTCAAGGCCTAACAGGTTTTAGAGGTTACACTCACGAGCTCTGAAACCGGCAAATGCTAACAGTTTTCTGTCAACAGCATAAGGGGACCAACATAGTCATGGAAAGCAGGTTTCAGCCATAGTGGATGGAAGCTGAAATTTAAGGTGGTTTCAAAGATGTCCCACTGTGCCTCCTTAAATGTTTTATCATGATGAGCCTGCTTTTGTATCTTGCTGCAATTCAGTATGAATGGACTTCTAGGCACTAAATTTCTAGATTTTTCAGAGGTCCTTGTTTGAAATAACATATAAATATTATACCTGTTGGAATAAATAGAAAATACACGCTAGAATGTATGGGGGAGATTCTGTTTATTGTCTGGTTTATTTGGTGTTGTTCCGCTGACACTCTGCACCTGTGTCTATCCACTCAAACAACTACGTCCCCACTGTATAATTGCTTCATAAAGCAAAGCGCCTAAATATTGAGATCTCTGGCTGCCAACGCAAACAAACACACAGCTCCCGGCACATAGCTGCTGTATAGCGTTTTTATCTGTCTTTTATATTTGCGACCACAAAATTTCTCTACAAGGAACTCGCGATTACTCGACAGGGGGCGAAAACAAGCTACCAACATGGGAAAACGTAACCATAGCTTTCGCGAGAACACTGGGCAGCGTCTCTCATCACTAAGGCACAGAATGAGATGCAGCTGAATGGAAAGGAGTGTTATTCAAAGTCCGTCTCTGGGGGACATTGTACCCGCTCCGCGGCGAGATGTTTCCTCGGTAGCTAATATTAAAATCCTATATTCTCAGGGCTCTCTTTGTCTTTTTCACGGAGATGATACACCCACGACAAGCCAGAGGTATAGTGGAGGTAATTGGATCTGGCAAGATAAAGGGTCCAGATCTGAGATTGCCTACATAGTATATCTTTCATCAGTATGTTCACAGAAACTGAATTATCAACCACCAAAATATAGAATCTTGTCAGACATGGGCAGGTGAGTACATCAATCATAGCACATGGGTTAAAACCTAAGTAATACGTTGAATTTGCAAGGATCTGGTTCCTTTCATTTTACCTCTTAATGCCGAAATGTCCATTGGCAGAGCATATGGAGACACATGGTCAGAGATCCCGACTCAGTTATTGTTATATCTTCAGATTATTGTTTTCTTTTTACCTGGCAGTCTTCATACACCGCTGCCATGACACATCAAGCACAGAAGTTCACTACAGTTAGAGCTAAGTTGCCTTCTATGCAGGAAGCCAGTGGTTTTATTCCTAGCACTACATAAGCCGGCCCAGTGGTGCACAGTCACAATCCCGGAAGTCCTAGGCCACCCTTGGACTAGACCAAATAGTGAATTTGAGACCAGCTTGAGATACACAAGATCTCATCTAAACAAACAAATAATAAATAAATGCCCAGACCCCTGAAAAAGTATTAAACTTCACTTATCAGCTACCATATATAGATGCTAACCTATGATCTTCGTTTCAGAGTTTGTGGCCTTGTACCGATTATGTTGCATTTTGACACTCAGGTACCATTCTCATCCCTAAATTTTAACTGGTTAATTCTTCTATAAGATGCATTCCATTTCTGAACCTGTTCTGTGAACCACATGTGACAGAGTAAGTCACTATCCAATGCGGAAGATAAAGAGGTTCATATTGAAGCTGTGTGTTCAGACACATCGAATCAGCCTTTTATTTTGCCTGTATTTTTTTTCTTTTGGTTGAAATACTGCTGTGGGGAAATGGTCTTTTATCCTGCCACTTGTATTATTTTTAATGAAATGCTGATTGGCCAGTAGCCAGGCACAAAGTAGAGGCAGGACAACAAGAATTATGGGAAGAGGACAGTTTCAGTCCAGAGTCTAGAGAGCAAGCAAGATGTGACAGCCTTGCCAAAAAAAGGTACCAAGCCATGTGGCTAACACAGATAAGAATTATGGGCTGATATAAGTTATAAGAGTTAATTAATAAGAAGCCTGAGCTACTGGGCCAATCAAACAGTTCATAATTAATGTAGACCTTGGTGTATTTCTTTGGGACTGAATGACTACCAAACTGGGTGGGACAGAAACCTTAGTCAACATCCTGCAGTGGATTTTCTCACTATCAATTAATCTCTCTGTGTACGTGGAGACTGTTCATTTCTCGGCCTCTCATATCCAAATAGTCACATAGAAACCATATTAATTACAACACTGTTTGGCCAATGATTCTATCATATTCCTAGATAGCTCTTACATCTTAAATTAACCCATTTCTATCAATCTGTGTATTGCCACAAGGCTGTTACCTACCAATAAGGTTCCTAAGGTTCCAGTGTGTCCTTCTCCTTTGGCAGCTACATAATGAGTCTAAAGTTTTATATCTATTTTTATCTTTTATCATACCTAAGGAAAACTATAATTATAATTATCTATTCTTCAACAACATTAAAGACCCCAGAAGGATATAATATTACCTAAGGAAACAGGAAGTGCATTGTAAGCAACTTCCAAAACTCTAGAATTGACAGAGACGTCTAGCTACCTGGATAGTCACTCAAAGTTCTTCTGTACCACTGGGGCATCCAATCTTCAGTCCACAGGCCCATAGTATCTGGCAGACTTTTCCATGAATCAGGAAATTTGAAAGACTGTCTCACCTATATTGGCAGTTTGTCGGTCACTTTCTTCTGTGTCCTGCAGAATGTCTGGCAGTTTCTTCTGCGAAGCAGGAACCCTGAAGGACCATCCTGTCTTTTGGAAAGTTCAGAAATCACTTGTCTGTGGGTCCTGCATGTCCAGTTCATACAGCATACCATCAAGCAGTCCAGGCAAGAGCAGTTTCTTGCCCAAATGGCTAGCCTTGTCACATTGAAGGCAAATTCCCTAATGAATTTCTTCAATGTCCATAAACCTCTCTGAAGTAATTGGTGCTGCCAGAAGCAGACATGTCTCACTGTGGGGAAAAAGCTAAGTTCTTAAAATATTTTAAATGTCATATTCTGTAGGTCTTTGAAAGCTTTAAAGATTATCTATCTAACTGAAATTTATCTCTGTATATCTATAAAACCTAACATGACTACAGTTTGACTATTATAAATGATTATCTATCAAACTGTAATTTTAAATTATACTAATGTATCATTTTTAACTGAGCTGTACAAACAATACCTTAAATAAGAGTAGAAATATACATATAACTCAATTGAGCTTAAATTTGTATCAATACACCAAAGTCCATATCAATGTAAAGTACTTATCTATATATCACATCCCTGTTTAAATGAAAATAAACATTTGAACAACTATTTTGGGAATTTGGGGATTGTTTTCTCCAAAATGCATCCTGCTGTTTGCTGGGCAAAGTATTTTTAGGGTTCACAGAGACCTTTCGGGGGTCTTGTTCCATCAAACCACAGTAGCCTGGAAGGAATCCACAGGTTCTTATCTTCTGTGGAAACAAAAGTAGAACCTCTTTTCCAAAGCAATATATCTTTAGACCCAAATTTTGAAGTCAAAATACCTTTATGTTGGTTTAACTTAGCAGCCCCCAGAATCAAATGCCTCTCTGTAGTCAAAAAACTCAAAGAAAACATAATAATAGATATAATCATAGTCTCTTCATAGTTACATGGCTTATTTTTCTTTAGCCCTTTAATCTATGGCTGCCTGTACTCTCATATTACTTTTACTGTCTCTTTAAAGACTTTGTTTTATTTTTAAAACCATTTACTTCTTTTTATAACTATCTCTATTCTTTTTCCCTTTTTCTCCCAAGCCCATGTACATTTTAAAACACACTATGACCCTTTCAGAGGCTTAATTCTTTCTAAATCTGTCTTTATTGTGTATCTGTAATCAATTTTTAACCAGGAGCACTTTTTTAAATTGCTAAGCAAGCATGGCTAAGACCAACTCCATGGTCCTTCCTGTTTGTTCCACCTAGTCCAACACGGCAGAGACATGTTCACCGCCTCCGCAAGCCATGCTCAGCACTCCAGTTTGAGGGGCACAGTGGGTCTATGTCATAGTTAAGTAACTAGTAGCACTCTGCTCACAAACCCCATTAAAGTGCAGGACTTCCCAAAAGATCCAGAGTTCATACTACCAGCATGAACCAGGAAGCCATTGTTTCTTAAAGGAGCCATGCCTCTGCTTGCAGCCCCCTCAAAAGAGATACGTAGTTAATGAGAATTACAGGTCAATAGTCATCCATGTTTGTCATACTTATAGTTAGACTAATCAGGTTCTTTAGATACATAGAGATTGTATTCTGCATAGATAGGTAATCTTCAAACAGTTCAAAGAACTATGGAATATGGCATTTAAATAACTTAGGATTCTATTGACGTGAGACACGATTGCTCCTGACAGCACCGATCTATTCCTGAGAGAATGTTGGGCACTGAAGACACTCCACTTGGAGCTTATTTTCTTCTTGACAAAACTGGCCATTGGGCAAGGAACTTCCCCTGTCTTGACAAAATGCATGGTGTCCAGACTGCACAAGCAGAATACAAGCAAGAAGATTGCCAAGCCTTGCAAAGACAGTCTAAGACTGTTTTTTTAAATTTTTCTGCCTCTGAAAACTGTCAGTTACTTTAGGCCTTAGCCAAAGTTGGTTGCCCCAACGTTGCAAATGAGACTCTGAATGATTGCCCAGGTAGCCGGTTGTCTTTACACCTTTTCGGAAGTAGCCACTCCAAGTCTTTAAGAAGTGTGTGACATGGTTTGATTTTCAGAACAATCAATTAATCAATTGATTCAATAATTTATTAAGGCACTATGATCCATCAAAATAGCCCTGCCCAAGTTCAAATTATTCCTTGACCAGTGAGCTTATGGGGAAGACAGAAAGCTAAGAAAGGCGATTGCTACACATCTTCTTGACAAGGTGTGTTCAGAAAAAGATAAAATAGGGAATGGTGGAGCACAAAGAACACAGGGTCAGGATGAGTCTCACTGGGTTCTCATCCTAGATCCAGGTTCTCATCCTAGATCCTCTTTTTACTGGAAAACGGAGTCTGCAAATCCATAAGACAAGAATTATAATAGCACACATCTCACAGGCCGTGGAGAAAGTAAGATGGGTGTCAGAATTTGGCACACGAGGGACCATGAAAGCGAATTTTTTTAACGTGATCACGGAGGAAGCACAGGACAACAACATCATGGGTGTTTTCTGAGCTAATTTAGAGAAATTCTGGGAAGAGATCTCACAATAAGAGGACCCAAGTGAGAACCTGAGGAAGAAGGATCAAATGGTCAGGGCTTGTTCTTGAAGTCCCTAGACCACAGTTGGCTTACAGGATTTGTTTATGAAAAACATCTAAATGTATAGCAATCTATTTGTTATTAGCAACAAAGAAAAAGCAACTTAATTTAAAAGTTGGCAAAACATCTGAATCGACATTTTAAAAAATGACAGTGGCGCACGGGGAAAGAGCTTACATCCATTTTGTATCAGGGAAATTAAAATTACACCCACACTCAGATATCATTTTGCAATTAAGAACATGGCTTATTCCCAGAAAATGGAAGTTAACAAATGCTGGTGAGATCGTGGACAGAACTGGAGCTGTCTGAGATCCCTCCTGGAAACTAAACTGTAGCAGCCTCTTGGGAAAACAGCCTGACACCTCATTGCAAGGTCAAGCAGGGTCACTAAGTGACCTGGCAACTCTCCCCCCAGTGATGGACCCAAGAGAAGTGAAAGTGTGTGAACGGCAGTTCACACACAGAATGCCATCTGCAGCAGGAACATATCCATGACACGCAAGAGTGGAAAGGAGCCAGTACTTGTTAATGTTCCATAAACCGCGTCAAGCAATATTCTGAAGATTTCTATTAAGGTGCTTCTGGACGAGATCGCATGTAAATTGGTAGACTGGGCGAAGCAGATTGTCTTTCACTTTTATGTGTGTGTGTGCGCGTGCATGCGTGTGTGTGTATGTGTGTATGTGTGTGTATGTATGTGTGTGTGCGTGTATGTGCATGTGTGTGTATGTGTGTGCGTGTGTGTATGTATCTGTGTGCGTGTGTGTGCATGTGTGTGTGCGTGTGTGTGTGTATGTATGTGTGCGTGTATGTATGTGTGCATGTGTGCACGTGTGCGTGTGCATGTGTATATGTATGTCTCTGTGTGTGCGTGTGCATGTGTGCGTGTGCATGTGTGTATGTATGTCTGTGTGTGTGCGTGTGTATGTGTGTGTGTGTGTTGCAATGAATAAGAGCTTAAATAACAAAAGCACGATTCTGTTGAATAAGGAGAATTCCAGATAGATTACCTTTCTAAGAGGGACCTCAAATTTCTTTCTGCCAGAAATGTGTATTTGCTTCGCTTATAGGTTGCTGGCCTCTGGAACTAACCCTCTGAGCCTTCAAAATCACCAGTTTGCTGCTTCACCCTGGAGATAGCAGGTCAGCCTCCATTATAGTACAAGCCAATTTATATGTATATATATATATATATATATATATATATATGTATATATTGAGAAACAGAGACAGAGGGCCCCACATACCCATTAACTTATGACTAAATAATACAGCAGAACTACTTCAGCTACAACAAGGAATGAATGACTAACAGATTCTTCAGCATAGGTAAACTCAAAAAAAAATAATTGTTCTAACTGAAAAAGTCAGACACAAAGGGACATACATTACAAGATTCTATTTCCATAAAATGCACTGAACGCGCTACCGCATAGACCTGAGAAGCAGGGCCGCTAGGGAACAGGGCAGGGGAGGAAACAAGGCATGGGTCAATAGTGAACGGATGTGGGATCTTTCGGAGGGAGATAAAAATGTTCTAAAATTAGGCCATGGTGGAACTGTATTCCCCATTGCTAAGCACATATAATTACTTTCTGAATATGCTCACAATTATCGTAAGTACTAGTTGTTTGAAAGGATGAATTGTCTGATATGTAGATTATGTTTTAATACAACATAAAAAATAAATTATAATTTTGAGCTTGTTTAGATAGTGAGGGGAGATTTAAAGAAGAAAGAAGGGGATGAGACAGAAAAACTAGCAATGGGCTGATCTGTTCACTGGTATTTCGGACCCAATATCCAAGTGAAGGGGTCACACTCAACAAAAGTAAGAAATACCTATTTCCTCCGCCGCAAACAGAGAAACAGGCACAGATACACATACGATGTCTGGTTTCTTGTCAAGAGTATGAGTAAATTGATATTTAGGTGGTTTCTACCTTTTATGTTAAATGATAGTTCAACGAGCCAGAGGCTTGGGGAGACTTGAGGCTATGTAGGTTGATTCCATACAGCGTGGACAGGAAGAAGGAACTGAGGTGTAGATTGTCCCCGGACGAGGGATCCATGAATGGTAGTTAAGCAGAATAGGAGGTACACAGAAACATGGTCGTAAAAGGGACACCATGTCTGTCTACAGAGGCGACGAGTTCTTGGACCTAGGCAATAGCTGTGAGGGAGAAGATGAAGAGCAGACAGCTTTGGAGGAGCTTTTAGGAGATGGAATTTAGGAGACCAGTATTTCGGACATGTGACTGAAGGAAGCAGGGGACAACAGAATGATTTAATGTCTCATTGTGAACAATTCCATGGTGTCTTATGTTTCTGTGGCAGGGACAAAAACCAAGACCGAAAGCAACCTGGGGAAGAGTTAGTTTACGCTTTTGGCTTGAAGTTCACCGTAAAGGGGAGGTGGAACATGAGCTAAATGCAGGGGTCTGGGGGCAGGGACTGAAGTAGAGGTCACGAGGAATGTTACTCCCCATGGCTTGCTCAGCCTTCTGTCTGCCTGGATGGTCTTACTAGGGGGTGGTACACCCCACAGTGAGCTGGGCGCTCCCATATCAATCAATCATTCATCAGGGAAATGCTCTACAGACTTGCCTGCGGGCTAAGCTGATAGAGGCATTTTTCCATTGAGGTTCCCTCTTCCCAGATGCCCCTGGGTGTGAGAAATGGATAACCAACCAACACACAGGGTGCTGTAGAAGGAATGAGTCTTGGCAAAAGAGTAAATTTTGCTTAGAAGCTTCAGGTTTTAGTGGAGAGATCCAGGTGGTAGTTACGCTAACGGGGATAAATTCTACGGCAGTAGAGATTGGACTTTGCGTGGGGCTGGAACAGATTTGATGGCTGGGAAGTGGATCCCAACAGGAAGGGCCTGAGAAACTTTCCGTGTAAGGAACCAGGTAAGTCACTGAGAGTGCAGGAGGGTGCCGAGTGGGGTAACAGCTAGAGCGGAGTCACAGCGTGGGAGATGCGGGTGGCTGCCTGACTGCTTGCTACCCGCCCAGAGTGGATGGACTCTTCTCTGAGGAGTTTTGAGGTGTGGTTATAGCAATTACAGAGTCACTGCGAAGACGACACCTGCGGTGTCCACGCGCAAGGCTCAGACCGATTCTTAAGGAAACCAGTTCCAGGGAGACTCGCGTCGCCAAGTGCGAGTTTGTGTTTGGGTGGAGTTCTTTCTAAACGCTGTGAGCATTCTAGTCTAGATAATTCTATGACAGTGGCGGATACGGAAGGGGCTTTATAGGAAGGGATGGTTAGCATATGTACCGGGCTCGACATTCTTGTAACACTGATTCCAGCTTCACAAGAAGGGGTGGTTAGCATATGTATGGGGCACGACGTTCTTCGGGCAATAACACTGATTCCAGCTGCGGAACCGCGCTGTGCTCTGGCTCCGTCTTCCTTCTGGTGAGACCAGCTTTGGGCTCACATAGCTATCTTCAGTGCAATGAAATGGCTGGGATCTAACGATAATAAAGACTGTAGTCTTTCTGCTGGGGGAGGGGGAGGAGGGCAGGAGGCTTTAGGTTAGCCCCTCTATTAGGCTCCTTCTAATAAAATCCTAATTCTCTCTTGAGTCTGGATCTCTAAGCTAACATTGAGTTTCACTTCTTCTGGGCTCTCTGACCTAGGCTAGGGTACTTTGTCCACTCTGACCTCAATTTGATGTCTAAAATAAAGTAGTAATTCTATTTACCCCCACAGTGTTACCACCTTAGAAAAATCTCAGCACATAATGCCCAGTTCAATCAATGTCTAGCATGTAGTAATAAATTTTCAGTATTTATAGAAATATTGCAATATTTAAAAGTAAATTGTTTTAGCCAGGTTAGATAATACATAGATATATGATATAGTCTCACTTATACACATTTAAACATTTCAAAAAGTAGAGAATTTGAAATATCAAACACAGGCCTTCAATGTGTGCATTCTGATTAGCGTCTAACAAAACAGCAATGCATTGGGTGGACTAAGAGTTTGGAAGGCTTATAAGCCAGAACTAGTCAAGAATTCACAAATTGACTTTTTAACCTAACATCCAGAAACGGTTTGGGGAAAGGATAAACCTTCCCGAGTTACAGGCCTGTGGGGAAAACTGGCCCATAATGCCCTGTTCCATTGAGTTCAGAGCAAAGTGATCCTTTAGCAATCCCCTCTCTGGGTCCGTGAGCCAATTTCCTTCCGGCCGCCCAGCATGGCTACCATGGCCAGGGACAGAAAGAGCAGGTTAGAGAGACTTGCTTGTTCCGTTTCTGTCTTGGCAGAACCTGTTAGATGATTGGAAACCCAGAATATTTTAGGAACGTAATGAAGGTAGGCATCTGAGTGGCTACCCTTGAACCTGCGTGTCCCATGATTGTGCAAACGGCCACGTTTGATACCACTTGCCATGGGGCAGAGTTAGGAACATGCAAGCAGGAAGCTTGCTGGAGTCAAGAGGGATACTCCTGTTATTCTGTTCCAGAAGTTCTCAGCGTGTGGGTCGTGACCCCTTTGGGGGTCAAATGACCCTTTCACAAGGGTGGCCTAAGATGATCAGAAAACACAGATATTTATGATTCCAAACAGTAGCAAAATCACAGGTATAAAGTAGCAACAAAAGCAATTTTAAGGTTGGGGTCACCACAACATGAGGAACTGTATTGAAGGATCCCAGCGTTAGGAGGGCGAGAGCCACCAGGTTTAATGGGAAAATGATGTAGGCTAACTATTGATTTTTCTCCTTTTGCTTTTCTTCACTTTCTGACAGACAGACTCTCTCCCCATGCCTGAATCACACAGCTCTTGCTCATTGCACTCCTCTGGAGGGTTCCCTTCCCCCGAGTCTTCGCAGGGAAACAGGAAAGATAGGGCTTCTGTCCACAAAGCATTCCGCTTAGCTGCGTGGTCACGGGAAATGTCACAGAATCTTTAGATTCATTCCCATGGCAACAGGCGGCTATCACCAGGGACACCACCGACTCTTCTCTGTGCGAAGGGCGTCTGCACTGTATGGTAGAGTCAAAGCCATCTTCTTGGCTAATATTTATTTTGGGATCCGTTGTGATGCGCTGTGATTGCACAGCTGACATTTATGGCCTGCTCCGGAGACAGGAAGGAAGACGATCAGTCCCTCTTCACCAAGGAAACAAACTGTGGGTTAGGCTAAGGAAGTTTGCGAGACTGCATCGTGGGAACCCTTTCTATGGCTCGGACAGGAATAGCTCAGGCGACAGAGAAAGACAAATCGGGCACTGGTATTGGGAACTAAGCGCACGCGCACAAACGTGTATACGCACACACACCGACAGAGAGGCACATCCACAACAAAGTAGAAGAGATGCAACAAGAAGCCCCTCTGGATGCCTGGCACCGCAGGCTTTGCGCCCAAGCATCTTGATGCTGAAATTCGCTGATGTTTGTTACCGAAGTGGAAGGCTTTGCGCTCAGCCATCTCGATGGTGAAATTCGCGGTGGAGATGAAGGCGGTAAGTAGTTGAGGCCTTTCCTCCGGGTGCCTGTGCTCGTGGGAGTTTAGCGAAGGTGGCTGTTCTGGGCACGGCTGTTTCCATGTCCTGGAACCCTGATTCTTTCGGCCCATTTCCTGTGACGTGACCTGAGGGCAGCGCACGATTAGAGACGTCACTAGAGGAACTCTCTCGAAGGAGGCCTGTCTCGTGAAACGGAGACAAACATTCAAAGCCACACAGAGGAGATACTTCCAAAGCAGTCCCTATGCTCCCCGTTCCCAGGGACTAGTCTGGGGAGGGTTAAGATTTGTAAAGATTGCCAGGAGGTTTCAGAGCCTGAACAAGCTATCCGCTTAATCAGTTTAGAGATCACTAGCTCTGAATTTGATTGATGTTTCCTTTCCCAGTCAGTGACCGCCTCAGCTTTAGTCGGGTCAGCCTTAGAAGCTTCTAAACTATCCAAGGTACCTCGCTCATATATGATCTCACTGTCTGACCAGAAGTAGCTCGTCAATATGAACATATTGCTTCTCCTCGTGCAAAAAGAGAAAAAGGTAAGTATCATGTACATCCTGGTAGCAGGCATATCACACACACACACACACACACACACACACACACCCTGAGAATGCCAAATTGAAGGTCAAGAACACAAGTTTGAAAATTTAAATGGTGGCGCGGGAGCATTTCTGACGTGCCCCCCAAAAGGTTTACTTGACGTGGAAGGGAAAGACGTTGCGAAGTCTGATTAATGAAGGAGATTGCTGCTCAGAGTGTCTCATGTATCCACTAATTCCAGATGGACAGGACTTGGGGGTGGGGACACTGTTCACGTTCACACTGTCCTGAAGCCGTTGTTTGGAGACTGGCAGGAGCCATCGGTGAGAAACCCCTGCCCCTGTATTCTGTGGGGTGCAGTAGAACGGAAAGAATTGTAACTGTGACAGAGGCGGCCCTTGGGGGACCCCCGGAGGATATGGCACATCTCCAAAACTTCTGAGGAACTCTAAGGGAGAAACAGAACTCGAGAGAGAGAGAGAGAGAGAGAGAGAGAGAGAGAGAGAGAGAGAGAGAGAGAGAGAGAGAGAGAGCTTTCCCCTCCAGGCAGCTGGTCACTCATGCGCAATAGGACACCAAGGATTTCTCTCTGTTTGTACTCATGTATTCAACAGGAAGTAATGTCCGTTTGGTCTTTTTAGCTGCTCAATGAGATTCCTAGGCCTCAAGAGAAAGCCATAGGCTTCTTGCTGAAGGAATTGATACCAATGTGTGACTTCGGCTGCCAGCAGAGTTGGAAGAATCTAGGAGAGGACCACCTTGTCCGTTACCTCACAAGATTCTCAGTAAAGAGAAACAACCCATAAAGGGGCATCACACTTCGTAGTTGTGGGCTGCATTTTCCGCAGTGGATGGTTCTGGACCACCTGGAGGGGAAGTGAAACCTTCTTTCCTGGAACACAAGAAGAAATCTGTTGCTATGCCCAGGGTGGAAGAGATATTTCTTAGCAGCAGCTGTGTGCCAGGAGTCAAACAGCAGAATTACCTTGGCTAATTAGAAACACCGAGTCTGATATGAGACCAAGAGTCCTTCAGACCTATGAGCCCAGGAAGGCATAATCTCGCTATTATCAGGGTTTGGTGGTGTCTAGGTATTTTGTAGAGAGAGACCCAGTGTCTATAGATGGTTTTGAAGACCTCAGATGTGTACCAGTTGTGCCCTTTCTCCACCCCACAATTGGAGACAACTGGTTGTCTGTATATTGCGATCCATTCTCTCCAAGCCTCTTGCTTAGCCTAACGATAAACTCGGTTTATTTTGTTGACAAGTCAGGCAGGCAGGTGTCTGTGTGTACCTGTCAGAGTGGCCTCAAGTCACTTGTGGCTAATGAACCTGCCCTAACTGGGCTGTTTGGAACATGTTTACCAGTGTGAGTTTCCTCATTCTGCCGCCTGCTCTTTCTGTCAGCTCAGAGGATGTCCTAAACTTTCCTCTACCTACGAATAAGTATAGGTTTACATTTGCCTGGGAGAGCGTTCTGTTTAATCTTTGTAGGCTCGAGCTAAACCAAATAACACCATTTGTGATGCTGGCCTTGGTTCTAGTAGTGCATGCTTTCCCAATGGTTCATTTAATGCCCTTATCAAGATTCCGAAATGCTGGTGACTATATCCTCTTCCCAATTAAAATGTATTCAGGGAAGGTGGTATTGAAAGGATTTGAACAATTTGCTTTGATCGTCTTCTGGGGACCTTGGAAGGCTTTGCTGAAGGTTTAATATTAAGGATGGCCGTGGCGACACTCCACAGGTATATTCCTGCCTTGTTTTCTGCTGTATTATAATATGTAGATGTGAAGACGCATGGCAGCTGTCAGGGTGTCTCTCGGGCTTCCACGGCCTCTGAAGACAATCCAGGAAATCGTACGCGAACCAGTGCTTTGCCTTTCTGTCTCTTGTCCTTATAGTTGAAAGGATCTGTAGGCTTCCTGTCTGGAATCCCTAGCTGGTGCTTCCTCTGTGACCCCAGAGACCTGCTACAAGCTCCCTGGTCCGTTTATCACTGTTGTTAATTCCCGTACTTCGGCAAGAATGTCTGTTTTGGACAAGTGAGACAAGCGTTGCGTTCGTGGACATCGATGTCACAGAAGCAGGCCCCAGCCGGGAGCAGATGTCCTTCTGAAAGCCAAACGCAGTTTGACTGGCACAGACTATGTTATACACATTGGCTTTTTCATCCGCACTTATTTTGGTTGAAGAAATGCTCTGAACGCTTCAAGGAACTAGGTGGATGGAGACATTTCTTAACCTCAGCAATCCGTCAGCATTTGGTACCTCCTTGTATAAAACGTTATTAAGACTCAAAGGCATTTTACTTTGAAATAGGAAATTGAAAAGGATTGAAAAGGATGAGTTTTGTTTTGTAGATAGTTAATATCCGATGCCCGATCAATTTTCTGTGAGGAGGACCATGGGACAGTGGAAAAATCCCAAGGTTGCTTCTTACACTGGCATTTCCCTTCTGCAGCCCTTGTAAGGTCCAGTAACCAAATTTTCCTTTATGTTCCTCCAAGGAGTTACCGACCCCTGATACAACCTCGTATAATGATAGTCACAAAGCCTGCTTGTTTCCAGTTCGTCTTCAGTACGTTTCTCTGGAAGGGAACACGGGTAACTTCCTTTTGCCCTCGAGGAAGCAGAGGCAGAGGCAGAGAAAGGGCCTTGACTGCCAGACCATCCGCTGAAGTTGCTTGGATTCTCAATCTGTCAGTCTCTCTTTTATGACTTTAGTACTGGGAACACACCATCCCCTTTCACGTGTGTTTAGTACCCAGGAATTCTGTCCAGAGGGATGTCTCGGGCTGGTGTGCAATGGGGAGCAGAAGGTTGCCCTCTCTCTGAAGGACGGAAAATAGGCGAACTTTAAAACATTTAAATCTGTTTACACAGTGGCAGGGTTCCTTGTGGGATTTTCATACTTCATTTTGCTGACTCTCCCCACAACCCTCTATACTTCTCCTCCTTCCTGATGCCCCTCCTCCTTCCTGATGCCCCTCCTCTTTTCCCTTCCACCTCCAGGGTTTTCCTTTTCATATCACAGGTGTTTCATTATTCTTCCCTCCCTTAAAGGCCCTTATAAAAGCTTTTCCTGAGTCCGTTCCTCGTTTCCTTACCTCTAGTCACATTCCTGCATACACACACATCTTGTGGAATATTATTTTAATGAGGCAAAGATGTGTTACATTTATGCAGCAGAATATTTCTTAACAATGTAAAGATGTATTACATTTGCTTATGCTGAATTTGTTTAATTAACTAAAGGTAGGTTGCTATTTCACCTTCCCTGCCTAATTGGTCTAATAAAAAGCAGAATGGCCAATAGTTAGGCAGAAGAGGGGCAGGTGGGGCTGGTTGGCACTAGCTATTGGGTTTTCCTTCATCAAAGCCCAACCAAGGATGCAGAAAATGCTGCCTTTAGTCCAGGACTTACTCTTTTTTTCTGATATCCACTGCTCCCTCAATGAGCTTAGATGGGATTAAGCCTGGAGACAAGTTGAGAATTGTGGGAAAATATACCATCCTCAACGTGGAAGTGAGAGGCAAAGTTCATGCTCATGAACTTAACAAAGGTTCGATTCAGAGCTCTTCTGCCACCTAGAGTGGACTTGAGACTTCCTGAAGACTCCCATGCAAATTAGACATATTGCTTCTACCAAAAGATGCAAAATGGCCTTAGTTTTTTTTAAACAAACCAAATGTTGCTAAAAGAAGCATACATATTAGTGTAAATATGTTTGGGATGCCCTCTGTACCTGTGAATATGTGTTGTTTTTATGGGTTGGTGACTAAAGCTGCTTTGGCCTATGGCAGGGTAGAATATAGCTAGGTGGGAAACCCAAGCAGAGATACAGGAGAAGAAGGGCAGATGGGAGTCATCAGCAGCTGCCCAAGGAGCAACATGCCAGAGTACCATCGGTAAGCCATGCATAGCTTAATAGAAATGGGTTGATTGAAGAGGTAAGAGCTAGCTAGTAATAAGCCTGAGCCGTCGGCCAAACATTTATAACTAATATTAACCCTCAGGATGGTTATTTTAAAAGCAGCCGTGGGAGTGGGCAGGACAAAAGGCCTCCATTTACAGATTAGAAAAAAAGAGACCGACAATCTTAAGGTGCTATAGGAGAAGAGAGGCTGCATATTTGCTTTGGGTAGGGGATGGCAGATGCATAGGTTGGAGAGGACAAAGGGAAGACAAAGGGGGTGAAGACCCCAGTTAGGCTGGGGTGGAGACAATGGAGAGCACAAAAAACCAAAGGCCCATTGTGCCAGTTTTTGCCCCACTGTCCATTGCCAGCACTGTTTACGCTTGTTCTCAAATGTCAGACATGAAACTTCTGTAAGTATTCCTTCTTCATTCAAGAAAAGGCACTTTGTTTACAAGGGTCAACGTTTGGGAAACTCCATGAACTTGATTCA
Source organism: Arvicola amphibius (assembly GCF_903992535.2). Classification (NCBI taxonomy): domain Eukaryota; kingdom Metazoa; phylum Chordata; class Mammalia; order Rodentia; family Cricetidae; genus Arvicola; species Arvicola amphibius. The sequence continues at coordinate 29,538,475 of NC_052064.1, forward strand.
TTGTATTTTTCCCCATGCCCTGCAAACACAATTAGTGGAAAACAAAGCATCCTTGCCCCATAAAGGAAAGCATCTGCCTACGATTCCTACAAATCTTCCAGACGTGGAGTCAGGAGTCGCTGGCTCCTATTCTGGATCCTGTAGTGTATGCACCTTTGCTCTTGATATTTGACGAGATCACACTGCTGCCGCCATGGCTCCCTGAGAGTCTCCTGTTAATCACAGCTTTGACAGCCCACGCTCCTCCTGCTGTGTCTGCCAATATCTAGCGCAAGCTCCTCGCACCTTAAATAGGATCCTCGGCCCCATGCTGGCTCTTTATCTTCAGTCCATTTCTTCCTACATTACACCTATCTAGTTTCCTACAACCAGACAGGAACGTCTGTCACTAATGCACAATCCTTGGCCTCCTCTTTCTGGGTACAATATGCAGTTTCTTCCTCGTGGGTCTAGCATGCGGTTTTACATTTGCTTTATTTCTTTTTTTCTTTTTTTTTTTTTTAATGTTTTAGCTAGCTCTGAAACTTATCACCTAAGCTCACCTCAGGAGGTGAAAAGGCTTGCAATACTTGGGCAGTACGTAAAAGGCACAGAAGAGAAATAGATCTGCTTTTAACTGGGGGACCCAATTATACTTTGTGTTACCCACCTAGAAAGTAGCCGAGAGACCATATTTACATTTAGCGTTCTGATTGTTTGGGCCTGTGAATTTTAATGACCAATGAGCACAGTCTAGCTCATTGACTATACATGGTTCAGGGGATGGACAGGACAGAATCTAGCCGTTAGCCTGTCCAGGGCCATTCCCAGGTGAAAGATATGACCCTCAGCTCTACGGCCTTATTTTAAGCACTGACGTCTAGGGACAGAGTGCAGTGGGCGGCAACGCTAGCAGCCATCAGGACACTCCAGAGTTCCCTCCAAGGTAACCAGGCTTTGCTGGGCTTTGGCCACAGTTTGACGATCCCTCTGTCCAGTTTTGTTCCTGACACTTTGCTTTTATAAGTATTCCCTTAATAAGCATTATGCATCTAGCGCCATGTCAGTATGGGTCTCCACAGCATGCAACACACAGCAGTGACAGACACTATGATTAAAAGAGAGTTGCCTAGGCTTCCCTCGGGGCTTCGGGGAGACGTCTGGGCAGGCAAATGGCAAGCGCTGCTGGCCCCTTCCAGGGTGGCCTGTGGCTCTGGTTCTGATGGCTACAGGAGTTCCGGGAAGAGAGGCTTTGCCTGCCTACGCATGCTCAGTGCATTTGGGGCTAAAGACGGATGCCCCAGCAGCCACTGTTCAGGCTTTTAATGATAGCTCCTTCCTATCAAGAAAGGAAAAGTAGAGCCAACGAGAGTTCTGGACGATGAACTCATGACAGTCTGGATTTTATGAGCTGCATCGTTATATAATTGGCAGGCAACGACCACAGTGACAATAATGAATGAACACAGCTTCCTTCTTCATGTGTAATATTTCCCTCTGCTGCCGCCCGTCTCCAGGCAGCATCTGCTTTGCTCTCTGTCGTGATAGATTATTTGCCATGGTCAATAACTTTAGCCAGTAAGGGCTGTTTCCGTCAGCCTTCTTACACTCTGCACAAGGGTTTCAATTCACATATGCTGCAAGTGTTAATTATTCAGCCCCTTTGTTCCCGCATATCCATCTATGGCACGGATTTACCACAGTGTGCAAAGAACCTATGAGTTGCTTCTTTGCAATCTTGAAGAAAGCTGTAATGAGTATTCACACGCAGGATGATTTTGTGTGCACAACCTGCACACATTTCTCTGGGGAAAGATCAGCAAATGTAGTAAGCACTTCAGGCTTTGGTGGGCGTCCACTTTCTGCTGCAATGCTTCGCCTCACTGCTGAAGTGTGAATGAATTGAATCAACGAACGTCTGCGTTCCCATCCAACCTCACTTTCAAAACGTTATGTCTTGCTCTCGGGTCAATATTTAGACATGGCATTCGGGGGCCCTGTAGCTTGTGCCCAGCTACCTGCAGAAGCAGTCACACTATTCTGGGGTCTCACTCATTAAAAGAGAGGTCTGCTGATCCTCCTCCACATCAGCACTTGAGACGGACAGCTCTTTAGCGTGCTGTTTGTACACGGAGCCATGGTAGAAGGTCCACGCTGATCTTTCACTGTGATTTAGTTTGAATCTGCAATTTTCTTCTGATTGCTATTCCTTCCCAGATTTATTTGCATTAACATGTAATGGTCAATGAAATACCTTTTCAAATTTTCGTCCATTTGAAATAATGGACTGCTTATTTTTTTGGTGTTGAGTTTTGAGCATTCTTCATTCTCAATAAAAATTCCTTTGTCAAATATGGCATTTGTGAATACTTTCCTCTCATTCTGCTCGACTTAAAAAAAGATTTATTATTTTTGTGTGTGTATGTGTGTGTGCATGTGTGTGCGTGTGTGTGCATATGTGTGTATGCATGTGTGTGTGTGTGTGTGTGTGTGTGTGTGTGTTCTTTCAGAGACCAGAAGAGGGCATGCCACCCTCTGGAGCTGGAGCTACAGGCAGTTGTGAGCTGCCCAGTGTCGGTGCTGGGAACTGGACTCAGGTCCTATGCAAGAGCACCAACCACTCAGCTGCTAAACTAAGCCATTTCTCGGCCCTGTTTGGCTCTTTTTTTTAAGATTTATTTTATTTATTATGTATACAGTGTTCTGTCTGTCTGTATGCTTGTTGGCCAGAAGATGGCATCAGAACTCATTACAGATGGTTGTGAGCCACCATGTGGTTGCTGGGAATTGAACTCAGGACCTTTGGAAGAGCAGTCAGTGCTCTTAACCTCTGAGCCATCTCTCTAGATCTCCCCCCCCCCCACTTGGCTCTTTATAATGAGTTACACAAAGGAAAAGCTCTAGGCTTTCATGGAGTTTATTATTTAAAATTTGTTCCTGACAGCGTTTTTGCCATTATGTGTTTAGCCAAAAGTCTCACGGCTTTCTCTGTATTTTCTTCTAAAATTAGATTTACATTTCACGTTTTGGTTTCTGATCAGGTTTTGAGTCACTTTCTGAATTAGAGGTAGAATTTAGATTGAAGGTCCAGAACCACCTGCTGGGAAGACCACCCTTCATCCACTGAAGTGCATTTGAATCCTCACAGAACGCTATTATATTTACAAAAGCCCACTACTGAAATTTTAATTATTCCCTTGATTGATGTGCCTATCTTTCCCCCAACATATTACTGCTGCTGCTGTGTTGGTTACTGGGGCTTCACAGTGAGTCTTACAATTACCTCATGACGATGATAATGTTTCATAGTTAAGTCACCTTTGATTTCTTTCATTGGCATCTCATGTGTATGTGTATATGTTTTCCACATAGAGACACAGCGTGTAAGCATTTTCATTATCATAAATTAATAACATATACTAATGAGTGTCATTATTTCCTCATATATGTGCACAAGGTCCTTTGGTCATTTTGGTCATACTCACTTCCCATCATCCTTTCTTGTTCTTCATACTGTGATAAACTCTTCCCCTTCCCAGCAAGGGGTTTTCTTTTCTTGTCTGTCTCTCTCTCTCTCTCTCTCTCTCTCTCTCTCTCTCTCTCTCTCTCTCTCTCTCTCTCTCTCTCTCTCTCTCTCTCATTCTGTGTGAGTGAGGCAGAACATGTCAGGGAAAATGCAAGTCAAATAATCCCACATTAGGTTCGAATAGGGTATACTAAGGTTTTTCTTTGTTAAAAGGGAAACTCACAGATGAAAACGAGAAAATAGGAATTGGGTCTGGCATCCAGGTTTGGCACGTGGGAAGAAGAGGGGCTGAGCAGGCAGGGCCATAACTTTTTGGTACCCCAAATCCATGCCCAGACTGGTCCAGCCTCACAAAGGCCATTGGCCGAAGCAAGTTCCCCATCACCTCCCCATTTTGTCTAAATAAGAGAGTTCCAAACCCAATACAAAACTATATACAATAAGAACAGATATCAAGTATAAAAATTAGAATTACAACCAGTATAAACAATATTAAGCAAGGAACATGTGATAATGTTTCAATAATCATTCTATCCTAAGGAGTCCAAGTCTTGTATTAGAAATGACTTGGCTAAATCATAAGAGGAAATTAACTATGACTGTCTAATCTTCAACCTCATTGAAGGCCTGAAAAGGGAGGTACTATTACTTGAGTAAGCAGGAAGTGCAATCAAGCAGTTTCCAAAATGTGCAGTAGATGGCAGAGACAACTGTCTACCTGGGCAATCACCCAAAGTCTCATTTGGCAATGTTGAAGCTACCAACTTTGGCTAAGGCCTAGAGTAACTGACAGACTATTTTCAGAGGCAGGAAAAAATTTCAAAACTGTCCTACCCTGTCTTGGCAGGGTTTGGCAGTCTTTTTTTTCTTGTATCCTGCTTTTCCAGTTCAGACACTGTACCTTTTGTCAGTGGTCAAGGCATAGGCAGTTCCTTGCCCAAAGGCTAGTCTTGCCAAGAAGAAAGCAAGTTCCAAGTGGAGTGTCTTCAGTGCTCAGCATTCTCTTGGGAATAATTCATTGCTACCACGAGCAATTGTGTCTCACATCAACAGAACCCTAAATTATTTTAATGCCATGTTCTACAGTTCTTTGCAGGGGTTGTAGATTGCCTATTTATGCAAAATACAATCTCTATGTATCTAAAAACCCTGATTAGTCTAAGTATGACAAACATGGATGATTATTGACCTATAATTCTTAATACCTATATAACTTAAAGAATAAGACTTCATATTGGAATATTAAACAATCTTTAAACAACTGTGAAGCAAATGAGGACAATGGCCTCAAAATGTAAACAATATATGAGTATCTTGATCAGAGGTAGAAATTTATAATTGCAATATGATAAATATATCCTAAAATTGTATCAATATACAAAGTGCCTTAAACAGAGGTAAAAGAATACATGCATACAAACTGACAAAGTAACTTTGCATAAGTGTACAAATACTGTAAACGGAAATAGGAACATATTCAATATAACAAATATAATTTGAATTTAATGACTATATGGGTCTATAAATCTATAACAATGTAAACTGCCTATACATAACAGCTCAGAAATGTTTACTCTATTACTCACTATTATTATTAGTATGAGTAAGCTCACACTAATCTACCTATTGTCCCATTCTATTTTCCCTCTTTTTAAAAACCTATCTCTAAGCCTACATAATTTTCACCCCAACCCCCAACCCTAAACCAGTTATAATCAACCCCTAAGTGATGTCCTTAACCCGGAGGACAACTTTGTTGGGTGAAAGGTCATCATTTTCTAGAATTACTTCCAGCTGTCATGGGGGTGATGTTCTTTCTATGGGATCCTGTGAAAGTAAAATGATGGTTAAGTTCCAAGATTACTGTCTGGTATAATTGCAAATAGTCTCTGAGCATTAGGTAGGGTCTTTCTGAAGTTCCAATTTGGAGTTCTGGCCAGAACGTTGTAAAAAAAAAAGTGCACCATTTCAGCTAACCAAGTTGGAACCATCTTGAGCAGCTGGTACTCAAAACAGGTCTTGTAGTAGTGCTATCAGCATGATGATGTCATATCAACCAGGTGGAGTCATTGTTGCGAGACCCCATCTTCTTCCTGGAAGCTTTGAAGATTACTGCAGGAAAATCTACTGTTCATTGTGAAAAACTTAATCAGTATTCATATAGACATATACTCAACAAAAGATACAATATAGACAAAATAGGTATAGAGAAAAGTAAAATTTTTCCTAAACTCTTTCTTCTTTCTGTCCCATACCAGATGGTTCTGACATGAGATAAACTGTGAATTTTTCTTTTTAACAACATGCCTTGATTTAGAGGATACCCATTGCCACCTCCAGATATATGAATTTTTACCCTCAGGTGACCTGACCTGTCCTCATAGGTCATATTCCTTTTGGCTTGCTTGGTGATTCTTTGAGGATAGTTATTTTTTCCTCTTTAGGCATCCAAACGTCCAAGGTCTCTTGACTTTTTGAAGAGTATTTTCCTGCAAAGACAAGAACAGAAATGGAACCAACCCTTATGAGGTTTCCTTATCACCTGTATGATTGCCACCTTTGTGGATGAGCTGTCATTTCTTTCTCAGGAGGTTTCTCTTTTTCAAATTGAATTTTTATTAATTTCGATGGTATCCACAACTTTTCTTCTCCTGTGGAAACAAGAGAGAAACCCTTTCCCCAAAATAGCACATCTCCTGGTTTCCATTGTGAGGTCAACACATTCTTGAAATACACTGGCTGATTTAATTCAGAAGCCTCTCTACTTCTGTTGTTCCTTTCTCATTAGCATTAAGAAAATTCAAAGTTAATAAAGCATTATGCAATTAACTATTTCTGGAGGCATTTTTCATCCCTTTCTATTTGTTTAACATATCCTTTATAGTTTGATTTGATCTGTTTATAACTGCCTGACCTGTGGAATTGTTTGATAGACCTGTAATATGCTTTATATTATAATAAGCAAACAACTGTTTCATTTTCTTAGAGACATATGCTTGACCACTATCTGTCTTTATGATGACCGTAACTTCTAATAAATATGTGATGATTGAATCAGCCTTTTCTGAACTCAAGGCAATTTTCTTGAAAACCTGAATAAGTGTCAATGGTGTGGTGTACATATTTTAATTTTCCAAATTCTGTAAAGTGGAACACATCCATCTGCTAGATTTTATTCCTTTGAGTACCCTTTGGGCTACTCCCTGCAGGTAGCAGTATTTGGTTATAGAAGGGGCAAGTAGGACATCTCTTTATAATCTCCTTAGCTTGTTGCCATGTAATAGACAACTCTTTCTTTAAACCTTTGCAGTTGACATGATGTTTCTTGTGAAATTCTGAGGCCTTCCACACACTTCCAATCAATAATTGCTCAATTTCTGTATTGCCTTGTGCTAGAGGACCTGGCAGACCCATATGGGATCGGATGTGTGTTATGTATATGGGACAAAGCCTATTCCTGATTATATCTTGAACCTGAATGAATAATGAAGTCAATTATCATGTATCATATATCTGTATCATGTGGTAAAATTCAGTGGTTTCAATATGCAAGACAACTCTTTCTGCATATTGCGAATCAGTAACTATATTGAGAGGTTCTTTAAAATTCCTTAGTACCCTGAGATTCACCTCCTCTTTAGAATAATGTTCAGTATATATTTTGAGATTTAAAACATACTTTTAATATATATATATATATAGTAAAGGGATTGCTATAGTTAAGCCAAATAACATATCTTTATCCTACCAAATTACCTTTTTAAAGTTAAGAGCAACTAAAACCTAGTGAACAAAAATTTATAGTAAACATAACTTTATTAACTATCATTGTCATGATACAAATCCTTACATCATTTCTCTATGTTTTTTTTCAGTCCACACACCAGTTACTTTGTGCATTTTGACTCTTGTTTTCCATTTAACACATTCCCTATTTGTGGTCACCGTTATTTTATTTTTCTCAATTTCTAAATAGTTGCCCTTTCTCCCTTTTTCCGTTCTAAGGTGAGAAGTATGTGTGAAATTGCGTAGCATGTCTCATGGTGTCCTCTGAGCCGCTAGAGTCATGGAAGATGGCAGGCTGTCCTCCCTGCTGAGACGGGACAGTGCTCACGCGTGTCTACGTCATTTCTAAAGGAAAGCTCTTTACACGTCCATCTATTGATGGACGACTTATTTATTCTTCCTCTCCCTCCATCATTGTGAATAAGGCATCAGTGGTCACAGGTGTATAGTCATCTCTCCTAACTGGGAATTCCAACTCCTTTGCATCTGTGCTAACAAGAGGGTCGGTGAGATGACATGCTGTTTTTATTTAGGGTTTGTTTAGGTTTATAAATGTTCAAAGGTTTCACTCTCGTGTTTCTGGTCTCTTATAGGTCACAGTTGACTTTTCCATTCCAGCTGAAGCATAAATTTTACGTAATGCTTATACCAAAGACTGCTCCCAAGAGGGCCGGGGTGTCTTCCCCGCACCGCTTGTACCTTGAGTCTTTTCGATGGCAGCCACCCTATCGGGTGTGGGATAAAATGTCATAGAGCTTTTAGTTTCTAGCTCCAACATGGCTAGTGTGCTGGCTACCAACTTGTCATGAGTGATGGTCCTACAAGGGAGGGGACTTCAATGGATAAACTGCCACCATAAGTTTGGACTGTAGGCAAGTCAGTGGGGGCTTTTATTAATTAGTGATATAAGAGGGCTCAGCTCATTATGGGCGGTGCCACTCCTGGGCAGCTGGCCTTGGGTTCTGTAAGAAAGCAGGATGAACAAGCCATAAGGGACGAGTCCGTAAGGCCTCTTCATGGCCTCTGCATCAACTCCTGCTTCTGGGTTCCTGGCCTGTTTGAATCGCTGCCTTGACTTCCCTCAATGGACTCTGATTAAGGATGTATAACTCAAACAAACCCATTCCTCCCCAGGTTGCTTTGGTTCATGGTGTTTCACCACAGGGATACTCACCCTAACTAAGTCAGAGACTGGTCGTAGGAAAGCAGAGTTTGTTGTGGTCGCCTGGACTATGTTTGGGAGGATTCTGGGAGGACTTGGGAACTTTGAGTTAGAAAAGCCACTGAGTATTCAAAGCTTGGGGAACGGTCCTGTGGGAGCTTGGAAGAGAAGAACGTTGAGAAAAATTTAGACAACAGAGGCCTGGCTTGTGGAGTTCCAGAAGGAACTTTGAGAGTCACTTTTAAGTCACTCTGTCGGAGGCATTGTCTATTTCAAACTGAATCTGTGGTTCTCCGCCGGGGCTGAAGAATCAGCTGTAACTTGTAAGAGATCAGAAACACTAGAACGAAGCCTTTGCTGTTGTTGACGCAATCAATGCTGGTCGGCTGTAGCTGAGCCATTAGCGGCGGCTAAGAAGCGATCAACATCACTGAGCTGAAATCTTAGGGGAAGTGTTCCTCAGAGACAATGCACATAAGTTGTGTTCTAGAGGTGGCCTGCGTTTCACCCCATGCTGGTTGTACCTCATGATGAGAACGTGGTCATGTGTTAGCGTCTCGCAGGTGGTCCTGGTTTGGAAAGCATGAAGGGTCATGGAGAGCGGCCGAGGCTTAGCTCTGTGAGAAGTCAGGCAATGCCATGGTGAAGATGCATCCAAAATGTCAGTGAAAAACAGCATTGAAGGGGTCCTGGGAAGAAGTTGGGGATGACACCATGGGGCAGACACAGAGTCCTTGAAGAGAGCCCAGGAGAGGCTATTGGTGATGGTGCAGCCCAGTTGCAGCAGAAGGACCCCAGCATTTTGAAGATGTCAGTACCGTGGGGCTTTAGGACTTTAAACGTGCATACATTTGGTTTCTTGAAACTGGCTTCCAGTTCATCAATGTTCTGTTCTTTGGTTTTTCTCCATGTTTTCGGTGGTGTCAGTGGCTGTGTATTCTTAGTCACTAGTCTTTTCCCTGAAATGTCTAAACTGTTGTTAATCCTATCCCAAGTGTTTGTCATCCCAGACTTTAAAATTTAAATCGGGCATTCTTTGTCTATTTCCTACTTATTTAACCCTCCTGTAACTTACCGAGCAGTGGGGTATGGTCCCAATTACATCTACAGTACTGTTATAATAAACATAACACATGGCTTTATGACATTGCTAATTTGGGACTTTTCTTTTGGAGACAGAATCTCTTGTATTCTAAATGGGTCTCAAACTCCCTGTAGAGCCAAGGCTGTCCTTGAACTTCCCAAATGCTGGCATTACAGCTGTGTGCCACATGAATTTGTCATCTCATTATGTCTGGTCCCTTTTTGGTTCTGTATTTGTTCGGCAACAATGGATTAGCTGCAGGGCATTGCATATTATATTCCAGTGGATACTAGTATTTTTTATTTCTTAATATGTTCTGAAATATTGTACAGTATAATTAAATTTCTTATAAATATAATACTATTTTGTGCCTGGCCCTCAACCTTGATTAAAATGTTTAACCAAGAGATTTCTTCATTTTCTAACCAATTCTCCATACATTACGAGACTTTCTGCTTTGGCTGGGAAGAGTTGGAGACTGTTCTTGATGCTCTGCCGTCTCTGGTCACGCATTCCATCGGGGTTTTCAAGCCACCACCCAGCCCAGGCTTTATGTAGTTTCCGCTCACGTGTTCAGGTGTCTGTGCAGGTGTCTAGATGTGTGCCCGCAGAGGGCCACCTTGCGGATCCCTGGCTCCCATGAGGAGCCTTAGCTGGGCACTCAATGGAAGGTGTTCTCCAGGTTTCTGGGTTTCATGTAGATACTTAGTTGAGTCCTTCAAGGGGGACTACCCTACAGGTCAGCAGATTCCTCTACGTATGTGACTACTATGTTTCTGCTACTCTGTTCCATGAACTGTGGCCGGCTCCTTCACCTTGGAGGTTGGAGATCAACACTAGGTCTTTAGACCACAGAGTTTTGGTTTTGAGTTTCGGCTTCACGGGTTAAGACATTCTCTTCTTATGTATTTTCTGTTTCTTTGGGGGTACTGATTGCTGTTGCTTTGTGTTCCATTCTTTTGATCATTCATTCATTCATTCATTCATTCATCTAAGTGTTTCATGCCAGAGAGTGGCTCTTGTTTCTATTTTCTCATATTGACTAAAAATGAGTTAAATATCTGTGCTCTTTCTGCTTTTTCCTTTGTTCTCAAGTCTTGGCTCCTGCCGTTCTTTGGTACAGAATTGGAAGGACGTTTTAGAAAGAACCTGTGACCTATGCACCATGGGAGTGTGTGTTGGGTTGAGACGTATGACCTAAGCCCTCCTGGGTTTACTCTTTGGTTTCATGTTATAGGTTATTATCTTGGTGTTTATGTCTATCCAAAGGTTGTTGGGTTCTGTTCCTGCCCAGCCTGGCACAGGTGTGCTCCTATCAACACACCCTTGGGGAAAGCAGGTTCCTGTCACCTGGCTTGCATATGGATTGATTGATTTATATTCGCGGTGTGAGACTCTATTTTAATGTACATATTTAAATATGTTTGCTATTTGGAATGGCTTGAGCACACCCTGAAATCTTGACAAATTTGGCCCACTCCATAAAGAGCTAAAATGATGTAGAAAACATGGCAATTCTTCCTCTGGTGTAAGAGGAGCAGATCCTGGGCTCTGTCTCCCTGGGTGATGACAGATTACACCTCTTCCTTCTCCCGCTGTCCAGTTGAGGTCTACATGTAATAGACACCGTATAGCACGGAGGTCCAGGGTGATGGCCATTCTGCCATAACATTGTTCTAACCTCTTCAGGTCAGGGCATAAGATGCCCATGAGTTAAGAGGCAACATTGTCACAAGCATTGCAGTGACGTGAGACCCAGTGAAAGAAAAGTTAACTCACAGGATGCGTAAGAACATCAGTGCATTAGTTCCGTAGAGCAGGTAGAAGAGAGAACCTTAGCCTGGGGATTCCACAGACACTTTTCCACAATCTAGAGATCGGAAGTCAAAGATGAAAACGCCAATGCCCGGTTTCTGAGGCAGCTTTCTTTGGCTCAGAGATAGCTATCTTCCTTTTGGATACTCTGTGGAATGTTTTTCTGTGTATATCGATCTTTCTATCTTGTAAAGATACTAATCAGACTAGATTAGGGGCTGTGCTAATGGCCTCACCTTAATCGCTGCTGTGAAGGACTTGTCTCTAAGAGGCGACGTTCTAAGGTGCTGTGTTAGAGTTTTAATATATGAACTTTAGGGGGGGTGCAGTTTAGTCTCTAGCCAGAACAGTGGCCATTGTGATTGTGTCAGAGAGGCACAGGGGAAGTCATATTTTTCATCTCATTTTGTGTTATATTTGAAAATATTTTAGCGTCGAAGTGTTCCAAGTAGAAAGATATAGGAACTCCAGCTAACTGGTGAGAAATTCCACTCAAACCATATCTCTCTGGGTCATTCCTCATTGTAAATGTCATGTTCAGCATGTGCTCATTGCCGTCACCTGTGCCAATGACATGTTCAGCACACGCTCACCACCATTACCTGTGCCAATGACATGTTCAGCACACGCTCACCACCATCACCTGTGCCAGTGACATGTTCAGCACACGCTCACCACCGTCACCTGTGCCAATGACATGTTCAGCACACGCTCACCACCGTCACCTGTGCCAATGACATGTTCAGCACACGCTCACCACCGTCACCTGTGCCAATGACATGTTCAGCACACGCTCACCACCGTCACCTGTGCCAATGACATGTTCAGCACACGCTCACCACCGTCACCTGTGCCAGTGACATGTTCAGCACACGCTCATCGCCGTCACCTGTGCCAGTGACATGTTCACCACACGCTCACCACCGTCACCTTTGTTAATCTAGGTGCATGCGATACGAGCAATCTGCTCGTCCCACGTCTGTTGTTGGATTTTCGTTTACTCCAGCCACACGCTGGAATGCCAAAATGCTGTTATTGGTTCCTTTTGACTCCTTTGCTCCAGTTCTTTGCCTCGTTTGGCTTTTTCTCTTTTGTGGGCCACCAGCCATCCAGCTCGCCAGTAAACACACACAGGCAGAGGCTTATTATTACTTATAAGTGCCCAGTCTTATCTCGACTTGTTTCTACCCAATGTTTCTTTAACTTAAATTATTCCGACTACCTTTTGCCTCTGGGCTTTTTCCTTTTCTTCTGCGTATCTTTCTTTCACTCCTACTCTCTGACTGGCTGGGTGACTGGGTGGCCCCTGATGTCTCCTCTCCTTGTTCTCTCTTGCTCCTTCTTTTTTCTAGATTTCTCCTTCCATTTATTCTCTCTGCCTGCCAGCCACGCCTATCCTTGCTCCTGTCTCGGTATTGACCGACCGTTCAGCTCTTTATTAGCCCATCAGGTGTTTTAGACAGGCAAAGACCCACAGCTTCACAGAGTTAAACAAATGCAGCGTAAACAAAAGCCACACATCTTTGCATCATTAAACAAATGCTCCACAGCATAAACAAAAGTAACACACCTTAAAATAATATTCTACGACACACGTCTTCACCCACTGCAAGCAAGATGAGATCTCACGGCGCCAGTGAGGGTGGCTGGTGCGTCAAGTACGGAAAAGGAACTACACATATTCTTTCCCGCCTCTTCCATCTAAACTCTCAGGAGACATGGAGATTGGCTGATGTATCGCTATGAGCTAAAAACCCAGGGACCACTTAGCATGACCAAAGTTCTAACTGAGATTCTGTGCTAAGCCTACTGGTGATTGTCTGGAGCGGAACACTTCTCAAAGAGCAGCCCTGAAGGCATGCTACAGGGACATAAAAGACAAAGAACACACACAGAAAGAAAGAAAGAAAGAAAGAAAGAAAGAAAGAAAGAAAGAAAGAAAGAAAGAAAGAAAGAAAGAAAGAAAAAGAAAGAAAGGGAGGAAGGAAGGAAGGAAGGAAGAGAAAGAAAGAGAGAAAGAAAGAAAGGAAGGAAGGAAGGAAGAAAGAAAGAAAGAAAGAACCTACATCCTGGTTGGCAGTTGCAGAGGAAGCAAGCAAGCAGTTTAACAAGAGCCAAGAACAAGCCCTTAGCCAGGGCATTTCGACCCTGTGTTTCTAGAACAGAGGGAACAGGGTAGGGTGCTTCTCCATGGAACTTTTCAGGGCAGGGGTAGAAACCAAAGATCACTTCAGCTGAGACAAGATGGAGAAGCCTTTACCCTGTTACATTATCCCCAGGATAGGAGCAAGAACGAGACTTGGGTCTTGACTCGTCCCAACCACCCCCGTCAGGGTGCTGTTGGCCTTAGGCACTCTGGGCAGGTGTGTCTGGCTGCAGCTCTGGAGGTGTTCCCCGTACAGCCGTTCCTCTGTGCTGCAGCTGCAGCTTTCTTTGGGTGTTTCAGGAAACGGTGGTTGAATGATGATCCCCGCGGAAGGGACCACTTTTAAAGGGCTGTTAGTTTTTGCTAAACACTGCTGCTTCGAAATGGCATTTTAATCTATCACTACCAAAGCATCCTTTCATGTGTAGCTGATAGTGCTGAATTTCTGGGGTGCTGGGCCTTTGGACGTTTTTATCTTCTTGGAAAGATTGAATTTCTTAAATGGACACGGAGGACGATTTTATGCTATGGAGTGGATTTCGCTTCTTAAGGCAATAAGCGCTTTCATCATCTCTATTGTTAGAAATACTGCTTTCTGGGGTCTATTAATTATCCTGCTATGAGCTGAAACACTCTTTGTTTCTCGCGGAGGGTGGGCGATAAATAAGGAAAATCTTCTGTGAACTTTTTACCTTCGAATCTTTCCTCAATATTCTTAAGTTCAAGGGATTGTTTAATGTGCTGTGGCCAGACATAATGATTTTCTTCTTTGCGGGCTAGAATTCTAAATTACCCTTTTCTCAAATGCCATGTGCAGCGGGGTCTGGGGAAGGCAAATGAAAGCTGTTCTTCTCTGTTCTTCTCTCCCTTGTCCTGGCTCCTTCTGCACAGCACTGCAGCCCAAGAGCGAGACTCGGAGACATCCTGGATGCTGAGCTGTGTGGTCCCTCATCAGTTAGCTCTCTCTCTCTCTCTCTCTCTCTCTTTCTCTCTCTCTCTCTCTCTGTGTGTGTGTGTGTGCGTGTGTGTGTGTGTGTCTGTGTGTCTCTGTGTGTGTTGGGTTGGGTTGGGGGGAAGGAGGAATAGTTCAATTAGTTCAAGTGGTTCTAGATCATTGGAATGAGCTAGCTGGACTATGCTAGAAGAAGTCACTAAGTTTGATTAACCCTTTCTTAACTAGTGACATTCCAACCTCACCTTTCTCTCAGAAAACTGTTACTATTTAACAAGCTTCTTTAAGAGAAGTAGAGAAATTCAAGGGTTCTTTTGGGGTTGAGTGAACCCTATGTTTGTTTTGCTCTCACCAGTGGTGACCCCCAGTCACAAATATTTGGAGAACAAAACCTAGCTGGAGAACTCATTACCTCTCACCTCATTCAGGAATAGGGGGGACTATACTAGCACCTACAGTACAGGGACACACAGGTTGTTTTAGGGTTTTTAGAGTGATAGAAGAGTGGGGAGATAATGATATCTCACAAACATGGGTCACTGAAGCCACAACTTTAGCCATGCTGGGATGGCAAGTGCAGGTAAACCAGATCTAAGAAGGGGAAAACTGCAACTCTTGGTTGTGCCCTATATTTTTCTTCTTTGATTATTAGCAAGATTTTGAGGAAAGGTGGGAATGAGAAGGACCAAATGGAAAGGTGCCAGCAGAAAGGTTATTTCAGGGTCATGCTTAGAGATTCAAGAAGGAGTGAATACATGAAGTGTAATAAAACTACGCAGTGAGCCCAAACCCGTCTCTCTGCCAGATCTAGTCCAACTGTAGAGTTTCTCAGACAAAGGCAGGAAGCTTGCTTCTACATGATCACATCTCTGGTTTAAGTAACGAAAATATTTTGCTGTTTATTGTTCACACTTAGTTAATTGCTACAATGAAAAGCCCTTAAGTGTTTAATGTAGACTGAGGTAGAACGTCAACAATATTGTGCTGGCCTGGGATATTTAACTGAGTTACAAGTTATGGAATTTTGCAGCGGTAATATGACTCCAGCTGTTATTTGACGTGGGAGTCCCCTCTGTATGCTGTGAATACCAACTGGCTAATAGAGAAGCTGCTTTGGACATATTGCAGTGCAGAATAGGGCAAGGTGGGAGTTCCAAGCAGATAGAGGAGAGAGTAGGCAGAGTTAGAGAGACGCCACGTAGCCACTGGAGGAGAGAAAGACACCTGTGCCGGTACTGGTAAACCTTGAGCCTCATGGTAAAATATAAAATAATAGAAATGGGTTATTTTAAGATGTAAGAGCTAGCTGGAAATGTGCTTAAGCTATTGGCCAAACAGTGTTGTAATTAATATAGTTTCTGTGTGGCTATTTCAGGCCTGGGAAGCCAGGAAATGAACGAGCAGACTCTGCCAACTGTTATTCATGCTACCAGGCATCAGCAGATGGAATCATAAAGTTTATAATATGTGCAAAGAACAGA
This sequence comes from Arvicola amphibius, assembly GCF_903992535.2. Taxonomy (NCBI): domain Eukaryota; kingdom Metazoa; phylum Chordata; class Mammalia; order Rodentia; family Cricetidae; genus Arvicola; species Arvicola amphibius. Next base: position 29,554,406 of record NC_052064.1, read on the forward strand.
ACTGGTCAGCTGTGAAGTAGACAGAGTGTAAGAAGACATGAGACTGGACAGGACTGGAGAGATACTCAAGGGATAGGAGCCAAGCTGAAATGTTTGAACTTTGTCCTTAGGATCACTGGGAGAATAGTAAGTAGGTCATGCTTAGTTTTCCATGATCAAACTGACTGAACTGTGGATAATGGGCTGGAAGTTCCAGAATATAATCAGGGGGTCTTCTTTGTGGCCATTGTTCCATTGTTTCAACCGACCGTGCATGACGTCTGATATAGGAAAGGGAGGCTCAAGACCCACACATTTCCTTTGGGTAGGAAAGCAAACTAGGTCTTCGCGGAGCCTCATCTGAACCGAAAGACAAACTTTCTCCATGTTTGAGTTTGACAAAGCTACAGAAGCGATGATATTAGTATATGTATTCTAGCTTTTCTCTGCATTAATTGCAGAGGCCATGGATTAGCACTGCTTACCGACTTGCTCCCCAAGGCTTGTTTGGTTTTCTTTCTTACATCACTCCAGGGCTATCTCTTCAGGGATGGGACTGCCAACAATGCATCGGGCCCTTTCATACCAATCACTGGTTAAGAAGATGCCCCATAGACTTGCCTATAGGGCAATGTGACAGAGACATTTTCTCAGTTGATGTTGCCTCTTTCTTTTTTTTTTTTTTTTTTTTTTTTTTTTTTTTTTGGTTTTTCGAGACAGGGTTTCTCTTGTTGCCTCTTTCTGAATGACCCTCACTTATATTAATGTGACAAAAAAAAAACTATCCAGCCCAGAACATGCCACATAAGTTGACACATGTAAAAGATACTGGAATAGTGGTTTTAAATTTTATATATTCATGAATAATATTTCAAAGTATAGCAAATTTGTTGTACTGAACAGTAAGGTTCATTTGTTAGCTTTGCAAGAATTAGATTATCATTTAGAAAAATCTTGTCTCTGTGGGTCCTACACAATCCTTACATTGGTATACTTGAGACAATCACCTACATCACATTTAAAATTTTTCATTTGAATTAAATATATTGAATTTATAACAACTTATACATGATCAAACATGAATGAATATTATTAAAAGAAAAATTAACTAATTTAGTTTAACAACTTAAAGCATATGAATTACGTGGCATTGACTTGAAGAGAGGTGCCAAGAACTCTACTCTTTCAATCAGGCAGGAAACAGAACAGGGCAGAAGCTCCTGGCTTCCCATAGCTAAGCATTTGTCTTGTTTGGACATGGTTTGTTCAGTTAACTGCCTATGATGGTGGAGAACTGGCTTTTTGTATTCTTAGATTTTCTGGTCATCTGTTTATATCTATGACTGTAAGTGATTTAAATACCTTTTTAAAAAATGTTTTTATTTTAGTTACAATACATTATTTCCCCTTCTCTTTTCTTCCCCAACTCCTCCCATTTCCCACCATCATTATCCTACTTCCTCTCTAATTTATGGCCACTTAATGATTTGAATATAGCTTGCTTAGTCCTTTTAGTAATGCTTATATCTATATGACTTCTGGGCTGAAGACTTCCTATTGGATAAGAAATTAAGGGACTAAACCTTGGGAAAGGGTATTTCCCCCTTTCTCAAGCTTGCTTTGGTTACCAGTAGTTCCTTGTCTAGGGCTGCCCTTCCCCCCCAGCCCCACCCCTGTTCCCCATGAGATTCTTCTCTTTCACATTAGCATAGCCAATGGTGTTGTAAGTGCTCAGGTATTGTTTAAGCAGCCATACTGTGTGTGGGGGGAGGGTTATCATTACTTGTAAGAGGCCGCTTGTTTGTTCCTGGCTGCTCAGCCCTGAAATAATCACACAGAAATCATATTATTTGCAATACTGTTCGGCCAATAGCTTAAGCGTAATTCTGGCTGACTCATATCTTAAATTAAGCCATCTCCACTAATCTGTGTATCACCATGTGACTGCGGCTTACGGGCAAAGTTTTGGGATGTCTGTCTCTGGTGGCTGTTCACGGCTTCTCCTGACTCTGCCTTCTTTCTCCCAGCATTCAGTTTAGTTTTCCCTGCCTAGCTCTGTTCTTCCCTGCTCTGCTATAGGCTGAAAAGCAGTTTCTTTATTAACTAATGGTATTCACAGCATACAGAGGGGAATTCACAGCCCACATCAATCATGGGTGCAACTTCCTTGTTACTTGTTTGTTTGTTTACGTTTTTTTAAAATAAAGAACACGTCTGAAATTTGTATGTCCTCTTTGCACAGGGGCCATGCTCATCATCCTCATAGTCTTCCACTTTTAGTATATGTACTGCCGAGAGGATTTCCCTGTCGTTTCTAGGAAACCTAATCTCACAGCATGCTTCCTGCTCCTTGGGCTCTTTAATCTTTCTGTTCCCTCTTCCACCATGTTCCCTAAATGCTGGGTGTGAGAGTCATCTGTAGATGGATCTGCTGGGCCTGGGTATCACACAAGCAATTGCTCTCTGCATTTTGATGAGCTGTGGTTTTCTGTGACCTCCACATGTTGCAAAGAAAAGCTTTACTACTAGGTGAGGAGAGCCTCTCTATGTGTGAGAGCCTCTCTATGGGTGAGAGCCACTCTATGGGTGAGAGCCTCTCTATGGGTGAGAGCCTCTCTATGGGTGAGAGCCACTCTATGGTAGGTTGTAGGATGAGTTAGGAACTACCCCGGGCTAGTAAGTCAGTGGGAATAGGTTCTCCTCTGAGATCTATGGCTTCACTAGCCCTAGGAACTTGGCTAGGTTTACATAGTCCCAGACATGTTTCACCTCCTGTTGAATATTGAATAGGTCTTAAGTTCAACTAGACAGCTGTTGGCTATCCCCAAGTTATAAGTATCCACTGTGTCAGGCATGTGTCGATACATAGTGTTTTGTATTCAGTTCCTTTTAATGTAAAGCAAGTGTCCAAGGAAGAGGAACAGCTTTTCCTAGAGGCTACTGTTGTGGCTGCATCCATCTCCGCATCTCTTGCTCACTTTCCAAAAGGAGCATTTAGTCTTTTCCTGTTGAGTTTTGGTCAGAACATGTTTTGAAATTGTCATTATGGTCCTCTCTGTTTTCTCAAGATATCTCTAATTCTCTGACTACCAAATACAATCTTAGGAGATTCAGATCTGTTTTTTTTTTTTTTTTTCAGAATGCAGAGGATTTTCTTATCATTTTTACATTATTAATCAAATAAAAAATGCCGAGTTTTTTACTTATAAAAATATATAATAACTTAATAAACAAAGTGTTGGCATAGGCATTTCTATACCTTCATCATGTTTACCTCAAGGCCATTTGATTCTCATTCACTTAAAAAATAATGTTGATGGGTTGCCACCTACAACAAGATTGCAAGAATTGGGGGGCCATACTCACCCACACACTTCAGGAAGTTGCACCCCAAATCTTTACAAAAGGATGGAGAAAGTGCCTTCTGTAAAACCTGCCCAGATGGACCCAGCATTCTTCCAGCTGCCTTGGGCCCCATCAGTCAGCTTTGGGGGTGCAAACACAGCCTACCCTTTCCAGAGAAAAGTTCAAGGAGGCCCGCAAATGAAAGAGAAGAAGGAACACAGCTGCGTAGAGCGCCGACAGCCAAGCGTTTTCGAGTTTGGAATTCTCGAAGTGTTGGAACCATTCCTTCTGGAAGAATCGCTGAGTTCAGTGCTTTGATCTCAAGTGCGGACCTTCGTTGGAAACAGCGCAGTTCCTAATGACTCCCAGATCCGCAGGCGCTCTTCCAGCCCTGTGCTGTCTCTTCCTTCTTGTCTTCCTCCTGTTTACACTAGACTCGTTCAAAGACAGAACATTACCCTCCGAAAAAATCCAGAGCTAAAAAGAAAGGCCTAACAGAGAGACGAGACGGGAGTTTAGAAATACTTGCCCTCTTGTGAGGAGAAAAGCCATATTCTCCATTCTGACAGACAGTGGTCCTTGCAATGCCCTGCAGAGGTTAATCTGATCCGTAGGACCTCTTTATGACTGCTTTTGCCTGACAAAGCCCTAAAGGCAAGGGGAGCAGTTGACCAGCAGTCCCAGGGACGGATCCAGCTGGGCACACCCCAGGAAGGCAGGGAGTGGGCAAAATCAGAAAAAGGTGGGATCACACTGTGCAGAAGGGCACATACAGACAAGTGATTAAGTTTTCTCTCGGCTTCAGCAATTGTCTCATGTCTTGCAGATTCTTGTCCTTTGTTCATTGCTGTATTGAGGCTTTCCAAAAATGCCCTAATATTTATGAGAAATAATAAATGTTAACTTACATACCCCATGTATAACTAGTTAAAATTATAATTCTTTGACAAGTAAACATCCCCAGTACCGCCAATATTAATAATAGTAATTGAACAATAAGCCTGATATAAAGTTATTTTTGTGGCCAGAAATCATGAGAACATCAGAGATGGTCTGGCTATTAGAGCTGACATCTAGGTACTCTAAGATCTGTAGAGTTATAGGCAAGTGATAGAACTTACTAATTTTGCTTTTATCATAGCAAGCACATTTGTTTTATTATGATAAGAAAGATATTATACCAATTTAAACTTCATCATACTAACCTAAAGAATCCGGACTAAGGATTTGCTTGCTGGTGCAAGCTTGTAATCCCCTAATCCCTGTATATGGGATCAGCAAAAGGGTTGCTGTGGCTTAGAATCCAGAAAATTCCAGGCCAGCCCTCCAGACTACATCAGGAAATTAAAATTAGCCACAACCATATTCTATGTAAACAACTCGAACATGTTATCATCATAAATGTGAATTAAACTGAATATGGGAAAAGAAACTTATTTTCATATATATTGTCAAAATCTCCTGTCTAAGGCATGTAAAATGTGTATGTTTCCATAGATATCACTTTTCAAGCTTTGTGGTAAGTCCAGAGTTACCGTGTCCTTCAGGTTCTGGGCTTAGAATGTAGTGGTCTCTAAATGGAGGGGCAGAGAAACAAGGGGTTCTTGCTTTGGGTCTCCATTCATAACTGCGCAGAACATTAACAAAGAAACTTGCAGGGAATTACACTGGAACTTGTTAACTAGGGGCTCCTCTGGGCCTCAAATTTTCATAACTTTGGCCCTCTATGGGATTTCCAGTCATCAGTGTGTGTGGGCATCTTCTCCTTTGGGGATCTTGCACACTAGAAGCAGGTTCTCCAGCACACACACACACACACACACACACACACACACACACACACACCACACACACACACACACACACACACACACGTGCACGCGCGCACACACCACTCACTGTGCATCCCACCCCCCATGCACTCCAGTCCCCTCCCCCGGTACTAGGATTCTGGATCAGAGCAGATCCCCCACATCCTCCCGCGTCTGGCCATACAGACAAGCCCACCGCAGTGTTCACCATCAGATTCCTTCAGAACAAAGCTCTTCAGGGGTGGAGTGGAGACCTGGGATTTCAGTGACTCTATGCATAGGCTTCTGCGTAGGGCAAAGGTCTCTTCTCCAGGCTTCCTAAGGGAGTCGAAGGTCTTGATTCTCACAGGTGTAGGTGGATAGCGTAGGCTTGTTGCCTTTGCAAACCCCCTCCTGCTAGCTGCTTTTCTGCGCCGTGTTAATTTGATCACCACTTGCCCTTCCTTGGAATCTTGTTCCCATCAAAATTTCACTGTGACCTTCTAGTCCCTGACCTTTCTTGTCCTTTGCTCCTTCTCAAGTTGACCTTTATTTTACAACTTAATCAAATTTTAGAAAGGGGGCCGGGCGGTGGTGGCGCACACCTTTAATCCCAGCCCTCAGGAGGCAGAGGCAGGCGGATCTCTGAGTTCGAGGCCAGCCTGGTCTACAAGAGCTAGCTCCAGGACAGGCTCTAGAAACTACAGGGAAACCCTGTCTCGAAAAACAAAAAAAAAAAAAAAAAAATTTAGAAAGGGGATTAAATCACCACGTTAGTATCTTTTGGAATTTTTAACCCTTCTATGGAGTCAAAGCCGGTTACAAGTGACAGCCACAAGCAAGAGAAGCAAATAGTACGCTCTCGCAGCAATAGAATTTTCTGGAAAATATCGAGAGTTCCAGACAGAAATAGAACTTACCCAGAATGCTCAACAAATATGAATAAAAGAAATGCTTCTAGAGGCACCGTCAGGACTAAATGGATAAACAGAGATGGCGTGGCAGTCAGTCCTGCAAGGGGTGGGGGACGTTACTGTTACTGTCTCTAAGACTGAACGGAGATAGGTAATAACACTACCAGTACCTACAGAAGGGACACATGGCTGGAACTCTCGCTACGGAGAAGGGTGGATACTAACTTGAAGGCAACAAAACGTGGAAGAAAAGTGGGAAGAGAAGTCTTATTTCTGGGCCAACATTTCCCAGAGATACTTGTACTTCCTTGTTTATGGTAGCGATGATCACAGCAGCTGGGTTTGGAGCCCAATGGTGCCTGTTGTCAACAGAAGAACAATGGGCACAATTTTTCTAGTCCTAAAGGATGGGACTAGCCTTGGTAGGAAGAGAGAAGAGACTGAAGACGGGAGTGTTCAGAGATGTAAGCCAGTGTCAGAAAGACAACCATTACCTCTTCTCTCATTTGTACTTCCTAGATTTTTATGATCCATAAAGACACATAGGTTTATATGAAATGAAAGAACATACGCACCTTGGGGAGGAAAGGGGAGCTGCCAAAAAGTGGGGAGGGTTGACAAAGAGTAGGTAGTGCCTATGGCGCTCCGTGCATGGTGTTTCTAAAGCCAGTCTCCTCATGGCCAAAGAGCAACTATGCAAAGGTTTGAAGCGAGGCTCTGTCGTGTCTGGTGTTACTTGCCTTGGTATAAAGACTTAAGGAATCTTTTATAAATGATTAAAGTTGAAACAACCTCAAGAGCTCAGAGTCTGCTTCAACGTAAAAGCCAGGACTGTCTCTCACGCAGGTAAGTAGTCATCACTACAACTGATTGGTCTGAAAACTGATTTCCCATCGAAGGATTAAACAATTCTGTTTATAATTTGGTGTTATTTGAGAATCTTTTATTCTAAGGAGAACACGCTACTTTCTGTGCTGTAATCTATAAGCCCCAGAGGGTTAACAGTTATTAAGTAGAAGCACCCACCCTGTGACGTGATTCCAGAGACACCAAAACACTGGGGTGCCCGCTGTGACATGAAATGTTACCATGTCATCTGTGGCTGAACTCCCGTCGCAGCAGAAGCGAGAGTCGCGTCTTGAAATCATCGTGAGGAGCCACGGTGTTCATTTCCTTCCTTTCCTAGTTGAATTGGTCTCTACACGTCATTCTCTGCCATTATGTGTGACGTCCTTGGAATCAGAGCAACGACGCCAGGTGAAGCACCTGCGAGGGATCCGGAAGGCGGTCACAGTGGCAGCATCTTCAGCAAGAATAACGGAGAACACAGCAAAGGAACATCTACCTTCCCTCCTTCCAGCCGTGCACACCACTGCCTTCTGTGTTCATCGTACGCCAGCAACCACCACACGCTTCTCACAGCGCACCAGAGTTGCTCACACACGTGTCAGTGCGGCACACATGCACACCTGATAAACATTTCCTGAAGGAGCACCATCCATGTCTGGTAGCAAGTGTTTTTTGTTGTTGTTTTTGGAACCTGATAGTTCTTCCTGATAATACTATCACACATTGTCATGTTAATACATGATGATTGTGTGATTTTCCTCAAGTTCTTAAAGATTTTTCATGTGTAATATTTTAGGTTCCTACTCTAGTCCTAAGATTAGAACAGATTATTCCCAGCGAAAGAGCAGAAGCCCATCTGAAAGACTCCCTTGAGGCACGGAACTGATGAATATGGAGTATAGATATACAAGTTTTTCATTCTCCAGTTCATTCTTTAATGATACATAGCAAGAACAAGGCTGTTGGAATGTACTTTCTCTTTCTAGACTACTAAGAGGCAGTTTTCTGCCTTTCTGGGTGTAGTCTTAGGAAATGAGAGCAGACTTTCTTTTCAAGGTATAGCTAGTGACAGAATTAAGGTTGAAAATGATCAAAGTCTGGCAGTGTTCAGGTACCTGGGGTCTGTGGCTTCAGCAAGGTGGAGAAATGTATTCCTTCTCAGTGGGAAGCTTCTTTTACTGGCTTCCAGGTCCTTTTAATTAATCCAAGTAGTCCAGGCCTAGACCAGGCACCGTAACAAGAATGTGTAATCTTTATAAAATGATGTGGTTGTGTTCGTTTTCTAAGTCTTGCATTAAGTTCTCTTCCCCCTCCTTATATGTCACTAGCTGGAAGAGGACCCGCTAAACCCCACCTTGTAAGGTCAGGGGCACCGTGCCTGTCCTAAACAGCCATGGGAATGTACTTTCTGCAGCCAGAACATCGGGCACACTTTCTTAAGGTTCCCAAGATTCCCGGGTTGGTTCCATATAAGCTAAAGTAAAAGGAGATAACAAATGGAGAAAGTGCACTGCAGTTTAGTTAAGAGTATAAAGTAACACAAAAATAAACGGAGTATAATTCAAGGGCTCCTTTGCGCTGCCCACAAGTCCTGCACAGAGCGGCTTGGTATAAATAGAGTGCCACCAAGCCTGGTGATGCGGTAGATTACATTTCTTCAGAATTTTGTATATAGTTGGAGATACCACTGAGTGTTTATTTTTAAGCCCCTTTATTATTTACGTCAAATTTACTGACCATGAAACATATTAGATACCACAGTGTTATTTTTAGTGAAGAAAGAGAAAATTAAGCAGAAGTTTCCTCTGCTTCAAAGATCCACGTTGCCCTTTGGGTCCTCACAAGTCACACCCTGGGCCTCTTTTTTGAGACAAGACAATTTGTTTGGTAGTTTGGGTCAGGTATGAAAACATAAATGAATTTATCATGGGGTCATTAGCTGCTTAGAATCACGGGTGAAGGCTATCGGTAAGCTTTGGGGTCCAAAGGCCACCAGAAAGCTACTGAATGAGGGCAGAAGTGGGGAACCAAGCTATGGGGAACCAAGCTATGCTGCCGTGGCCAGAAAGCCAGGGTGACTAGGAAGTCCATAAACAGCACAGTCCTCTGGAGACTAGCCTGCAGTTGGAGATGCCAAGGAGGCGGCAGAATGTGACTGTTGAGCTTCCAAGAGAACACAGTAATGAACACACGGCCTGTTTTCCTCCTGGGTTTCCGTAGCATGGATACAAAGAGCGCCCATTTTCTGACACTAAAAATCCACCATGCGAATTCTCCTAGACTGTATAATGTCTTCTCTGGGCGACACGCCCAAGAGTGAGATTTCACGGACTGAGGACATACCTTTTTGGATTAAATATTACCAGAATATTATTCTCCGGAGTCTCTCCATTGGTCTAAGATAAAAACCATTTTATGTATATGTATACTATCGTAAAATATAAACAGGTTACTTCTGTTTTTAAGGCAGAGCTAATACTTAAAAACACATAGTATATTTAATTTTTTTTCTAACCATTCTTTTCTAACTATACTAAAGTAGTATATTAAATAAGATAAGCCAGTAGACTAATAGTCCTCGACTAAAATTATTTTCTTTTCTAAAAGTGGGTTGTAGAGAAAGCACAGGTTTCTAGGGACTGGGGGCATCTATAGTAGGTATTTGCTTAAGGAGTAGAATTTTATAATGAAAAATGTCTGGAGATTGGCAGATACTAATGCAAGCACTCCCTCTGGCACTACCGCATGCTTAGGATGGTAACTTTCTGTTACGTGGTACGTTTTAGTCATAATTAAACTTTAACAAAATCATGACCCAGAGGCACTTTCTATTTCTGTCATATTTCAGGGTTGGCAAGGAATTTAGCCTGAATCCCAGGTCGTCCCCATGCTGATTCATTTCCTGAATCTTTATGGCCCATGGCCGTGGGTGAATTTCTCTTCTTTTTCTCATCGCTGTGTTATGGCAGGCGTTGATTTCATGAGGAAATCCTGTGAGGCGCCATGGCAAAATCGACTGTTGGCATCTTGTATAGAAGCTATTTCATGGCCAGGTTCCGGATTCTTTATTAATCGGCCCAAAGTCAAACAAATCGTTCAGGTAACCTGCAAAACCCACTGTAATTGCGTTTGCGGCGCACAATGCAATTTCTTTGCTGAAATCTGTGCGGAGAGGAGCCAGCCTGATGCTGTTCCGTGATGCATTCCCGTCATCAAATCGCTGGCTGGAGCCAACCTTTGCCTCACTAGCGGCCTCATAAACCTTAATAGCAACTTTCCCATTATTGGGCGACAGGCAGAGAATGCTTTGGCTTTCAGTGTTCCCTTATTTCAGTGTGTCTTAGACACACAGAGCGAGAGGAGCCTGGAAGTCATGGGCTTTCAACCCTTTCCAGGCTGAGTCGTCTTCAAAGTCTATCCCAGACAGCAAGGAAAGAGGTATCCCCCTCCCCCCCGGGGAACTTTTCTTGGGTCTGACAGTTCTTGCCGCCAGGACCTCAGAGTGAGCCCAGTATCATCTGCTGCCCCTCTGACCACCCCCGTCACCCTTTCTGCTCACATCATTAGTGATGAGAACCAGCATCTTCTTTCTTCTCTGGGGCGTTAATGGATGTGAACGTGATTGTTCCGTTTCTAGGCATCTTTGCTAGGCAACTTTCTTCTACTTTGCCCCATAAATTTCGTTTGCCAAGTCCCCTAATTATCTTTCCGAGGTTTCTCTGGTTCTCTACGACGCGTGGCTCCATTTCTAAATCATTTATAGGTTAATAGGTGAATGACTCATCCTTACACAGTATGCATCTTAAGATACTATTAAGTCGCTTCCTAAATCTTCATGGTTTTGCTGAAAGAAAGGGAAACCTCTCGCGACTTCTGCAAAGCTCTTGGCTTCCAGCGCAGAAGGTGGGCTATTCTGCAGCTCTTCTGTCTGTACGGGAAAGAAAGGGTAACTAGTACTCTATAAATATGTGATGAAGACCGAGCAAGATGGAGAAAGCTAGGTGGCTTTACCAGGTATCAAAGACATTTGCTATCTGCTTATTTTAATTTTCTTGAGGCAGAATCTCAAACTCTCTGTGTCGAGCAGGCTGGCTTTGAACTTACAAATATCCACCTTCCTCTGCCCACTGGGTGCTTGAATTCAAGGTGTGTGTCACCGCAGCCAGCCTTTATTTATTTCATTTTTAAAGAGCTACATTATAAATGCTTATAATCACATTACTTTTAAGTATCATGATTTAACCATTTAGTGACCATACATTCATGAGTATTCTAATATTTGCTTTCATGTGCTTAAATGTAATCATATCATTATTATTTTCCATATTTTAAGTACTGTTCTGTATATGCTCTTACCTTCAATTACTCTCATTCCACCAGAAAGTAATGTATTTATCCTATGGACATCTTATGAGAAATTAAATATGTATTTAATGACTTTCAACTGCTGTGAAAATTATTCTATAGCCTTTTGTGCTTCTTGCTTTTTTCACTAAAGGGGTCTTTATAGAAATTTATTTCAGGAAGATTCGTGGCTTTGACTAACTTGTTTTCACGGATATGCGATGGAATGGATTTTGCCCCATGTGTGGGTGTAGCATTCTCAGGTTCTGTATCAAATTATACCTTGAGAATGAGGCCCCTGCTGTTGCCAAGTTAACAGAAGTATGGATGGAATATGAAGCTGTGTTCATAAAGCAAAAAAAAAAAATCAATGAATCACACCGACGTCAATGTAAAGGAGAACTAAAAAGTTAAAGCGGGAAGCAATCAATTAGTAAATAGAACACAAAGGAATATTTAAAAAGTGAAGCCTAGAACCTCGTTCTATGGTGAAAAAAACCAACAAAGCAGACAAAATGCTAACCAAACCTATGAACGGATAGAAGAACGAGCTCAGCTCCATGGTTCAGGATCAGGAACTTTGGGAGAGAAGAACCGCTCAAAAATGAAAGAATTTGTTTAACTGCCCATAAATAAACTTGTAATGGAAAACCTAAATAGACCATTTAAAAAGCAGAAAAGTAAAGTAATAGAAAAGTCAGAATTCTCCACTATGAGATCCAGGAGAGGCCGAGAGTTATTAAAACTTTAAAGATCAATTAATTCTGATTATCTTAAAGCAAAGTTTTAAAACCTTTCCAAGTTCTCTATATTTATTATTTGCTTTAAAGAATAAAATTCCCAGAAAATCTCTATCTTAGCCCATAGACCCAAGTTTATGTCCCACCTGGTCTCTCAGCCATTCAGTTCCAAAGAAACACATAGAGGTTTATAACAATTATAAACTGTTTGACCTATTAGCTCAGGCTTATCATTAACTGGCTCTCACAATTTAAATTAACTCATAATTCTTGTCTATGTAAGCCATGTGACTTGGTACCTTTTCTCAGTAGGACATCTCATCTTGCTTCCTCTACATCTGGCTGGTGACTGACTCTGCCTTTCCTCTTCCCAGAATTCTCAGTCTGGTCACCCTGCCTATACTTCCTGTCTGGTTATTGGCCAATCTGCATTTTATTTAAATTAATATAAGTGACGAATCTTTACAGTGTATGAGAGCATTTCCCACAGTATTAGCCTGTTTGACCCATGATAAAAAAAAATAATACCTTAGTATATGTATTTAACAGGGAACAAAAATGTCTTTCCCTATGCTAGTGGCCAGGAGGTCCAAGATGAAGTTGGCACATGTTTGGTATCTGGAGAGGGTGCCTTCTTGCTTTGTCCCCACATGGTGGCTGGGCAAGCGGACAACTTGGAGCTTCATTTGTCAGGTACCATTGCCCTGCATGAAGTCTTTGTCCTTGGGACATAATCATCTCCCAAAAGGCTCATCCCTTAACAACATGCCTTCGGGGTAGGGTCCAACCCTTTACTCTGAGGCAATGTCTGTCTTTGAGGTTGGAGTGTGTTTCTTGTATTCAGCAGAAAGATGTATTCTGTTTTTATATCAGTCTGTTAGCCTGTGTCTTTTTATAGGTGAGTTGAGTCCATTTATATCACAGGATATTCATGACCAGTGATTGCCTGCTCCTGTTATTTTAGTTATTATTGCTGGTGATGTTAATTTGTGTGTTTTCCCCTTCTTTGGGATTTGCTACTGTAAGATCATCTATTTTTTGTGTTTTTGTTGATGTAGCTAACTTCCTTGGGTTGGAGTTTTCCTTCTAGTACTTTGTGTATGGCTGGGTTTGTGGCTAGGTGTTGGTTGAATCTGGTTCTGTTGTGGAATATTTTGTTTTGTCCATGTATGGTGATTGAAAGTTTTGCTGGGTATAGTATTCTGGGCTGGCATCCATGATCTCTTAATGACTGCATAACTTTTGAAAGCCAGGACCTTATGGCTATCATTATTTCCATTAAGAAGTCAGGTGTGATTCTGATAGGTCTGCCTTTATATGTTACTTGCCTTTTTTCTTTGCAGCTCTTAATATTCATTCTTTATTCTGTATGTTTAGTGTTTTGATTATTATGTGGTGAAGGAACTTTTTTTTATTGATCCAGTCTATTTGGTGTTCTGTTAGCTTCTTGTATCTTCATAGGCATATCTTTCTTTAGGTTGGGAAAGTTTTCTTCTATGATTTTGTTAAAATATTTTCTGTTCTTTTGAGTTGGACTTCCTCTCCTTCTTCTATACCTATTATTCTTAGATTTGGTCTTTTCATGGTGTCCCATATTTCCTGGATTTTTTTGTGTTAAACTTTCATTAGATTTAATGTTTTCTTTGATGAATATTTCCTCTTCTGTATCTTCAGTGCTTGGGATTCTCTCTTCCATCTCTTGTATTCTGCTGTTTATGCAGAGAGGTCCCTGGGACTCTATGTTCCTCTAGACCAGACTAATGGAGAGCCCCAGATCCCAGGGAAAGATCCTGTCTCAGAAACCCAAGAAGGCTAGCTGGGCTGTGGTGGCGCACACCTTTAATCCCAGCACTAGGGAAGCAGAGAGAAGCAGATCTCTATGAATTAGGGGCCAGCCTGGTCTACAGAGTGAGTTCCATGACAGTCAGGGTGACAGAGGAGAACCCTGTCTCCAAACAAACAATAGGGAGGCATTTGGGAGGCAGCTGCAACCAATTCTGTTAGTTTCAGGCTGGCCTGGTGTGCATATACAGTTCCAGATCAATCCGAGTTAAATAGTGAACCTATCTCCAACAAGGTAGGTGGCTCACGAGGAATGATGCCCCATTGACCTCTGACCTCCTAATGCATGCACTTGCACTTGCACCCCTACACATGCACAACTTTCATGCACACACAGACACAGACACACTTATCCCCACACCAGAAGATTTAATCATGGAAGGGCCTTGCATGTAGAACGGCTAGGCCGGGCAGCCTGGTCTACAAGAAGTAGCTACAGGACAGAGAAAACCCTGTCCCAAACAACAACAACAACAAAAACAGAAAAACAAAACAAAACAAAAGAGCAGAAGTGCTGGAGGAAGATAGAAGCCCATATATTTCTAACCCGCGTCTTGCTTGTTGCGACTCTGGCCTCTCAGGACAGCTCCTCCCACTTGCGTGTGGAAAGGCCCACAGCATCAGCTGAGCATTGAGCCCCACTGGCATTAGCTTCTCTGTCTCCCCAGCCTAGGATGGCTTCTTGCTTATGTATATCTAACGTATAGGTGAATATATATATTTTGTTTTTAAGTAGGTATAGCCTCTCTAGATATATATTTATATATTTACTTATATATATGTAAGCTCATGGTCTGACTTGACACTCAAATATCATTTTATAACATGCTTTTCTCCAAGCGATATTTCATGAGGACCTTATCATGTTCATTGTGCTTATAAGAAAGTCATGATTTCCTTAGTCAGTCTCTTGTCAGACATTTAGTTTGTTCCTAGATATTTTGTACGCTGCGTGGACAGGACACATATACTTAGCTATTTGCAAATATTTTCAGCCATTCCCACCTGACTATAAACTTTCAGGAGAATCATATGACTGAGACAGAAGCTGATGAGAAAGGAAACCCTCACAGAAAGTCCAAGAGAAAAAGGAGCCATCAGGGTATCTTTCGCTGGTCATTTCAGGATCGTTTTTCCTTGTTAGAGTAGCAGTAAAGACTTGGGAAGAGAAAACCACTTCTGTCCACATCTCTCTAGATGGAGACCTAACATTTCAGATACTCACTGTCAAACCATCTGGACAAGGGGCCACTTCTAGGGAAACCGGCTCCTCTTTTAGCAGTGTTAAAGAGATAGGTGAAAGAATTGTCCCCTGTGTTAGGTTCAGCAAGACTGGTCTCACCAAACAATCCCCAGATTCTTCTCAATGCTGTGGAATAAGCTTCTGTGCACTGTCAAGACGTTCTGCGCTCACATTCCTGAAAAGCTGATTGGCCAGTTGCTAGGCGGGATCTTTGGAGCGGAGCAATGCTGGGGCGAAGGGCCAGAGTTGGGGGAGGCACCGTGAGATGCAGAGCGAGCAGGATGGGAACTACATACATGAGGTAAATGAGCCTCAGGCCGGCACACAGATGAAAAGAAATGGGTTAATTTAAGTTATAAGAGCTAGCTGAAAACAGGCTTATAATTGATATGAAGTGTCTGTGTGGGGGAACAGCAGGCGGGAGGGGAAGGTCTTCCTACATATCATAGTAGCAAGTTACTGTCATTAGAGACTGAAGAAGGTCAGCATATGTTGGCTGAACTAAAAAATTAAGAATCAAGGTATTATTATTATTATTATTATTAAAGTCTAAGTACCGTTTTTTCCTTTCACTAATAGAATTATGATAACTTTGGCTGCATTTGTCTGAGATCTACTTATGATTACAACTGAGCAAATTTTGAAACAGGGTTAGCTTCAAAATAATCCAAGAGCCACCATGTTCATACCTTGAAATGAATCAGGCTGATAAAAAATAAGTCAGGGTGGCAAAGGAAGAGAGAGCACTGCTCCCAGCAAAATGTCTCACCAAGGCAAACTTCACCCTTGCTCTAGAGAGCGTGCTTGGGGGGAGTGAACCCTGGGAGACAGGTCATGGTCTTGATTTTTTGGTCTCACTGAGGAGGAGGCTGTGTGTTTTCCCCATTGGCTGGGGTCTGACCTCACGGTCTTATTCATTTGGCTAGACTGAAAAGAATCCCTGCACAGGAAGTGAAGGAGGAAGGGGAAAGAGGTCAAAGGTCACTGGTCCAGGGTATCACACCCCTAGACTAGAACAGCAGTCTTTGTGTAGACAAAAGTTTTACTGGATAAAGAGAATCAAAACATTCCCACAGAAGATCTAGAAGGTAGGGAAATAGAGCGATTTTAATTCTTTGTCCTAATCACAAATTTTATAGTATTTGATAGGAAAGACTCATATTTGGTATTATTCTTTTATAAGGAGGACTTTTTTCCAGGGACATAGTGTGGAATAGGTCAAGAATGGACACCTCTATGGGAAACCGGCAGAAACATTTTCTGGGTCAATAGACGTGTGTACACCTACAGGTAACTTACTGTGTTTGGCTTACTGAGTGTAGACTTCCTGGCTGACACAGGCCATGCTTTGTAAACAAGGCTGGCCCTACACTGGGATGCTTCTCTCAGTTTGGAAGGTAGAAGTAATACGTTTTCACAGGCATGGCTTCTGGTACCGCTTCTCCCCCCGCCGCCCCCACACCCACACCTCTGGCATAGCATATGGAAGAGTGTTTGACTTTGGCTTGAAACTGGCTTGTGTGGAATCCACCACGTCCCCCATTTATGAGGACTAATGTCTGCAAAATCAAAACCTCAGAGCCTGCGGCCAAAGTCCCTATAATCCTCTGAGCTGTCAGGCTGGATGTGGTGTTATTTTGGCTGACAGGAAACTGAGATTGAACAACTTTAGTGAATTGATTGAGGTCACCAGCTCTGTGACCACACGCTCTGACCCACCCTACCCTCCTGCGCTGACCTCTCCTGCCCTGCCTTAACCTTCCCATGCAAACTGGCTGGTGCTGGTTAATTCTGGTGCTTTGGGGGAGAAGGTCGGCGAACACCCTTCTCCAGCTTGGTCCTGCTTCTCCGGCTCCCCTCCTTCCAACCCAAATTGGGTACTTCTTGCTCCAACCAAGTCCTTCATCTCTGATGGCTAGATGGTTCACTGATTTATCTCTCTAACTTAATACCTTCCTAAGTAAAACATCATGACTAATATCCCTTCGCTGCTTTCTGAATAAATTATCGTGAGCTTCCTCTCCGCTGCCTGTGAGCCAGGCAGCTGCAGAAGCGACTCAGCAGGAGTTCCAGGACTGGCTTATGATTGAAGATAAGAGGTCACTTGCTGCCACCGGAGAGAGCAGTAAGACTGGCGGTTAATCATTTCCTGAGTCCTCACCTGTGTTAGAGTCAGGGCGTGGGGAGGAGGGGTGCCTTGTTCGCCCAGATTCCTGTAGCTGTGAGCGGTAGGACTTGCAGACTTTTCTCAAGCATCCTTGATGAAATAGCTAGAGGCTGACCTTCCGTGTGATCTTGAAAATGCCTACTGTGATGTTCTTGAAGGTGGTTTTGTCAGAAAACACAATCAGGTTTGGTTGTCTTATCCCAGAAACGGATGTGAAAGAGGCCCAAGCAATAGCCATGCTTTTAATTTTACTGTGGTACTTGCGTGCACACACACAGACGCACACACACAGACACACACACCATCACTATCATCCCCGACAAAAACCACGCATGTGTGCTTTTCCAACACAAACTCATGAACATATTCTTTTCTTGCTATGTGATCCTGGCATTCATGGCAAGAATCCTGTTCCTTCCCAGCCTGTTGAACAAGGAGCTGGGGCACAGCTGAATCTGCCCCTGCTCGGAAATGGGCCCTGCACCCGCGCACGCGCATTACCTGACAGAACAGCGAGGAGATATCATAGGGCAAGCTGCGGGTGTTGCTTGATGGGTGCGGGAAGGGAGCTCTCCACGTGTCCTGGGGCTAAGTGTTCTCTGAGCAGGTGGCGTGCTTCAGAGAAGTCTGGCAGGTGTGGAGTTTTTAAAAGGCTCCTGCTGCCAAGAACGAGTCCTGCTGGTGACGAGGACAGAAGCAGGAAACTCTCGCCCTGCTGCGCTTCTCCTCCACCTTAAAAATCGGTCCATGGCCAAACGTTCGGTGGCTGCTGTTTCAAATGAGAAAGTTGAAGACAACCTACAAAATCAGTGCCATGACAGCCGGGGAGCAAACACTGGCTGACTTCAAAACACAGTGCCATTTCCACAAGGCAGTTTCTCCAAAGAGATAAAATCGCCCCTTTAGTGACTTCTGCTGTAGAACTTTTATCGTTTTCCGTAATTTTCATGCTCCTCTCTTTTTACCCCTCCTGAGCTCCTGGGTAGACATTTCAATAAAACACCTCAATGCAAAAGATTATAAAATTCCTTCTTTGCCTGCCAACGGAAATCCATTGCTTCAAGGCAAACACGTGGTGGGGGCGAGCAGGCGGGTTACTGCAAGCTTGCGCTAAAGCTTTTCCAGGCTCAGCTTGCGGGGAAAGCCCTTGTTGTGTTTTCTGGCTAATGAGCTTTTCAGAGCGTAGTCTCCATGCCCCAAGCCCATGCATGGAACTGGTGGCTTCTTATTCAGAAAGCCAGCATAAGGGTTTATGGGACTATACAGTGGTCCTCAAAGACAGTGTTTGCTTTTGTCCTTGTAGCTAAGGGTACCACTCACTCATAATAAATGATACAGAGGCAGCTCATGAGAGAGCTGAATTTACTATATCTTGCTCCAAGAAATACTTTTGCAGCGTTTAAGCATTTGTTTTTAGTTGCCTTACAGCGAATATCCATAGTTCCATAATTCTATAGGAGTGGTTTGAAGACCTCATCTTTTGGCTGATGTAGTTCAGAAGGGAACCCAGACATGGGGAGCAAAGGGAGTCACTGTTGAATATAAAATACCGAGTCTGTTGTTCCAGAATCACAAAGTCTACTTGTGAATGATGATTTAAGGGGAGAGAGATGCGGCCCTGCTTCCCATTTCTGTGGCAAGGGAATTCACGTTCCCCGCAGCCATAAATTCCAGGTCGAGCGTTGGATATTATAGGGACATAAAGACCTAACAGAAGGAGCCAGAAGGATGAAGCGCTACAAGTTGGAGGTTTTAGTATCTAAGCAACGCTCACATGGGGCTCCTTTAATAAGAACTGTGAACTCAAAGCTGAAGTCTGCAGGGAGCTGGAGCAGCGAGGTGGGCTGTCTGATTGGAGCGTCTGATGTTGGCGAACAGGTGACAGCCCCTTTGATAGCACTCAGAAAAGCCTGGTGACACAAATCGCCTCTCCAGCAGCGCCAGCTCCATCTTCTCCGTGTCCCGAATGGCCAGAGAAGAAGTCCCAGAAGACATTTAGTAAAAACACAAAAGCCTGAGCTTTAGAACGGACAGGGAATGCTTCCTCTCTAACCTACTTCCCTGGAGGAGAATGGAAAGTTCCGTTCTGATTCTATCAAAAGTGATGGACTGCTTTGATCCCCGGCTCATCTTTAGAATTCCTGCAGCCCTACCCATCATTTCTGGAACCAGCACTAAAATTAGTTACGACGCGCTAATGTTCCCCAGTCACTCGGTGGAGATTAACGTCTGTTACTCTTGCCAGCGTAAGTCAAGTGGATAAAAGAGATGCGGATGTCTCACTCGGAGGGATTCTTTATTTTTCACAGCGTTTCAATTTTTCTGAGATGAGGAAATAAAATACATAGAGTACAAGTATTCTTGTCCACAGTTGTCACTGATGAGCCCTGAGAAGAATTATCTATGAGGTCGTAGGATAAATAGACATTATTACACATTCTAATTGTGGTTGTGATGTACACAGGATTTAAGTATGAAGCTCTGTTTATTAAGTGACACCCCACCCCAAAGATCTACCGCTTAGGAAATGTCTTGCTTTTGGGGTGACCTCTGAGAAATCTAACATCTCTTTTTACTATAAAAGGGGCTTGACCAATAACTCTTTAGAATTTGGGATACAATCGCTTTCAGGCAACGTATTCCGTTTCGCAAGACCAACAGCGCTAGAATATCGTGAAGAAACCAATCCGGCGTAAGGTCTGACTCCTTGGTTTTCCCAGCAATTTGTTTCTTTGCTCTCTGCAGGGCACTGTGTGTGTGTGTGTGTGTGTGTGTGAGGGTGCAGGCTGTGACGTCATCAGGAGTGTGTGGATTCCCTTCGATGGTGAGAACAGACCGGGCCATTTTCTAAGCAGGAGCAACCCTGGAGCAGGATACAGCTTCCTAACCCGTGAGCTGCCGGTTGAGACCATGATGGGAAAAACTTAAAACAAGGTGGAAGCATATCAGGAGATGGTTTTCAGTATTCTGGTGATGAAGTCCATTTGGAACACTCTGGAAATTTCACATTCTCCTCTTCTAGATAGTGAAGAGGACTAGCTGGCGTGGGTTAAGTCACAAGAGGAAACACCGTTGGGTAGCTCCCCAAAGCCACCCAACTTTAGTGCCTCACTGGTATTTACAACACACCAGCTCCTATGACCGTCCAGCCCGTTCCCATGGGTGCTGTTTCCTGCTACCAGGCCTTTCTCTGTGCTATTCCCTTTTATTAAAGTGCTTGGGGTTCTGTTTCCTGGTGCTCCATTCCTAGAATGTGTGCCTTTCGGTAACAGTAGAGGCGCGTCTGCTTCTGGATGCTTCACTTTCATCTCCTGCCCCACGGTAATAGACGTGGGATGCCTCTGAGCTGGGTCTTAGATAATGTTCTTTCCTGACGCCGGTTCTAAAAGTCTATTCTTGTAAAGATCCTGCCAGCTCCGGATGGGTTTGACGTGGCAATGTTCAGTTATTGTAATAAAATAAGAGAAACATGAATCTTAAGAAGCGCAAACTCTTCTGATAAAGCCCATAAAAGTTCAAGAATGAGACGCTTTGAAACACATAGTAACAGTATCGTCCAGCGATTTGCTTTCTTTATCGTGACAGCCGAATTTGGTGCCTGACTTCATTGGCTGAGGTGACTAGATGTCATCTAAAGGAACCAGCCGAGTCTGTATGGGTACACTTTATTTTTAAGTGATTGACTTCAAGGACCTCAGACATATTGTTCTTCCCTTCTTCTCTTCTCTGCCCATCTCCAGAAAACAGGAACATGGCCACTGAGACCATTCTGGGCTTAGACTGATATTAATGAGTGGGGTGGGCCTTTTTCTCTCTTTTTTTTTTTTATCTTTGGAGCCATTCGCAACCCTGATATGCTTTATTTTTCTACTTTCAGCAGAGATTAGGGCTTAGGAAACCCTTGGTCTACTGTGAGGAAAACCACAATGCAGTTGACAGAACTCGTCTGGCAGTTCAGGAACGCGGGCTCCACACTGCCCTCTGCTGGTACACTTCCTCTCACCCAAGCCAATTTAATTCTCAGTGCCATGGTCCTTACTCATTTCTGTGCTTGGAGCCATAAGGAACAGGAAATACAGTTAAATTAGATTAAGTTGTAGTTATAAAGAAGTTTTTTTCCTTTGGTTGTTTTTTACTCTGTCTGTATATTTAATCTCTCTCTCTGTCTCTGTCTCTGTCTCTCTGTCTCTCTCTGTCTCTCTGTCTCTGTCTCTCTCTCTCTCTCTCTCGTACTGACTGAAGAGGCAAATGACTAAAACAGCTTAAACTTGCTCAGATCAAAACACCTCTGTATCCAGGACACATCCAAACAAACACCATACTACCCAGGACAGGAGAAGGTTCCTTCTCTTTGGTCCTCAAGTAAAGTCCTGCCCATTCCCCGATACAGAGGCCAACTGGGGTCAGGAGGAGGATTCCTCACCCAGAAAACAAGCTGGTGCCCAGAGGTGGGGGTGGGCCAGCTCCCCCAGACTGACTCCATGAACAGCGAGTGCAAAGGATGTGGAACAGCCCTGCCTGGGTTTCAGGGTTACCCCCAAAGAAAATAAAAGCAGTCATTGACGATCCATATATTAAGTATTGTACGGGCGCTTTGCCGTCTTTGAAGATTTGGTCTCACCTGGCCCTTCCCATCAGTCACAATGCATAGTGTCGTGATTGGCAAGCTTGGGTATCTGCTCACTCTCTGGCCACTGTAGCTGATGTTTCTTTCTAGGCACATGGATTGGCGAAAAACACGTCTCCACTGAGAGAGGGATGATTAGCGAGTACAGATAGCGCGTTTTCCTGCCCTTCAAAGAAGAGTTGAGCTTTCCCAGCTGTGCTATGAAAATGACACACGTGATTCATTTGCAGATGTGTTTAACAGTTTGTACTATGTAGCTACTAACTTACCAAGTACAAACACATTTCTAGATGTATTTAACAGTCTGTACTATGTAGATACTAACTTACGAAGTACAAATACTTTTCTAGATGTACTTAACAGTCTGTACTATGTAGATACTAACTTACCAAGTACAAACAAAGAATCACTTTATGATATACGATTCTAAGATATGTAAAAATTTCAGTGCTTAGCACTGTGTTCTGCCACATCCATTTCTCCCACAGCACATAAACAAAGAATTCCTTAAGCGAATAAGGTTATCCTGACTTCCTTTAAAGTCTATCGTTGCATGGAAGAAATATGAACATCTTGCAATCTCCTGTTAATCCAGCTCCAAGATCCTAACTGACTGCTATGGGGTAAAGCCTAGAGAGTTTTTTTTAATTGTTTCAGATAATCATCACAATATCAGTTACTATTTGAAGCTGTGGCGAGAAAGCACTCTGGTCTCCTCACCAATACACTGGGCGTCCAGTATTCAGGCAGGAACACTGCTCTGCTCAGCCAGGGACATCAATGTGTCATTTGATGACACTTGGACCTTCGATAGAAAGTACTTAGAAAGAACTAAGTTGACCATAACCAGAGCGTCCTAGCATCCATACAGGACTCCTCTGACTCTTAGTGGCAATACAACTAGAGGAAGTTCTACCCATTTCTGGCCAGGTTTACGCACATCTGGGTTCCCTTCCTAGATCTTTGTCCAGGAAGTAGCGTTGGACTGTTATGAAGTTCCTGTCTCGTTTTGTTGACAAACCAGGATCACTTGCTTTCTGTGCTACGAAAGAAGAATGCTCTTCCCTCTAGGCCCCTAAAGACACACTCGGGTCATGGGGTGTCATAATGGTACCATATTTTCTGTTCCACATAGAGAATTAAAGAGATTAGAACTAGTCCTGCTTCATGGTACTGTGTTGCCCAGAGAGGTGTGTTTTCACCCAAGCCAGCAGGCACGCCACGGGTAACCTCACAGCCACCACTACAGAGTGTCAGAGCCAGTTCTTAGGCGCAGGACTCTCCCATTAGCTGGAAGAACCCTGGCTTCATGGACACAGCAGGACAGGAGGAGAGGGACAGTGGCAGGCCAGTGCTCTCTGATGGGATACCACACAGGAGCCGTAGGTGAGCCGCTGGTCATTTGTTCTAACAACCGCATGAAAGAAGCGTTAGCAGCTGTTACTAGGCTTTGAATATAGCAGAGCTTAAAGGGCAATCTAGGGTCTGATGCTTCTCTTTGCTGAGAACTGTGTTTTGTCTTCATTTTATTTAAACAAAGGGGTAAAGCCAAATAAATTCTGATCTAAAAAAGTCAAGGCACTGTCAAGTGCCACCCAGGTACCTGGAACAGAGGAGACAGAGAGTGGCACGGGCTGAGCCTTGTTCCTGCCCTTCGGTGAGGACGGAGTTGGCGGAATTTTGATCCTGTCTTTGCAGAGGATGCTGTAGGATTTCTCACTGATGGGCCGAAAGTGCTGAGGGTTAGCACTGCAAAGCTTTGTCCTGTAAACACATCTGAGGTGGGAGACCACTGTCAGCAAGGGTGTAAGTTTCTGGTAGCAGGGAACGGGCAGCTAAAACCCTCACTGTCAGCTCAACTGGCATCGAAGACTGTGGTTTAAGATTTCCAATCTATACATTCAAGAAGACCCCATATCTCTGCATGGTTGAGTAAAACAAACACAGCACACACACACAGACATAGACACAGACACACACATACACACAAACACACACACAGACATAGACACAGACACACACATACACACAAACACACACACACACACACACACACAGAGACACACACACACAGACACACCACCACCTCTAGCAGCAAAACGAACAAAAACAAACAAAAAGCTCAGTCTTCCTTCCTTTCTTTCTTTCTTTCTTTCTTTCTTTCTTTCTTTCTTTCTTTCTCTCTCTCTCTTTCTTTCTTTCTTTCTCTCTTTCTTAGTTTCTTTCTTTCTTTCTTTCTTTCTTTCTTTCTTTCTTTCTTTCTTTCTTTCTTTCAAGACAGGGTTTCTTTGTAGCTTTGGAGCCTGTCCCGGAACTAGCTCTTGTAGACTAGGTTGGCCTCAAACTCACAGAGATCTACCTGCCTCTGCCTCTGCCTCCCGAGTGCTTTAGGCGTATGCCACCACACCCAGCAAAGCTCAGTCTCTTACTAAGCCTATTGTGCTTATTTGGTGGTAAATCAAACGTCTTAGCTCATACTGAACAGTTTACTCAACAGCAAAAAAAAAAGAAAAAAAATTGTAAAGATTAACAGCAACCTAAGCGAAACGGAAATACTGGCTTTGGCGCTGATGTAGACACTGGAGCCTGTAATACACTTAGGCTATAGGTCATGGATAGATTCCTAAGGGGTCACAGGAAACGAGCAGAGCTACAGGACTTCGGCCTTAATTGAAGAAAAGATGGTGAACGCACACAAAATCTCCAGCACGATTCGTCTGTTCAGGGGCAATGCGGAAATGAGTTAGCTTGAAGCGTTCTTGCTGAGGCTCTGAGGGAACGGGGTGAAATCCATGCTCAGACTTTACATGGCCAACTGTTAGTGTCTGTTTTAGCTGTGGTATAGTATATAGTAAGATATGGTTTGGGAAATTTGGAGGAATAACGAATCTGTAGCAAAGACTGGCAAAGTCAAAGACACGCCATTATTTTGAATTTCTGAGGTTCAGCAAGTGATATTCCAGGCAAGACATTGGAAGTGCAGGTAGAATCATGAACAACTTCATCCCTTGGAAGCTGGAAAACAATTACTGGGTTTCAAACGTGTGGACGCTAGAGGGGCACCCGCCACTCCCACCCTTCCTTCTCCAAGGTAGGTTGCAGTTGAGGGATCTTTGACCAGAGGCGGGGTTTTCTTCTTTCCCTGGTACAGGTTTTGACCCAGACTGGTGTGTCTATGAGACACAGTACTAGCTCTGATCCATAAAGAGCTGTCATTCATTCTTCGCACTATTTATTAGTGGTTGAGGAGCCATGGTAGGAGCAAGAGGTCCAAAGATAACGAGAGTGTGCACACAGTCCACAGTTGGAGGTAAAATATGGCTGGGTTGTGACTCTGAAAGACTCTGAGCTTTTCCGCTGGACCGTGATGCGCTCCTACTTTGCGTACAAAAGTTTAACAGTGGCCGCTTAAGGACTCAGCTGGAGAACTCCTTTGCTCATCTATCTCTGTAGTTGGCAGCTGAAAGAGGAAAGGACGGTAGAGAGCTGTAACTAGGCATGGGGAGATTTATTTCAGAGACGGTAGGCATTGCAGAGCGAAGCAGGCTTGACCCAGCTCTGGGCATCCAGGTAGCGTTTGGAGACAGTGAGAATCAGGAAGATGATCACTGATGGCCATGAACAGGGGACAAGAAAGTACCTGCTTAAAAAATTAAAAACAAATAATAAATAAATAAATAAATAAGAAAGTACCTGCTTAAAAAACTAAAAATAAATAAATAAATAAATAAGAAAGTACCTGCTTAAAAAAATTAAAAATAAATAAATAAATAAATAAATAAAAAGAAAGTACCTGCTTTCTTCCAGTTTAATTTAAGATTACCCACGCTCAGCCTCTTTTTTTTTTGGCTCCCACATACTACTCAAACACAAAGAAAAGCTGAACAGAGCCAGGGAACAGGTTTTGTATCACGCCGGCGACTGAATACTCATTAATATGCACTAGCAGGACAGCGATAAATACACTGTAGGCAGGGTGGTCCGGGTTGACCTAGAACGAGAGGAACCAGGGCGTAGTTCATTACTCCGAAGGCTGGCAATTCAAAGGAAGGGGGGGGGCATTCATCTTCGCCTCTGCTATAAACTGGTTTTCAGGAAAATGGAATAGCATTGGCCGATGAGGGGGAGCTACCAAGTGCAACAGAAATTATAGACTAGGAGAAGAGGATAGTGGCCAGGTGCCAGGGAAGTATTCAGTGCAGGTGAGGTGACGCCCACCAACAGGTGGCCAGACCGCTGGGCTAAACACTCATGGGGAGCTGAACTCTGTGACAGAAAGGGGAGAAAAGGCAGGGAGGGGGGCTTCCTTCCGACAGGTCGTGCAGGATGTGCACAGTGCCGCCTAGGAAGCCTTTTGTAAAATCAAAATCATGAAGTGAGCCTACCGTAGGGTCCGTTGCCAAGCTGGGAAAATTAGCATTTCAACACAAAGTGAGGTGCGCGTGGATGAGGGGCTCTGCCAATGAAGAAAGCAGCCATTTCTGAGAAAGCCAAAATTACCATTTTAAAAATCTCCTTCCCAAAGAGTACTACAAAGTACAACCTTTACCAAGGACACCCAATTTTGTTTTCTGCATTATCTTTAACAGGCTCCGTGGTTGGAAGGTTGTAAATCTTTTGTATGTCTGACGGTAAGTATTTTGGGAAGACACAATAGCGCTTTTTTACACATATAAGATTTTCCGTGAGTTGCATCCATCTTGCTGACTTTACGGTCAATGGTTTTGCTGGCGATGCTTCGAGTGGTTTATTAAGAACTGTGCTGGGACCCCACGGACTTCACCATTTTTTTCCTGTTCGCTAGCATCTACAGCTCATTAGACCAGAATAATAACTTCTGCAAATAGGCTTTTTAAAACAATATACTTTTTAGTATCATTGTCATACTTCTATTTAAAGAACCACAGTTGGGGTTGGCAGGCAAGCCATGGACTGTTCTGCTACCCACTTGGGTCTTTCTGCTCAGCTGTAGGTAGAAGAGGGGGTAGGGATTTCACAGCCCTACGAGGAGTAAGGAATCTGCCTTGAGGATAATGAAAGGTCACAGAAGGACCTTAAACACAGGAGCAGTAGAGTCAAGTTAAGTAGTGGGGTGCTCTTTGATCTTCTTTGTTATGTCTTTCCTTGAACAATGTTGGCACTCTGATCTTTTGATGGTTTTTGCCTCGTGGACGTTTGTGGAAATGGAGACTGCTAATAAGCACAGACATTTCTTTTTTTACTGACTAATATTTTTTTAAAACTATCTTTTCTCATTTTTATATACCAATCCCAGTTCCCTCTCTCTCCCCTCCTCCCTCTCCCTCCATCTTTTCCTCACCCACTCCCCTTCCACCCTTCAGAGAGGGTAAGGTTTCCCATGGGAAGTCAACAAAGTCTAGCACATTTCTTTGAGGCAGGACCAAGCCCTCCCTACTATATCAAGGGTGAGCAAGGTATCCCTCCAAAGAGAATGGGTTAAAAAAGCCAGAATAAGCAGTTGGGATAAATCCTGGTCTCGCTGCCAGTGGCCCCACAGTCTGTCTCAGCCATACAACTGTCACCCACATTCAGAGGGACTAGTTTGGTCCTATGCTGGTTGACCTCACTGTTAGACCTGAGTCAGTGAGCTCCCATTAGCTCAGGCTGGCTGTTTCAGTGGGTATTCCCATCATGGTCTTGACTCCTTTGCTCAAATTCTTGCTCCTCGCTCTCTTCAACTGGACTTTGGGAGCTCAGTCGAGTGTTCCACTGTGGTTCTCTGTATCTGCTTCCACCAGTTGCTGGATGAAGGTTCTATGATGACATTTAAGATAGTCATCAATCTGTCTACAGGGCAAGGCCAGTTCCGGCACCCTCTCCACAGTTACTTAGGATCTTCACTGGGGTCAGCCGTGTGGATTCCTGGGAATTTCTCGAGTGCCAGGTTTCTTGATAGCACCATAATGGTTCCCTCAGTCAAGCTCTGTCTTTCTTTGCTCTTTCTGGCTGAGACTGAATTTCTTCATGGCAGGTGTGGCCATGAGCACAACTGTACACACGAGCCTATTTCAAGATGTATCTCCTCTCTGTCTGTCTCTAAAGTCAGAGGCATGATTTGGCTGCCTCTTCTGACCCTAATGATGAAATTTAATTGCCATTTCAACAGTCTGAATAGGTAGGTCCTTCATGAGGTAATGAAACCCTGAGGACACTCTGCCCTCATTGATGGATGAATATTCTCACGACAAGACCGCCTGCCTCACTTCTGCTCCTGCCTGTGATTCTGATGCCTTTTCACCATTTGTGATGTCACAAGAATGAACTCTCCAGAGTTCACAATTGTCTGTCTGGTGCACCTTTTATTATTTATAATTTATCTAGTCTGCAATATCGTGTTAGAGCAACAGAAAATGCCCTAAAGCAGATATGTACTTGATAAAGAGCATTGGGCTGCAGTGTGGATTGGAGAAGAAGCCAAGTCAGTGACAGGGAAGCTTAAGGAATAATCCTGTTCTTATCAAAGTCTTAATGGGGATTTGCATTTTGAACCCTTGCTCTGGCAGCAATAGTATATTAATTCCTTAAAGGCAGGGATTTTTATCTGCTCATTAATGTTTTTACTCTTTGTGCTGTAACCAACAAAACCGTGGCACATGCTAGCTCTAACATGCATGTTGTTTGCTTGTGACTATTTTTCCCCTGTAAGAGAAAATGGAAGGTTTCAATTAACTGCTGGTTTGGTAACTCAGCTGTGGTGGACAGAACCATACAGCGGCTCACACAGCTGGACAGATTCCTTGACAATGAGGGGGGCTGAGATAAAGAGAAGCAAAGACATTAGCTAAGATAATCCTGGTAGTCAATAGCACGGCTGTGGCTGCGGCTGTGGCTACATCTATGACCCTTCTTTTATGCAGAAACAAGAAGGCAAACACCAGCAAAGGAAAATGACTCCTGTATTCTGACATTCTCTTTTCAGTGTCTAACTGATGTCCCTGAGCAACCAGCGTAGACAGACGTTCATAAGGTGTGGCCCATGTCCCAGGAGACACAAGGCCATGCCAAGGATTCCCTGGTTTCCACTGGACTGGTCTTGCATTTATTATGAAATTGGACCCAGTTGACTTTGATGGAGAAGGTGTCTGTGGCCTTTCAGTGTGTGACTCGGGGTTGCTTCTCCAGCTCCTCATGCTTTGCCGTTGCTTCTAGAACATTCCATAGCCTTCTCCCCCCAAATATAACCTCCTTTCAGGTAGCTAAGGTTGTATCCAGCATTGCAGGTCTTTTGGTTTTCCTCTTGCCTTTGTTCTTCCCCCGACTTCACCGTTGCTGCTCCTGGAGGTATTATCCTTGGACTACTTAGTGCCATATTGCCTAGAACATCAAGCCTTCCTGGCTATTCCTTCCATTCATCTCGAGCCACCCACTGCCACGCGACTATTTGGATGTTGTTACTGTCAACTGTGTGTTGCCCTAGTGCTCACACAGACCTCAAGCTCCTACGTAGCCAAAGATGACCTTGAACTCCTGTTGCTTCTTGCCTGTCTGTCTCCCAAGTGCTGGGATTAAAGGTATAGGTTGTCCTGTTTGATCCTTTCAGGAATATTAAATTTCATCATTCTTTGATTATAGCTCTTTCTGGATTCTTTGTCTCGTATTCTTTACTCAGACATTTACATACTTCCTTGTCCCTTGAATCCTGTAGCTGATACCCTCCAACACCCTCTCCCTCTTATCTTTAAACCTTTTCTTCACCTGAATTATGGCCCAAAGCTTATGGTAAGGCCAAGCCAGGAGCTTCCCTATTTATGTCCAGATGTGACTTTCAGTGTTAGTGCTGATCCTTGCTGGCCGTGCGGTATCTCCATCAGCCCAGGTCTCAGTTAGAAAGAGGGAACACACAGATGAGGATGATCAGAGACTGGCTTGGCAGAGAGACCGTGGCAAAGGTGAGGGGATCTCTGAGGAGACGACAGTGCCATGCCATGCCAGCCACCTAGGAAGCAGGAGGGCAGGGAGACCTAAGGAGATGCCTCTTGGGAGGGATTGTGGGGACTTCCTAAGTTTGTCCCTGCATGGTGATGTAGATCTCATCCGGGCTGCTCATTGCTCTTGGTCTACTGAAATCCGCAGGGCAATTCAGCTATTGCTATTCTACTCATCTGACAGCTTCCCAGTGCTGGAGTGGAATACCACACAGCAGAAGTAGGCTGTCCAAGGCAGGTTCTCAATACAGTGCCCACACCTTTCTTAGCTTCGTTTTTTCCCCTATACTCAATTCAATCTCAAAGATAAAATGAAATGGAATTTACCTTAATTCTCTATAATGACCTAATATCTGACTTAATAATCTCTATTTTGTTTGTGGTACGGACATCCATTCTTCTCTTGGGTAGATTTTTTTCTATTGGTTTAATTTAAAATATCAAGGTTTAATTTTAAAATATCAATTTGAGTATATCAATACCAGCCGCTTGGAAGAGGATTTCTGCCCTGCTGAGATACCTGCCCATCATGGGGAGAGCTCCAGAGTGACAGCTCATGTGTCCTGCTGAAGGTGGGCATGGGCTGTCCAGCGAGGCAGCTGCCTTTGAATCCGTATTAATGTACGTAACTCCAATAAATTCATCAGTCCGCTAAATTGGACTTGAGTGTGCTACTTTGCCTTGTTGTTGGTTTCCTTCCTAAGGTGAATAGATACTTGGTCATATTTCCTCAGGAAATATGACGCCTTTGTATGTGGGGGGGGGACTTCTGTCACTCTGGCACCCACTGACTGTGAAAGTCATCCTTTGGTGACTCCCACTGGGACCCGGTATCTTAGCCAGGACTTGTGGGATGGTTTGAATAAAAATGCCCCTTGTAGGATCAGGGACTGGAATGCTTAGGGACCCACATTGGGAGGTGTGGTCTTGGTGGAAGAGATGCCTCCTTGTTAGAGGAAGCGTGTCACTGGTGGTGACCCTGGAAGTTTCCAATGCTCAAGCCGGTCTCAGTGTCTCTCCCTCCTCCTGCTGCCTGCCTGTCTGGATGTAGAACCCTGTTACCTCTCCAGCGCCATGCCTGCTTGCACGCCACCACGCTTCCTTCCCGCTCTCATGGTAATGGACTAAACCTCTGAGGTTGTAAGCTGGCCCCAGTTCAATGTTTTCTTTTCTAAGAGTTTCTGTGGTCACGGTGTCTCTTCACAGCCATAGAACATGGACAAATCCAACTTGATGTGAGCCTAATTTCTCAAGGAATTTCTACTGTGACTTGTCACTAGGGTTTGTGACCCTTTACCAGGAATGCAAGACCCACCCCTGCCTCCTGCCACCCGCATTGCTCGTCTTTGCCGAGAGACACACTGCTTTTCCTCCTGAGACTTCCCCAGCAGTGAACACTTCCCTTGGAGCTTACCAGGATCCCAGCACATCACGCACTGGTCTGTCTCCCGTGCCAGGCAGTGTTAAGAATTCTGGGGCTCACCTTTTGCAAGGTATTTTGTTTGGAGGTCTTACAGATGTAGGGACCCATTCTCTTCAAAGCATGTAATTCCCAGGATTCCACAAGTAAGGCTCTCAGTGGCTTCCTTACAGGCATTTAAGGTGCACCTCGTCCTGCTGGCCTCAGCTGGGGCAGGGCAGGGCAGGACATGACCACTAAGCCATCCCCTTGCCCATCTGAGAGTCCCACTTCTGACACGGGGAGGCTATATCTGTGGAGACAAGCTGCTCTGGCTTTTCTCTAGCTCCCTTCCAACCTTCTGTCATGGTTGGGACTCAGGTCTAACATCTTTTACCGCTTAGCCTTTGAAGTCCAACACACTGAGCTCATAAGTCACAGGTGCTGACTTGCCTGATCATTGTCTTCCCTTTCGAGAAGAGCAACCACACCAGGAAGGGAAAAGGATGGAAACACAGGAGGCAGGGACCAGAGTGAGCTCTTGAGCAGCTAATTTAGAGCATGTAGACCCCAAACCACGACAACCTGAATGCATATGACAGTCTAGGTAGTCACTTAAATAAATGAAGAGGTTAATCAATCAAGTGTATTAATGAAGTTGTCAAATCAAGAAGTAAATGGAAATCTAGAAGAAAGATTGTCAATCCCCTGCCAGCTGGCCTGCTCCATTCTGAGCGGAGTTCCGTGCCGGGTGAGGAGACGCAGCCCTGCCAGTGTTGATGGAGGAACCATGTTACAGAGCCACCGAGTCTTCTTAAAAGGATTCCTGTGGGAGGGAATGTGGCCAGATCCGGTTCCTGGGAAAACATTTCATTACTATAATCTCCAGGATCCGTAGAATGTCTGGATTGTTAGGGAGGCCAAAAGCCAAGCCACTGAGAGAGTTCTCGCATGGAGAAAGGGGTCACTTCAGGCTGCCCCTACCTCATTTGCTATAATGTTTGACAAAGTTCCTGACCCACAGCCGAGTGTTCATTTCCATTTCCTCCCTGTGTTTCCAAAGCACTTGGAGGTGAAAGTGGACATTGTTTTAATGGGGCGTACCTGAAAATGATAAGTACCGGGGACAAATTATATAATAGTTATGAGATGTTCTTAAAATACAGCTTGATCTTGATCAATGAGGGACTTGGACTGAAATCGGCGAAGGGAACTCAATAGGGCAGCTCCTATAGGAAGAAGAGAAAACACCGTATTCCGCTGGGTACGATCAAGAGCCAGAAAACCTGCCAAGCCTGCGTTGGGGGGCCTGGCTGTCGGCTTGGTGACACTAATCACGATAGGATGACAGCAGCTATGTAGTCTCATGGATGGAGATAGCACAGCAAACACAACCTTAGGAAGGATTGATGTGAAGCCAGAACAGCAGATCTTGGGAATCAAGTGGCCCCCAAACAACCCACGGTGACGAACTGAAGAGTCTGGCCCAGAAAGAAGTCAGAAGAAAGACAAGGAGTCGGGATTGGTGGAATATCCAGTGCCTCACAGAAGGACTTCGTTCTTCAGCCTCCGTCTCTGTCATTGGGAACACTGTCTGTCCTCTGTCTCAAATGTTGAGTTTGAGCTTGATGATTGGTATCAGGTGGCATGTGACCGTTCTCAGTCTCTCCCACATCCTTCCCTGGCCAGGAGCCTCAGGTATGCTGACCCAGATTAATCACCAGAGTGATGTGTGACATCTTGCAGCACCAGAAAAGACCCATATGGATTCTTTTTTTTAAAATTGTTTTTACGCTAACAAGCGTCTATAAATCTGTGACTCCCAACACAAGTTTGGAATCGGAAACAGTCTCCCTCTTAATCCCAGCCTGCTGGTTTTCCTGGTTCTCAGTCACCCCGTGTCTGTGGCCGCGGGTGACATCGGGTGACGTGGAATACCCATCTTCATACTTCCTTGTTCGTCCGCTCACTCCCCCTCCAGTTCTGAACAGTTCTGCGGTACCTGTTTCGTATCCTGAAAGGTGCATTTTTCAACTTTATAAAAAGGGCCATCTACAGTTGTTGGTTGGGATGAACTTTTTTCCATATGGTGGCCATATTAACCTATACTTCTGGGTACCACTGTAATTTATTCACTTTCTGTCCTGCATAACACTTCCCTGGCTCACTGCTCCATAGTGCATTTATTTTCTCTCCTCTTGATGGATCCTTGAGATAGTCTCTCACTGACCCTGAAGCTCGCAGATAAGCTACGCTGACTGCCCAGTGAGCCTCGTGTCCCTCTTCCCTGCACTGGGATGACAGGTGTGAGCCACCATGCCCAGCCTTTTATGTGGGTGCTGGAGACTTGAACTCAGAACTTGGTGCTTGCCCGGTAAGCAGTTGACACGGCCGTGCGATCACCCTAGGAGTCTGCCTGTCCCGCTTCAATCACTGTGGTCTGTTCGTGTATTGTAACTTGTAAAGACTGGTCCATTCCAGCTCCGTTGGCAGCACAGCCCTGCTCCCGGAACGCTGCAAAGACCCTTAAGTTGTAACCCATGGGTTACAAGCCCATTGGACTCATCCCCTCACTCCCCTCCCACGCAATGTAAAACAAAAAATCCATCACGTCACTGTCAGGTGAAAGCTTTTAGTGACGTACCACGGTGCTCAGAGTGAATTCACCTGCTCGCTCCGGCTCCTGGGATCCTTGGTGCTGTGTCTCGTGGCCACTGGTGTAGTTCCGGCCCAGGGCACTCAGCTGCTTTCCATGCCACCGCAGGGGCATCATTTCCCAGCTTCACAGTTGCGGTGAACCCTTCCCCGACTCAGGGTCCCGGTCCATAGAATATTCTCAGCCACCTCGGTTTGAATAACAGTTCTGGAATGTGGTACCAGTTGTTGAAGGGGAGGGTAGAAGTCAAGCATTGACTTTTTCAATTCCAGAGAAATATGTTTTACTTATTAAATTCGAAAATACAGGCAAGAAAAGAAAGGAAGGAAGGAAGGAAGAAGGAAGGTGGCACTTTTAATCCAAGGACTCAAACATAATACAATGAATAATACAGCATGTGTTTCCAGTCTTTTTTATGTGTAGGCTAAATATCAGTTTCTTAGATGGCTCAAAGTCCTGCAATGGGAAGGAAACATCTATTCTGTAAATTTTACATCTAATTCACACCAGGACTGTTTCTTCACATTGGGAAACTTCCACCCCAGGCATCCCTGGGACTCTTGGGGACCCGGCTAAATGGTTTTCCTGGCCACACCCTGCTTCCTCTGCCGTCATTTCTTCCTTACGTCTTACTCAGACTCAGGGGTGGGTAGAGGCTGGGGACAGACTGAGCAGTGTTGTAGAAGAGCCTGGCCTTAAGATAGCCCCTGCCTCGCATCCTTTATCTCCTGCATCCCGAGGATGCTTCACCTTCCATGGCCCCTCAGCTGTTGCTTGTCCCGAAGCTTACGACGTTCCTGTTAGGAAACAGGCCATGGCCTGCCTTAGGTATTGTGTCTCCTCCTCGATCCTAATCTCACATCTGTGGGAGATCCAGATCTCACGTTCAAGTCCATCTTTCTGAAAGGATGGGGGAAGGTGATGCTCTTCCTCCCGTGGGCAGAAATGGATCAGATCAGCTATGGCTTCAGAGTAGCTGGCCCCTTCATAATGTACAAAATGCTTTTTTTCTTTTCAGTTCAAATGGTATCAAGGAGCAGAACAATGTTTAGGAACCTGACTTGTTTAGCTAACAATCTATGGTAACACCCTCTGTCTTCCAGAGTATACATTTTGAGGGAAGTTCATGACTTTAATGGACTTTAGAGGTCAGTGTGCCCTGAAAGATTAACAGTAAATGCGGGTTGATCCCCAAAATATTCACTTGGGAATAAAAATTTGAGGCACAGATTTTGTACGACTTTAACAATAACCAAAAAAAAAAACCCCATTATTTTTTTGGGGGGAAAATATCTATAAAAGACAGTTCTTGATATTTATACAGCTATTTAGTTTTCTACTCGGGTTTCACATTGCAAAAGAAGTTTGGAATAGCCATTTCGTGGTTTCAAACATTAATAGAGAATCACTTCTTGGCTTTCCAAGTATTTAGGATAAAATTCTTTGCCAATATTTTCTGCCACACTTTATTTAAGGGAGCCTTTTATGCCTCCTCATTCTGAACCTAGTCACTGCAGCCCGAGTCTTTGAAGAAGACTTTGCTCACAGAGAGAGGAGCTCCGGGTCAGTCCGAGTCTTTGAAGAAGACTTCGCTCACAGAGAGTGGAGCTCCGGGTCAAGCTAGAAGTTGTTATGTGATTTAAATTAGGTTTCCCAAGGAAATACAATAAAAAACGAAACTGCACTTCGGCCTGCTGCATTTCTAAACATGGTGGTGAATTAAATCCTTCTCCTAGCTAACTGAGCCGAAGTTAACTTTCCAGCGCGACTCCCCACTTGCTCTATTTTAGAACACTCTTCAGAAGCTGTCCATTTAGTGACTTATTTGTTAGATCAGAGCAGCTGTGTAGA
This sequence comes from Arvicola amphibius, assembly GCF_903992535.2. Taxonomy (NCBI): domain Eukaryota; kingdom Metazoa; phylum Chordata; class Mammalia; order Rodentia; family Cricetidae; genus Arvicola; species Arvicola amphibius. The sequence goes on from NC_052064.1 coordinate 29,590,098, forward strand.
AATATCCGTTTCTCAAGCCCACAGACTAAAACACCATCCAACACTCTTTCCTGCTCCCAGCTGCAGGGTCTCAGCCGCGCAGCTGGCAAAGATATTAAGAGGATGTGTGCTTTCCATTAGAGGCAAAACTTTCCTGATGTGCCGGCCAAAGTTGCGTCGAGGCCCGCAGAGGGTCTGAGGGGACCGTTCCCCCTTTGCGTTTTCAATTTCTGCTGCTGCGGCTCAGACAGTTTGCAGAACTTTGGCTACTGAACAAGACACAAACATTTCTGAAAGTGAATTCATTAGGGAGCAGCAAGCCCATGTGGACAAGGCGCATGCAACATTTCAAGTTTGTTTCCTTGGCGATCACTTTCCGAAGCCAGAGAGTTAAAAAGCAGAAATACATTGTTTTGCAAATGGAAGCTATTTCTGTTCGTGCACCAGGGGGAATTGTTTAATGATGCCCTTTCAGGGCAGAGCAGAGCAGAATGAAGTAACACACTGAACTATCCCGCCAAGTTGTGCGCTCGCGGATTTTCTCAAGCCGTAGAGATGGTAGAAGTGAAAGAGAAGAGGAGGCATGGCCCCCGTGTCTGCGTTCGATGCGCTGTTACCCAGTTTGTGAGATTCGGGCAAGGGGCAGGAGGTTAAAATACACAAAGACTCACACAGACAGAGAGACAACCACACAGGTCATCCTTGAATTCCCCAAGAATGCCCCCTTTATTGTGTTCAGGGGCAGGTTATATAGAGATAGCCCCGCCCCAGCCAAACCCATCAGAAACCACTCTCCTGCCATCAGGAACTCCTGAAGGTCTCGTGCTCAGAGCAGCTGTAGGCACTCAGATCAGGGGAAAACAAGAAATTCAGGATCTGGGGTCTCACCGCTCCCAACACTTGACCATCAGAAATGTTTTAATGTGTACCTCATCATTCATTCAAGCTTAGGATTTGGGGAGCCTGCAGTTTTACACACTTTCTCTGTGACTTCAAAGTCTTAGTCACACGCAGCAGCTGGAAATCTGATCTAATTCTCCACGTGGACAGCAGGACAAGCCTATATATTTTGAGAGTGCTGCCTACGTCACAGACTCCACATACCCCCTCCCCAAACAACCCTGTCTTGCCTCTGTTTTCCCTGTTTGCTTCTTATTCATTAGGAGGAGAAGGGTATTTTTCCTCCATGGGTTTGTGTAGGGGAAATGACACTCATTCACGTTGTCATGCCAGGGGCTGTGAAGATGGCCTCATCAGAGGAAGGGAGGCGGCCGACCCTTGCCCCTCTACTTGCCTCTCTCCTTGGCTGTGACTCAGGTCTTCTGGCTAATCTATCCACTTCCATGGCTACCCTGCTCCAGCTGAGCATTTAAGCCTCAGGATGGTGGGGATTTTTGAAAGTGACTGGCATTTTTACTAATATATGTATCATTGTATACATGCATATATATAATATTTACCATAAAATTTGCATCTCATTACTATAAAATTGACATCTCACTCCCTTAGGGATCTACTTCCGTAGGCTGAGTGTGTTCATCTTCTCCACAGAATGTGGGAGCTACGGGAACAGGGCATCATTTCTCCTCAAGAAAGGAAGGAGATTCTAAGCCACGCTGAACACGGTCAACTCCGTACCCATTCGGTGGTTACTCTCCATGTCTTCCTTTGCTATAGCCTGGGTAACCGTGGCTGTACATTTTATCACAGAATCTGACAGCTTCAGGCGTGAGAAGAATCAGACACTCTCTGCCAAGCTTATTTCATTTACCATGCGATCTTCAGCCCTCCCTCATGTGTCACGCATGTGTCTTAGCTAGGTTATCTATCACGGTGAAAAAGCAGGAAGACCAAAAGCGACTTGGGGTGGAAGAAAGGGGTTATGTTGCTTACTCTTCTGTATCCCAACCTGTCATTAAAGGAAGTCAGAGCAGGAACCTGGAAGCAGGAGCTGATGCTGAGGCCGCGGGGGTGCTGCTGGCTGGTGTGTTCCCCGTGGCTTGCTCAGCCTGCTTTCTCACAGCTGCCAGGACCACCTGCCCAGGGCTGCACCACCAGTATCGGACTGGAGGACCCACATCGACCGCTAATTAGGAAGATGCACTACAGACGCGCTGACAGCCATATCCTATGGAGGCCGTGTCTCAGCTGAGAGCTCCTCTTCCCGAATGGCTCTAGCGTGTGTCGAGTTGAAGTACACTCACCAGCACACTGGGTTGTAAAGCTCCTTCCTTTGGATGACTGAATCACCCCCTGTTCGTGTATTGACCACTTTGTGTCGTTTTGCTCAACCACCGATGAGCATTGGATTGCTTTCCGCTTCTGGTTTTGGTAAGTGATGCCCTTAGGGTTCTGCTTGCACCCCTGTTGAGTCTATACCCAGGCGACTCGCTGGCTCAGAGGGGAATTTCAGTTTGAATATTTTGAGAAGCCTCCCTTTCCGTAGCAGCTGCACCGGGATTTCTTTCGGAACTTCCGTTTCCTCTCCAGCACGTGTTACGTCTCCTTTCTCCCCCCACCCCGCAATAACAGCCATTCTACAGGGTGAGTACAGTGGTAGGTTTGAAAACATGGATTGAATTATGTGTCGTCTTGCCGAAACGTCCCCACAGCAGCTCCTCAGGGCTCCCCCCGGCAGCCAACTGTTCTCCGTACCTCGGCCCCCTCCTCATTCATCTGGCTTGTCCCTTGCGTAGTCAAATGGACAGTACAGCCACACTGATGCCCCCTGCCTCCCAAAGTCACCCTGTACCTAGTTACTTTCCAATACCTTTCCGTTCGGTTGTTCCTGGGCTGGGATTGCCCGGCTCAGGGGTGCCTTCTACCGTTTCCGTCTCTCCCAGGTGGTCCTGGCAGAAAGCAGGCGGGTTCCTTCCCTGTCCGGCCGGAGCTTCCTCTCCCATTGAACCAGCAGAGGTCCAAACTAGTCCCTCTGAGCGTGGGTGACAGCTGCACGGCTGGGGCAGACTGCGGGGCATCAGGATCTATCCCTACTGCTTGTACTGGCTTTTGGGGAACCTATTCTTTTAGGACGGATACGTTGCTCAGCCTAGATATAGTAGGGAGGGCCTTGGACAGTCCCCAAAGCAATGTATGAGCCTTAGCCTCTCTGAGGAGTGGGTGGGGAGTGGGGTGGAGGGGAAGTGGAGGGGATGGGAGGAGGGGAGGGAGCAGGGACTGGGATTGGTATGTAAAATGAGAAAAGATAGTTTGTTTTCTTTTTTTTAAAAAAAAATAAAATAAAGGGCTGGAGAGATGGCTCAGCCATTAAGAGCATTGCCTGCTCTTCCAAAGGTCCTGAGTTCAATTCCCAGCAACCACATGGTGGCTCACAACCATCTGTAATGAGGTCTGGTGCCCTCTTCTGGCCAGCAGGCATACACGCAGACAGAATATTGTATACATAATAAATAAATATTAAAAATTATATATAAATATAAAAATAAAATAATAAATATAAATAATATAAATATATAATAAATATAAATATAAAATATAAATATATATATATATATATATATATATATATATATATATATATATATATATATAAAGCTGATCCCTCAGAGGCTCGCCACTCACCCATCATAAGGACGATGCTGCCCCACCTTGGCCAGGCTTCCCTTCAACCTGTGTCTCCTCTGCAGCAGTAACCTTCATGTTTTGTTTCCTTCTTGCTGTCTGTATCTGTAGACTGCGCAAAGAGAGATAGCGCTGTCTTTACCCTCCCCTCCTCAGAGCCTGCGAGGCTCGTTACAAAGGCTTAACCATTTTAGAGCTAAGGATGAGCTGATAACCCACTTGCAGGAAGGCAGCAGGAGTCATCATACACTTGTTCCTTTCCCAACCACCCAGACTCCTGAAACAACCGCACAGAGACTGTATTAATTAAGTCACTGCTTGGCCAATCACTATAACACATTCCTAGCAAGCTCTTACATATTAAACTAACCCATTTCTATTATTTTATATTTTACCTAGCAAGGTTCCAACTGGTGGCTTGCGTCTTCCTCCTCTGGTGGTTCCATGGCATCTCTCCAACTCTGCCTTCTTTCTCCCAGCATTCAGTTTAGTTTTCCCTGCCTAGCTCTACTCCACCCTATCATAGGCCAAGGAAGCTTCTTTATTCATTAACTAATAAAAGCAACACACAGACAGAAGAACTTCTCACACCAGAAAACATAATCAGTTTCTCTGATTTATATATATATTGGTTTTTCGAGACAGGGTTTCCCTGTAGTTTCTAGAGCCTGTCCTGATTCTAGCTCTTGTAGACCCGGCTGGCCTCGAACTCAGAGATCTGCCTGCCTCTGCCTCCTGAGTGCTGGGATTAAAGGCGTGCGCCACCACCGCCCGGCTCTGATTTATATTTTTAAAAGCTTCTGGAAACTACGCTTGCTATCTAAAACCATGCAGCAATGTCGTTTGGTTTGTGTGTGTTTAATATTAACTAAGCAACATGGTTTAATATTTATAATGCCAGGCTCAAAACTGCTAAACACATTATAACAAGACTGACTTGTTCCTAACAACTAGTAATTAAAATGACTTAAAAAAAAGTCTGCTTGGTACATTTAAATGTAACATGGCACAAATTCCAAATTAAGCAACTTTTGCTGCATTAAGAAAATACTAAGTTATTATTTAAAAAATTGTCTTGTGGGCTAGTCAGATGACTCAGAGGGTGAAGGTGTTTGATGAGCAAGCCTGGTGACATGAAGTTGGTCCTTGGGACCCACATGAAGGTTCCAAAGTTGTCCTCCACTTCCACACGTGTGCCAAGACACACGTGCACATATGTACCAACCATGAAAAGAAACCACAGTTCTCATCTTAAAGGGAGTAAGAGATAGTTTATTCTGGGGTCATTTTGAGTGCCCAAGGCCCAGGTACCCAGATTTAGGTGACCTCAAGTTCCAAGTTCCAATATGAAAACAGTCTCATAGTTTTTATAGAACAAAGAAAGGCATACATCAAGGTAAGTTTGAAATATATGGGTGGGTACTTCAGAGGGGAGGTTGCAGCAAGATGGGAGAAACCTCTCTATAGGCCTCAGATGCTGTCTGAAAATATTCTTAGGTTTTGGGGTTGGTGGAAGGTAGTGTGGTCTAAGTTAACACATGCCACATGGTCTTTGTCCATCTGTCAGAAGATTTGGGTTCTAACACAGAGGTAGGCAAGGAAGGACCATTCTGAGTGCTAGGACTAGCCGAGCTCAGATGAAGCAATTAGTCTCTGGACCTGAAACATTCCTGTCTCTCCAATAGACTGAAATTCTAGTCAGTCAATCGGTCTCTGCCGATAGCTTCTTTCAGGAGTTTCATTCACGATACACACGGATAACAAATAAAATGTAAAAATTCTTTGGTGTGCCATACCTGCAAAGGCTTGCCAACACCTTTCGTAAAGTTCTACCACTGCCTTGGTTATTATCCCTCAGAATTTTGCCTGTGTGTATATATATATATATATATATATATTATATATATTATATAAAACATGGTATATATGTTTTATAATATTATATAGTGTACTGGAGTATGTCATCTATAAATGTATTTATACATGCACTAATATATATTATTAATGTACACATATACATATATATAATGTATATTGGTTTGTCTAGGCAATTGCCATAGATTTCTTCTGAATTTGTATGCATTGGTTTTCCCAACTGACGTCTCCCTAGAATGGGAGAAATCCCATTTGTTGCCATGACATTGAACGCTATATTTTGATTGGCATATTTCTGTGTTTGCTTTCTTCGTACGAAGCAGACAGATGCCACTTGATGCAATTTACGCCTATTACTCCAGCAGGTGTTTCTCCCCGAACCAGAAGGAAGCACACTGGTGACAGAACTGAAGGACAATGGAGCATCTTCAGATCCAATAATATCAATTTACTGGCTGATGAAGTGTGATTGAGCTTAGCGTGATCAGATTCTGTCATAGACGCAGTGGGGGGGGAGGGGCGGCTACGCGGCAGATGATAGCTCCCTGCAACACGGTTGGTAGCTGCTGGAGGGGTCCAGTCTTGTGAGAGAAAGGACCTACGTAGATATTGTTCTCCTTAGAGACAATGACATATGTAAGTTAAAGTCATTTGTGATATTCATAGCTGAGTATGAACATTAGCACTGTTACTAGCTAGGAGGGGATTAGCTGACCAAGGCTGTTCTACTTAAAGGGAGTTGGATAGACGAACTATAAAGTGATTGGCATCGGGCAGCTGTAGAGTGAACCAGGGCAATAGGGTGTCGCTGCAGTTACAACACAGACTGTAGGCAGGAGAGGCTGCCTCTGCAGCCGGAGAGCAGAGAAGCATCTGGGGTGCAGCCAAGAGCAGGGCCCCACAGGAGGGGTGTCCTGCTTGTCTGGGCTGTTAGCAGGGTCACAGAGCTCTCTGAGAGCCTCTGCCTGGCGTGTTTCCTGCCACACCCCTCAGGATTAACCGCCGCCCTGAGTTTATTCCCACGCATTCCTTTGGGGCTTTGTCACACACATATGCAATCAATCCTATATTGTTTGGCACATCCTGTTTTGAACTATTGAGAAGAGTTTCAAGTCAGGCCTAGCGGTGCGGGCCTGGGATCCCAACGACTCCGGGAGACAGGACAGGAGGGTCGCAGGACTCCAGCCTATCTGGACTGTAGAGTGAGTTCAAGGCTGACCTTGGTTACTTGTGAGACCCTGTTTCCTTGAGGGAAGAAGGAAGAGGACTGGGAATGGAAGATGTTGGTGGGGTCTTGTTTAGTGGACCAGACAGCTGTCTGTAGCCATGGGAACTGGATGCCAGAAAGTCAATACCAAGTCACCTGCCTCCTAATGACAGAAGGACAGCCTGCATTAGAGTGGGGTTATGGTTGATGTCCCCATGTTCTCAGTTGTATTTCTGCGGGGTACTTTCTTGTGTCTGCCTTTCATGCCATCTTGGCTAAGTTCTGATAATGAGAAATCTGGTCAGATTGTATTAGAATATTATTGTGTTTTTAAAATCTTATTATTTAGAACATTAGAGTTTGAGATGAGCAGTATGTGAATGGGTCTCATCAGTCAACCCGAAGGCCAAAAGCAACCAAATAGACAAACAAACAAACAAACAAACAAACACAGACCTTCCCCAAGGAAGGTAGAATGTAGCCATCATTCTTTTCTGGCTCCAGCAACCTCATTACTTTGTGACTTCTTAATAAAGTCTCATACTGAAAATTTGGGGCCCAACAAGTCCCGCAATCCCATATTAATCAATTATAAATGAAACACTCTTTATGCATACAGATGGTGCTTAATTCACTGTGGGATAGTGTTCCAATAAACCCATCCTAAGTTAAAATTGCCAGGAACTAGAAATACATTTCGTATATCAACCTGGTGAATTGTAGCTCAGCCTGGCACACTGTAGAAAGCCAGGCTTTCCTTCTTGTGATTGTCTGTGATGGAAGGAACCTCAGCTCAGAGCCATGCTGAGCACGGAGAGACGGTAGTCATCCACCTCACTAGCCCAGGGAAGACCAGCACCCTGCCTGTGACTCCAGCAGTTGCGTCCTCTCTTCTCGGTGAATCCCCAGCGTGGGTCACAGTTTCTTCACGATATTGTCAGTCCTGGGCACTGTTAAGATCTGTACGTGGAGGCCACTTTGAATTCATACCCTGTCAGTTCCATTCATCTCGAGAACACTGGAGAATGCACGATCTCTGCTTATTGGTTGGGGGAAACAGGAAGCCCTTTCCTAAGGGATCCCTGCTTTGTAACTTGCAGATTGAGCTTCTGTGTTAGGTTGCATGGTTGAGTGTTGAGCTGTGGCGTTGTGGAGACTCTCTGTAAAGTTCTGGGTCTCGTGTTCTGTGACCAAGAGAGAGCAGCAGGGAGATCACCAGCGGTCGACCTTACGTGGGAAGCAACCTAGCCTTATCTCATCTCTGAATTCAATGCTTTCCCTAAAAAAGTCAAAGCAAGATGTATACTTTGGACACGTGACACACAGTATTTGAAGTGGTCTGTCCTTCTGCAAGGTACCTTGTCCTGGAAGGCATGTGTGGAAGCTGGAGGAGTGTTTGTAGCCACTCGGGGATGTGTATCTGTTAGCTCTCTTAATCTTTCTACCCCTTTTCCTCCTCTATACTTTCTTAAGTCTTACTTATTCATGTGTGTATGTATGCATGTATGTGTATATATGCATGTGTGTATACGCGCGTGTATGTACATGTGTGTATGCATGTGTGTATGCGTGTGTGTATGCATGTGTGTATGTGTGTATGAGTGTATGCATGTGCGTGTATGCTCATGTGTATGTGTGTATGTATGCATGTGTGTATACGTGTGCGTATACGTGTGTATGTGCATGTGTATGCATGTTTGTGTATGCATGTGTGTATACGTGTGTGTATGTATGTGCATGTGTGCTTATGCAAGTGCCAATTGTGCTCATGTAGAGGTCTGAAGATAATAACTTGTGGGAATCATTCTTTCTACCATGGGCGTTCTGGGGGCAAGTTCAAGTGGGCACCTTTTCTCTCTGAGCCATTTTGCTGCCCACCCCCTACCTTTAATGATCTTTCTGGGCACCAAGGGCATTATCAACTTGACTTCAGTTGCTGGACTTCCTCTTCCCTCTATGATGGAATGGATAAAATCTTGGGACACGTGTGTACTCTCTTGTCAAGGAAACCCTTAGCTTTGCCGAACTCTGTCACCTACTTTCCCGAAGAATGAAAGCAAGGTCTTCTCTTACTTAAAATACTCTTCCCTGCTGACTTCGAGTCCATGCCGAGGTAGTTTAATAGGCAAGGGTCCACCAAATCCCTGAGCTTAATGTAAGGATGGGATCTGCAGGTCCACACGCTAGTGCTTACCAGGAAGGAAATGCACAGCAGCCGCCATATGCATCTGGATCTAGTCTGGGCCCATTCTGAGGTCTGTATTCTGGGGAGCCAGAGCATGAAAAGGAAGTGATGAATTTATCTTTGGGCCTGAACTTCTTCAGCACACGACAGTCCTAAGATCCTAAGTCCCTGACTCTAAATGCTCCCTGAAGCCAGAAGGCAAATCCAAAAGACCTTTGGGGGAATTTTGAAAAGTTACGGGACAGTAATTTGAAGCACACTGCCCTTTATCTGGAAGGAAAAGACACATTAATGTCGAGCCAGGTTCTTACCTTACTTGGAAGCTCCACTCAAATGTGAGTGAAGGAGATGCTTTTAAACAGCTATAGCAGAGGAAGGCTGGATGTGAATTGTGGGGGAGGTTAGCTTCAAAAGTATCGGTTGGGAATGGGCTCCAAATTAGATTACAGTCTCAAAAAAGAAAATAATAGAAAGTACCTATGATTAATAGATGGTGATAGTGTGTCTTTTGAATCTGCTACAATATCCTCTCGTGGCTTAATTCTTTCTAAGGATATCTTGAAAGATGATGAAATCTTGAAAGATGGCAAATTCACAATATTTTAACCATTTGACTATAGTCATCGAAAGACATAAAATGTCTAGGTGCACTGTAACATTTAACAAGACAGGAAAATAGAGTTTTCTTTAATTATATTCAGAAATAGATTTATTCCATGGAGGAAAGTCCTGCACGCTCCTGTTCGGGACACTGATGTCACGGCAAGAAGAAAATAATTAATTCTCTCATCATCGCTCTTTTTTAATGAACTATGCCCCAGTTAGATGGGACTTGGGGCATTTTACACGCGCTGTTTCTGATAAGTCTCCTGTGCTCTGGGAACTCAGTGGGTTCCTAGGCTTCCTGGCCTTGTTTGTCAACCTGCATGAAATAAGGCCTGAGGACTTTCAGGGGATATTGGAGGCTACTGAGAGCTCATCAAAGGAAGCCCAGGATGCTTTCCTCTTCCAAGATAAAAGTGTCTCCTTAGATGAGACCAGGGGTGTAGGGACCGTTCCAAATGACAGAAACACTATCAACTGGGACCAGGCCGACAGCAGTGGGTCACAGTGAGGGGCAATGTCTTTTTCCTCTCTTCTCCTCTCTCATCTGTCTCTCTCCTCAGCTCTAGTTTGTTACCACTGATAAAGGTAAAAATGAAGTGGCAAGTTGATTCCGCCAAGTGCAACTCAAAATTTGTTGTTAATGTGGTTGATATAAAATATTGAGGCACACCTCTGACTTTTGGTTTGGTCACACTATGTTTAGGCAGTTGGCATGTTTCCTATGTTTCCTTCATGGTTGCATGTTTCCTTCATGGCCCATTTGGACACAACACATTTTCTGAGCTTGGCAGCCATGTGGCTTTTAGTTCTGTATTATGTACCATTCTTTTGAAGGAAGATGCACGGTACCAGAGTGATGTGGTTGATGGCCATTTGGGGGAAGGGCTTACAAGGCTGTGATAGGAGTCACCAGCTTGTTTTCTGTTACACAGACGCTCTGTTAATTGGTACAGCAGCAAAATATGTTCTGACCTGACTCGTGTTAGAGCTGGATACACGACATCCCATACTGTGTAGGAGACCCTCAGCCAGGTCTGGGAAGACCTGGGCAGACCGCCATGGTGAGAATGTCACGGTGACAGGAAGCATGAAGCAGAGGGTGATAAACACTGTTGCTTAGGTAGCCTCCCCACTATGTATCCTGTGACCCCCAAATAGGGATTGGCGCCACCTGCTTTCAGAATCTTTCCAAGTCAATTAGGTAATCAAGACAATCCCAAACAGGCTTGGGCAGGGGCGAGCCTAATCTAGATAATCTGTTACAAGCGCCCAAAGGATTGTATCTCCTCTTTGGTCCTAGACACTGTCAACTTAATAATCAGCTCATTATTCATCATTTCTGTGTTTAATAGATATTTTTAAGTGAATAAGTAGATGGACACAGGTAGCAGGAACCACCATAAAGATAAAATGTTGACTAGAAACACATCCGTCGAAGTTTCTAGACGGGTTAAAAACCAGGACAACCCAGAGACTTCTATTTACGATTATAACACTATACATCTGAACATCTGTAGAATCGTTGGTGTGTTCTTACACAGATATCTCTGACTGGCTGTATTAGTTATGTTTGGTCATTGTTACAAATCCCCGAGAGGAAGTTCTTCAGGGCAAGAGAATTTCTCTTGGCTCTCTTGAGAGTGGGAGGGCTCGGTGGGTCAGAGCAATTCTCTTTGTGGCAGGGAGGAGACAGAGACAAGGCAATGCCCATGCTCAACTGAGGTTCTCCTTCCTCCCAATCTTTTCCCACTTGGACCCAACCAGTCCATGGGTAGCACCCACCCCCACACTTCGAATGGCTCTTCCCTCAGTAATCCTCTCTGGAGATGCCCTCACAGACACAGCCAGAGCCTGTGCCTTTCCCGTCTCCTAGGTGACTCTAAGTCCTGCCAATGTTGGCAAGGAAGGTTAGCTGAAACCTGGGACAAGATGTAGCCCTGTTCTGCCCATGCACCGTCAAGTACAGTGTGGCTATTTCCAATGGGCATCTCTTCTCCATTCCCTTGGCATAACTATGTCTTCTGGGAACTCATGTCCCTAGGAGCATGACCCTGACATAGCCTCCCGTTTTACCTCATTTGAGTCGTCTTTTGTGTGAGTTAACTTTGTGTTAATTTTATATGTGGGTTCAGGCTCTTTCCCCTTTTCTATGCATTTGAGTCTGTAACCTTTCTTTAAGGTTGATATTTTGAGCACAGACTACTGTAAGCCTTTTGTGGATCTATTACAGAGACAGAACAAAGGGCATACTCAACATAATCCCAGGAACGTTGATATGCGGGTGCAGCAATTCTAAAAGCGTGGGTGTGGGGACTTCAAAGCCTCCCGGGCTGGTGCAGGTCTAGCTCTTGGACTATTTTCCTTCTCCAAGATGCTCCCCACCCTCGTTTCCTCATCCCACCCATCCGGTTTTTCTATTTCTTCCGAGCTCAAAAAAAAAAAAAAAAAAAAAAAAAAAAAAAAAAAAAAAAAAAGAAAGAAAGAAAGAAGGAAAGAAAGAAAGAAAGAAAGAAAAGAGAAGAGACACAGGGAAACGTGTGTGCGTGCGTGCGTGCGTGCGTGCGTCAACAGAGAACTAACGGAAGGATGTGTTTTAAAGGCGTGAGGTAGGAAACGCCCTGCTCAAGGGAGCCAGGGAGCGCCTGCGGGACAGGCGTGCTGAGGGAGACCGAGAGCAATGAGTGCAAGGCAGGTGGGCACCCAAATCAAGTGGAATCTCATCTTTTGCTCGTGCAGCCGTTTCTGGAAAGCCCTCTGCTGAGTTCATGCTTGTGTTTCAGGTCTCTGATGTTTACCCCATTCTGATTTGACCAGTGATGTGATTTTGTTTCCTTGGCCACTGGAAGAATTTTTTTTCTTGCTAAAGTTTTTTTTTTTTTTTTGTTTTGTTTTGTTTTTTGCTAACTTGCAGGACACTTGTTTCAGATGCTGAAAAGTAAGACGCGATTTAATATTTTTTTCTTTTTCTTTTGCATCTCTGGGGATCAGACCCAAGGAATCACAGATCCGTATCCCCACTTTTTAATATCATTTTTAAATAATGCCAACAGTAATAATAATTGCAAAAATTTATGATGAAACTATAAACATTTTAAATCTACGTGCATCAGTATCCTGTCCTTGAAGCAACAGGCCATCTGTGTTGCATCCATGATGATACAGAGATTCGCTACAACGACAAGCAAGAGAAGAGGGTTCGAGAAAAGGGACCACGCAGGGCGGCAGTTCGTTGTTACCGATCTGCCGCTGTTCTGTTTGAACACTTGAACAAGGGATGGGGAGCAGGCTGGTTGGGGAATGTTTTGTGGTGGATTCGTGCCACCATCTAGTGGCCACATTGCAGCATAACCCCTCCTATAGTTTTGAATCTCTTGAATAATGTGATTAAATCTGAGAACACCCAGAGCCAGGAAAAAGATGGCAGAAACTCCTAGATCAACAAGTTTCTGGATTTATGCTTAAGATTAACCTGCTATTTGTTGAATTATGTTTTATTAAGCACAAAAATGGAGTCCTGCGTTCAAGGAGTCTTGCTGGCTGTGGCATGTGGAGTGGTTAGATACGGCAGGGTCTTTGATTCAGGAGAATTTTAGGGTCTGGGAGAATGGAACAGTATACCTGAGGTACATGCCTACAGTGTCACAGTTAAAAACACAAGTCTGGAGAGATCTGGAGAGAGGTAGCGATTGTCTCAGATCCCGTTATGGTTGGCTAGGGTACACTGAGATCCAGCTGAGAGGAGGGCTCTCCACCCATACTGTCCTGAGATCCAGCTGTGAGGACGCTCCACCTGTACTGTCCCGAGATCCAGCTGTGAGGACTCTCTACCCATAATGTCCTGAGATCCAGCTGTTAGAATGCTCTACCCATCATGTCCTGAGATCCAGCTGTTAGGACGCTCTACCCATATGGTCCTGAGACCCAGCTGTGGAGGCTCTCTATACACTTTTTCTCACCTTTGCAGAAATTTTGACCTTAATTCTCAGGCAAGTATTTGAGAGACGGTCCTCTGTATCTATCCTGGAGGAGGCAGCTGAAGGGGTAATTCAGAGGGAGTTAGGGAAGAGGCCCAGGAGTGTCATGTGGTTTGGCCAGTTCTGCTAAGCAATCTGCCCCATGAGTATCCACAGCCGAGTTAGGAGAAAACATGCAAGGCCTCTCTACTAAAGGCAGTCTGTTGAACCAAAAGTAAAAAGAAGAGCATTGTCTTAGTCTATGGGCTGCTGGTGAGAGCTGTCAGATTCTCTTCTTGAGCTCATCCTAAAGCTATACCAGAAGAGTGGGCCTCTGATGGCTGACCTGAAAGTTATGGTCACTTCTGAGGCCAGCCCAAGTTCCCTGTTTCCTGACCCTAGGAGGGATGCTTTTTTTGTTCCTGGCCACTTAGCCCTGAAATAATAACAATCACACAGAAACTACTAATTAAATCACTGTTTGGCCCATTAGCTCTAGCTTCTTATTGCCTAACTCTTATATTAATTTATCCCATCTCTATCAATCTGTGCATCACCACGAGGTCATGGCCTACCAAGCAAAGTTCCTGCATCTGTCTCGGTGGATCTCCATGGCTTCTCCTTGACTTTGCCCTTTTTTCTCCCAGCATCCAGTTTAGTTTTCCCCACCTAACTAAGCATTGCCCTGCTATAGGTCCAAAGCACTCTCTTTATTCATTAACGGTAATCACAGCACACAGAGGGAAATCCCACATCACTCTGTTATACACGGAGCAACCGCACACACCACTGATTTCTGCCACGATGGACTCATAGTACTGAGATCACATACCAAGAATTTCCCTTGGTTGCTTTCATAAGCTATTTGTCTCAGGGGTAAGAAAAGTAGCCAGGACACTCACTGTCCTCGGTGTTCATAAGAACTGGAATAGATAGGTGCCATGACCCAGCTCTTGACGAGTCCCATATCTTTCTGAAAGCAAAACAAAAACAGAACCTATCTCTGGTTTTCTACTCACAAGTAAGGATTTGATGTCATGGGTATGTCACTCATGCATTACCTTACAATCTTCCAAATGCCTAATTCATCTATTACTTAAAAATCACCTAGAGGGACATAGCCTTCATTTTGCATTTCTGATTTACGTTATATATTTCCTTGTTCCTGAGTCTGCTTTCCTAAGATTGGTCTCATTAATCTCACTACACCCAACGTGTGAGGGGAAGTGGCTTTAAATCAGCAGAAGACACAAGACTTGGACTGTAAAGGCTCAGCACCCTTGGGTGGGAAGGGGTTCACTAGGTTGGTCAGGATTGTCAGACCTGGACACTGATTATAGATTGAATGTCTGTATTCAAGCCTTTTCATGGTCCAGTCACATACATTGATTTTAGTGTTTGAGATTTTCTATCTTCCCAAAAATAAGATTTCTTTTTATTACCTTCATGTAGTTGAGAATCTAATCATTGTTTATCATTGTAGCTTATTGATCTTGTTTAATAGAATCATTAGACTAGTGTGTGTGTGTGTGTGTGTGTGTGTGAGAGAGAGAGAGAGAGAGAGAGAGAGAGAGAGAGAGAGAGAGAGAGAGAGAGAGAGAGAATTATCTAAAAAAATTTATATCCCAGGCCATAAGGAGGTCTGCCTGATTTATGAACTTTGAACCATCTTTCCACAACTTCATTTTGCAATACCCTGCTAAATATTCATTCTTGTTGTCTCTTTTGTGTGGCTTTCAGAGGCAATTCAAAGCAGATTTATAATGCGAGTCCAGGACACTGGCCAGTGTCTGCCCTGGGTCGAGTCCTTCTGTGTTTGTATTAGCTGAGCTCACTCCCAGCTTTGTTGTCTGTTCTTTCCTACTTAATTGAGCATGCACACACACACACGATACAAACACTTACAAAATAATAATATAATATATTATAATAATAATGTAAACTAAAGTATATACATATATGTACATTTATTGCTTAATATAACAGTGGTTTAAACATATATTTCATCCTTACCCCTTTATAGTATATTAATTAATTTATTGATTTAGTGTGTGTGTGCCTGTGTCTGTGTGTGCCACGTGTCTGTGTGTGCAGGTGCAGGTGCCTCAGTGGCCAGAGGATGATGTCAGGACCTCTGGAGGAGCTGGCATTGTAGGCAGTTGTGAGCAGACTGATGGGCTGAGAGCCGGTCCTGGGTCCTCTGGAGGAGCAGGTGATGCCCCTAACTGCCGAGCCATCTCTCTAGCTCTGGGTCACCACAGCATGTTGGCACCTTTGGTCTCTAAAGCACTCTTCCTATGACTCCCCATTGTTCCCTTTTTCTAGAACCCACAGGGGACCCCACCTCATCCTGGGAACATTCCTTTGGTTCGTCAACCCTGAGCTCTCCATGGCAGAGGTTTCTGTCTCCAGCTGCCTGCCAGGGCAAGATGGGGAGCAAACTTTGCCTGTATTCCAGCCGATCCCCAGGAGCGAGCGGTTCCAGGAAAGCCCACTGCATCCACAAGACTTGGAGTTCCTGCTACCATTAGCTCCAATTATTCTGAAACCGCATTCAGCACCAACCGTCTCCCATCAGCGGGAGGGATATTGATGGATCAGGCCCGAGGGAGGCTGGGGGAAAGGCTGGTGTTTTACAAACTCTCAGGCTGCTATTGAATATTAGATGCCACAGTAACATTTTGCTTTCCTAAGCAATCTGATGTCTGGATAACAAAGGATCCATTATATGAAATAAATCTGATGGGCAGAATCTGAAAGCTTTCAAACTAACACATACTCAGAGTATAGGAACACAACCCAGCTGGTCCTTTGGAAGGGTTGGGCGACCTCCTTTCCGTCTTCTCGCTGAGACTGCCGTGGCTGTGAACTTGGGAAGGTTCACAACTTCCCAAAATCTTTGTGGGCGTGGGGGAGGGGGAGGAGGAGGGGGAGGAAGGGCTGGTGTGCGAGAGAGGTGGTATACTTGTTAGTGTGTGTGCCCATGAGCTTATGATTTGCACAAGCACATAGCTTGTG
This sequence comes from Arvicola amphibius, assembly GCF_903992535.2. Taxonomy (NCBI): domain Eukaryota; kingdom Metazoa; phylum Chordata; class Mammalia; order Rodentia; family Cricetidae; genus Arvicola; species Arvicola amphibius. Next base: position 29,606,503 of record NC_052064.1, read on the forward strand.
TGCTTGTGTTGGGCAAGGCTAGAAGTCAGCTTGGGCAAGGCTAGAAGTCGGTTTTGAACTTATTGGCCTCAATCCTTCACCTTTGTCTGGGAGACGAGGGCTCTCACTAAGTCTGAAACTCATGGATTTCGCTTGATTTTTCTGGGAAACGAGCCCCAGGGATTGACGGGTCTCTGTCGCCATCTCCAGCCCTCAGGTAACAGATGCGACCCAGTGAGGGTGTTGTGGGTGTGAACTCAGGCCTTCCTGACTGAGCCTTCTCCAGTGCTCACCATGTAGAAGGAAACTCGGTGTCTGCACCCCTTGAAGACCACGGCCCACCAAATCTGGAGGCTGCAGTGGGAGCGTCTGTTTCTTTGTGCTTTTTGGTGTTGGAACAAGCCTGGTGACAGTTACGACGCAGAGAATCTAATTTGTCTCATCAAAAGGGAATGGAGAGAGGTTCTCATGGCATGAAGTCATGGAAACAGGCTGCATTCATTAGCAGAAAGGCCAGTGGACAGGCATTTTTGCTTTTGCTTTTGAAAGCTGCGGTGGTGGACCCCACTGTAAGCATGCCTCCCTTGGCGGTGGGCTGGGAGTTTGGTTAATCCGCAGGGAAACAGAGCTGCACCCCAGGCCGGGAGTTCCCTGACGGAACTAAGCCCCTGTTGAGAGAGTGGGTCTTTTCTTATAACTCGCGGTAAATAAAAAGGTCCCCTGTGGGTTTCCCCTTTGCCAAGCATCTCCAAACGCCACATCCCATTGGCTTTGCCCTAATTGTTACTTATTTGAGATATAAGAAAATGTAATCCGTATGCAGCCGATTCCATACATTTAACTAATAAAAAGGTTGTTTCCTAAGAGCCTTTTGAAGTCCAAGTAAACTTTGGAATCAGTTTTATGAGTCTTTAAAAACCTTTCTTCTTTGCAGCAGGAAGTTAAGTTTTGCCAAGAATAAATGAATTCAAATCGCAAAGGGAGATGCCAAACCCACAGTGTTTCGGTGGCTTCTTTATGGGGCCAAGTGCATTTTCCCAGTCCTGAGAGCCGGGGCAGCTATCTAAAGTTACAGTCCAACCTGTTATTACTTATAAATAATTATTTTAAAATGCCAGTTGTTCTTAATACAAAAATGTTGGCTTCTTTTTTTGAACTACTTTGATTTTACAGGCAAGGACGGAAGAGATTATTGGTTTTACAAATCACTCCTTTATAAGGATTTGCTAGTTACCTGGAAAAAAATGAATTAAATTTCCTCTTTGGTATTTCTTGAATGTTCTTACTTTCTTCCTTCATATTAATTTAAGATCATGTAATTTTTTTTTGAAAGACTTCGTGACCACATTCTGAAGTGCTCTTCTAGGAGGGTTTCCTAAAAGAGGAATTATGGCAAACAATATAATTAAGGTTGGCAGCCATGAAAAATCCATGGAAACTTCAAAGAGAGCATCATGGATGTCTTACGACAGCTTGTCATCCCAAGGAACTTTTCCTCAATAAAATTAATAGCGAATTCTTTTACCATTTTAAGACAAGTTACTGGTTTGTGTGCCCAGATATTTCACCTGCCGCCGTCTTTTTTCTCTTTCTGGTCCTCCAGAGTAAAGCCCTGCGGCCTCACTCACAGGCTCTTCTCTGTGAAGTCTTTCTTTTTCCTGCTGCTCCTGACACTCTCCCATTTCCTCCACGCCTGCCCTCTGTTTTTTAGCCACCGCCATTATCCCAGTCATCCCCGTCATCACCGTGATCACCACCATCCCAGTCATCCCCATCATCCCCACCATCACCACCATCCCCGTCATCACCATCACCATCATCCCCATCATCACCATCATCACCACCATCATCACCATCATCGCCATCCCTGTCATCACCATCACCATCATCACCATCATCCCCATCATCACCATCATCACCACCATCGCCATCCCTGTCATCACCGTGATCATTGTGATCACCATCATCCCCATCAACACCGTCATCTCCTTCATCCTTGCCATCCCTACCATCACCATCCCCACTATCACCGTCATCACCATCACCACCATCACCACCATCATCACCATCCCCGTCATCACCATCATCACCATTACCATCATCACCACCATATCCATCCCCATCATCACCATCATCACCACCATCACCACCATCACCACCATCCCCGTCATCACCGTGATCACCATCATCACCATCCCCGTCATCACCACCATCACCATCATCACCACCATCGTCATCCCCGTCATCACCATTATCACCACCACCATCATCACCACCATCACCATCATCACCGTCATCCCCACCATCACCATCACCACCATCACCACCATCACCACCATCCCTGTCATCACCATGATCACCATTATCACCACCACCATCATCACCACCATCACCACCATCACCATCATCACCGTCATCCCCACCACCACCATCACCACCATCACCGCCATCACCGCCAATTGCTATTCCGATTCTGTCAGGCGGTCACACAGGGAAGAGCCACACGTGTGGAGCCAAGAAACGTTGACAAAGATGGATAAAGTAGAGCTCATGACTATGATGGTGCAATGTAGAGAAACTTCACCAAGGAGACAACGGATGATGCTCAAGGAGTGGGTGGAGCAGGCATCCCAGAGGCACGATGCCTATACAGGATTTGCATGTCCAGAATAAGGGGAAAAATTCCAAAGCTAAGCACACCGGGCTGGCTGTTGGGTAGGAAGGAAGTAAGGAGGGAGCTGAGGAAATCTGAACATGGCTGGCCTTGCATATTGGCAGGTTCTGCCTTTCTGGACTCAAACAACTAAGGATGGGAAGTCCAAAGTCATAGATTCAATGCAAACAAAGAACTAGTCTCACCCACCACGAAACTAGAGGAAGCATGCCAAAAATCCGTGTGGAAGCCGCCCATAGACCCAGTCTAGCCAGAGCAACCTTGAGGCAAGAGCTCAACGCTGGATGTGTATTTCACATCAGAAAGTACTACCGAGCTCTAGCAACCAAGACACTGTGATACTGGCATCCAAACAGAAATACAGACTGATGGGACCAGGTAGAGATCCCGGAAATGAGCCCACGTATCTGTAGCCACACTGAGAAAGATGCAAGCACCCACAATGGTTCAGACACCTAAATTGAAGACCTGAAAATATGAAAGTTCTCAAAGAAGAGTTTCTTTAATAAGACACCAACATAGACAAGAGAAAGAGATCACTGTGGATCCAACTAAGGAGCTTTAATAGAGGGAAGGAAACGAAGAAGAACAGAATGGAGAAACTATTTCTCGATATTTTATCTGAAAAGTGTTAATATTCAGAATGTGAAAGGAACTCAGAACACTTAGTAGTTAACCAAACGACCTTCGTGATGCCAGTAATTTAATTTACAAAAAGGGGAGATGATCTGAATTACCAAAGGAAGAAACACAAATATCGAACAGATAAATGACAAACCACAGAGCAAGCCATCGAGGGGATGCAGATCAGCATCACCTGAGGTACCACCTCTCCCGGCTTAACTTCACCACTGTCCAAAGAGAAAACCGTTGCTGAAGATGTGGGGACCCGGAGCTCACATACTGTTGATGGGGAGGGGATGTGAATTTATACCAAGACTGGCTGTGGGAGTCAGCCTGGCATCTCCTCAAAAAACTAGGTCTCAGCTAGGCCCCCAGGGCTAGGTATCCATCCAAAAGTGATGAGATTGGCGTGCTGAAGAGTTGGTTGTCTTCTTGTCGTTATTGTAGCTCTCGCCGCAGTCGCTAAGGTATGGTAACATGGGGCCCGTGAGCGCATAGACGAATGGACAGAGGAGAAAGCCTGGCGTTTATTCATAGCAGAATACCGTTTAATCGTGGAAGAGAACCATGGATCCCTTGCAATGGTGTCAAAAGACGGGAGCTAGAAAACGTCGTGCTAACTGAAACAAGCGAGACCTGTTCTATCTTAGATGCATACATTGAAAACAAACTCTCTGAATGTAGAACCGTGACAGCAGAGACGGAAGGCTGGGGTGGAGGTTGGACCAATGGAGCTTCGAGACGAGGCATCAACAAAGAGTAATAAATGACTGTATCGTGAGTGACAGTAGTTTGGAATATGACGTGTGTGGAGCAGCAGAAGAAAGGGCATTCAGTGCATGAAGGAACAGGAATTCTGATTTCCGTGCTGTAATCCGTACGTTATTTACAGGTGTTAAAAGTAGCACACTGTCCCCAATCCGTGTATGTAAAAGTATTTCATTCTAATAAATAATTTAAAAGAACATAAACTTAACCAGGTATGACGGGTGCACGCCTCTAATCCCGGCACTCAAGAGGCAGAGGCAGATGGATCTCTGTGAGATCAAGGGCAGCTTGGTCTACAGAGTGAGTTGAGTCAGGACAGCCAAGGCTGTCTCGAATCATCAACCGCCCCCCCACCAAAAAAAGAAAAAAGCATAAACTCTGTAAGAAGTGATTTCACAGCAATGAAATATGGCAAAAATGCAATAAAAAGCTACGTGGCAGTTTCAGCGTATAAGTTATTCGTGCACAACCCAGATATGACTTCACGTTTACGGGAGGAGCTCACGGGTCGTGTGGAATGTTGCTCTATTTTCTACAAGGGGTTTGCCGTCTAGGGATTTTAGAATCCAAAGGGATTCTGAAAGCAGTGCCCCTAGGACGCCAGCAATAAGTCCAGTGAGAAAGAGGGATGCAAAATGTGGCTGGCTCCTTCGTTGAGAGGATGGTGGTTGGGCTCCTGAGAAGGAGGCAGGCTTCTCTTGGGCAGGCAGGGATGAAGGACAGGGAATGGAGGAGTAGTCTGTAGGGACTGGAGGAGGAGAAAGGTGACGTTTACCTCTGTGCCTTGCGGTAAGGGAAGCTGAGCACTACAGCCTGATTCTGTGAGAAATACGTGCAGATACGTGTGTGCGTGTGTGTGTGTAGGTGTGTATGTGTGTGTGTAGGTGTGTGTGTGTGCATGTATTGCTATGATAGTTAATACTGTCAACTTGACATGACCTAGGGATGTCAATTGCTGTGGGAGACCATTCTGCTCCTTCAGCCAATAGCCTTTAAGATACTAGCTCACCTGGGCGTGGTCTCGTATACTGTCAAAAATAGCGGTAACCGTGTGCCGCTCTTGCTTCTGGCTCCCCCGTCCGGTTGCTAGATTCTGTTCCTGTTCGTTCATAGGACTGTTTATCTAGGACAGTGATCTGTAAGTTTTTTCCTTTTAAATCATAACCCTTTAGTATGCATAATTCTGAACTGGTGTGGGATTGCTTTGTGACTTACGTCGTCAGTCAGTCCCTTAGAAGGGACTTCACTGGACTTATCGGCAAGGGAATTTGTGGGTTAGGTTAACCGAAACGGGAACCCCCACTCTAAAGGTGGGCGGCACTGGTGCATGGACTGAGGTCCTGAACTCAAAAGAGGACAGAGTGAGCCAAGGACCACCCCAGCATCCGCCACTGTCTCCTTCATCCCAGCAGATGCGGGATGAGCAGGCGCCCCCTGTTCCCTGCCATGAGGGAGAAATCCTGTGACCTGTCAGTCAGATTGAACCCTTCCTCCCATAAGCTGCTTTCATCAGGTGTTTGATCCCAGCCAGGCGGAAAATAGAAGCTACAGATGCTGCGATGGTTAGTTTCAATGGTTAGCTTGACGCATTCCAGAATCGCCTGGGAAGATGGTCTGAAAGAGCGATCCTGGTGATCCGCGCCAAGAGGCACCATTCCCTGGGTTTGGGTCCTGGACGTCATGAGTGAACAAAATGACCCGAGCAGTAACAAGTGAAGCCGTGTCTCTGTGCTCGTCACTGTCCACTGTCACTGGAGATGTGGGGTGACCGGCAGTTTTAAGTTCCTTTTGCTAGGATGGGCTGTAGCCTGGGATTATGAGGTAAAATAAACCTTCTCTTCCCAAAGTTGCTTTTCTCAGGACAGTTTCACAGCAGCAGAAACGAGAGCAAGACAGTTGTGTATAGAGATTCACACGTGCACACGCATGCACATGCATGCACACACACACTCACACACACTCACACACACACACTCATGCACGAAAAGGTCTTTTTGTTTCTACAATACTGTAGATCAAAGCAAGGTCCTGGCATACACTAGGCATTTTATGGTTAGTGAATCTCAAGCCCTTGAGACAGATCTTGCTTCGTAGGTCAGACTGACCTGGATCTTGCAATCCCCCTCCCTCAGCCTCCTCACTGCTGGGATTGCAGTTGTAAGCCACCATGCCAGCTGAGAGAGACGTACTTGAAAGAACTGACTTGGGTCATTATGGGTACAGGCTGCTTAATTCCCTCTTGCTTAAGGGGAGTCTATATTCTGTTTTATTCATGACTCCAGAACGAAGCGCACACCCGCATAGAGACGGTAGTTATACTAACTCTGCTGGTCTGAAGGCAAGTCATATGTAAAACGCCTTCACACCTGCATCTACATTTGCGTCCGACCAGACAGCAGCATCCTGGCCTAACTGTTGACATACAAGGTCAGCCACCAGGGTATCTTACTCTACCTCCTTTCTGGGGATCCGACCTGAGGTCACGAGATTTGATGATGTTACAAATCTGCGCTTAGTTCTCATTACATACCTGACAGACTAAAGCAGTTTGATAACATAGTACTATTTGAAATCTTCCTGAAACTACCGTCGTTTTAGCTGACAGTCACCATTCTGAGAGATATAGAAACGTGTGTGTGTGTGTGTGTGCACGCGCGCGTGCACGCATGTCTATGCTGTACGTGAGTGTGCACTTTCGTAAGAGCTGCCAATGCTTAAAGAGACAGAGATTCTGGTAGATTTGATGTATGCATCTACGTGTCTATGTATGTATGTTTGTGTGTGTCCGGGTACATTTATTTATATATTTGTGCATGTGTGTGTGTATGTATCTGTATGTTTGTGCATGTTTGTGAATGTACACGCATGTGCATTTGTGCATATTGTTATGCTGTTGTATGTGTGTGCCTGTGTGTTTATTCATGTGTGTGCTACGCTGTTGCCCACGTGTTTGCGTGTGGACATCAGGGCCCACAAGTGTCTTCTTTGACGGCTCCATCTTATTTCGTGAGGCAGGCTCTTCTCAGCGCATCCTGAGTTCTTCAGTTTGGGAAGATCTGAGCACTAGGGCACAGATGTGACGTGTATGACCTGTTTTGCTTTTGCAGGGTGTTGGAAGTCCAAGCTCAGAACCTCATGCTTCCCATGAGCCACCTCCCCAGCCTATGATACAGACTCTATCAACCCATTTTACAGGAGGGAACTGAACTGGGAGAACTTTGGGACTGGCCTTCTGGAGAAGACAATTCTAGACTCTCATTTAGGACTTTGGACCCTCCTGCCCGGGTCTCTAGCCAGCAAGCCCCATGATCTCTAAGGCCTGGGTCAGAAAGGAGAAATAAAAACCACCTGAGATCCAGCCCCACCCTCAAGGAGTTTGTGACCAGATTCGGCTAACTACCCTACCATTGATGTCTTTCAAATTGGCAGGGGGGTGTTCTGAAGCAGGAAAGGCCAGAAAGGCCAGATTCTCACAGAGGCAACCTTATTCTTTCTTCAGGGAAGGAAAAATGAGTGATCCCAACAGTTGACTCCACAGGACTGTCTTGGAGGAAGGAAGTGGGGATGGGGAGGAGACAATAGATAGAAAAGCCTACATGTCCCTTCTTGTCCTGATATCTGAGAACAAATTTTCAGATGTGAGACGGGACGCATGCCTTGGTGGCGATTTCTGAATCGTAGGACTTAGCTTTGTAAGACAATACAAGGTCTTGTGTGTTTGAACACGCAGGTGTGTTTATATTATAGTGCGGAAAAAAAAAAACCACCTTGGGTTGTTTTTTCCTGTCGATTAAGCCTCTAAAAATCCCAATATTTACCTCGGTTACATCACACTTATTCCCAATTTCGAACTAACTCTCGTGATTTAAAATGAAGGATTTTCCCCAAGAAGGATAGCTTACTCTTATATTTGCCCCAACTCCGTGTTCAGGCACTCGGATGCATTAATCAGCTACAGCTTTGCCCACAGCATTCTCCTTAGGGGTCAGTCAGTACAGTGCCATGACAAGTGTCCCCTGTGGTGACAACAGGCCGTGTCAGGGAGACTCCACATCCTTGCCTTGCCACGCAAGTTCTACCCCATCTCAGAACCACACGACTGGCTCTGTTCTCCCAGCTGATACCCTCTTAAGACTTGGGCAGCCTTTATCCCTCCTGTGTTTCTTCTGGGAGATGCTGGAAGAGCCCTTATTTGTCCGTTTGCCCGTCCTCTTGCCTTTGGGGTTTGGTTTAGTGCATTCTGGTGGGGGCGGAATTTAATGGTTCCTTCAGGAGAAGTAAGACCTATGTCCCACATCAACGTGGTTGTATATCTGAGTACATTGTAAATATAGATCGGATGGTTAGATTTTGATGGATACTGTTCAAGCTAAGTTTTAGTAATGAGAAAGAGGGATAGTCTCCGATGGTTTGTGATATAGGCGCCAATTCATATTTTATGATATCTACACAAACAAGGAAATAACCAAGGTGAAGTCCTTATTAGACCTGAATTGGGGAAATCAACTTTAATGCGTTCTATGACCTTTTGGACTGTAATTAAGAGCATACTAAACTAGTCTGCCTGAGGTCATGTGTGTTGGCAATTTTCTTATATTCGTTTCTTGAATATCAATGGCGACATTAGCAATTGGTATTTGAAGCAAAACTACACATATGTTGTCATGACATTTAATAGTTTATGGTTCGCTTACAAAATAATTTACATAGTTTTCTATAGAAAATGAGTAAAGATTAACAATGTTTAAGAATACTTAGACAATCACTTTGTGATTAAAATTTTGGTCAGCCAAAAGGCAAATGCTTATTAATTTTTAGAGCAAAAGACAAAGCTGTTATCTGTAATAATCTGCAGAGCTATAAGTACTCAGACAATTAAAGGTGTGGAAGTGTTGATATGAAAATTTGCAGCCTTATTTACGTGTCAATCAAATAGTCCCCTCACGTTGATATCATTCCTACACAGAAGGGGAGTTTTATTCCTATTGTATGTGGGGGCCCTGTCGTTTTTTTCAGGGTTGGAGCAAGAGACACCACGGGTGTGTGGCCAACTCTGCTAGCAAACCATTTCCAAAACAGACACAAGATGGCACCAAGCTCGCAGTAGCTGATGGGTTTTGGATGGTCGGCACAAACTCTGGCTCTGGGAGAGGAAGCCATGTTTATTTTATTCTGAGTAATTTATTATGCACCTGCTTGTTTTATTTTTTAGACTGATTTGTGTCAGATGCCTTTCCAGAAATATGACACGCATGTTGGATCCAGGCAGAACTAATCTTTCAACATGGAAGCTGTACTATTTTGTACAAACTATATTTTCTGATATAATGAAGTCTTCCCCCCCCCCTTTTTTTTTACTGTACTTGAAAAGGATTAGGCACATATAACGAGTTGGCACACACTTTTTGTTCGCTTGCCTTTGTAGCTCCCTGGGAAGAAGTTTTGGGCCGTGGGATGTTTAATACACACACTCATACAAATCCTTTTGTACAGGCAGAGTGGTGGATCTTCGTCCAGAGGGCTCAGGGATGAATGGGAACCGAGACTTCTAGAGGAAAGAGGGCACAGAGAAGCTCCTGAAGGCGGTTGGAGTTTCTCCTGGATGAGGACTCACTAGAGGCCTGTGAATACTAGCTGGAATCTTAGGGTTTCAGGGCAGTCACAGACCAGGTGCCTCCAACAACAGAGTTTATTTTCTTTCAGTTCTACAGACCGGAAGCCCAAGAACGAGTGTTAACTGGATGGATCTTCCAAGGCCTCTTCTTGATCTGCAGATGTCCATCTATTTCCTGTGCCATCACGGGCTTTTCTTCCGTGAGCGTGTGCACTTGGCATCTGGTCGTCTAACCTTTGTTCGCTCATGAGAATGCAGGCAGATTGTATTAGAGCCCACACCAAAGGGTTTTGATCTTGATTGAGTCACCTCAACAAAGACTCTTTCTTAATACTGGTGCATTGAAGGTAGTGAGGTTTAGGCCACTGCTGTGTGAGCTTTAGGGAGATTCAATTCTATCCCTAACACCTTGGTCCTCCCTGGCCTCCCTTACCTGGTGGTAAGGCTGGGGGTGCCCAGTTTGGGGGTGCTCACTAAGCAGTTCCCACTGCAGCAGGTACACACATCAGGTGTTCAGTTTTGCATTTGTTGCTCGAGCGCATTTCTGCTTTGGATGGCTACCTGTTTCACGCTGCGTGGCTGGCCTGAAATCTTCCACAGCCTCACAGGTAGCAATTAAGCACTGAAAGAGAGGCATAAATCCTTCCTTTTAAACACTGAATTTACATCCAGCTGGCGAGAGACAGGGAGAAGGGCAAGTCCAGCAAGTTCAGGAAATGCAAAATTTCTGTGAAATAATTTCATTGAAAATTAACAAGTTGATTATCGCGAAGGCAGATTCCAATTTACACATAATGGCCAATCATCTCGCTTTCCTGGCCTTTGATCATGCCCTGCCTACCCAGGGCAATCGGCTGTTTTACCCCACCACGATGGTTATCAAGGGCTTCTTAGGTTAATTTGCCTTTCATTCTTCAGCCGCCTAAAGATAATACATTTAGCTCAATTATGAGCATTCTTCTTCTTCCCAGGGTAGTTTCTTCTGGCCTGGCAGTCCTACCTCAATGCTTATACTTTGCCCATCCTTGATTCGAGAGTACCATAGCTGAGTTTCCCTGGTCAGGCAGCTTGCATGGTCTCCCTATATTCACCCCGAGAGCAGGGCAATTACAAACCCTTACAGTGTCCAGGAGTGGCTTTACTGTTTCAGGGAGAGTTTCCGGCCACACAGGGGCAGGGAGGTTTCCTCCACAGACCAGCCACAAGTACATCTGACTCCCCAGACAGCCTTGTCAGAGTACTAGATTTGGGCTCACTTGTCTAGATTTCAAGGGTCAATCTGGAGGCCCCGAAAAGGGAGCAGGGTCCTCAGCTTGGAGTCTAGTTTTAAACCATTTTTCTTCTCTTGCACATTCTGTTTCCCCAGTTGGATTATTGGATGGTTTTGAAACCCACGGGTTTTTTTTTTTTTTTTGCTTGTTTGTTTATTTGCTTTGTTTTGCCTTTGTTTCTGTTTTTCGAGACAGGGTAGCTCCAGCTGTCGTGGAACTTACTCTGTAGACAAGGCTGGCCTTGAACTTGGAGATCCAGATCTGCCTGCCTTCCACATTGCTGTGATTAAAGGTGTGTGCCACCACCCGGCTAAATCCCCAGGTGTTTTTGTTTTGATTTTTTTTAGAAATTTTATTTCTTTGATTTTTTTTTCAATTTTTTAAAATATTTTTTTATTTTTATTTTTATTTTTGGGGGGATATGGGCTAGAAAAGCATAAGGCACTAAGTTGCCTTTGATTTAAAAAAAACTCTTGGTCCCACTTGCCCCACTTCCTCTCTGGTCAGCCCTTTCTGGTCTTGTCCTTTGGATGTCCCCTTCCAGGCTACTGTGACAAAGTTCCTCATACTTTTCTCACAAGACTTTTTTTTTTTTAATCCCTTCTGTTGGCAGGGAATTGACTCATGAATAAATGGATAATAATAACGGCTGACAGCTCTGGAGTGCTGACTGTTTGGCAGGCAGTAAGCCTGGGGATTTGCTCGCATTATCTCCCTTGATCCTCTCAACAGCGCGATAAAGCCCACTACACAAAGGGAGAGTTAAGTAGGTTGTCCTTGGCCGTAGAATTCGGAAACAGGCTCGTCCCCCCCCCCCACACCCCCCAAGTACAGGGGAAAGGGGAATGGCCTTGGAGTGGAAATTGCGGGACTCCTGAACTCGCAGAATTGGTAGCAGGTCAAAAAGTTAATGTGGCTTGCTTTCAGTTGAAGGGGTGTCAAGCGGTCACAGCAGGGCTCATTTCTCCCAGGCGGCTAAGGTACTCAGGCTGCCCACTCTGACCCTGGGGATGGTTTTAGTCTGTTGCCCCGGATTCCTCCCGGCTCTGTTGTGCACTGGGATGGCCTCTGACCCTGTCAGCACAACCGAGTGCTTAGCATGTCTGACGGACTCCCAGAGATCCATAGCTAATACAGTAGTTGAGTGTGTAGTCTCAGCGAGGGTGTGACCTAGACATAAGGACGTTTTTTTTAATGATTTATTTTTATTATTTTAAAATTGCATGGATGCGTGTGGATGTGTCTATGTGTGGTGTATGTACGAGTGAGTGAAGGGGCCCGTGGAGGCCAGAGGCTCGAGATCCCCTGGAGCTGTAGGTTGTGAGGTGCCTGACATGGGTGCCCAGAAACGAATTTGGCTCCTCGGCAAGAGCAGTGCGTATTCCGAGGATCTTTCCAGTCCCTGGCATAAGGTCTTTTAAAAGTTCCCCAGGGGTTGCCAGGGGGCCAAGTGTGGGAACCACTGGCTGAGATGCAGACTGGTAATGCCCCTTGGTGAAGCAGGGCACAGATAAACCCACGAGGCCTTCCGTGACCCAGCAATACGTCACACACAGAAACCGTCCTGGGTCAACCTCCTGCTGCTGTCTGCTTTGGTCTGGCAGGCACAGGGCTCTTGTTCACTGCCTCGAGAAACAACTGCTATTTTGGCTCGTGCCTTACCAGGGAAAGGTTAAAAAAAGGAGTTCAGAACCCCAGGGCCTGCTTGCTGTTCCCCTAGGCTGAGAATTCCCTTTCTGGGGGTCAGCATGTGTTGCCTGCTCTCCCTAGTCTTCTCCTTTACCATACTTCATCTGTCTCCCTGATTAAAATTTGACAAGCTCGATTAAAAAAAAAATAACTTTTTGTAATTTTAGAAAGACAAATGCTCAAATGTCTTTTACGTACTCTTTTAATTGGGAAGGTACAGTTCTCCCCTCCTTTATGAAACCTTGTTCCCTCCCCTCTAGCATCTTCTTCTGGCCCTGTTGGAACTGTTCACCCGATTATTTTCCCATCTGGATCCTGATCACCCACCCTGGGCACAGCACTGCCAGCCTCACCTATCCGGTGGATCATAAAACACCGTAAGGATTCCTAACGCCCCTTGCCTGGTACCATTGCTCCATTTGGTGTTTAACCATACTGAACATCTTGAAAGGTTGAAAGAGACATCACTATTTTGGTTATTTATCTGTTGCCGGATACACACGGAAAGCTGGAGCCTGCCTCTGAACGCTCGGCAGCAGCAGCAGGGACTGTTGTGCAAAGCCATGACCAGGATCATTTCCATTGCACATTTTGTTATTTTTTTTCCTTGTTGGGACAGTGTTAACAATGATAAGGGTGGCTTCAGTGGAGAGGCGGAAGGAGGTAAGGGAAAGAAACCAGAGGATAGGAATGCGTGCAGGGTCAGAGCACAGAACCAGCTCAGGTGTCACCAGTAGATGTGAGGACACCCAGTCCCGCAGAAGCAGAGAGCCACACCGAGAAGTATGTATGGAGAAACAATCCTCCTGGCAGAAACTCACTCTGAAAGGAAAGGTAAGGAAGGAGCTGTGGGGAAAAGGATACATTGTGGCTGAACAAAGAGCTGCCCAGCACGCAGCGGAAGAGCAAGGGAACAGAAACCCAGGACGTAGCTGGCTGTCAGTTCCAAAGGCTCAACTTCAGGCTTACAGATCAGTACCCACGTGTTTGAAAATCTGGCTGGAGACCATTCATTCTCCAAATCCAGAACTTTCGGCGGTTCAGTGGTGGGACTCTGCAATGGCTGAGTTCCCAGCGCCAGAAGATGGCGCCATTGTCAACGTATTGCAGGGAAAAGGGCCCCAGGCTTGCATTTCTAGCCATTTCTGTAAGGCTTAGGCAAGCGGAATGTACTTAAAGGACGGTTATGTGTAGATTTTTTTTTGTGTGTGCTAAGCGTATCCTGTCAATGACAACAAAATATTCCAAACCAGTTTGGAACTCCCGGGAGGCGGCACAGGGCAGGTGCTTTGGCTCTCTACATCCGCTTCCTACCTAGCTGCTGCGTAGCTCCCTGGCCCCAAGATACTGGAGTTTGGTCTCAGTGAGATTTTTTTTTTTTTTTTTTTTTTTTTAGTTCCTCTTTTCCCTCACACCGGCAAAATATGTTTCCAGCTGATGGGGGCAAAAGGCAGGCTAATTGCATGGCATTTCTAAGTTGGTATTGTTGGAAATCTATAGACATAATTGTGCTGCTCTTTTTGGCGGGGGTTAAAGATCTACTCTCTGGTGAGAGCCCAGCATGCTCTCCAGCTGTGGTGGGATGTATTTATCATTGTCGAGCCTGAGACAGAAATCTAGATATTTTTTTTTATCTCATTTGGAGTGGCTCCGAAGCAAGCCATGCCTCCCTGTTGAGATTCCTGCGTGAAGACACATTTCTCAATTCGTTCCTTCTAGCTTAAACACATTAGACCAAGCCAGTCAGACCTGCAGAATAATTTCTGGACCTAAAAGAGAAATGACGGAGAAGATGTGACACGGAGGCTTTCTTTTCTTTTAGCTTTGCTCACGTTCTAAGTGTCAGCATAAATAGGGGTGAGGTCAAGGTCAGAGGCAAGGCACGTGAGAGACATTATGCTTTTGGGAAAACGGTCTTCAGTCAAATCCCTCACTCAACACAACTCTAAAGATATATATCCCTTAAAAATTCCCAGACAACATATTTGAAACCAACTTTTAAAAAATTAGCTGGTAATTAAAGAACTCGGATGCACGCTGCCAAGTCTTTGAACAAGATGATCAAAACTGGCATTTTGGCATTCCTCTGGACGAGTCCAGGTAGGCGTCCGGGATTTCCTCACACAGCTGGGCTCCTCTCATCACAGCCACACGGGTGGCTCGGCCTTCTCACAAGGGAATCCTTGACACTGTGGGTTAATCATTGTCTCTGTGGCGTTTCCTAGGCATCTTGCATCTTTTCCGCGCTAACCGTGTGGCTCCTGCCTCAGCTCTCCTGGGTTCTGCAGCAGCAGATGGGGTGTGAGACTGTTGACTGCTGCGTCCCGCAAACCCTCCTCTCCGTCAACGGCTCCTATTATGTATGAATCGGGAAAGTTTCAAAGGAGGCCCCATCTGATGACGGCTCACTGCAGAACGTGCAGCAGAGAGAGACTTTTGAGTCTCGTTTATGAGCCCGTAAGCCGTCGGACAGTACATTTAAGCATGACAGAGTCTGGATTTGCCAACTGTTAGTGTGCCTGTCACCCTGCACCGTGTACTCACAAGATGCCGTGCAGATTGCAGGGGCTATTCTCGAGAAGCAGGTAAAAGGTCATGTGGGACATTGGAAATGATAGTAAATTGATTATAAGGGTTTTGATAAACATTGTGTGGCTGTGCCAGATATTTCAGGATCAAGACCACATTTGATTCAGAAGCTGCTTCAAATAATTTTAACTTGCCTTTATTTATATTAATCTCTGTGGGGGGGAAATCCTTTTTTCCCCAGTCAATGGCACAGACACGCGTCTCCTGGCATTGAACTTGACAACTCAGATTGATGGTTTGAGAGACAGGTAGGAGTAAATGTGGGGAAAGAAGGGCACGGAATTATATATGTTTCAAATGTATTGGATCCATCTTCATTTTTCAAATGACTTCCACAGTCTAAATAGAAGCCATTTTCCACATAGATAGCAAAGATAGCCACTCCAATCGGCTTTTAAGTAGATGGAAGAAAGGACAAAACCAAGCCAAACAAGGCAAAACTCCCCCTAAAATAAGACCCAAGAAGAAGCTGAACCTTGCCTGGCGTCCTCACCGTTCCTACCCTGCCTTGTGATGGCAGCATGCTCCTCAGGCCTCTGACAAGAAACATCTGGGCAAAAATGTCACCCAGTACCATGGTTTGTGGGCTGAAAAGGAGCCAGTGCGTGTGTGTGTGCATGTGTGCGTGTGTGCGTGTGTGCGTGTGTGTGTGTGTGTGTGTGAGAGAGAGAGAGAGAGAGAGAGAGAGAGAGAGAGAGAGAGAGAGAGAGAGAGAGAGAGAGAGAGAGATACACACATTCTATCAGAAATACAGTATTGCTTGTGAACTGGGTAAATTACTGCCCCCCCCTCTCCCCCCCTCCCCGCAGTTGAGTCCCTGATACCTGGAGGGAAAGCCTCTGACTTCACCAGCAGCCAAGCCCCACAGGAAGGACCTGTGACAGACACCTCGGCCAAGGCAGAGAGCTCCTTCCCCAGAGAACAGAGACATCCAGGAAACAGACATCCAAGGACCTCAGCACACTAGCAACTGGACAGAGCTGACCAAACATACAAGGCAGTAGCCAGAGAGGACCGCACTTGCTTAGGGAGATCCCTGGATTCCCTGCGAGTTTTCCCTGCTCGGGCCCTGTGCCCCCCTCACTGCCTGGTGATTTCTTCCCGTGAAAGTGTCATTGCTGGAACGCACGCTGATTCTATCTATCTGTTTCCTGGCCTCTGTGCCGTAGCTCTGGAGCAAACTGAGTTGTCCTCAGAAGGAAATCAACCCGTTGGATGGAGGAAAGAATTCCAAACAAAGCGCAAACAAAGCCTGAGCCTTCGCTACCAGAAGATCGCTTTGCTCTGTTTCACCTGAAAGAAAAAGTCTCAAAGCTAAGCATTTTAGTGTGTCTCCTGCTACATGACTCTCCACCCAAACTGGTGTACCCCTTAAAATGTCCTTTAAAAAATCATGTATTATCCTTTAAGATGTTGCAAATACTTAAAATTGCTCTGAGGGTCAACTTTGGCTCAAACATGGCCATGACCGCAGTTTGAACAGACGTAGATAATTCTGTGGAATTTGTCCATGGACTTTAATAAGGCTTTCACAATCTACCTAATTTTATGTAAATGTTATTCAGATTTCCACCCGAGAGTTTTCGTGGGGGGTTAAAAGGCTGCTTTCCCACTCAAATTAAGCACTGGCAAATATTATGACTTTTCAGATTGTTCTAAATGGCTGTGTTTGTTTACTGGGCTTGTGTTTATCCAACATATTCTAACTCTTTAAATAAAACCTAATTTCGTGCAGAAAGGCGCAGTCAGAGAATAGACCTGTGACTCTCCTAAATCCAATATTGTGTTCTTTGTAAACACCTCTTCGGTGAGTTTTATTTAATGAAATGAAGTGACGTCACATTTAGAAAATTCAAGGAGAATAAAAATTAATCCAAAGGTTTGGATAATTTCCCCAAATGCCATGCCTTATATAATTACCCTGAAGATTTGTGCTTAGAACGCGTTTCTTGGAGAAGTAGTTTTAACGTTTATGGAGAAGATGTATTTACTGAAAATCTGTGTTACGGATAGAGGTAACTTGGCAAAGACTACTTTTGGTTTAAAAATTACTGTAGAAAACGGTATTCTGAGACAAGAAAGGGGGGAGGATTAGCAGTGCCCCTCACAAGCCAGAACCCCTCTCCTCCCTTCCACATGCCACCTTTACCCAAGTGGCCAGTGTGGAGAGGGACGGGGCAAGGCTCTGGCCGAACCCCCTTGCTAAAAATTCAGAACCACATTTCAGAATCAAGTATTAATAGCATAAACTTAATTTAGTTTCCCACAAGAGCAGCTGCATTTCTATTTAATTAGGGGTTTTCAACAGGAGTCATTTTTCCTTGACCTCCTCCATCTCCAAAGCCAGGAAATTGCTTCTTTTTAAAAACCGACAATGGCATGGTATGTTTCCAAAGGGGAAAGAAAAAGGCAAATTACAGAAAACCATTACTTTTTAAGCACGTTTAAATAGCCAGGAAGAAGTTTTGACAGAAAACGTGGCGAAATATGCATCAAAGTTGTACATGGATTATATTGTATGGTAAAGCCTCTATGTGGAGACGTGAGGATATTTCATTTTTAAAGTCAAATAAAAATGTGTTGTGTGATTATAAAAATGCATTAAAGATGACTTAGTTCTTGCTCCCTGATGGGAATATATCACTGTAAATTTTGTGATTTCATCTGTATCCTGTGTACCAGACGAACAAGGCGTTTTAAAAGAGGAAAGTCTAGCTTTTGAGGAAGCGATGGACAGTCTAGCAAGGGGAGCATGCAGCAGGCTAGCAAGGTCAGGGAAACCTAAGGAGTCACTGGAAAATAGAGAGGGAGATATGTTCTTATTTAAGTTGCTAAATGGCAATGAGGAGTGTAAAGATATTTTCTTCAAATAAAAAGAAAATTCTTGGTTTGGTAAGTCAGGCTGAAATCAAAGCAGAAGGGTTTGAAAAATTAAAAGTTTCCATAATATGCTTTTATCAAACTCTTAAGCTTCTTTTGTGGCATATGAAAAATTTGGGGCTTTGCAATTTTGACTGATTTCAGAAAGAAAAATTCAATAGGAAAAACAAAATCACAATTTAATTTTTCCAAGGGTTTTTTTTTTTTTTTTGTATGTGTGCATTTGAGATTTCTTCTGATTCCTACACGGGGTTACTATGCCATTGCTTAGAAAGGAGCTAAACCCAGGGGAAGGATATTCTCTTTAAGTCTTCGTTATTAATAATTTTCTTTTCATCATTTGTGGTAACAACAGAAATTATATCTTCATAGCAAAACATGGTTTCAATACTCAGGTTAATTAAAGGGGCTGAGATGCAGACTCCAAGCCATTGGTACCACCAGGAAGTCAAAGGGAGCATTTAATAAACATCAGAGCTATTGAGACATTCAGTACTTTGATCTCAGCTAATTTTGATAGAGCTGATATCAGTCGGATGACCCAGAAGCCCTTTCGAAGTGCAAAAACTCGAGTCTCCCTAAAAGTCAGACGTTCTAATTGCTGTAAGCCTCATATGGGGACACCCTGGGCCTTAAGCTTACTGTCCCCTGCGGAATACCAATGAAGAGTAAATTGTGGAGTTAGTTTACTCAGCGAATACCTCTGCTGCACTCCACCATTGCTGTGAGCAAGGCTGAGCGTGGGGGGGGGCACGCTGGTGCTCAAAGGGCTCTTCAGAGACTCTGAATTAAAAACGATAGGTTTTGATAAAAAAGAAAGAAAGAAAGGCTTTCACAGTCCCACCTGGGATACAAGCTCATATAAATAGGATTTATTGTGGTCTTGAAGGCATGAAAATATGAATAGAAAAATACTACATATTTACACAGAAAATTCCTATAAATTATCAACCCATAGCTGCAAATTGCCTTAGCCGTACGGGACAATATGCTGTGTGTCCCCATGAACTGCCGAGCCCCAGAAACGATGCAGAGTGTGTCGGGGACATCCCAAAGGAAGCCCTTCTGATGGAAACAGCCCCGGTCCTGACGCGGGCATGCTTGTCTTATTTTGATGAGACATAATAAAATTAAAGATACATGTGAAAATGGGCTATCAACTGGACAGGAAATTGATTATGTTTTAAAAGTCCAGGGAGCTAGTTGTAGTGTTTGGGTGAGGTAGGCCTGTTTTGTAAACATTAGAGAAGCCAGAGGTAGGTGGATAAAATGTCCTTTGAGTTTCTTGTTTAGATGTCTTCGTATGTTTCAGCCAGTTGTTCCTGTATCACCTCTCTGTGTTATATGCCCAGCTTTAAAAAAAAATATTAGACATTAGACTGAAGGTTGTCTAGAGAGGAAAGAGCCCAGCGAGGGGCTTTGGAGAGCCACGGAGTTACTGGTGTGAGATTTATAGGCACTACCCACACAGATAGGAGATATTGAGAGGTCATGATCACCAACCACCGATAGGGATTCCGAAGTAAGAAAGACTCTTCCTCCTCCTCCGTCCGCACCAAAACAAGGCCAAAGAAAAGCAGGAATGAAAACAGAGAGACACTGGCCATCTCTGGCTGTCCAGGAGGCTTGCCACAGACATCCCCCTGAAGATCAAGAGAATTCCCATCTCTTGCATAGAATACTTTGTAACCACAGAAAATAGATAATGACAGCATTAAAATGTCAAGGCAAGGCAAGCCCGTTGTGATGGCGCATGCAGCTCCGATTTGCGGAAGGAGCCAGAGGCAGGAGGAGGAAAGGGTCTGAGCAAGCATGCAGGCATGCAGGCATGCAGGCATGCAAGCATGTGCACAGTAGTTAGGTCAGGACCATGCATAAGTCGGAGTGGCTGAGTACCCAGCCAGAGAGCTAAGAGGAAGTTGGGTGGAGGAAGAGAGAGGTGAGCGGAGCAAAGGGCCAGGTGGTGAATTCAGTCTTCAAGCCCCACTTAGCAGCTTTCTTCACCAGCTTTTACCTTTCATCCTTATAAAAACGAAATGAAAAGAAGTATCATTGGCAGCCACGAAAGACACACTTTCTGATTCCGTGGCTGTACTTCCACGGTGAAGGCCACGTTTGTTTACTTCTAGACCCGCCGTCGTCAGCACTCGGGTGGCTGGTACCACACCCCTGGCTATCGGCGTCTGGTGGGCATCTGGACACGAACAGAGCCGTGCCATCCGTTTCCATGATTTTCTTTATCGTTTTGCTGGCAAGCAGAGGCTGTCTGAGCACGTGTGGACTGTACTAGCTGAGTTCTAGCAGCGATGGATTGGCTTAACTCTTTTCCCTGTGGGTTCCTGCAATGAGTCTCTAAGACTGAACTACAATAGTGTGTCAGATGAAAGACCTTCTGCCAAAGGACTTCAGGCAACTGCTCGATAAAGACACCGTGTGGGAATGGGACTCGAGACTTCTAAGACAGGGGAGCAAAGGCTATTTGGGAGGATGGGCTTGAACAGGTCTGGATTCCAGACTAGGCAGTGGGTTCCAGGAGCAGATGTTAAAAGCCAGCATCAAATTTATTTCAAAGGTCCGATATAAGACCTAGGAAAGAACACTTAATTTTAGGAATAGCTGTTATTGTAATATGAATTCTGGTAGCTATTACTGCTGTAATAGCTGGTAGCTATTAGTATTAGTTAAACTAATATTTTTCTCGATATGATGGAGTGTCTCAGGTGACTCCTAAGAAGAGACCAGAATTTGGGGTTCACTTCTGAATACTGCAGAAGTATTTCAACTTGTAATTCTCCTTCTGATTGGTTCCCTTTCATTTCATTTACCAGGTCAAGAGAAACTGAAAGCAGCCGCTACCGTCTTCTTTCCCACTCTGCCCATTCTTCTCCCAGCTGGGCCCATGGGTGGCTTCGCCCTTGGGCTTGTACACTTTTGGAGATGGGGACCTTTGGCTTCCCCCATACTTCCAAATTCTTCTTCTTTTTTTTTTTTTTTTTATTGCATCTGACTTTAAGTCAGCTTGAGTTCCAGAGCATGTTTTGTCCTAAGCATGTAATTTTAAAGGCGCACAGGTTGGGAGTAAGTTTATAGAGCAAGAAAGAATATTAATGGCCGTTGGCGTAATGTTTGTAAACGAAGTCTGATATTCTCACTCATTAGACTTATAGTTTCAAAATAAAAATTAGCTTCATTTCCAATGCTAATTTTTAGCCTTAAGAGAAAAAGCTTGAACATTAAGCTTTTACTTTTGATTTCAGATCCATCGCCCTCCACTGTTCGGTTGAGGCCATAAAACAAAACCCTCACAAAACTGCAAGAGCAGGGCAGGCTTGTTCATCCGGCGGTTGCCCCGGAGCCAAAACTTTAACATCATCCCACGGGATTTCAGTTTAATGCTTCACCTCTTGATGTGGTGGTTTTATTGGCTTGTCACCCTTTTATCTGTTTAATTTTTTTTAATAAGAAAGCATTCCACACAGAGGAATTTTATTATTTAATATTTTCCAAACGTTTGCAAAGGAAGAGTATGTGAGAGAAACAGCTCCCCTCCCCCTACTTGAAAGTCTTCCGGGAGTCATCCTGAAGTAAAAAACCAAGCACTATTCCCACAGGACACGTTAGCCCCAGAAATGTGGCTTTGAAGCCCTCCCCAGAGAGGAGAATTGTCATAAGAAGAAGAGCAAAATACCTTTGGCAGCATTGGGACATCTGCAGCCTTCTTTCCTTTGGCCTTGCGTTCCAGCCAGAGATCACCTGTAATAACAGTGGAATGGCCCTTCAACAAATTAATGAAGACTTTTTCAAAATGGCAACAATTATTATTTGGATTTTAGTGGTCATCTTTTGCTACTAATTGTGTTTCTGGACTCTCTCCAAGATTTCTGAGATAACTACCTTCAGCGGGAAGGTAAAGCTTTGGCAAAATTTAGGACAGGAATTTAGGGAGGAGGTATGGAGTTTATACAAATAGAACTCACACACAGGATTGTATTAATATTACTTTCATATTTCAGTGACAGAGTGGTTTTGTATTAAATGGATACAACCCCTTGATTTTCTTAAGCAACAAACATTGTTAGACAAGGAGAATATTGTCCCGGTAACACGCTGCTAAGGGCAGCCTTGGTTTATACCTGAGTGAGAAAGTTAATCCCCAGAGAGAAAAGTGGCCCAGAGACCTCTCTGTGTGAAGCATCTCAACATATTGCCGCCTGGTAGAGTGTACGGAACACATACACTTCTGTTTAGTAATATTTTGGGGAGCTGAGATTTAGGGAAGAAAAGGCTGTAGTATTTTTTTTTTTTTTTTTTTTTTTACAGATAATTCGAGAGCTTCCCGGGGTTATTTATTTATCTGTGCCGTGGTGAACATGCATTATTTGTAATGACATTTTCTGTCTAACATTTCCTCTTATGTTTAGCTGTGGTTTTTAGACCTTTGAGTTTTCTTTCCTTTAGCGTTTGGGAAAACCAAGTAAGTGCAAGTTTCCTCCCCGGCACCTCATGAAAACATTTTTATTTTTTATTTTTTTTAAAGAAAATGAAGAGTGAAAGTCTATATTTATTTGGAAGATCATCTGACTACCGCTAAATGGAGTATCTCAATCTGAAAGTGAAATCTGTTTCACTGCTAAAAATTGCCAAGAGTTTTTTGACTAAGATTTGGGAATCTGCAGAAAATGTAAAAGTTTTTTTTTTCTCTACAATAATCTGTTCAGTGAACAAGCTGTGAAAAATAGTTCTGCATTTCGTCCCATGTGATGCAGCAGACGGTGAATTTCCATTTTAAAGAACGACGTGAGTAGCTTCTGGCACGGTCTCTACTGCCTTACTCCAATCTCCTTACACTGGCTCACAACAATGCGCTTTATTATTCCTTTAAAGAAAAAAAAGAATGAAATAAATAAATACAATAACAAGGGATTTCTCTCTCCACCCCCCTCCCCCAACGGCTGAGCTCTCTCCCTCTATCTGGGATCAGCAATGTGAGGGGACTTTGAATCCTTATCAAATGTGCCTTAAAATACCACACTCATATTAGGCAGACGCCGCTCTCTGCCCTGAATGCTTTGCACTGGAAGGGCTTTAGAAACAATTTATGGTTTCTTCCCAAGCATATTATTTTGAGGTAGGTGGTCCCATAATGAACAGTTATTATAAACGGTTAAAGGATAATTTCTTCAAAAGGTATAATTATGATTCTCGTACGAATATAAAACGAACATGTGTTAAAGATTTTATTTAATTCATTAATTAATGAGGGAGGCAGTAAGATGCTGCAACCTGCTTGGAGGAGAATTCAAGTTCACAGTCACACAGACAGGCAAATCAAGACAGCTGCAAAGGGTTTGCAAATGACCTGCGCTTGGTCAGTATTTAAAGAGCCCTAAGCACTCACTCCCTCTCTGCAGGCCACACCTTGTTTGTGTTTCCATGGGGCGG
Organism: Arvicola amphibius; assembly: GCF_903992535.2. Lineage (NCBI taxonomy): Eukaryota > Metazoa > Chordata > Mammalia > Rodentia > Cricetidae > Arvicola > Arvicola amphibius. Next base: position 29,630,033 of record NC_052064.1, read on the forward strand.
AATAATTTGCCTGACTAATTCTAGGAAGCCCAGAGAGATGTAAAGTAACCAACAGACAGCAAAAGGCAGGTACAGCCTGGAAGACTATGCTGGATAAGGGCTCTTAATAACCTTTTGTTTTTTAATTTAATTTTATTTTTTTTAGTTTCAAAGTCTTGCCAAATTTTTTAGCTAAAGACCCAATGAAAGAGTCCATTTCTTGCTCAAAGGAATCAGTTGTGCACCCGGGTTCGTGGTTCCGTTTTAAACCAAGTGTGTAGGACAATATTCGATGCTTAGTAGGAAGTCCAAACATGTTGAGTGGATGAAATTGTTCTCGTATACACCGCGAACACTTCTCAAATAATCCAGTAGTGTAAATGAGCATTTTTTTGTCCCCCAATTTTAAGAATGCCAAAGATTCTGAAAGAAACTTGAGGCAACGTGAAGATTTAGGGGCACACCTTTCTCCTTCATTCTAAAGGTTTGTCCTTCAGAGAGTGGAGTCCTCCCTTAGCTCACTGCTAGGAAACTTTCCTTTACAACGGATTAAGACCATTACAGAACACTTCAGGAGATCACAATTCCGAGTTGAGGAGCCCAGTCCCAATGGATGCATTGAAGTCTAATTCCTGGACCTGAGTTTCATGGATCATTGAAGAGGAGGGGGTGGAAAGAAGGTAAGAGCCAAAGGAATGGAGTTTGCTGTGAGATTGGGTCTCCAAAAAAAGTGTCCAAAAATATGGATGAAGTTAAGTTTACAAAGTCTCACCAACAAGGCTGTTTGAGTGTGACCTGAACAAGGAGGACACCAGGAGACATACTAAAGTGGGTGGAGCAAAGTTCCTGAGGCCTCAACCTAGAGAGAAAGCTGCAGGGAACTAAGGGATGCTGGGAGTAGAAGAAATAGTCTTCCTGTGGAGAAGTTCACCAGTTGAACATTCAAGATCAAATGGTCAGTCCTGAAAACATACATACAAGTAACAGTATACAGTAACAACATGGGCAGGTTGTATTTACTTAATCATGAATATATACATTATATATATGTATCAATAATTAGAGGAAAAGAGGCCATGATTTGAAAGAGAGCCATGGTAGCTACATTGGAGGGTTTGGAGTCAGGAAAGGGAAAGGGGAAAACGATGTAATTGTATTACATCCTCAAACATTACTTGAGAATTTATTTCCACAGCTAATGTGGTATCTAAGAGAGAATAGAAATAAATAAATAGATAAGCAAACAAACGAGTAAATAAAGGTGCACCTAGCTAGATATGCGCTATGTTTCTAGTCTCTCATGGAAAAGCTGTGAACTCGGGGGGGGGGGGGGAATGACGTCAGCAGGAAGCCAGATGAGGAAGGAGGCTGGAGAGGGCTCAACGGTTCACAGGGCTGCTCGCTTCTCTTACAGAGGACCCAGGTTTGGTCCCCAGCACCCACGGGAGCCTCACAATTCCTGGTAACTCGAGTTCCATGGGATCCGATTCCCTTAGCTGGTTTCCTCAGGCACCTGCACGTATGTATAGCACAAGGGCACACAAACACAAGCAACGTAAGAAATAAAGGAGCCACTGACTGACCTCAGGGGCAAAGGTCAGCCTTTCTGTTTCCCTGTGTGCAATGGTTACTATAGAACATATACAACCAGTACTTTGCTTTTGATAGTAATTGCTGTCCCTGGAATTCATTTCTGTTTAGCCTTAGATCAGTCCAACAGGATGACAACCCTGGGAACATGGTTTCAGGCTTGTGAGGGAATCTCTAATGTCCAGGTATTCTGTTTTGCTCATTGGTCTTCTGCCTGGAACTCTGCCATCGTTACTTCCTTCTTTGAGCTTATCAATAATTGCATTGTTCTCAAAGGTCTTTGTGCTCATTGGGAGAGGTAATGTTTCTTTTTAGCCTTCTACAGATTACCAGGGAGAAGACTTTTAAAGGTAACTTTGGATATATTAGTCTATGAAAATTTTTTATGGGGAAATGCAACCTTAAGACCATATTTCCATGGTCTTATGGAATCTCCATGCATATTATTTCATTTAATCTTTATAATAATCCTGTAGATCTTAGCTATGCAAAATACACGTGGATTTCAAACGTATTTTTTTCCCATTTTAAGCAGGGTCTCTTGTGTAAAATAAATGACTGTCTTCTCATCAAAATGGTTTGTTGGAACGCTGGATGCTGGTCGCCACATCGTTTATGTGGTGGTTTATATCCTGCCTACAAACAATAAATAACTCACGAAGCCCGAGTCACAGCCTGATTCATCTGCCAATTATAGGTGTGGTTTAGAGTTTCCTCCCTCCCAGGTTGGATTGTTCCCCCTGAGAAAGTTACTTCCCTGATCACGGAAGCCTAGACTCATTGTCATTTTGTGCTTTGTCACCGGGTATTTTCAGATGTAATAAAATTGACTAAGAAAGTCCTGGGGCCTTGGTTACCTATTTCTAAGTCTCCATTAAAACACTGTGCGCTTGGGAATGGCAGCTGGACCTCGTAAAAATAGTGCGACTTCGGGCAAGCATGCGCATTGCCTGGCCATTCCCATGCTTAATATCTAGTGTGACTTTGAACACATGACTTAATTTTCTAAAGTGCAAACAAAAGAGAAGGGTTTCTGTTTCAGGGACAGAGGCAATGTGGAGATTGGGTACAGTAAAGTAGTCTTAGCTAAAATAAATTATTTAAATATGAAGTATTATTACTAAGAAAAGGAATAAAGGACATGAGTTATGTTATGATTAAATTTGCTTTTAAACTCTTGAACCTGGAAGGTCGACGAAGTCTGCACTTATATATCATTTTGTGGACCATAGCTGTCCATCTCAAAAGTGATTTGGATGGATATTTATTAAATAGATGAATAAATGTCACGAAAACATTCTCAACTGCTTTTATTCTTCCTGGACAATAGACACAAATTTGGGTAGCTCAGTCTATGGGGAGAACTCAATTAGATACATCCTCAAAGAGACGTGAATTCAGATTCTAAAGCACTGATTGAAATTCTGGGTGGTGTGTGTGTGTGTGTGTGTGTGCGTGCATGTGTGTGTGTGTGTTGGGTATCCATATGTAGGTGTGCACGTGTGTTCTTTTGTGACCTGATCTGTGGAGGCTGAAGATCGACCCCCGTTGTCACATAGCGTTATCCACCATAGTTACTGAGACAGACTTTTCACTGAACCTGGACTTCCCCAATTCAACTGACCAGGGAGCCACAGGAACTTTTTTTGTTTTCACGTCCCCCAGTGCTAGGACAACAAGCTTGCATTGCTACTCCCGGATTTGTGTGGGGGCGCTAGAGCAGGTCTTGTGTTCTCACAGTTGCTCAGCAAGTACTGATGGAGAACCCTCCCCCCACCCCCAGTTTGGAAATCCTTAATGGTAAGTTAGACATTTCCCATCCCCCTGTTCTTTTCTTGCAATGAATTTTTATTTCAGCTTGTGTTTTCGATGTGTTGACCCAAACATTGGCCAATCTGGTTTATCTAGAAGCTTTACGGCTTCCTCCATCGCTTCTCCTCCTTTTAAGGAAATTATGCCAGTCTGTTTCCCTGCTGCTGTTCTTATGCAGGGCCCTTTCTGGCTTCCTCTCAGATGAGCCTTTCCATTGACGGGGTCACCAGCTCGCTCAGTAGCCTTGATGAGGCCGCAGCATCACCCGCAGCTCCAACCGGAAGTTGGGTAACCTGCTTTCTACTTCCTGTCTTTTGGCTCTTATATTGCGCTCATCCTTAAACCCAGGCTCCCACCTTCCTGTTTATTATTATTTAGAAAAGTTCCCTACTAATGGTCAAGGTGAGATTTTTTTTCTGTAGCTTCTGCTGAGGCGGTCAGAGCCTGGGCTGTTGCTTGCATCCCCTCACCATCTGTAGAGAAGCAAGTTCACAGTCCTAAGAACACCAGCTGGCTCCAGGGAACTACTGAGTTCTCCACTATTAACACATCGCTCTTAGTATTGCTACCCCATACTGGAATTGTCTAATGGTCGGCCTCACAGATTAGAAGGTAAGCTTTGACAAGACTTTATCATAAGGGTCAGTAAACAGACTTAGTGGACAGGATACTTGCCGTGAGGGCTTGTCTTGGAACCCATATAGGACTGAGGAAAGAACGGAATCCACAAAGTTCGTCTCTGACTTACACATACATACCACAGTGCATGTGTGTCCACCCATGTATCATTCATACGCAGTAAACATTATAAGTCAAAACAGAATTCGAATTTGTTACTTTGACGTCTGTCTTGCTCTTTAGAATATGGTTGGAATTCGATAATTATTCATTAATTAGGCTAAAACTAAATTAAGGTTTAAATTTGGCAGTGCAAGCGCAGTGCGTGCAACAATTTGATATGTTTAATTAAATTCACAGTTTAGTTGGCTCATTATGTCTTGTGTCCACAGGAATATGAGTAATGTAAAAATGTAAAAAGGAGGATATCATATCCTCTGCCTTTGATACACTTGTGATCTGATAGTAAGAAAGGATGAAATAAACTCCCACTTCAACTTTATTTCTGTGTACTTTTCTTTCCCATGACTTTGATAATATATAGCATTGTACATTTGCTGTTAAGACTGGATTGAGAGACGTACATGGATCTAATCTACGTGGGAAGTAGAAAAAGACAAGACCTCCTGAGTAAATGGGGAACGTGGGGATCATGGGAGAGGATAGAAGGGGGGGAAGGAAGGGAGGGGAGCAGAGAAAAATATAGAACTCAATAAAAATATGAAAAAAGAAAAAAAAGACTGGATTCTTTTATTGGGTGGGGGGTCAAATTTATTTTTGTATTTATCTATTTGTGTGTGTATGTGTGTGTCTGTGTGTCTATGTGTGCCTCTCTCTGTGTGTATATGTATATGTGACTTCAGTGCCCACAGAGGCCAGAAGAGGGCAGCAGGGATCCTTGAAACAGGCATTATCAAGAAATTCTGAGTATTCCAATACTGGCAGGAACTGAATTTAGGTCCTTGGAAGAACAGCAAGGGCCTCTAACCTCCAAAATAGTTCTTAAGCCTCTTTGTGTGTGTGTATGTGTGTGTTCTTAAGGCAAAAGTTTACTCTAGAGTGAACATAGATCCTTCTATGTGAAGGTATGTTGCTTTTGTTTATGCTGCATTTGTTTAACTACGTAAAGATGTGTTTCTATTTCAGCTTCCCCAAGGCACCTGATACATCTAATAAAACCTGAATGACCATTAGCTAGGCAGAGGAGGGATAGGTGGGGCTGGCAGGCAGAGAAAAAAAGGGGGCCAGCCCATAGGCAGCCAGCCAGCCGGGGGCCAGTGGGGTTGGGGGAGCAACCAGTCAGACACAAAGGAAGCAGGAAAGCAGAAAGGACGCACGTAGATTAATATAAGTGGGCTAATTTAAGTTTAAAAAAAAGCTTGTTTGAAACAAGCCTATGCTACAAATGAACATTCATGGTTAATCATGTCTCCAAAGTTTTATTTGGGAGCTGGTTATCAGCCACTCCACCCCCTACAATGCCAACTACAGATAAAGGAACTGGGCTCTGGCTTGGAGTCCCATGTGACTTGTTTTCCTGCAGATAGAACACACAAGCACTTCGTCTCTCAGACACTGGGCAGTCACACTGACTGAGACAACATCATCCATGTATTTGTTAGAATGTGGTTTGGAGGCCACATAAAACATATACTCAGTACTATATGTATATGAGAGAAGAGTTATTGGAAATCTTCATCTTTAATAGTTCTGAGAAATCCTCTTTCTTCAAATGTAATTTGAGAGTCACTGTTCTAAATAAACAGCAGAATCTCCTCAGAGCATTTTCAGGACACAGGGTAAAAAAACCTATTTTTTAAAAGTTTCTAGCAATATGACTTTATGTATTTCATAGGTTGTAGTGGCATCTCATTTGTATTTTAATAAATAAAGCTTGCCTGACGATCAGAAAAGTAAACCAGCCACACTGGTCAGCCTTACAGACCAGGCAGCAGTAACACACACCTTTAATCCCAGTAGCCGCAGTAGGTTGCCATAGAAACCAGGCAGTAGTGGTGCATGCCCTTAATCCCAGAACTAGAAAGGATTATAAGACAGGAGGAGACAGCTCTCTCTCTCTCAGTCTCATTCTGAGATTCCTGGAGGCAGGATCGCCATTTTTAGGCTAAGGTCAAGGTAAGAGCCAATGGCTGCTTTGCTTTTCTGGTCTTCAGGTTGAGCCCCAATATCTGTCTTTTTATTTTTTATTAATTATTTTTATTTATAAAAATTTATTTTTTATTAATCATGCTTCAATAGGTTTCAACTAAAACGAGAGCTCTACCGATATTTCTGAAGCAAACACAAATGCTCCTATGGTTTAAGCTGCATCTTCCAGGTCTGCGATGTCCCACATACCAAATGCAAACAGTGGAAGGCTTCCAACGTGTGCAGTAACTTAGCTGTTCTACACGTCAGAGAAAGCTTCCTGTTCTCTCTCACACTTCATAAAGTCCAAAGAAGGCCCACGCTTCTAATGAATCCAAGGGAAGAGACACTGGTGTCTCAATGAGACGGAGACAAGCTGCATTTGAGCAGACCGTGGGGACTTCTCCAAGCGTGAGATCAACATCTACTACAAAACAAAACAAAAAACAAAATCTCTGCACATCTTCCCTTTGGCTCCCAATGGCTAATGTCTGACCGGAGTCTGGGAAAATGGACTGTGGGAGTTCTAATGTGCGGGGGCAATGTAAGGACAGGCCCTGCATCTTGAGGGTCCTGGTACGAAGTCTTTTATAGTGGGAAGACACATAGTTTGCATTGTTCTTGCTGGTTGGCCATGGGCATGCTGAGAAACATGAAGAGAAATAGCCATTCCTTGGTCAGAAGGGCCTGCGAGTCTGCATGGGAGGGCAGGGCACTGGGGGGAAGGCCTGGGAGTCTGCGTGGGGGGCTGGGCAATGGGTAGCTTTGACACACAGTGCTTTGGGAGGGGTTAAGAAGAGGGTGCTATGACTACTTGCTCATGTTTGTTTCTCCTGAAGAGTGTGCTTTCATGCTTTTGGTAGATGGAGCCAGTGCTTCTGATCCTCCTTTTCTCCTCGAATGTGGCAAAAGGCCTCTCCTAAGCTTCTTGCCATGGGGTGAAAACTAGCCCGTCATCTTCGAGTCTAAGTGATATTCCCCTCAGCTTGAAGCGTCATGGGGGAAGTGTGACGTCACCATGTGATCTTTTGCTTCACGAACTTAAAGGAGCTTTGCCTGAAAAGAAAATCTACAAAACTGAACGAGCCTAGGTTTTATTTCAGGCTGGTGCTGAGAAGACACCACCCTGCCCTGTTACCTGGATTTAGGATAGAACTTGTACAAACGAGGAGAAACCTTGGTGGTGCCCAACAGCGGAGATTCCTGGGGGACCATTTGTTATACAAGATAGCAGGGTTGAATATATTAGTAAAATAACATCCTAACACCACTTTGACTACCTTGAGTAGTAGAGTTACCATAACGTCCAATAATTCGGATTGTGAAAGTCTGGCTAAGTCGGAAAAGATTTAGTTTGCTCAGCTACTCAACAAAATAAGGAGTATGGGTTCTACGTCGGCACTGTTACGTGCCTGGGAACCGTGACACTGTGGTTTCTGGCGTGCTCTTGGGTCTTGCCGTCAGGGTTTGACTAGTAGTTCTACAGGTGTAAGAGCTGATCACGGACATTGCTCAACATTGCCTGTGCATTTTCTGCACTGCTTTACCTGCAAAATGGGTGTTCCTTGCAGTACCATAGTTTATATATTGGTAAAGAGAAGGAAGGTAATATATGTAAATTGGGTCCTATCAAACCAGTGTTCAAAGATATTAGCTGTTATCCTGATCCTGTCTTTCAGCTGCTCCAATTCCAGCCGAGAAGGCCATTCATTATCTTGCAGCAAAGTCTGTTTATATTAACAACTTTGGTGTTCATTTTTACTGGCTTTATAACAACGACCACAGCTGGCATTTCTGAGCACAAACCTATCCGCCCTTCGCTCTGTAGACGGAAGCCTAGGTTGACAGGGCAGACTGCACCATCTCTAGGGTTACAAGGCCCAGTGCTGGCTCCTGGGTGGTCATCAGTGGGAAGAAATGGCTCTCAGCTGTTCCTTGCAGGACTAGGACTGAAAGCCACACTTCTTTGCTGGGTGTCTGATGGCCTGTCTTAGCTCCTGGAGGCTTCATTGTGCCTGTGGCTCCTACACCCCAGGGCTTCAAGCCAAGTTAGGTAATTCTCAAATTCAGAATCAGTCTGACCCCTCCCTTTCCCTTAATACTCTTGCGACCCTGGTGAAAAATCGCAGTTTTGGGGGGCTCACGTGGTCAGATACTGAGATAAGCAACTCGGGATATTTTCTACCTTGCTTATATCTGTAAAGTTCCTTTGGCTACACAGTGTGGCGCCTTCAATGCATCCAGTCCTGGGCTTGTGGGCATCTGTGGGAGACTTGACTTTGGTCTATGCCAGAATCCCGAGCCTAAAGCATACCTTTTGCCTGATCTCCACGATAGCGCTTGAATGCCTGCAGGACGCCAAATGTCTTAGCTACTTTCCCATGGCTGTGAAAAGGTACATGGACCATGGGAAGTGCATTGGAAGGAAGAGTTAGTTTTGGCTTACAGTTGTGGATGGAGAGTCAATAGTGACTAGGTGGTGTGGCAGCAAGTGGCAGATGTGGTAGGATTGAATGGGAGGCGGGGTGAGGCTATTAACTTTCAAAGCCTGTTCCCAATGACGCACTTCCTCCAGTAAGGATGTCCCCCTTGCCCCTAGCATGCCCAAACAGCGACTCTACTTTATAGCATGTTTTCATATATGTGAGCCTAGAGTTTAGGAATTTCGTGTCCAAAGCACCACACCAAGTATTATGCCACATGTCTCTACTCTTCCTCTTTGTTTTCTTCCCCGCGGCTGTGAAAGCAGGTTTTCATTCATTCGTTCATTCGTTTGCTCCATTTGTTTGTTTGTTTTAAAGATAAGGAATGGTGCTTTAACAGATTCTTGTCTCTCACCAAATTAAACTCTTACGTAAGTCGGAAAATAGAAGAGAGTAGACGTCAAACCAGGTCTGTCTGAATATAGGTCCGTAACGCCCCCTGGGACTAATGACAATGAATGTCTGGTTAGTTCTCTATGTGCAACCAGTGGATTCCCAAGCTGTCAGTGGCTCTGCCCATACGTTCATGTCTGTTTGGAGAGGTGTTTAATACCTACAACGTGGCCACAGACAGACTTGTCCCAGCACTTTCTGGAGCATGGGGAAGGGAGGCTTTGGCAGTCAGGACGGATACTGTCTATATGACGGAGGAATAGACCTAGCTGATATTTCTAGAAAAGCAACTATTCACTAGGCCCTTGCTAGCCATTTCTCAGAGTCTTGACACTCGTTTGATTATCAGAGTTGATGAGGTAAGTGTCTCTGTTTTAGATAATAGGAACTTAACAGAGACTTTAATTCACTTCAGGTTCAACAGCCAGAAAGTGGCAACACTAGGATTTGAACCCAAGCTCTAGTATTAGGCGTTGAAGTTAGGACTTTCATAAGCTAGGTAAGCGTCATGTAGAGCTATATACCCAGCTGTTGGGAGCAGAGAGACCCCAGATCCCGAATTTCTTGTAATCCCCTGATCTGAGTGCCTACAGCTGCTCTGGGCATGAGACCTTCAGGAGTTCCTGATGGCAGGAGAGTGGTTTCTGGTGGGTTTGGCTGGGGCGTGGCTATCTCTATATAATCTGCCCCCTAAACACAATAAAGGGGGTATTCTTGGGGAATTCAAGGATGACCCATGTCGCTGTCTCTCTGTTTGTGTGTGTCTGTGTATTTTAACTTCCAGCCCCTTGCCCGAAGCTCGGTAACTGGGTAATAGCGCACAGAGCACAGTCATGGGGGTGCGGTGCGCAACACCCATCCGTCTAATGAATTGATTGGTTAATTTATTGACAGAGTCCCACTAACTTGTTGAGGCTGACTTTGAATTTTCTCTGGATCCCATGCAAGCCTTCTTTGTGTCCCCTCAAGCCTCTTGAATAGCCAGAAGGCTCATCGCCTTCTATTTAAATAGGACCACGAATTCTAATGCGTGTTTGGTAGCTATTTATCATTCTTCTGATTTTCCCCATTCTCTAGGGAAGTACACAACAAGAGGGTGGTATTGTCAGGATTGGGGCTGGCATCCTGTAGCAAGGATAAAGCTGAGCCTACAGGGCTTTGCTTTAGAGATAAGGTGTTTAGCGAGCAGTCTCTGTCACCAGCAGTGGAGTCTAGAGGCTGTGGTTGGACAGCTTGGACCTAGAATGTCCTCTTGGTTATGATTCTGAAACCATATTCAGCAACCATTTCAGATGGTCACCATTCTTCAACCTAGAACACTCCATCGGCCAGTGGGCTTTTTGTGTCATTGTGAGCAGTGTTTCTTGTTCTTACTAGACTGTTGGGGTGAGCAGCTGTTTTCCCAACCTTTATTCTTTCTACTTTTACAAGTGGTGACCTGGTAACCTTTACTCTGGATGATCCGTGTGCATCTCTGTTTATTTTTGTTTACTTTAGACTCTTTCCACAAATACCTTAGAAGTACAGGTTTTCCTATGTGACTGTTTAAAAATGCCTTTGAAGAAAGTTGCTAAAAAGTGATAATGAGTTGTGTGCTTGTATGTGTGTTTGTGTGTATGTGTGTTTGTGTGTGTGCTTGTGTGTGTATGTGTGTGTATATGTGTGTGTGCTTGTGTGTGTATGTGTGTGTTTCTGTGTGTGTATATGTGTGTGTGCTTGTGTGTTGGTGTGTGTTTGTGTGTGTATGTGTGCGTATGTGTGTGTGCTTGTGTGTTGGTGTGTGTTTGTGTGTGTATGTGTGTGTATATGTGTGTGCTTGTGTGTTGGTGTGTGTTTGTGTGCGTATATGTGTGTGTGCTTGTGTGTGTGTTTGTGTGTGCCCATGTGTATCCTCATTCTCATAGCAAGAGGAGCTTGTAGCTATGCATTAATAAAATACAAGGGGAGCTTCAACATGTGCTTTGAAAATTATACTTCAGAGAAAAAAAGGATGCATAAACACTTTAAGAGGACTCTCAAAGCCTTGCTAGGTTTTGTTTTTCTAATATTGAACTTGATAATCTATGAAGTAGCAGGATGTAACAGTTTTGCCAAGTTCGATCATAATGGCAGAAATTACTTTGAAAGTTTGTGTTGCAGATACAGTCAGTAAGAGTGACTCCTGGGATACCCTGAATCTTTGCTGTGTGTTTATACAGTTCTGGAGAAAAAAGCCAGAGGAAAGAAGATGCCTGGAGGTCCCTAGGTGGCCTAGCATCCTTTGAAAATATGTTTTAGCTTAAGGTTGAAAGACTGTTGATGAAAATGTATTCTTAGCTATTGGACTAGAAGCAGAAAGATGCTATGTCTTCTTCTTCTTTTAAAGCAATGTATACTTTAAAAGATACATCTTAAACATCCCGTTCCCTGCCTTCAGTCTGACCTGTTGGGTCTCTACTCTGAAAGTTTCCCTTTGCTTGGGTTGATATTATTTAACATAACGTCATGTAGACAAATTTGAACTTCACATTGAAAGGAGGGGGATCTTGTAAGGGTTTATTTGCTTCCATTAATTTAGAAGGAAACTCTTTGCAACGGGGAAGTGTTTTCTAATCCCCTGCCAATTAAAACGCACCCGACGAAATTGTCTCGCGCATAATAGGACGGTAATGTTCGACAGCTGAAGGCTGCCATTTGGGGAGCTTTGATGAGGCTGCGGAGAGGCGGAGCTAGCTTCACCTTTTGCTAGCAGTGGAAATGTCGGCTGCACGTTGTGAAGTATGTTCTAGATCGACTCTAAGATGAAAATGTGTCAACATATTTTAGCATCTCAAGTCATTTGAGTTTACGGTCTCTTTTGTCTAATAATTGTAAATTGGCATGTCTGCGCCACTCATCCTCCCTGGCTGGCACGATGAATTACTAGATATCCCGGCGGGCCTCGACTTCGCAGTCATCCTCAAGCGCTGGGTGAAATCGATCCGGGTTTCTTGCTAGACTGTGGGGTTCTGAGCGGCATTTGCTTGGTCTTGCCGTGTCCTTTGTGAAATGGAGAGTCTTGTAGTGGCTGGTTTCTAAATCGATCGAAGGCTCAGAACGCTGGTACAGTTTTCGGCAGGGTTTCATTCATTGTTTGCATGACAGGGACTTCAGGGAAATCTGAAAACTCTCCAGTAAGCTGTTTAAGACAAAAATCACTCTCCCTCCAATCGTTGTGTCCTTGAAGGTTGTGTTTTCTTTACCTCTCTGTCTCACTCCCAGGCTTTTAGCTGGATCTTGACTCTCCCTTTGTGGGAGTGTAGGTAGTGCTGTATACAAAATGAGCACGTGGGATAGAAGAGACGAGTGAGCTAGGAGTCTCTGTGAGAGTTTTACAATTGGACGGGACTTTAATAACCCTTGAAAAAGCAAGTCTCTTCTCGCTTTGAAAAAGATGTATTTGCTAGAACGATAATGCTCGCGGATAACGGCGTAATGAGTCGTGAGTTTGGAAAGAAGTGGAAGTGACTGTTGCGGTATTGTCACACCCTGAGAAGGTGGCTCTGCATCCAGGACCACACGACTGATGGAAGGGCCATTAGTAGAAGAAGCTTGAACTTGTTGCATGGGTTAATGGGCCGGTGGGCAGCTCCTCACAGGTACTTGTGTGCGTATGCACATGTCTGCGTGCATATCATGAAAGTGGTTCATGTCTGGAACCCAGTTTGAGGTTTTAGGCGTGGTACTGCACAACACTGTTGCTCCAGATAGGCTGCTTAGAAGGGGAGCAAGGTGCAGCCAATACTGGCCCGCTGCTTTAAAGCTGGGTGTGCCTTCAGGGAGAGGTCTCCCGTTGACTACCTGTGGACAGGTCAAAGGCGGGATGTTTAAATTGCAGCTTGGTGTGAGGATTGAAGAAATTGTGGCTGAAGATGTTCGGATGCTGGGCATATTGGTACTCTCGCGGACCTCCTGATGTGGGCGCTGGGAAACAGAAGTCACGTTCAGTCTACCAGTAACAAGCGCTTTCCAGCACCGAGAGCAGCCATCGTTTTGACAGCCCCAGTACTGGTACTTCCAAAACATCAGTTTCTATCTCCTGACACAGAGGATAAAGTTGAAATGAATTTGTTATCATCTTTGGATGGGAAGAGGATGTAGATTGTAGGGATTCTTTTCAGATAGAAACAGAGAGGATGGAGGTGAAGCAATCATTAGTATTGAGGAAGACTCAGGGTGCCAGACAATCTCTCAACGAAGAAGGTCTCAGATGGCTTCTGTGGTCCCTCAGTGAAGTGCTGGGCTGGCGGTTCATTTATTCTCTTGAACTCGAGCTTCTGTGCGTCAGCGACACCTCGCCAAGCTGTCGATGGAGGTCGGGGACATATTAATATCAGAGACTGTTTAAACAAGGCAATCAAACGACGACACTCAACTTTAACTAACCCAGCTCGCAAGCTAATCTTAAGGAGGCCCAGTTGGAGAACGCTTGTACATTAATTAACTCTAATAGCAAGGAAGGGAGGGAGGAGAAGGAGGTGGAAAGGCATTGTGAAAAAGGAAAAAAAAAAAAAAAAACCCGAAGAACCCATGCTCAGTTTCCTTCTGTCTTTTTTAAAGGCGTTTAACACTCATCCAATTTGGTCAAATTATGGTCAGGACAGCAAGAGAAGCCAGTTAGCTTTAAAAGACAGAGAGTGGGTGAGACAGGACGATTACTTTACCGAATCCCCACTTTTTTTTTCTTCCAAAAGAGACAAAGGGAAATACTTAAGAACCAATAGTGAAGGCGCCAGCAATCATTGAGTTGCAGGGTACCTTTGTCTCTGGGGGGCACGCGGTAATTTTTACACGACTGCCACTGAGTGTCAAACCTTTTCTTTTCTTCTTCTTTCCACTCTGGATGGCCAAACTGATTATCTAAAATAGAAAATTAGCACACAATGGGTTTACTCTGCGATACCCCTTATGCAACTAATGGCAAAGCTTGTTAATTGGTTGTAAATGCCAGCGGGTTGCCAGGATAATACTTCAGAAATAAGCGGGTATTCTGATAATTACAGCAATCTTCATCTATAAAAGCTTAAGTAGATGAAGTAGTGGCTGGCTTAAAACCAAGATTTATCCCGCTGCACTCACATTAAAAGAAAAAATAAGATGAAAACAATAATGTAACAAAACAATTATATAGCAGGAAGCTTTGTAGGTTTTCTAGATTGGGAAAACTCAGAAAGTAAAACAGTGCTGTAATAACTGGTTATGGAAAAATAGGCCATTTACATTTGTGTATAATTAAATAGTAGGCTATGCAATTTCACTTTTTAAAGTAAACTGCCTTTTCCTTTTTTTTTTATAGGGCAACGTAGCCATAATTGCTGCATTAAAGCTTTAATGAAAGAAAAAAGCCGCAGATCAAGATGACACCCAATGTCTGCATTTGCACTGTGGTGCTCTTGCTTGTTTGGTAATGGGAAGCGACTGAGGAGATTAAAACCGCAGAATTCTTTCTAGTTTGTTCTGAAATTGCTACAGGAAGATCATTCGGGGTCTAAAATACACACAATTTATTCTTCCACCTTCAATTTGCGAGAATTTAAATGGCTTTCCTAACTAGGAGGTGGTGGGAGATACGCTCTGTATTGAAGAGAAAACTACTTCGGATCATAAAAATGATCAGAAGGGAGTGGATCAGAATTTAAATCTCCAGCGATTTCCTTGGTGCCGTAGAAGATTGCCCCAAATATTATACTATAGTTAGTGTTGACTTGGCATGCTATAAGAAGATATCTTCTTCAAAATATCAACAGGTTGGCTCGTAATATTGTGCTTCTCTATTCTGCAGTTTTCCTGTCTCTCCAACATCAGGAACTGGTGCAAAGGACAGCCAGTCCCAGCCTGTGCACCGAGGTGATGCTCTTGCAAGCTGCTAACTGGCTTGTGGGATAATTTAGTTTTTTTTAATGACTTCCTGTGAACTTCTTTTCCTCCTAAGTTTGAAATGTTCCTCTTCAGATGTCAACTCCACATAGGTTGGCGATGTTTTCTGTAAACCATCCCTGGCAGATAACGCCAGCAGAGACTGGAAACCTTCATTATGTGTCGTGGCACTGTGCAGAGCAAGCAGGGATAGGCGAAGAACACACCAGCAAGGAAGTAGCAAGGTCCTTAGTGCCAATGGCTGAGGGAGGAGAAGTAGGCATAGATTTATGTGCATGTTATTTGTGTGAAATTTTCTTCCTTCTGCAAAAAGAACAATGCACAAGCAGCCCCTCTTCGGCGAGAAACCTGAGGAAGGCCTGGGCTCTTGGCTTTTTGAGTTCTCGCTTGAGGAAAGTGACTCACTTGCTCCACGGTTTTGTTTTGGTGTTTGTTTCTCACGGTGCTTGATAAAAGGCATCTCTCTCTATATGCAGTTCTCCTGGAATGGAAAACTTCAAGTACATAGCCTTCTGGCATGGCTGGCTTTCTCACAGAAGTTAGAATGTGCTGTTGGCATTGGGGCTGGAACCGCGGGTAAGCGAGCACAGCCCGCAGGAATCAACGCAAGTGCCGGGCGGAGCCGCCTGGCCGCTCCACAGAGCATCACAGCCACTTCTGGGAGGTTATTACTGAGGAGGGAGGCAGGAGGGGGAAGGATGGGCTGCAGAAGACACACAGAAACAGGAAGTACAATCTTCCACCTCCAAGATTTCACATAAAGAAACAGATGTTCCTGGTGCCCACCTAGCTGCTTCCCCGTCAAACAGAGAAGGCACCAGAGGGCTGAACTCACATTCTTCAGCTTGCTTCTCGTGTCTCTCCGAGGCTGGAAGCTGATGCAGGACTTAAGATGGGGCACCCAGCGTACTGCATTTTCATTGCTAGGCTGTTTTAAGGTATTTTTTAAAGCTACATTTGTATATGTGTATGAAGAAGGAAGCACAGAGAGCCTTTCCAACGAGCTTGGCCGCTGTTTGCTCTGGAGAGATGGGTCCTTGGTTGAGCAGAAGAGAAACTCTCAGGCAAAGCCACCCGAGGCTGAACAGCAGGCTAGTCAGAGAAAAAGACAGCGGAGGAGTGGGCCCAGAGGAGCAGAGTGTAGGGTGTGTTCCCACTCCCAGACTCCCTCAGCAGTTTCCCCTCAGGTGCCCAGCATCATGAAGTGGCCTGTCCCATCTCCACACATGCAGCGCTCCCAGAGAAGACAACATCTGTAAGAAGACAGGCCCTAAAACAACCCGCCAATGCAGAACGTGCGGAAATTATTTCCTAATACAGTTCTCTGCTTTTAAAAAAAAAAGGCTCACAGGTGTCTTTCACACTCACTTCAAATGCCAACTTTGACCAATATGGGGTGGATTTCCACAGAGCTATTTGAGTTTCCTGGAGAATAGAGAGAAGGGATTTAAGTGGAGGGTCTCCTGTGTGTAGGTATTGTTTCCCACAGACTCAGTGGGTATTATGATATTTATTCTCTGGGCTTTCATCTGGCTTGGACTTTTGCTGTCTGATGCTTCTGACATCTCTGAAATTTTATTAGTGTATAAGTAGGACATAATTTTGTCAAAGTATAGTTTAGCTTCTTTATTCCCCAGGGCTCAATTCCCCTGTCATGTGATCTTGTGACCCTGCCAGGGTAGGCATTTGCAGAAACATGGGAAAACATTTTTCGAGTTAAAAAATGGCCTTTTTTTTTTGTACTTTCACAGATTTTATTAATGATCATATCAAACTGATTCTTGGAGGAGAATTCTGGAGTCCACCCACTCTGGGATGAGATCATTTAAAGTCCTCTGACTCAAGCATTCTGTTAGGAGAGGACCACACTTCTCATCCGTGGGAAAAGCCTTGCGTGGCATACGATTGCATTCTTGCGTGGCTCCCGTGTTTGCCCCAACAGTGAGCATTTTCTGTTTCTGTGTCAGTTGTCATTAAACCAGTTACAACTCTGACATGTGGTTCTGTCAGGGTGCAGAACTGAAGTCGCTTTGGCTTTAGCCCGTCTGAGAGACGAGTGCAGAGTCTACCGGAGCCACTTGGGATGACTTTTTCCAAGCAGGCGTGCATATGTTAAAGTACCTCTGCAGCTCCAGTAGTGACTGCGTTAGCTGACAAGTGACAGGAGCCCCCCTCCCGCCCCCTGGTATTTCATGAGAGTGTGCACAAGTCATAACAAGTTGCCTCTCTCTCATGAGGCGGGGAGCATTTCCCTCCAAGCACACATGGCTATATGGTGTGTTTGTGTACATGAAAATTCATGCTGCGATCAAGTTTAATTTTGCCATTTTTTTTTTTTTGTTGTTTCTAAGTCTCAGGTTCGAAGGTTTTGAAGACGTTCAAATGAAGGGATGTTCTAAGAGTCTTTTGAAGTCTTAATGGAAAAGCAAAGTTCGTTACCATTGAGAGAAACTGTAACATACAGGGTCCCCTGTTCCTTAGGCTGGAACATTCTTTACTTACTCAACAAATAAACACCTACTGTGTGCTAGGAAGCCCTACAACAGCAGTGCTCAGCCCTAAAAGTCCCCGCTTTGCAGTGTCTTTGCTTCCAAGAGTCCTGGTTTCCATGTTCCATAGACTCCTATGAAGACAATGACAGGCATATCCCCAGGCAAATGAGGTTGAAGCAGACTAGAGGGACGGAGAGAAGGGAAGTTTTAAAGTAGGCAAGATCTGGGTTTGGATCTAGCTATTTTCTCTTTCTTGGCTCCAGGATCCTTCTCTGCAAAATAAAAAATCGTAAGGGATCAGTATTCAAATCACATCAAGTATCATCAAGTATCACACATGAACAGTAACTTTGAGCTCCCTGTTCTCTGGGGTCTCAGAACAATAAGAGAAAACATGAAATTCTTACAATATATATATGATATATATATATATAAATCATATATATCATATATATGTGTGTATGTATGTATTCATATACATATATTCATATCAAACATGGTTTTTATTAGATAAATTCTTAGGCCCATAAAAGTTAACTGTCTGGCTGTGACATTCAAGGTGTCTCCAAATAATGAGTTTGCTAATTGGTATATATGTTATATACATATATACATACATATATACACACATACATACACACCACATACATACTTTCTCTCTGTGTCTCTCTGTGTCTGTCTGTTTTTCTCTCTCTCTTTCCCTCTGCCTCTCTCTGTGTCTGTCTCTTTCTCTCTCTTTCTCTCTCCTCCCCGCCCCCTCTGGCCAGTGCGTTTATTTTTGCTTTTTGGTTTTTGAGGCAAGGTCGCACAGTATATCCCCGACCCGTCCATAACTCACTATGTAGCGCGCACTGGCTTTCAACTCCAGACAAAGCCTTACGTCCTCAGCCTCCCAAGTGCTGGGATTACAGGCATGAGCCTCCACACCCGAGTAACACGTGTCGCTCTAAAATTTAATCTATTTCTAATTATAGGGGGAGCAAGATGCACGGGAAAGACTGAATGGATGCTCTTAACTACCCGTGGCTTTCCTATCGAGTGAAGGTGCAATTATTGGAGACCAAGGAGTTCAAGCGAGAGAAGCCGAGGAAACCAAGGGCAGAACTGAGTTCAGTTTGAGCCTGCACTAACTTGTGGCTCTAACTCCAGGTCTCCGCGCAGGATCTGTGTCACGGGCCCCCAGAGACCATCGCAGAAGGAAACAGGAAATGTTTGGTCGCAGTCTCAAGGAAGATCCTGTTTGTTCCTGCGTCAGGTCTCCGCAGCATGCAGTACGCTAGCGTTTCCTGTCTGGGATGGAATGGCAGCAGCGTCACTGGGTGACCCGGAGCTTAGGTTTCTCAGTGGGACCTTTGCAGTCTGACTGCTGGGTCCCCTCCGTCTCCACTCACGGCCACCCCAGGCTTGCCTCTGAGGACCGTGCATCCGAGCCTTAGAAAGCAGGATGAGGAAGGGTAGCTCTCCCCTTTCTCTTACATATGAAGTGGCTTCTCTTTCTGTTTATGTCTTCATGTGAACATTCTGGAGGGTAAGAATGACAGATTATTGGCTCGGTAACAATTTGCCTTACACATAACCTCCCTGCCAATTCCATTTAAAAAAAAAAAAAAGATGTCTTCCTTCATAGAGGAAATAAGCATATCTTTGTTGTGGTAGAAAATAGCGTGCAAGATTCATACGAAAATCTGTTCTGCGAACAGCGGTTTTGTATCAGGTGAGACACACCTGAGTCCATTGTGAGCAGCCCCAGGCTTAGGGACTTTGGTTCAGTCATTTTTGCCCTTTGATTTCTTACATTGTCTTTCCAGATTGTTCCAGGTCGGATCTTAACTTACTCTGAAGGCATTTTTTTTTTGAGGCCAAAAGATGATGATGATGATGATGATGGTACCATCTTCGGTGCTCCTTTTCCCCTTCCAGGAGGAGGGGCATTAGAAGATGCTGAAGGCAGAGATAATCCTGCCTGATTAGTGTGCTCCTACTCTGTCTCCATCTCAGCAAGCTGCATTAACCCGGACTGCTTTACATATTGCTTGCCGTGACTCTGGGTATGGATAATTAATAATTTGCTAACTTCCTAGGGTGGAAAAATAAAGAATTTTAATTCAGGTGGTTTGATCTCATATATTTTTGCCTTTAACAAAAGCCTATTCGTTTTTTTTAAAAAAAAATAAAAAATACAATTGCTAAAAGTAAGATGTTAATTAAAATTCTGTATGCCTTAACCAGTTTCAAGGACAAGAGGAAATAACTAGCCTAGTCATAATTCATGGAAGACAGGGTGAATAACAATTATTTTTTGATATGTTTATTCTTCAGAGGTTAATTTCAATTAGAAGGAGGATGCTAACATTATTTAATAGATTTTGGATCCTCCTAGGATGATTTTTATTTGAGAACCCAGTGTAGGTTTGACATGACTTTTATCATTGTGGCTGAGTTACCCTTTAGCTGGATAACAGAATGCTGGATTTAAGTATAGTTGACCAAGATTTAGGTTCATATTTCAGTTCCTTAAAATTATTCAGAGATTTATGCCGAAATTCATCCTTAAAGTTTTAGAGACAGTGTTTGCTCCGATATAAATTAACATCTTGAGAACGGCGATAAAAGAAAAATATACTTTTCAAGTGATTTGTTTGCATTAAAGAAAGCACCTTGCTTTATGGTCGATTCTTTTCAGACAGTTCGAGGCCTGGGTGTGCCAGGCCATGGCAGGAGTAAAGCAGAGAGAATTTAGGCGAAAAGAACAGCTGGCTTTAAGTATGTGTATTGTATGTACCGTGTGACCTTCCACATGCTTCATCTTGGGTGTGTGTCGAGACATCAATGGACTGCCCTTGTTTACCCGGGTAGAGTCAAGACTGTTGCGTCCCCGAGAGTCCAGTGGCCTTCTTGAGAAAGGGGATGGTTTCTTTGAAAGAGCACAGTGTGCACTAGGTTGGCCAAGGTAGCAGGGGCTGAGCAGAGGCTCTGGGAACACAATGTTTTCTTTCTCTGTAAACACAATGTTTCCTCCAGGGCTATGAACACCGTCAGGTACCAGTGCTTGGCTCTCATGGTACTGTGCATGTTTGAGGCACTAAAGCCTCCAAGAGCTTTCAGAGTTATGATGTCATTAATTAATAACTGACTGCATGCTAATCAATACATTAGGTATAGACTATAATGGCTTAGAAACGATGGTTTTGGAATGGCTCGTGTATAAATGCTAATTGATTTAAAGTGAAGGGAAAATTTCTGTCTATTGGGTCAATAGTTTATGGATTATGATGACCTTTTAGTATGAGATTGCTAACGAATACTCCTCCAGCATTCTTAGCCTCCGGCCTGTTCTCTGTTCGTTAATCAAAACTGCCTGTAACCAAGACACACTAGAGCAATTATTGCTACTGGAATCCAATAACACTTGTAAAGTCTTCTATAAGATAGCACACTGGGATTTCAACTTATATACCCTACAATGTGGAAATATGTATTTCATGCAAAAAATGTGCGTTATAAAAAATGTGCTATCTTTGATTTATCACCAGGAGTTTCAGGTGTGTATTTTCTTCTGTTTCCGTGTGTAGAGTTGAGATATAGATAGTGGGTACGAGATCTGGCAGACGTGACCTCAGAGATACAGCTCCCTTATCCCAGCATCTAAATTAGGAGTCAGATACATTTAAAGCAGACTTAATGTAGGAGAAGCCTACCAGCCAGCACAGGAGCTGCCTATAACAGAACTTGATTATTATAATGGAGTTTGGTGCTTAATGAAAGAGGGGGTGTGGTTAATTCTCTGTCGCTGAAGGAGGCAGTTCTTGCCTCATCCCCCCCCCCCCCGCCCCAACTGCTACGTCTCCCTTCTCCATTCTTGGAGGTCTGCTTTGGAATGAAGCCAGTTATCCTTTTTTTTTCCACTTAGGCAAATTTTACATCAAAATACTGACTTTATATTTGAGGAAACTGGTGGTTTTATAATAGGACCCGTATCAGCTTTGATTCGAATGGGCATGAAGTTTCAGAAGCCAAGTGGTAAGGGACCTGGTGACACAGCAACCCTTTGCCCCAAGACCCCTGCTTCTCCACAGCTCTCCCCCTCCACAGTGAGCGCTCACGGTTTTCCCGAGCTGACTTCCTGGCATTTCTCTCTGCGCTCAAAATGAGTAACTTAGACCACAGGCATTTTGCTTTTCAGGTTTAGCATCATTTACTGATTTCTCTCTGTGGAAGATAGGAATTTAACCCTTTTGTGTCTTTTCCTTCCCAACAACATTCCTTGGAAGATTCTTCAGCTGCACCCTTCTTAGAAGGGGTCTAAGAATGTCCTCGGAGAGTCTCAGTGTCTAAAACCCTTGCCCAGGATTTCCATGACACATTGAAATCTTGACTTCGTATGCAGACAGCTTAGATAATCTGTTCATGTGCAGGAGGGAGAGCAAGGCAAGAGGATGTGTTTCTTCCTGTGTAGTAGTCCATACGTGTGCACATGTATGAGTGTGTGTACATAGGTGGGCATGTGTGTATATATGTGTATATATGAGTATATGTTGTATATATGAGTGTGTGTGTGTGTGTGCGGTAGTGTGTGAATATGTGTGTTCTTGTGTGTGTATGTGTGTGTGAGTGCATGTGTGTTTGTGTGTGTCTGTGTGTATAGGGATTGCGGTGGGGATGTGTGTATGGGAGCTTAAATTTAATAAAAAGAAATGAGTTAGGGAAAGATTTTGGGAAAGAATGGTCAAAGATGTGGGAAGGCAAACAGCATGAAATGTTGAAATAAAGGGTGTGGTAAATAAAAGTATAAAGCTACAGAGAGACAGGCTAAGAGGACTCCAAACACCCGGTTCCAGAGGTTTAAGGCCCAAAGCCTCCAGGCATCCAGGAAAACAAAGACTTTTAGGCTATTTACCCAAAGAACTTTGAAATAAAGGAGAAGGAGGCATTAAAAAACATAGTTAGAAGAAACCCTGTCTCGAAAAAAAAAAAAAAACCAAAAAAAAAAACATAGTTAGATGTGGATGAAATATTCAGTACCCACACATACACACACAAATATGTACAAATGGAAGACTATCATGAACATTGAAAAAGCTGAAGGGATCCAGGCCTGTCCACCCAGGCCACATAGACAAGTGTGTTGCTGGCTGATTAATTATTTCTTTTTTTTGATAGCATATCTTAACAAGGTTAAAGCCAGGATGTAAAAGAGTTACAGCCAAAGCTGGCATTTGGAGACAAAGTCCATCTAACACCATGGGGCTAGGACCCTGCTTGTCCAGAGCCCTTCCAAATCCAGCAGTCCCTTGAACTACGTTTTACAGTCAGTTCTTCTCTGGGAAGAATTTCTGTTATTCTGATGCCTTTTGGCTGCGCATAGTGTCTGTTCGGCCTGCTGCTTTTATTTCCTTCTCGTCCACAGCCATCACGTGTGTTGACTAACTTCCCCACACCACGAGGCCGCTGCTGTGATTCAGCTTGCACACAGAGCCCAGGCACTCCACAAGAGAAATCCTCTCCAGCTTAGGATCCTATTTTGGGGACGTGTTTTCATAGGACGGCACTAGGAACACCATTATCTTAAACAACATGTGGCTTTAGAATCATACATTAGCATAGTCAGCAAATCCATTTTATATGCTTGGGAAAACTAACCTGGGTACTTCTGGATACAGTCTGGTCGTGAGTTCCCCTTTCAGATCTCTCCAGGAATATGTTTAATGCTCACTTCATTGAAAAATTACTTCAGTCAACAGGAGCATGATAGGTCAGATTATTATTAAGAAGAACCAGCTGTGGTCCTGTATTATCAGTGAAATCTTCGGCTATCTGCTAGTTTCTGGTTGCAAGTAAATAATTTCTTTATTTGTTCATCCATTCTACAAACATTTATTGATGACCAACTATACCCAGCAAGTCTAGCAGGCATTTTCCTGTCTTCATGAGAGCCTCCAAAGTCAGCATACTATCACAATCGCCCGCAGTAAAGATGGAAGGAAACTTTAGCGTGGATAATAGGCTGGGGGAATCAGAGAGGGGCGTTAAACCTCCAGAACACGGGAAAAACCACTTAAAACACTGCTTTCTGGATGACGTGACACCTGCCTGAACTTGTCAACAGAGGAAAGGATGTCAGAAGAAAGGAACAGGGCACACAAATGAACGTCAGAAAGTACCGTGTTCCTGCAGCAGCGAGCCGGCAACCATGGGGGCTTTGGGTAAATGCAGACAAGGCAGGGAGTGGCAGTGCTGGGTAGGGCAGCAGAAGCAGACACCTTCAGCCTTGATTTTTATGGAAGTTGCATTGTAGGAAGGCTTTGTGAGTTAAAAGAGTTTAGCATCTACACTACGTACCCCAAGTCTTATAGAAAAAGCAGTCACTCAAAGAGTAGTAGACAGGAGGAAGATTGGGATCACAAGACCAGAAGGCTAGTTGAGAGGTTGTCTGGTCTGAGCTAACATTATGGGCGTGGGTGAGAAGGAGGGAAAATGGGAGGAAGTTCAGAAGACAGAAACCGAGTCGCAGATTTTGTGTGATGTGGAGTAGAGAGGCCTGTGAGAGATCACCCTGGCTTTAGTGGTAATTCCTTTGTGAGTCGTTGCAGATAACAATGAGAGTGTGTTTGGCCGTAACTGGACCAGCTGGGTTATCTGTATGGAAGCACACATGCACGCATTGTCTTAAGAATTTAAGAGTTTCTCGATACCAAACTTTCTGTTGTGTTATTTAATGGTATCTTTAATACTGTCTTGGGGTATCTAAATTAAAAAAAAATTACTAGGCCCTAGGCCCTGTAAGAGACAAATCAATGGACAAAGCGCTTGTTATATACATGAGAAATTTGGCTTTAAACCTTGGATCCTTAGGATGCACATATAACTGGGCAGGTGTGGTGACCCTAAGTGGTCGTCAGGTCTGGTGGCCATCAGTGATCGCAGCACTTGGGGGGCAGAGACAGATGCTCCTCAGGGCAAGCTGTCTAAATGAGTCAGAGTCCGCAAACTCAAGGTTTTATGAGAGATCCTGCCTCAGGAAACACGGAAGACAGTGTCAACTTTGGGTATCTACACACACGAACATATGTGCATCCCACATACATGTGTTTGCAAACACATGTAATATGCATGCACACAACACACATACACATGTAAATAATGAAAGTACTGGTCTTTGATGTACAGTATATGGCTGGCAGATAGTCACACGTAATACTAATATCCTGAAGTTAATTTGCTTGTTACTCTGCATAATGAATGAAATTGGCACTGTTCAAGAACACTTAGTGACATGCTTCAGAAACATGTGGGAAATGTATTTCTATTTCTATATTATTTCCTTTCTTTTTCCAAGATTATTTGATTCCCAAATTTGAAGACGGATTCATAAACTAGGAAGGAGTAAAGAGTTCAGCTTCCCAGAGAATCTCCCTTCGTGACTCTAGCCCGTCACCCGCATCCTGAGAGCTGAATGGTAGTCATATTTAATTTCTGTATCTTTGAGAAACATGTTTGACATTTTAAAAAGAAAAGTTCTCATGCTTTTGTTTGAAAGCTTAACAAACACTTGTGATAACAGAGAAACAAAAGAGAAATATGTAAAATTGAAGCTCACAATTGCCTCAAGCCCACCACAGTTCCGTCTCTTGAGATGAGGGCAAGCTGCAGGTTTTGGGTGCATCTGTCTTTTAGATGCGCAGACACATTTTTCATAGCATGAGTTTATAATCTGCCTCTTTGCATAAGGCATTATATCTATCTTCCCAGGCGAAGAAATATAAATCTATTCTTTAACTGTGTATTTTACTTTTTATATGTGTGATTAATTTACCTTCTTAGTAATGACTTCCCCTTATGTTTCAACTAATAAATGGTATTTTTGTGAATATTCACACACATACACACACACACTCACACACACACATGTTTCTACATTTTTACCCATTCTTTCCACTTGGTAATTCTCAAAGAGAATGTATATTTTAAATCTTGGTAAATAGAGTTATCCCTCAGTATCTGTTGGGCATTGCTTGAAGATCTGTGCAGACACCAATATCTGAAGATCTACAAGGTAGACATGGCATTTGCTTATAACCTATGTATGTGCTTCTGTATACATTAATAAGCTCTAGATTGTAGTACAAGTTGCATTATAAATTCTGTAAAATAGGTATTATGCTGTATTTTTAAGAGAACAATATCAGTGGAACAAAAAGTCTGCACATGCTCAGTGCCACGTAGATGTCCCAGTGCCACGTAGATGTCATAGTGCCACGTAGATGTCCCAGTGCCATGTAGATGTCTCAGCACCACGTAGATGTCACAGTGCCAACAAGGTCTGAATGCATGTGCACCTCTCCACTTATTATTATTTACCTTGTTGTAATCAACTATACTTTTATTTCCCTGAGACACAATCAAAAATATTGTGAGTACTTTAATTTCAAAATTTTTATCTTTTATATGTATAGCATGTTGACCTTTTTTTAAAAAATAAATTACGTTTAAAATTTTTTGTTGATTTTTCTGTTATGTTGCTTATCTTTTGTTTAGCTCTTACAACTTATTTTTACCTGTCAAAGTCCAACTTTTCTTTATCACTTGTGATTTGGGGTTTTGGTAAAAGCACCTCTCCTTAGATAACAAACATTAATTTTTATTGAAAAAAATACAGGGAGAATATGTCAAAGAAAATTTAGGGAATTGCTGGGAAGTATACTGATAATAATAAGAGATCATTTGTTGAATATTTTGGAAACACTCTCTATAAAATAGAAAATTAGTTTAATTTGGGATCTAAATACAGTAAAGACTAGACCATGGTTTCCTGGAGGACCTCTGTCACATTTGTGTCACCCGGTATAGGATTAGACAGACACAGAAGGTGCTTGTATCCAAGGTTGGATGAACACATGGAGCATCAGTTAGAACACAGCGGGTGTGTGTGTCCAAGGTTGGATGAATGAACACATGCAAACTTGAGTTTAAGACTAAAGATTGTGGCAATGGCATTTGCTATGTCCAGAATCCACACACTTCACACGTTAGCTATTTGCAGTGACCTGCGCATCAATCATGCCTCTATAAAGATGTTTTAAAGAACATCTAAGAATTAGTATTGTTTTCATTACAAAGGAAATAGAGAAAACTATCATTACGATAGTATCATTATAGAAGTTGTAATTTAAACTTTAAAATTATTTGTTCAGGTTTTTCTTGACTGGGGATCCTAAATTTCTTCTTTGTGGAGATGCTAAAATTGTTCCTTCTCTGAGTTAGAGAATTAGTTCTGGGTGGCATATGCTCTAGATGGAACCAGAGGTGTAACAAGCAACCACACCACACTGAGGAGTTGAGGCAAAGCTGAACTGAACATTTAAGATGTGCTATTTTATCATTATTTGGGATACAGCTCAAAAAATGGCAAAGGATTGTCTGGATTGGCTTTCAAAAAATTCTTGGGTAAGTCCCATGGTCTGACCAAAAAAATCATGTGTTCCAGATAAAGCGTAGGAGAGAATCAAAAAAAATATCTTTTGTTTTAGAAGGCAGAAGAATGATTTACTGTTTTTATTTTAACTCATTTTCCTTTCATTTAAAGCTTATGCTTATGACAAATTCTGCATTTCAGATTATGGAAAAATGCAGCCTTAAATTTTTTGTAATTAAAGTACTATCCTAGAATATTGAAAATAGCTTTCCCTAAAAATGTAAGCTCTAATAACATTCCCTAAATGAATAATTTTTATTATTACGATAGCTAATTTTAATTTTATGTGGCACAAAGCCTTTAATCTTATATGGTATTTTATATAGTAATGTTTATTTCCTATACAAACTCTCTAGGATGTTTTATCTCTTTTATATCCCATTGAATTCTCCCCAAAACTGCACTAGTTTACAATAATTTTATTACTTTATTAATTAAACGTTTTCCAACAAGCCAGCTATGGCATTTCTTATCATCAAGGGTTCCATTAGTTTTTAATGGTGTGAGACAAAATTACCATTTACCCACATGCAATTTAAGAAGCGTCATTAACGCAGGGAAAGCACCAGGTGGGATTCCTAATAGTTACTGTTTCTCATTTTTGTTTTTATTTAAAAGGAATAACTGGTTTTGAGGGTTTTTTTTTTTTTGTTACTATATTGCCGAATCTTCTCTTGGACTTTTATGATCCAGATCATTTAAAATAATGTTTTTCTGTCTCCTTAGGCAGTTACCAACACTGTTTCACTTATGTGGGCTGCTCTGGCCCAGGATCCTTTCTGTGCAGTCCCATGTATTTGTTTGAACTGACGACAGAACAAAGAGGTGTCTTCGTGGGTCCCGGTCAGGGTTTCGGCCCAGGTTTGTCAGGGTGAGTGTCTTGGCCACAGAAATATTTCTTTCTTCGGTGTTGCAGGGATTTGGTACCTAGGGCCCCGAAAAAGCAAAAGAAATTCCAGGACTCTTAGAAGTGGGCATTCATTCTTCTTTCTCTTGTCAATTGTAAAAACTCTTGAAAATTAGTTATATGTCATAGCTCAGTAAGCCTTGACACCTTACCAAATGAAAAACACCCATTTCCATATAATATAGATAGGAAACCGATGAGAAACACTCATCTGTAGCAATGATAGTCTTTGATGAATGGGGGGGAAAGCAAGTATCTTGGAATTCAGTATGTTATAAGCTACACAGGACACACTGCAAATCTGTGCTGCCTGCTACCCCTAAGGAGAGAGAAGAGTTTGTCCCTTCCCATCTCCAGTAAAGCACTAATCAGTTACTAACGAGAGGCGAAGTCAAACAAACTCACGTCTATAAAGAGGGCTATCGTAAAACCTATTTGGGCGATTCTTTCAAGTTTTGTCTTTATTGTGCAATCAGTGTTTATAATATCAAGAAACTGCAACTGAAGAGGGAAACTGCCTCTTCAAAAAAGTCAGGATTTAGGTAATTTTTAAACCTTTTGACACAAAACAGATTAAAATCGGCCCAGGTAGGGGAAGTGCAAACTGTGTAATTCGTTTGACACAGGAAAGTGATTAGGCCCAATTTCCTAGAAACTGCTTGATTACTTTCGTTGTAACTGTCCGAAGCATTGAAGAAAAGGGAGGCATCTATTGGGTCAATGTTTAGTTTGCTTCTATAGAGGAGGCGTTGTAAGTCAAAGTCAGAGAGGAAAAACACAAACGAAATCACATCTGGCTGGGGAGGCTTGGGGACCTTGGAAGAAATAGTTACCTGTTTAATATTACGACATAAGGCCTGTCTGTACTGCTTATGCCTATTTAAGTTCGTAGCTAATGCCCCAGCAAATACACATCCATATACAGGGAATAAGTAGGCTTATCTGGGAATTTTATCTTGTGGCTATGGTTTTATTGTCTGCATGATTATTATAAAGGAGACAGTTGTCTTGTTAGCAGGATATCAGTTCTTCATCCGCATTGCTCACACGAGATGATTTTTTAGTTGTGTTTATTTAGTTGTGTGACGTTCCCTATGTTACCCTCTTCCGTTTCGAATTTGCCCCACATCAATTATTCAATTTTCAGTGAATGACATTTTCTACCACTTTGGAACATTTAGATAGATTCGTCCCCAATGTGGATGCAGAGAATGACTCTTTATGTTCTTCGCTGAAACAATTGATTATCACGCAGTCCGGATATTGCTTGGGGTGGTACTTACTAGCTCAGACTTCCAGAGCTCTGAGGACGGCTTGTTACGGCTGGGTTCCTACACTTTCTTATCTCCTTGCGCCCTGCTTTTATTGTGCTTGAGACTGACAGGAAATTGTTATAGCCAATCACCAAAAAAAAAAGTGCTTATTTTTTTATGATGTTTTATTTTCATGGCTTAACATTAACATAATGAAACTTTAGATTTTTCTATTAAAACCATGCAGTACATGTGAAGCGTCACGGGGAATGAAAATTTCTCGTGATATACTTTGATGCTTGTGGAATAAAGATTAAAGCTGGAGCTTCCTGGATTAGATTCTCTCTAATTGTATTAAGAGGCTTAAAAATGCACCATAAATAACCACACACGCGCGCGCGCGCACACACACACACACACACACACACACACACACACACACGTGCATCTTAAGTGTGTTTTTACCAGAATAATTTGATACGGTTATTTCTTATAGTATTGTTATTTCTATCAATATTGTTCTATGTGTGCTAAGCTCCCAAACTGGGATAGATTCCAGGAGGCCTTATTCCTTTTGGGCTATGTTTTCGAAAGAACGTAGGATTCTATGTCAATGTGGATTCTCTAATCTTTTTGAAACGGGCACCATGTCTTATTTTCTTTAGCGTGGATAGCAGAAGGTTATCAAACTTAAAGCAAAACTTGACTTTGAGGCATTTGAAATGAAATGACTCCATAAGACACAGTACTGGTGAAATGAAGTCTGCAGAAAACACAGGCTTTAACATCTAAGGGGCAGACGCAAACTGATAAGAGGAACTTTGACAAGTCCCAGGAAGACCAGCCTTTGCTCTTGTGCCTGGCATCTTTTGTCCCCACGCACACGGTGGTGTGTAACCTGGCTGTGCACTCTTCGAGCGAAGGAAAACCCAAGGTCGTTTAGATGGAAAAGTCTTTTGGTCTCTGTATCATCTCCTGAACGTTGTCTCTGGGGGTCCCGGGTGAGTCTCTTTATCTCTCAGGTTTTAATTGCAAAGGTGGAAACAGGTTGGATTATTATAGTATAAGGCATAAACAGGGCAGAGCATGAGGAGTTTGTAGTACGGGGCTTGGCACAGTACTTGTCAATGCATGGTGTTCCTGTTATATGCCCATCAAGGGCACAGGGACATATTACACATTAGATGGCTTAGTTTCTGATGTGCGTGTGTGTGTGTGTGTGTGTGTGTGTGTGTGTGTGTTTTGAGACAGGGTTTCTCTGTAGCTTTGGAGCCTGTCCTGGAACTAGCTCTTATAAACCAGGCTGACCTCAAACTCCCAGAGATCCTCCTGCCTCTGCCTCCCGAGTGCTGGGATTAAAGGTGTGCGCCACCACCGCCCAGCTCCGCTAGAATTTTATTTGCTGCATTTGAGTCAGTAACCGGGATTTTGATAATTAACTATATCGTTCTTAAGAAAACAACAGGGGGCATTTATTGAGCATGTACTATCCCACCATAATGCTAAGCACCCTCTTCTGGGGACAGATGGTGTGTGCACGGACTTTTACATCATCTCATGTTCTTCTTGTTGTCACCGATTTAGGAATGGGGAATTAGAAGCTGGGGGTTGCATTTCTTATCTGATATAGTGCTCCTCATTGAATGGCAAGTCTTAGTAATTCCAAAACTCAGACATTGAACAGTAAGGAGAAACCTGAAGAGTGTGCCTTAAAAGAACACAATTCGTTCTTTCCAGTGCTGGCCACAAGAAGCTTCCACAGAGAAAGAGGAAATGATAAGCCATTCAGACGGCGCTCTTTTTCTGCATTGGAGTCGGGGAGCCTTGCGGAAGGTGAGGGAGCCTGAGAAGCTCATCATTTTAATATTTTGCAGCATTGTGTTTTATATCAAGTTTCTTCTCCCTGTGGTTCATTTTCCCAACCAAAGATTCACTGGTGACACACAATGAAGTCTAGCATATTTTCTTTGGCACTGTCTTACACGTTCTCTGTGAGTTCTTATTAGCTATGAATAACCTTTCTGCTCTTCATTCATGACTCAGTGGAGTTTGGTAGCTTCTGATTACAGCTAAGGGCTGTAAGTTACTAACTGCCTCTTTTTCTTAGCTATCACGAGGAATCTGGTAAAGGTAGAGAGGGCCGGATGGTGGGAGACATAGAGACCAAGGATGGTTTTCACCAATAGAGGAAATACATGTTGGGGTATGTCAACAGAGGTCCCTTCTCACACCCAAATACTTCTGTGGCTATCCAACAAACAAAGACGAGTAAAGGAAATCTTGTCATGCTCACAGTGTTAGTCTGGTTGTTCTTCTCTAACTCTTGGGGTTAGAATTGCAGAGACATGGGGAGTGGCCCACAGAGGAGTCCTTTATCCCACCCAATGACTAGGCTCAGTCTCCTTCTAGAAAGCTTGGCAATCCAAATTTTGCCTATTGAAACAGTCTCTTTTTTTTTCCAGACTTGCTTTAACTTCAGAACCAAGGCAGTTTAGCTTGCCTGGAGCCATATGTAAGTGGAGGCACAGAGATGAACCTTGGGAACGTGGAGCCATGGAGTAAGAAGCCAAAAGCACCTGCTGTGTTAACTGCATGAAGGTATGCAGCTGATTGTATCAACAACCTGGGTTCGAGACCCGCTGCCGCAGCCCCCAGCAGCAGCGGGTGTCTTCACCAAGCACGGTGGGTGTTTGGATAACCTGCTGTGTGTTACGATGGAAGCACCCTCTGACGAGAAGGACGTCCCGAGAGCTCCTCGTAAGTTAGGAGTAGTTCTCTTCCTAGCTTCCTCTTGGAAACATTTAGATGAAGCCCTTTTTACACAAGGTAGCAATGCCACTAAAATGAAATCGTAACAGATGTGGCGGTCACAGCAATAATGGGAATATGTATCAAAACATGTAGAATGTTCTCAAAATCTACGTTCAATGGAGGCTATATAATATTAAAGAGGGAAGTGGGCAATGAAGTCAGCTGAGGTGAACTTTTGAACGTTCTGTTACCCAAGCATGTCAACAACTTTTGCTTAGGAAGAGTGAATGATTATGAATAGAACTTTAGACAAGGGAATTTTCCTCAGGAAATATTAGATATCTTAGTTATCTGAAAATTTCAGTACCTTCTTAAATCTTTATACTTATCCAAAGTGCTGTGAATAGTATCTTAGCAATAACTCTGGGAAATTGTAGTATTTCCTTTATAACTTGAATAACTGTGACAAGCGTGCAAATAAAAACCTGGTAAATATATATTAGCTCAGTTCATTGGTGAACTTTATTGGTCAAATAACTCAGATCAAACTAGGCAAAGCGTGAAGTCACTTTGTGAGTGAGCTCCTTGTCTTAACACCATGGACTGCTGTCCTTGGAAGTGGAGGGTGTCCATCAGCTGGCCATCCTGGCCTCTGCTCATGTGATGTCTCAAGCACCTCTCAGTTGTGACAACCGTAAATGTCTCTAGATGGCTATTCCTTGGCAGACCAAATCATGGTGTTTGAGAGTCATTGCTTCACAGAAACAATAGACAGTGACATTTGACAAGGCGACTCAGAAATCCTGAGATGGTTGGATTGGCTATGTAGTCCGGAGATTGTGTAATTAGTATTAATGTTAATATATTAATATTGCGGTGTCTCTGAGCTTCTGAACCCTCCTTTGCTCTTTGAACGGCCTTTCTTCTTCTAGCTCTGTGTTCCCCTGTTCATCTTCCTCCTGCATTTCTTTCTTACCTTATTCCTCAGGTGATTGTCAGGCTAGGACAAAATCAGGCCCTGCCCTCTCTGCAGCCCTTTGTCACCACAATGTCCCTGAGATCATGTCTTCCTTGCCCCAGCACTTGCTGGGTTCTCTGATTCTTGTTTGGGCTAAAGCTTCTAGGCATCCAGACGCCTCTTAGGGCCAAGTCTATCTTCCCCCTGTCTTTTCCTCCTCTAAGTCAGATTTTTTTTTGTAACTCGGAAATTCCTCTCCGTATTCTCCATTTCAACCAGCTGCATTCCCAAAACGGAGGTGCCCCGGCGCCAACTTTCACATGGACCACTCTTGCTGTTTTCTGAGCGTCCTTTTCTCTACGGTGTTTCTGCATAGACTTCTTTTATATTTGTATATGAAATATACAAATCCCTAAAGCACCCACCCATTCAGATCCCTAATGCTCCAACTGCATTTCAGTCCACGGAAACAAAAGACAGCATCCGTATTTATTTGTTTGCTTATTCATATATTTCCATGGTATAAGAAATCCTACTTCTTCAAGACCGTATGTCTTGATTCTTTTGAAACACTGTCATTTGCTCCAATTTTCTTTCTTCCAAGGTTTTTATAATTTGGGTTAACGTATCAGAGAGTCATATAAATTGGCCTTAATGCCTGAAATACACATAGGAATCTGAGAATCAACCTCCACTCAAGCACTCCAGAGTAACTTTAAAGATTATCTCAGAGCATTACAATATGCAGATGGTTATAAAATTCCCTACATGGAATTCATGCATCCCTGAGGTTGATACTGTTTATTTTGCTCCTTGGAATTTAGCATGCAGCAGGCCTTCATTACTTCCCTCATCTTCTGGTGGGGCATGAATATGTAAATTTACTTTCCACATTTTGAAAACTGGTGCATAAATCTTCATCCGCGTCCCCCTTCAATGGGTCTGGAAAGCACTTGCTCAGGAAAGACGGACTACTAAGTTCACGGTTGGAAATAGCATGGATCCTAAGAGTCACAATTATTCAGATGCCCTGGCTGCCAGCATTTCTGAGCCATTCACGGGGAGGCCTTGAGTACCCGTCGACTCCGCTGTTTTAACTGGGAATGCTGAAGTGGTTAGGAGAGGAGGATCTTGGCTTGAACCCAGGGCGGTAGTAAATGTGGGACGTTGCTAGTTGATGAGTGGTGCCAGTCTGTTGGAAATGAATGCGTGGTCTCAGTCCAGTTATTAGAAGACAGGTCTCTACCGCTCAGCGCTATGACAATCAGGCACTAATTGGCACTTTTCCTGGGAATCTCAGCAGAGCAACCGGGGGAACGCCTGGAAGAGGGAAAGTTGCTGCTACCTAAGAGAAGATTTAGGGAGAGAGGAAAACGAACTCTTTCAGAAGGCTTAGGCATTTTAAACATGGAAAGCAACCTTTTATTCCGTTACTTGGCATTTTCCTCGGGGAGATCACCTCTTGGGGCACCACCGATTTTTTTTGTTAGTTCAGCTTCGGTCTTCTTTGTTTTATGGATTACTTCCTTGCGTCTTCCTTGGAGTACCTAAAGTTTTGTGTGTAAAAAAAAAAAAAAAGAGTTGAGCATATGATTTCAATTAATCCTCATGAGAGGATTTTTCTTTCAGGACATAGTGAACTTGGCGGCGGCCCTGGGCCTTACCTGTGACTTCCTGCTTCCTCTCCCACAGTCTTGAGAATCTTAAGGATCAGTTCCCGCTCGTCTTAAAGTTTAGCAACCTCATAGTGCACATACATGTTCAAGAAACCAAAGAAAGAGAGAGCGAGTGGATGGATGGATAAATGAATATATTTCTTATTAGAGATATTTATCAAAACACAGGGTTGAAGTGAGGGGTAAACCTGCAGGAAGCAGATTCTAAGAAACTAAAGAGCAGGCTTTGGGATCCTGTTCTCCTTGGCTCCCTTTGCAGGTTCCCTGCCCTCGTTTAAAATGGCTGCTCAGTGTTCCAGTCCCTGCGAAGTTATCTTACACAACTGCCCTGTGAACAGCATAATTTACCTTCCTAGCCAACAAGTCTGCTCCAGTGGGCTGACAGAGATGGTGTCTGTGCCTTCCGTCAGTCTGTACAAACCACTACTGTCTTCCATTTCACATGAGTGAGTTTAACGAATATGATTGTGATTGCCTTCTTCGATGACGTTATCGATGGAAGGGGAGGATGGCATCAATACGCATGATATCCTGACGCCGCAAATAAATTAGGGCTGTTTTACTTGCACACACTAGAAATGAACAAATGCTTCCGAGCTACTTTTCTAAATAGAACCAGTCCTGAAATTTTTAGAGTGTTATCGTAAAAGTAGAAACTTAAAAATAGCTAAAACTATGCTGGAGATGAGGCCATAGTTTGATTCTTATTTTGATGCTTTAATTGTAAACACTACTGACGTTTAAAGCAAGACTATTAAGTATGGCAGCTCGTGAGTGTAAATTAATATTATGCTGACAAAAATGCAATGAATGAAGCCAAAAAAGGAATAAACATTCAAGGTTTTAAAATGAATTCAAGTCTGAGGTTACTAAAATACTTAATCGAACGACCTGACTCCCGACTAACTGATTTCCATGGAGGTTTTATTGGGGGGAAAGAACAGAAAGTGGCACCTGAAAACTGTCCCCAAGCGACCCTCGCTAATGTGGCAACTTTGATACTGTAAAACTTCAAGGGACATTAATTTAACATTACATGTTTGAAAGTTAGATTGCCAAGTAAATATCCCATCTTTAAGGTCTTTTTTTTGTATTAGGATGGAATAACTCCTGCGTTAATTGTCAGGAGGAGCTGCGTACCATTGGAAAAAAATCACTATCAAAGGAGATTTGTAAAAGGCCAAGGCAACTCTCCGTGCCCACGCTTGTGGCATGTGACCATACACATCTGACATCAAGGGGAATTAGCACAGATAAATATTGCACTCTTCCATTCTTTAATTTTATAGGAAATGGTCAATACCTCCAATTTTGAAAGTATGGGCTGGGGGATACTTTTCAGATACTATGAGGACCAAGACGAGATCTTAGTGCATAGCTCACATGTGGATTAGTGTTGGGAGGGAGGGAATTTAGTTCAGCTGCCAGCATCCCAGGTTTGCCTAAACGCTGAAATCATTCTTTTCAGTAAAGCCTGCAGTGCTTCAGCTGTCCCCTAGAATTCTCTTAGCTGTGATGAGTTCTTAAGCTAACCAATGTACACTTCACATAACGTAACTCGACGTGCTATGTTTTCATGCTTCTTGATGGTAGGGTTAAAGAAGCCCTGAATTTGTTTCCTTGATGCCCTGCCGGGGTCTCATAGCCTGTGAAATGGCTTAACATTTCATCCCTTAATTTAGTTTATGGGACCTCACCTAATTTTCAAGTTCCCCTAAGACGTATTTGGACCCGGCTTTCTTTTTGATGGAGCTGTAATTAGTCCCGGGGAGCGGTGGTTTCCAATTAAGCAGGAGATGACAATCACAATTGAACTTGAGAGCAAATCATTAGGCATTCTTTTATCATGAATTTTAAAAATCAAGTATTTTAAAAAACAATCCTGTTCACTCTTGTTTG
This sequence comes from Arvicola amphibius, assembly GCF_903992535.2. Classification (NCBI taxonomy): domain Eukaryota; kingdom Metazoa; phylum Chordata; class Mammalia; order Rodentia; family Cricetidae; genus Arvicola; species Arvicola amphibius. Next base: position 29,666,359 of record NC_052064.1, read on the forward strand.
TTCTCATTTCATTTTGTATTTATTGACATCTCCTTAGCAATCTCTCTCTCTCTCTCTCTCTCTCTCTCTCTCTCTCTCTCTCTCTCTCTCTCTCTCTCTCTCTCTCTCTGCTTCCAGGATGGGCGTCCTACTGTGCCCATAAATAGCATTGTGCTGTGTGGGCACAGACAACAAAGTATGACTACTCCTTCTCACACGGTAGCTTGTGTTGAATGCTCACAGTAGTAATTTACTTTCAGATGATATCGCTTGAAACGAGCGAAGTCACAGCTCTCTTTAAAAGTCGCAGAGGTGACTATTTCGGTGGTGTAAGTTGCTTGCTCTCTTCTCCTGGGTAGTATCGTTACAGAAGACATCGAGGCACAGGGTTGTTTTTTGTTGCTCTGTCCCTAAGGTTTTTCTTTCAAATCAAGACACAACAATTAGGAACAATCTTAGATCCTAACATTTGAAATTATGATGACTTATTTTTGCTAAATGGCAAAGAATTCATTGTAGGTATAAGTAAGATATCCAAGCAGTAAAAGTATGCTAAAAAATTGTCCCTGGTAATCATAAATGTTTTAAGGAGAAAAATAATGCAATCTGCTGTTTTGTATGCAACCACTTTTGGTAAGATGGCGCGGCCTGTCCAGAGACTGGCTGCAGGTCTTTACAGAGTTAAAGTACATGTGTTTCCTCTCAAACAGTTGCAAACAGTATATTTTACGAACAGTCCCACTGATACCTGTAGAGTACACACGGCATATCCAAGTCTGCAAGGGGCCCCTCAGGGAAAACAACAACAACAAATGACCAACAAAATACCCCAAGGAGATGAAACTGATAGGCAAGATTAATAGGTCTTTGACCTTCTAGATCAGTTCTGACGTTCAAAGTACCAAAACCAGTGCTCTGTAACAAAATACATTCGTGTATGTTATCAATGGGCACATACCTTTCACGTACAAGTGAGCAAGGGGACACTGTACAATCTTTGAGGAAAATAGACTTATTCTGTATCTTTTATAGACTACTGTTAGTTAGGTCAGTTAATTCCTTTGATATTTGAGAATCAGATAAAAAGTTTTTTTGTGCCTCCCCCCACGTGTGTGTGTGTGTGTGTGTGTGTGTGTGTGTGTGTGTGTGTATGTGCGCGCACGTGCGTGCCTATCCAGAGAAGGGGGAGAAATAGAGTAGAAAGAGCTGTCAATCAAGTGTTTCTGCAACCCGCTTATATTCTTAAAATGTTGACGCAGAATGTTCCTGTTGTCTTTCACAAATGATTTCATTTCCCATGCAGCAGAAAGTTTGCTGGATCTCTAATCAAGCAACACGGCTTCCTCAGATCTGAAGGAGAATTTCGAAAGTTACTTTTTTTATTCTTCTTCATTTAAGTATTATTTTTTAATTGCGGCATATTAAACATAAAATCTGGTACAATCTTTAAAAATAAATAGGACCTAACTATAAATGGGCCCTGTTGTGTTTTTATCTTTGACAAGCAAGTAATTGCTTCTCAAATTTATCAGTTTGTTTATGCAAAAACCATTTACCAAGCCTAGCTCAAAAGCATCAATTTCATCATTATCATCTTATTAATTTAGCCAAGCTATAACACAGCTGATTATCCCTGAGTAATATCCTCTGCAACACTTCATGTGTGGCAAAACCATCTGTACAGTACCTCTTTAATAAATAAACCCTCGGCTAAATGTCTCTGTTTATTGAGAACTAATGTTTATAGAAAATATAATGGAACTCAATAAATAACTCAGCTTCATCAACCTGCATATGAATCAGGGCGAAGAACGCTGACATCATCACCTTTCAACTACCCGAGAAAGCAAAATTACCCCAAAGAGCTATCGAGTCAATATTAAGGCATTAAAACTGCAATGAAGGCATATTAATGCTCCAAACTTCATCGTTGGCAGCGGGGTTGGCACAATGGACGTATTTTATAACTCTAGGAAGGCTTACGCTTTTATGGCTGATTCTTTGTTGACTGCATGGCACTTAATGTAGTTTTCCACTTTAAATAAAAAAAAAAAACCCTCAAGATCTTAAAAAAAAAAAAAACCACGCGCGCGCGCACAAGGAAACTGCTGATCCTCAGCAATCATTTTTAAAATAATGCGAAGTGCTGATTCCAGTTGTTCAAATTTAAGGGGGGAAAAGCCAACTTTTAACTCCCTGTTTCCTGAGCTCACATTAGCACAACGAGACAGAGGCAGACACTTCTTACCAAAAGTCCCAGTGGTGCTGGTTTCACCGGGGAGAGTGCTCCCCATGATGTCACCGGGGAGAGTGCTCCCCATGATGTCACCGGTTCCCAGGATGGGGAGAGGGAAGCACTCAGTTTGCAGAATAAAAACACCCCGGGCCCAGCAACAAACAAACAGACAAACGCCACAGAAAAGAAAACACTCTGCTGAGGGGTCCTGAAGCTCCCTTCTTTTTCGTGCACTAGACTAAGCTTGCACAAGCATTGGACGCATTCATATTGCTTTTCGACACCGAGTTTTTTGAAATTTCTGGCTTAATAACTTGAATGATTACGTTGCCAAAGTTCAACGGGACAAAGCGACCGATTGTAAAGAAATAAGGGATCTCTTCTGCCCACTTCCTTTCAAAGTCTTCTGCCTGTTCTCCAGAGCAGGTTACCTTCAAGCTTTTATTGGTTGTTTGAGAAATTTCTTGCAATCTTTTTGGGTCATATTTACTGCCCCCTCTTTCCCCTGCCCCGCACCCCAATCTTCTCGAGACACATGGGTTTCCTCAGGGCTGGCCTGTGCACTCTGATGGCAAGCCTCCTTTTGGATACCTGAACAGGAAGCTGCCGTCTACACGTCCTCGTTTCCACAGGACTTGGGGATGTTTCCTGAGCATCTGATACAGACGAACAATCCAGAAAACAGTGGACACTGACCTGTTGCCAGGAACTCACTGGCTCATCTGCCCGGCTTTGTTTCTCTTTGTGCTTAGGCGGCGCGTGGCCCACCTGAATTACTTGTTCACAGCCGATTGCTTTTACTCTCACACTTGAAGACACACACACACACACACACACACACACACACACACACACGTCCCCGGGGCCGTGAGGTTTGGTGACTACTTTGAATGATAGGAGCACAGGGCTGCCATTAACACCTGTCAAATGGCTCTCTGGAAGCATTCTGTTTCCTTGCTGCTGTTTGTTGCTCCAAACGTGTGTCCCAGACTGTCCCAGGACAAGGAGAGAAGGTGGGGAGACAGGGACGAGGTCCTAGGACCTGAAGACAGTAGTCCCCCCACCCACCAAGATGCTAGATCTACAGATTGCTTTCTTGCTTTCTTTTTGTTTTTTCAGCGTGTCAACATATACAGTAGGTTTCTGTGGCTTGCACAGACTACTCATTCCCCAAACCTAGGAGGATTGGGGCGGGGGGTAATTCGGACAGAATCCACGTACCCCCTAAATTAGGCTAAGGCCTCAAACAAAATGACTACCACATGAAATGAGCAAAAAAAACAGGGAAATGGTGGCAGTAATTGCATTGTGGGGCAAATCAGCTTAGAGCTTGCATACACTGCACCCACACAACCCAGGGAATGCTTTTGTTCGAGGCTTTAAATTGCAAGCTAGGGAGCCAAGGGCTCCAAAACTCTGTTTGGTCGCCAGGGCACGCACTGTGCCTCTGACACGGGTCTGCAAGGAAACCTGTCAGCAATTTTCAATACTTTGGTTTCAGTGGCCAAAGTCAGCTTTCCCACATGCTCGGTCAAAATCAGGCCCAGGTCAGCAGAAAGGGTGTGGGGCTGGGCCCGTCTACTGTGAAGGGGCTAGGGTAGAGAGACGGCTAGCTAACAGGCTCCTGCTTTCCAGACGCTCACACTGAGAATGCTCTCGAGATTAAGGCAAAGGAAACTTTGATCTACTTGTCCTCGATCTTCTCCAGTGTCTAGCCTGCCAGGTCCGATCCATAAAGTCGCTTCCATCCCATTTTGAGAAATCAATTTCAGATAATTCTGATGAGAGGTGACGTCAGGCACGGCCATTTGCAGTGCAGAAATCAGAATACTGATTCCAGTCATCAAGCCTGAGATGGGTAACAGTGAGAAAAATGGTTTCTGTCCTGCCCAAATGGGAGGGAGTACACGTTGCCAACAGAATATGAGCACTTTTTATATACGTTGGCCTGACCTGGCTCTTCAACTCATGTAGAATCGATGTTCTTAAAGTAGCAGGAGTTTAGCCTGTATCTGCTAAGAACCAATATTAAGGACCACAGAATACGCGGTAGATTATACTGCAAAATTATAATGCCAAAGCTGTTGATACAAGGAATCCAGCAGTTGTTGTGTCCGGTGTATATCCGTGGAGAGTTCTAGATTTGACGCAGGGAGAAAACCGTGAAGCAGGTGGCTTTCCTTCAACATATAATAGAAACAAAGCAAATTATTTTCAGTGATTCTCAACCTGTGGAAAAGGCCTGATAGCCTTTTCACAGGGGTCTCCTAAGACCATTAGAAAACATAGCTATTTACATTATGACTCATGGCGGTAGCAAAATTATAGTTATGGAGTAGCGATGAAAATAATTTTGTGGAAAAATAATTTTATGGTTAGGAGGGGTCATCATAACAGGAAGAACTGTATTAAAGAGTCATGCATTAGGAAGGAATAAAGATAATATTACAATAACTGTCAACAGGAAGATGGTAGGTGTGGTTGGTGAGTTAGACACAGTTAAACATCGGCCCATTCATCTCACCCGAAAGCTGTATTTCTGGTCAACAGGACACCGCGGCGAGCATCAGGAGAAGCAGCCCAGGTTCACATATCTAATGGAGACAGAAACAAAGGCAAAGCTGGGAATGTGATGGACAGACTCCAAACGGAGATGTCCGGAGCATGTTATCGGATGAAATAATTAATCCCTTCAAATAGCCACAGTGCTAAGGGGATCCTTATGCATGTAACCAACCAAGAGAACAGCACGATGGGGTAACGGCTAGCATAGGATGTCTGGTCATTTTTTTTGGCACCATGGAGCTGGAGAATATGGCGTAGCTGGGTGTCAACTGTTTTCATCTGTAGCCACGCGAAAACGGATTTACCTTGTCCATGGCTATTGTTCATTGTTTGGGAAATCTGTTCCTTTTCACTTGGCAGGAAATAGCTTCCACCAGCTGTGACTTCAATACTATTCCCTACCTCAGGTGGAATTGTATGAAGCACCCACTCCATGGAACACACAAGCTTTGGAAAGACGGTGCAGACCCACAGTTGCACACGCACGGTCCCTGTATTCTTACACAACCAGTGCTAAGAAAGAGGGGGTTCAGGTTTACCACAAGTGAGCCATCTCAACAGCTTGTGCTAGTGAAAACCTGCAGAAAACATTAAATCTGATACAGGAAAGTTTCAAGAGATTCATGGAACACTACGGAAGATAGTAATGGCAGGGAGAGGAAGAGGGAGAGCAGGGCTTAGAGCTTTGGTGGCCACTGTACTTATAGATGCCAATGCGAGACAGTTTGGTTCTGTTCGGTCTTGGACATGGCAGTCTCCCCTTCGACATTTCTCCCAAGCCAGCTGGAGCACCTGAATACTGAAGAAGGAGGATGTCTTTTAAGTCGTCCCCCGGGGTCCCTGAGCAATGGCCTTGCCAGAGTGACTCCTGCCCTTCTGCAGGGCTCTGCAGTAGGAATCCTAGAGCAGGAGACAACGTTGTTTTGCACAGAAACGTCTCTGATATTTGCGTCTCCATGAAGGTAGTGCGCATCCAGCCTCCCGGGTCAGGCCCATCTTAGTTGCGGATAAAACTGAAGCACACGACCATGACCAACTCTTCAGTTCTGTCGTCTTAAGTTTTCTTTCTGGGGAAACACGCGTGGAAATGTAGGCACCCTCTCTCTCCCATTGTCCTCTGAGGGAGAAAATACGGAAGGAAGGGACTGGAAATCCTGGTGCACTGAGTAGAAATGGGCTCTCCGTGGCGGGCAGTCGTCTCGAGTTCAGTTCTTGCTACTCTCATAAGGGAAGCATTGCTTGGGTGCTCCCTGATGACCCCGGCTCCCCCGGGTTGCCACTCTTTCCATAGCGGTGCTTGAGTTCAGACCATAACCTAAGGGAGGGGCCCTAGAGAGACTGAGAATCCAGCCCTGCAGAGCCCTGAGCACCCTCTCTTTGGTATGACTCAGACGCTATGAAGGAGCGTGGAGAAGCGTGTTGTGTAATCCATCGATTTTTAAAGCAGAGCGGCCTCTTGGACACAAGACTATGGCCCAACAATCTCACCGTCCTAGGCTGTTCCTTACTGTGTTACATCCTCTGCCTCCCACTGCTTGCCTGGTGAGACAGCAGTGGTCACACCAACGTGGAGAGTAACTTGGTTACAGGGCTGATCCTCACACAGCTCGCTGACCGAAGGAGTCCACGGGAAAGGTCTCTGGGCATCCCCTCATCATGCTCTCTCTGGGGCCTCTCCGTTTCCTAGGGAAGCAAATCTGCTGAGGCTGAAGGTGGATTCTCTTCAGGCGGAATGTGCAAACACAGGGGTCGTATCAACGCCATTGTTCAATAGGCAGCGCCAGTCAGGGTAGAACAATTATTTCAACACCTTCCCATCATGGTCATTGACATAAAAGACGGAGAACTTTGACAAGGTCACTGTGATGCAGAATTCCGACGAAGTCGAGAGTCTAAAGTTGTTATTGGTTTTTAATAGCATGGACGTCATTTTCATCTCTTTAACGTTGTCCTTGGTGTGGAGACACAGATCAAGAGTGAAGAGATTCGTGGGATAAAAAAATCGCATCTACTTTAAAAAAACTACGCTCTTCTTTTTAAATGACGGTTCCCGGTAATATAACTATGTTAATATAGACGGGTTATGTTTTCTAAATTCAGTTAGAGAGTGGTAAGTGTTTATTTGGTCAGACTGTGCTCAAGGTGGCAGGGAAAACGCTAAGAGAGTCAGCTTAGCTGGCGATTCACAGGGTGTTGGTCACTGCAGTCAGGTGTATACGGTTGAGTTATAAGTATCCACTGCGCGCACCAGAATACTGTTTGGAACACTGAGTAATGGCACATGTATAGGACACTCAGGGCATCATTGGTAAAACTCTATCTCTTAATTCAGACTTTTATTTTTTAATTTAGCGAATGTTTTATAAATATCAATCTGGTTACTGCTAAGGAATGCTTGAAATCAATATTAATATATTCTCAGGTGGGTAGTTTTAAAGCACATTAGACCAAATATTCTCTTTGGATAGCATATTTTGTGATGCCCAGTTTGGTAACATTGAGCAGAACCCGTAGATTAAGTATTGATATTCATATACACAGCCATATAAAAGGAAAAGCACATTAGGAAATACAGCGTGTATGATCTGGAAAGGGTCTGGAATCTCTCTTTTAGTAGAGGAGCACACTCATTAAGCAATCCAAAGTGCCCACTGGGAAGTGTGCCAGACCTTGAGAAAAACATTGCAGGACCCGCAGGGCTTCAGGGCTCACTTCACACACATACCTAAACATTACCGGGCCTGAAGTCAGGGCTGTGAAACAGTTAGACAGTGAGTCTTGAAATACCCAAGGAGACATTTGAAACAAAAGTTCTTCCTGGATTTTATCACCTGGTGGTGGTGCGGTAGAGCAAGGTGTTGGTTGCCAAGTTTGGGAGCACGGATGAGTGTGCCTTTGCTTCTGGAGCACGGGTGAAGGTGCCTTGTTTGGGGCAAGAACTAGAACATATACCTGCCCTGCTCCACTGTGAGCTGCCAGGGCTGCTCAGCGCAGGGCCAAGGCACCAGCTCGCTTTTGCATCTGCTGTCTATTCAGTGAACCCGTATGGTGGGGGTACAAGCCCAGTTGCAGGAGACAAAGAAGCTGTGGCCTCCGAAAGCCCTGGCAAGATGCTCCCATCCCACTCCCCGGTGCCCAGAGTCCTGGAAAACTGATTATTTCCCTTAGTCTTCCCCAAGGTGATTAGCGAGACCATGAACCAATCTTAAGCAAGTTTCTTAGTTAAAAATCTCAAGATAGTGCCTTATGAACTTCCCTTTGGGAAGCTGCAGCTCAGGCTGGGTGAAGGACATCATGGGTCCCTGTTGGGAAAACGAACAGTGGCAACTCCTTGGTGAGGTTTCAGAATGGAGAATTTTTGAGAGTTTACCTGTAAACACAGTTCATGGAAAAGGTGAAAACATGTACTACAGATTTCATTTGTAAGACGCGATGTTTGTAAGATTCATATCCCAGCAAACCGATGTTAATGGGTCCGGTTGCTGTCTTGGCTTTCTTCTTAGCGTCACCAATTGGGGTGTTTGGAAGATGAAGATGGACCAGAGAGCACAAATTTGTTCTACCATGTGATCTCAATGCTTTGGGGAGAGAGGAGCCGTTAAGTAGGAAGTAAGTTTTAATTTGGGTCAGTCTCTTTGTTTCTCCCCCACTTGATATTTTTCTAAAGCCCGTTTTGACCTAAAGAGGCCTAATTACAATCAAACAAAGCACACCTTCCTCAGGTATGTTAAAAGCTGTCCCTTCCCATCATTTTATACTAAAACTGCTCCATACTTTGTTATAGATTAGCTTCCAATTTCTTTTTAAAAGGCTCTTAGGATAATCAGCTAAATATGCCCCCCTTTGACTTTTATTAGGTTAATATTGCATTGTTATATTGTGCCAGAAGTTCTCAGCCACAAGTAAAACCCTAATTCCTGTTGGTACCTGCCCCTTCAGTGGTGGACATTTGGCAAGGTTTTGAATGTGGAATACCCTCTGTGTTCTGCACTGGGGCATGCTCATCTCTGATGTAGGTGCTTGGCTCTGTCCACACCGAAACTCACCCTTTAACGATACTAACGGGTGGAAACAGAATCAAAGGATTTTCAGGTTTTACTATTACACAGCTCACATAAGATGGAAATTGGATAGTTGTTCTGGGTAATGAGGGTCTGCAGCTGTGAATGCCTCCATTACTTCTTTCTTTGGGGCAAGATGCACCTGTGTAATTCCTGACCATTCCCCTAACCCTCTTGCTCTTAAATACTAACTTTGAATCCCAGATCATCAACATCACGAAAGCCGTTGTGCAACTAATTGTAAAGTCAGGAATCCCAGGAGGCAATTGATAGCTGAATTACCAGCTCTGCTTGGTGCTAAATAAGCAGGCTTTATTATTTTTATAAATGATTTTATTTCTCTTTAAAATTATTTTTTAACGCAACGAAGGCTCAGGCTTAAAAACAATCAACAAAACCAAACCAAATAAACACCCTTTACAGTGTCTTAAGAGTAGTTTACGTCTCTGAAAATTACTGATTCTCTTCGCACGGTGAAAGCAAGTGGAAAGATGCAAAGAGCAAATACCCAGTTTATGGCTTTAATCTCGCGAACGATAGGAGGTTTGCCCTCTTATTTCCAGTAATCCTCCAGATTTATATAGATAACTCGAAGCAGAGAACTTTAGTGGGGTACTCGGCGGCAGGCAAAGGTTTCAGAAGATAACGCCGCAGGGAGCAAATCTTTTCTTAGAAACGACACATCGTGGGCATGAAGCCAGTTGGGTAGAGATCAGCTCTAACCCATTCTGATTTTCAATTCGATCTCCTCGTTTTATTTTATATACCACAACGGAAAAAATACTACAGAACGCCACCGTCTTTAATTCCCACCACGGACCCTTTCGCGAGGAGACCTGGTTGCTGCCGTCAGGAAAGAGCAGTTTGAAAGGCCTTCCCTCTCCTACGTGTTTGCAGGGTGTGAACGACACTGCGCAAAATCGTCCAGATCGTCGATTCAAATTGAGAATGACTTGAAATGTCACCTGGTGTGACTTTCCACAGTCTGTTCCTGGCAGACGTTAGGTACAGCGCCTCACATGCCGCCACAAAAAAAAAAAGGCCAGGACCCCGGCTGTCGCACAGGGGACCTTGTGAAATCAACTGAGCCAGGCCGAGCTGCCGAAAGGGAGCTGTGTACTGACTATGCCTGCCGAGAGCCATCACAGGCTGGCCAGATGCACGAGGGAGGCAGGGAGGGCCCGCTGCCTTGTGCAGGGAATGTTTGGCCCCAGCGTCCCATCTAGAGCATCCCGAACCATCAGCAGGCTGCTTCATTCTGAATTCCCGGCCCAGACAAAACTCCCTTGAAATCCAACGGGTGTTTCTCATTTTAGAAAGCTGCCCAACGCACCCGCCGCCACGTTCCTTTCTTAGATAAAAACATCCCCACAGCCCCTTCCGTACAAAACGAAACCAAACACGTTCAGAACACATGTAAGCCATTTCTCCATGGGGAAGGCCATTTGTGGTTAGCGCAGAAAAGTATTTACGGTTTCACTGTTAATCGTGGTTTCTTTGTATTAGCCAAAAAAGGTAGCATTTTTCATGGTAGGAGGGTATGAAAAAAAAAAAACTGCCTCCTTTTGAAAAATGTTGGCGTTTTCTGGGGTACAAGGAGATGACTGGACTTGAGACATCTTCCAAGCACCAAAGAAACACTCAAGCCGAGACTGTTTCCAATTTGATTAGAAGTTCACTCAAAATTGTCTTAATTGTACGTAGGTACATTTCCCAAGTCAAGACTGTATATATAATATTTAAGGCTTAGGCATGTTTTTCAGGTTATACTTATCGTCCAGGGGTCTTAAAATTTGCTTCTGAGCCATAATTTTTTATTGTTAATGATTCATAATTTGTTAATTAAAATATTTTGCAAATGTTAATTCATTTGCCCAAGTCACCCGGGTTCGTGTGCCGTTTGCTTTCTTTGTTTTTTTTTTTTTTCTGTCCTTTCTCCGTGTCATTTTTAAAAACTCAAACTCAGAATAGTTATGGTGCTGGGAAATTTTCATATTACCCAAAGCGTCATTTTAAAGTACATTTGGGCCACATTTTGTAAGGGAACTGAGTGAATCCCATGCTCCTCGTTAACTCTGAGTAGGGCCTATACACTATTTTTTTTTTTTTTTTGCTGGTTCTGACCATATTGGGGCACCTCACACGCCCAGGGCGACAGTGTGGAGTGTGGGCAGAGGAGGCAGGTGTGATGAGGTCCAAACAGTAGATCGCGGAGGGAGACCGACATATCAGACAGTGCTCCCTCACTGCACGGACTTTCGTCAGCTGCTGCAAACATATATGTCATGATGCTGTCATGCAATTTAAATATTGGGACATGTATTTATGTATGTTATAAAATTCCACAAGAAACACAAATCACCAAATCATGACCTCATCGTCTTTCTGAGCGGGGAAAGCACTATTTATACAAGGTTTGTGAGTGTGCTCTGTCAATTTAATCACATACATTTATGTGTATCTTATGAATGTATCTGAAATTGACTCTAAATGAACATTTTATGATGTTAAATGAAGTTTCCCAAAGATCTGTATTTATTCGAAGATCGTATAAAAAGGCTGTTAATTTAGGTAAATATGTTGTGTCCATGCTAAGCATTTATGTAATTCTGGGTTTAATTGAATGGTTACAAAATTGAACACATTCATTTCTGAAACTGTACTATTATTAGTATTCAAAAATCTCTCCAGTAAAACATTTTAGAGGTTTTTTTTTGCGAACATTTTGCCCTTCCTTTCCTCTTTCAAATTGCAGTGGAATTCATCAGAACATATGGATGCAAAAAATTTAGGTTAAGTGAAATGCCATAAAACTTTCTGCCTCTAATTTATTGTAATATATTTTATACGCTGTATAATATTGAGTATCGGCACAGTAATACATTTTACATGCTTATGGATACATTCATGTATTCTATTAAAATTTACTGATACCCACATAACATGTTTTCATGACTTTCTGTGACTGATACTTTTATAATCATTAATATTTTAAGTGATAACATTCATAGGTGGAACCCCCCCCCCACTCCGGCATTTCTAACAGACAAAGAATCAAATAAAACCTCAACTCTGAGCTCACCTAGCTTCATTTTAAGGAACATGTTAGTGTTTTCTTTTAATGTTGCGAACGTCAAATGCAAATCATTTCTGATATTGGATACAGGTGATATTGGTTTTTTTCCTTTTTTTTCCCCTATCGTTCGCATGCGTGTTCGGATATTGATATTGATTTCAACCTAAGGATGAGCGCAGATTTTACTAATGTGTTTTCGCTAATTGTGGGTGAGAGGTAGTAAGGTTTGAATAAAGGGAGACGCGTCCACAAATCTTTCATTTCTTCCTGTTCGAAAAAGGATGAAAAGTAAGAGTTCATGTTGTTTGCCCGTTTCCTAGACCGTTCCTCACCAGAGGTTTCTAATCTTCCTTGATGGAGCCTCCCTGAGACTCCCAAAAAGCCGCTCTCTGCTCCAGTCCTCCGCTTGCGTTCTGAACGTCAGCCTGTAGGGGGCACTCCTGAGCTGCCGCAAAGATGCTCCCGAGCCCTCTGTGCTGGTCTGAGATGTATTTAATATTCATTATGCTATCAAGACATTTAGTTTAAAAAGAACCCATAGTTCATCTTTAAAGCACATGCAGCCACAGTTGAGTAAGAAACAGTCTCAGGTAGTGAGGCAGGCGTTTGACTCTCGAGGAGGTTGATAAAAGTTTGCAGGGCTCCAGTCTTGGGCGGCTCTGTGCATTCTTCTCAGGACTCTCTCCCTCCTATGGCTCTTCTTGGAGCTCAGGTTGCGTTGTGTAATACCCGGGGTTTTATTATCATACCTCCAGTCTTGCTGTCGCTGCCTCACTTCTGGGAAGAACCACAGATTTTACAGGCAATTATGTGTGCTGCACAAAACTTAAAAATGGCTGATCTTCAGTGGGAGTGAAATATTAAAGTTAAGACTGTCCCTGGCCCTCTCCACTCCCTCCCCCGCCATTCCCTTTCCTTCCCTCTTCCATCTCAAATCTACTTGGGGGGGGGTCAGTTCTGAGGGTCCCTTCACAGGAAAGGTTACAGCCCTTCGCAAGGCTGCCCTCCTGATGTTTCCATCAGCATCCGGGGCAATAGCCAGTGGCTTTTTAATGACAGTTCAAGGCTACCCCCTAGAGAGACAGCAGCATAAACTCACTAGACATTTCGGGGTAGCTATACATTCAGAGTTCTGTTTGCCTCCCAGGCAGTGTTACGCTCTCCTTGTTGGTGGAGCACATCATCCTTGTCCCATCCAAAATCAACTTTGTCCCTAGGTTCTGGAGCCCTAGGCACAAATCCCTCTGTCTTTCTTGACTTCAGACTTCTGTCTCCTGTCATAATTTCCCCCCCCCCCCCCTTTTTCTACCCGTGTTTTTCACCTCCCATCTCCCTGTTTTTTGGTTCATTTTAGAACAGAGTTCCTTCACAAGTTGTATCTGAGTGATGCCCCCAACTCTTCATCTCTCTCTTCCTCTCTCCTTTTATATGCTCCTGGGTTGTCTTTTGGGATCGTCAATGATCTCCGTGCTTTGAAAGCTCTGTGTAGTCCTTAGTCCTTATCCGGAAGGTCGGAAGTAGTACTTCTTTCCTTACAGGACAGTGTTCCTTCAAATGATGCTAAAGGTGGCTCCTAAGACCTAGGCCCTTGTCCTTTTAAAGAACAAGACTAGTAACATGACTTTGGGGGAGCCGGTTTGTATCAGAAAGCAGACTGTCAACACAGAAGAAACGGCACACTTCAAACCCAGGGAGAGCGGTGAGGGGGGACTTCAAACCCAGGGAGAGCGGTGAGGGGGGACTTCAAGGGGCAGTTGGCATGAGGACCTCGTACTCTGGAAGAGTCGCCTGCAGGATCGTGGCTTTCGTGATGAAGTGAAGAGCCCTTGCCAGGTTCTAAGAGACAGTGAGCTAACACCTAACCTCAGCGGCTTTGGTGGTGATGTGTCCTACAGTGGGGAGAGGCAGGAGGATGATGATGGAGATGAATGGCCGAAAGGCTTGCAGAACCACCTTATAAATCAGGGGTAGGAAGCCAGGCATGGTGGTACTCATGAATAGTTAAGGAAGCCTGAACAACACAGGGATCCCGTACCTATAAAGGTAAGAAAGTAAGTTTGTAAGCAGGTAAATAAACACTGGCTAAGTTTTAGGGGTTCTCTGCAAGGAATCAGCTCATTTGTTTCAGAAGGTTGGAAGGGAGTGCACCTGAAACAACTTGATAATCCCCAAGCAGTAATATCCCATAAAGAAATGAGTAAGCGTGCCCGCGGCTGGGTGAGGTGGGCCTGGCTGGAAATGCGGATTTAGGATTAGTCAGAGGTTAGATGGCCTTTAAATCCAAATAGAAGGTGAGGTATACCTAGGCAGTAAAGGTCAAGATGGGTGATACAGAGCCTGAGCTTCCACAAGACTCCCAGCGACCGCACAAGACTGGTCCAGGGGCAGGGGTGGGGTCTCAGGGGCAGGGGTGGGGTCTCAGGGCAGGGGTGGGGTCTCAGGGGCAGGGGTGGGGTCTCAGGGGCAGGGGTGGGGTCTCAGGGGCAGGGGTGGGGTCTGCGAGCCTTTCACCCCCTCGTTTATACCCCTCCCCGCTGCGGTAGGTCTTGTCACCAATAGAGCTGTAGGCAAGTATTAGCTCTTCCTTTTCAGAACATGCTGGTGATCTCCATCTTAGCATGAAAGACAGTCCAGGGAGAGAGAGAGGGAGGGAGGGAGAAAGGGAGAGGGAGAGAGAGAGAGAGAGAGAGAAAGAGAGAGAGAGAGAGAGAGAGAGAGAGAGAGAGAGAGAGAGAGAGAGAGAGAGAGAGAGAGAGAGATTTAGAGATATTTTGCATGGGGAATTGGGAGGGTGAAATTCCATCTGGAGTTTTCGTTTTAGTATGGACACTGTTGGCTGTTGTTTGAGGGTGTCTCCTTTCAGAAAATGACAAACTTTCTAAGTTGGGTGAGCTTTCTTGAGCAAGAACACTTGTATTTTGTAGGCTATTTCTGCCAAGAGTTCTCCTTATGAACACTTTTTAGGTACTTGACAGGAGTTCATCCTTCTCCTTTCTGCCCCAACCCCAGGACCCCGATAATGTCAAGCTTATTGTGACTGAATGAAATTTTAAATATTAAGCCTGGAAGAAGTAGTTCATTCAAACTACATAAGCAGGCCACACAACTTCCCCTAAAAAACATCTTGGAAAAGTCGTGGAAAAAGGACCCAACGTGTGTTCAGGGCCAAGACTGTCGTTTATGTATTAACAACTTTAATACTTAATTCAACGTGTGTTCTGAAACAGACAGTCTGATTTTATACCCACAATTGTAGCTGGGAGACTTTTTTTGTTATTTTGTTTTGTATTTTGTTTTTCGAGACAGGGTTTCTCTGTAGCTTTGGAGCTTATCCTGGAACTAGCTCTTGTAGACCAGGTTGGCCTCGAACTCACAGAGATCTGCCTGCCTCTGCCTCCTGAGTGCTGGGATTAAAGGCCACCGCCCCCCACGGCTGACTTTGTAGGTTTCTTAAACACGCATTCCTTTCAGAATATTGTGCTGTCTTCTCTACTGTAGTGCTCCGGGGCCCTAAACTCTGACATGCTTTTCAGACCGTGGGCAGTTGTGGAAGCTGTGCCTGACTGAAGTCAGGAGGAAGGAACTTTTTATTGTTGACACGGTGTGGTTAAATCCAGGATGGCAAGCCGGCTGTCTCCCGGGAACCACAAAGCTTTCCCCGGGGCGAACTCAAAGGGATGGCGGGGACTTCCGCCAGGATCCAAGGGGATCCCGACATGGATGGTGATAGCATGTGCAGAACATGTCTTCCGGACCATTCTGCACCCCGGATACGGTGGCCTGAAGAGGGCAATGATTCAGCAGTAGACCGTAAGCCCTGCCCCACGCTCAGGTGCGCAGCAGCTCCTCCCCCATTCTACTGTCTATGATAAACACAACCAGCTTTCGGGTGCCATGGCTTCTTTCTCAGAGAGTCCAGTACTTGTTCCTGGAGCGTCTGTCTGTGTTTATCTTTCCTTTATTCCCTCCCTGCCATCATTAGATCAATGCCTAAAACTGTGCAAGGATTCAGCACGGAACAGCTCTGGGTGAAGCAGTGTGAGAAAAACTGTTGTCCATTGTGCTGTTTTTTTTTTTTCCCTGATCCCCTCCGAACACCTTTCTAATTGTCACGCTATCTTTCCAGCGGTTTGCCCTCGCCATAATTTAACAGAGAAGGAAGCTGAAGCTCACGGGAGGAGAGTCCCTTTCCTCGTGTCGATGCCAGGGCTGCTCCCGAAGGGAGTGTGTAGTATTGTATGGTTATTCATTGCTTCCTTTGATCCAGAGGCCTGCTCCAAAGCTGTCCCATCAGAAAGGTTCCCTCTCACCAAGGTGTCCAGGTAGCTCTACCTCCAGAAGACATACTGTGGTCTGCTTAATTTGTTACTGCTACGCATCGTTCATTATTTTTATATCCTAGCTAGAAGGCACGCTCTGTGAAAGCGGAAACGTGGCCGATTCTCCTTCTCTGCTGTATCTGAAAGTCCAGGCTATGCAATAGTAGATGCACGATAAATATCAGGAATGTGACCGTGGGAAAGTGTGGCGCTTAAGGGCCTGGCGAGTCTGACGCAAGCGGATGAATCGAGGGGATAGCGCGTTCTTTGAATAAAATGGAGAGCTGGGAGGACGGGCCGGAAGGACCGGTCAGATAGAAAAGACAGCAGAGACCCTGAGAACACAGAGGTGAGATTGTTTCCGTGAAAGAGTGGGGTATCTAGAAGGGTGTTGGGGGTCGGGGAGGGAGAGAGGAACACATTTCTCAGCATCTGCTTGTAAAAGCAAGATTTCAAAAGGAAACGGGAGGTATTCAGAATGTGGGCTACGTCACCGAGGGTCAAGACGACTCTGAGCATGCTCCGGAAGGATTCCCTGTAGGGCTAAGGTTCGAACGCCGCTAAAGGATCAGAGCTTTGTATACTATTTCATACCTAGAACACAAAGCATCTAATTCTTCAGAAGTGGCAGAAAAGGAAGTGCTTGGGTCAAGGAACAGTGAGGTTTGCTATTTGCTCCTTAGTTTGGGATTTGAGGGAACTGTTTTGTCCGTGGCTTCCTGTGTATCGAGACTGGGTCCTCTCAGTCCCCTCTCTAATAATCTCAGTTTTCGCTCTGTTCTCCTCCCGGAGTAGCAACATCCCCACTATTGGTATTAAGAGTGACGAGGCCGAGAACAGAAGTGTTTACTGAGCACTTACTGCCTGCTAGACACAATTCTTACATGTCCCACGATCCGACAGCTTTCATTTTCTCATTAGTCGTCAGTGACAGGAACAGGGAAAATTCTCCTTTCGCAGAGGAAGCGAGATGCCATTGCTGTCCCGTTCCAGGTCACATGGCTAATGAACGTCCCACCAGCATGATGAACTAACTGTCGGCACCCAGGCCTTAAGCACCTCTTCCTCTCTAACACCATTCAACTCGCACCGAGCTTGCGGCTTGTTGGAAATTCCGCTGCCTGCCCTGATTTTCTGCATCCTGACCTCCATAGCCAGCCGCTGGCACTGCTTAGCCCCTTGTTGAGGGGACCTTGGCCTGGGTCTCTAGGCTTCAGCCCCAGCTAGTCTCTCAAGGACTAAATGGCCATTACCACCTGATTGTTTAGCACTGGAAAGTAAATCCTTCAAAGGCAGCTTCTGGGATGTTTTTAGTTTAGAGGTTAGGACTGGGAATGAAGCTTCCAGGGTCAGGTTCTCTGTCATAGCGGCAGGTGGAATGGAGCTCGGTGCGCAGTTTCTCAGAGCCTGGAAAATCTTAGATACTCTGGATGATTGGAGGAGGCGGAAGAAATAGAGAGACTGATAATTTCAGAAAGGGGGAACTAACGAAATCAAAATTCTTCAAGTAAAATGGGAAAAAGTCATTCAAGGTCCCGGGACGCAGTTTAGACAACAGTGGACTCCAAAGGGGCAAATGTTAAGGAGAAAATATTTAATAGCTCAATTACAAGTAGCCACCCATTGACCTCCACCCATCCAATAACATTAACTATACAGAGGAATTGGGGACGGGAATGGAGACCACGAATAGATCAGGAGTGGCATTGCAGGCATGCTAGAGGCCATCGATAGTTACAAAACGAAAAAGACGTTTATATTATTAGGAATACAATTAATATTGCTATAATTACATATCGTGGATACTGTACCATATACATTGTCAGATTTTTTTTTTTGGACTAATATTAAGCAGCGTACCTTTCAATTTCTTGTGCTCAGTGTTAAAAGTGTGAACTAGCTGTGACTACTGACAAGCATAGTTTTTTTGTTGTTGTTGTTTTGTTTTGAGGGGGAAAGGTGAGATGATGACCTAACCTTTCGTAGATCATGACTGACGGTCATCTAGTCTTACGCCTTTGCATATGTAAATCATGTGAAGGCTGTGGACTGTGTTGGTCCTTGCCCATCACCAAGCAGATTCCACTCCCATGAGTCCTCTCTGTTTTGGGGGAACAATTTACACATGCAAAGGACAGCTTGTGACATTGTCACCCTCTAAAGGCATGGGCCAGCAATTCTGAAGCCAAGTGACCTCTGCCTAGGGCTTAACACCTCTAATTTCCCAACCTCTGGATGTCATACAGGCCCAACACACAGCATCAAATCCATATATGATGTGGTTTGGAGACATTGAGGAGAAATCCCCAGGTGAGAAGCATTTGGGGGTTCTATGCCTTTCAGACTCATTCAGGAAAATAGTTGGTTTTATTTTTTTCTGTTTCTGATATTGCATCTCTGCCTTGGCGTGCCATCTCCCATGGTCAGCATATACCATCCTTTCCTGCTACCTGCCAATAGGTGAAAGAATGAGACGTGCAAGTGTATTTAAGGCACCATTGGGCAGAGACTGAGAGAGAAAACTCTTTAGGGGACAATAAAATGTCTGCTGTCAAACATCTGGCTACTTTCCCCAAGAGGAAAGTTGATGAATGAAACTGTGTCCAAGGTTGGTGGGTGCCTCTGGGAAGTTAATCTGCCACGAATTCCCCTAGGGAGCGCAGCAACAAATCCACGAGGAACTTCCGAGCTCAATGCTGTGAAATTTGGGAGGTCAGAGAACTGCCACGTAAAAATAGAACATCGTTTAGAAGGAAACTCCTCACTCATCCCAGACAGGAGGGATACTGTCTGAAAGAGCCGGTGTGTTTCAGTGATGTCCAGACTGGGGGCTAAGATTGGTTTGCTATGGTTAAAATCAGTACTTCAAGATCTGTGTGTTTAAAACCAGGAAAACGGCAGGTGGCTGGAATTTTCAGCTCTCTTGGTTACTGTTTCTGAAACATCGGCTTGTCTCTTGGGGCTCTCTGTCCAGGCACTCTAATTTGGCTGAAGGGGTTAGTCAGGTCCTCGGAGTGAGCTGAGTGTTCTAAATTAGTTGTATTTTGATTTGCACTTGGATTTGTGGAAAAAACTAAAAATAATTAAAAAAAAATCACCATCTAAGAGAGGCGCTTCCAGGTTCTGGTTACCTCTCCTGAAATTGTACTTTGGTTGTTATGTTGGGCACACAAAAGAAAAAAAAAAAACACTCCGAAAATGTGCAGGCCGTGAGTACAAGCAATGCCTGTCTAGCTCCTATTCTCTTAGACTGAATGCCCTCAGTTTATTCTGGGAAGGGCAATGGGACTTCCCTGTACCATTCAGCCATGTGGATGCTAGGATAACTCCTCTCTGACTAGAAATATCTGGGTATCTGGAATACCTGGAATACTATACAGATCTCTTTTTTTATTACCAGACATTTGAAAGGGGATGAGTAATAAAAGAGGAAAGACAGAACCGCAGATTCAAACTACATCCACTGTCACCGAACGCTGAGAATTGTGAATCAGAGAAAATCATGAGATAAGGGGGCATCCGGATCCAGGAAAGAGGGAGAAGCTGGAAGCCAAAGTAGAGGGGTAAACCAGAATCAAGATGGCAGTGAACGCACCTGGAAGTGGGGACGGTGCTTATCAAAGAAACCAACAGAAATCCACGTGGATTCCGAGCTAGAATCCGTGGGGCTTTGCTTTCCACACCATCCTTCTGGTCGGCGGCTGTAGCGCAGGAGACCGAGACCCCAGCTTCGCTCTGCTATCTGAGGGCCACGAGCGCGGGGCGCTGGAACGCCCCGGAGGTTTCGTTTTGAAAAGGATGACTGTGCTATGTATGAATCCTTGCTCTTTCTGGAAATTGCATCAGCATTCCCTCGCCCGTTTTATTCGGAAATGATACGTCCCACAAATTTAATTTGGTTAATTCACAAGCCTATTGTTTTTCTCTTACCTGTTCAATTTAATACCATTCAAATTTGCCAACAAGTGATCCGCCGGTCTGCCAGACGACTCAAGGCAGAATGTGACTCATCAGTGGCTAAATGGCTTTTCTTGACATCGAATAAATTTCCAATTTCCTATTTAGCAATGATGAATGTACATAACCGGCCCTAATAGGAAAAGAAGGTCTTTCTACACTTTATCTAACTCGGGTCTTCACATAATTCTGCCCCACTGCGGAATATTTTCTGGGTCAGTCTGGCCATGTTTGATGTGCATTTACATTTACATAATATGATGCGAACATATACAGATTTACAGGCAAAAGACTCTTGGAGATGAATAACGAAATGTTTATTAACTCGTTAAATATTAATTTCTTCCTATGTCAAGGGGGACTTACTCTTCGGCCATATTTGAGAAGACAGACGTTTTGAGACTTCACATAACCTTTCATAAAAGCCACCTCATGGTGCTGCTTTCATTACTTTGTTTTCTGTTGCTCTACAAACGCCACGTGGGGATCGGGAACCAAAGTGTTAAGTTCACTGACGTAGGAAACCTGTTCTACCTGCTGTCTATGATTTCTGATACATGGGATTGATGAAATGGAAGCCATCTTGAAAGTGCATGCATAAATACATATCAGGACTGTGTTCCCGAGAGTATGGAAACTTTTACATTCTTCCTTGGTAAATGACATCAAAGATAATTTTTGTGGCTGAAGGAGACAAAAATATTCCTTGGGAAAACAAAGGAAATTAGCAAAAATTAGTCCTAACACAAACACCACAGGGGGAAAAAACAGTATAACTGTACGCCCCATAAGTATATGTTAATAAATTTAGTAACGAAAAATATAGTGCTTCGCAATATGACTCATTAAAACGCATCTAAGTGCATGGCAGCCTAACGGGAGACTGTGTGCAGCGGTTCCAGTAAATACCCAGGGTAGCCTCTCCTTTAGATAAAGTATTAGGGAAGAAAATTGCATGCTTGATGTCTGGTGGTTTCGAGAAATGGTGTTTTTGTTTATGGACTGAGCAAATGCCAGTGGTTTCAAAATAAGAATAGAAGTCATACATTTTCACGAAGTTGTTTTAAAATAGATGGGGGGGGGCAGTCTTGGACTATTGTGGCGACCGGACCAGTATTTGAGAAATTCGTCAAGGATCAGGGACATTGTATTTTTCTTGAGTATCTCTGCAACCGATTTTAGGACCCTCTCCTGCTGTGTGCGTGTTTATGGGGAGATAAAACAGTCCTGGAATATCTAGCCTCATGGGTAACTGAGAAAAGAGCAAGGTTTTCTCAGATGCAGATGGAGGTTCAGGCCAATAGCATCCATGAAGCTAGAATGTTGTTAAGTCCTCTGGGTCTGTTTCTCCTTTTGAGCTCTTACTTCACTGAATGCTATTCTAGCGGTGTTTATAGACTGCGTCTTAACTTCATATATATAGCTTCCTAACTCATTCTGAGTGTGCCTAAATCGGGCCTTCTGAGTATTTGGGAATCCGTGCATTTTTATTATCTCGAGCATCAAGATGAGGTAGCTGGGGTCTCCGAAAATGGCGAGTCCCAACGATCATTTCCCAAAGCTCCCTGATTTCCAACCCAATGTATTTATGGCCAAATGCTGCTTTATAGAAAAATGTGAGAAATGTAAATGGGTAAGAACGATTTAAGGCCACCAGCAGTTCTCTTGTGGAGTTTTAGAATAATATATATGTATAGAAGATATATGTATAGGTGTGTGTGTGTGTGTGTGTGTGTGCATGTTGCATGTGTGTGTGCGCTATACGATATTTTATGCATTGTTGAACTGGGTATTTCTTGGGAAGTCACTGACTAAATGTTTAATTCATTTCTTCAAGAATTTACTTAATATAACGGTTGCCGTTTGATGATCTTTAAAGGTTAAAATGTAGCATATACTTCTCTTAGTTGGCAGGCTCTTCCAAGTGTGTGTGGTTCTTGCAATTTCCTTATCTGCCTGTAAACACAGTTTAGGAGCCATTATGTTGTGTTCCTTCCTGCTTTGTCACAAACACAACACTTTTAACACTGTTGCTTCTCATTGTTCACTTTGTTCTCATTGTTGCCTTAGCTTCTGCATTTACTTCTGGGCTGCTTGGTTTCAGGCAAGCGCCCTTTAATTCCTCTGAAATCTTTGCATGCTGTCCTGGCTTATCAGTGGTAAGACAAATGGCTAGTTCAATCCAAGCCAGCATGCTTGGATACTCGTGTAGTTCGGTCTATCCTCTCAGGCCACCTAAATATGATTGTCCTAAAATATAAATTTTGTCAGAACCTTCTCTTTGTGCAAGTCTTTCCAAAGTTCTTAGGATGATGCCTGAGGTGCTTGCTTCTTGTAGGAGATTTCCACAAACTTCACAACCCGGCACCCAGCTTGTGGTTGTGGGCTCACCACTAGGGGTCTAAGGGAATGGCTTTGAGGGCTCTGAGGTACTACAGCCATTGAAGAAGCTGCATTTCTTGTTACGTAGAGTTCTGAGGTAGCTGCAGCCGCTTGCTAGTCTCTGTCTAGCTATCTCTCCCTCCACTGGGGTGGGGTGTTCTCTGTGGGAGACCAGCTCGGGCACTGATATCCTGGAGGGCTTGGACTTATTCGCAGGCTTCTCTCCTTCCACATTTGCTGAGTCTCAGTGAGCTCAAGTACCAACATGAAGGTTCCCAGAGGCCATCTTTCTCCCTCCCTCCTGCCCGACCCCCAATATTCCCACAGAAGAAATCTGTTCACCTATCAGATACTTTGTCCATGCATTAATTCTCTCTCAGGGATGCTGGGCTTTCCCCTCAGGAATCTAGATATATCTAAGCATCAATTATAAACACAGTTCAAGTTTTGTCTCTGTAGAAGCCCCTCAGCTGCCATGTTGTGGGTGCAAGGCAGGGGGTGTGCAGGAAGGCTATGCCAACCATGCCTCAACAGAACTCCTTTCTTACCACACAGTGATCGTATTAAAACCATCCACTGTCTTTCTCCCTCACCATGCTATGAACATGGAGATGTGGGAAATAGAGTCATATTTATATCACGAGCACATGTTGGGACAGCAGTTGCATTTGGAGGCAATGAACAGGAAGGGGTTGCGCTGCCTCCATCTGTTAAGACCAGGACTCACTGGTAGAAAACTTGATCTGAGGGCAGAATATTCGGCCTCTCATGGATGATCCTTCTAGGCGTTTGAGAGCCCTCTCTGCCCTACGGATCATTTCTCAGTATTTAGAGCGTGTATACAGATTTCATGTACCACCTCCTACCCCTCATTCTGGCCCCACTTGGTAGCAATAATCACCATCATTCTTGGAAATGCAGTTTGGCCAAGAATCTTTTTATCAGTTTTCGCGACCATATTATGATAAGAGAATGGGCATGACTGGATTTACTGTCAGCTGACAGATGTGTGCTTAATATATATTCGATCATGAAAGACTAATAGGTTCTGGCAGCAAATGTAGTATAATGATACTTTTAAAAAAGTCAGTATTTTGATGTCAGAGAAGCAAACTGGAAACTCAATATTATGTGCACTCTGTGTCTTTTGTCTTCTTGTAAGGATCTGTCAATTATTTTACTCAAAACGAAAGTGGGCTGCACCCAAACTCACTCGACAGAAACATAAATAGTGGTATAATTACAAATAAATTCAGCCATTAGTTTACATTTTTAAACATGTAGGTCAGGTTACATATGGAAAAGCATAAACACGCCGACATTTTTACTTCACTGTTCGTGATTATTTCCAGTCAATTAGCTTATAAATTCCAGATTCTTTTTTATTCCTGCAGCACAATACAGCATGAGCCAATACCTGCTTCTCAGCGCACATGTGGCTGTATACCCAAAGACATCAGCATTTCTCTCTAATCTCTGCTTTTATTTTTGTTTTTTGCTAGCCATGTAATTTTGTTACATGTGATAAATAACACATGATACAGTTGTCCTTACCGTGCGACCACCCAAAAGATGCCTACGAGACTATAACATCTGGAAAGGACTTGGGTCAGTGACCACAAGACAATGACCAGTGATGGCCACAGGTCACAAAGAGGCAAGCTGACCTACAGATGCCAGGCAGAATGAAGATTAAGGATGCTCCCGAGACTCTTTGCTGGGGAAGGACCAATAACTCCACCCACATGCCTGCTTTTTAAATTCACAATGGAGCATTTTTAATTAATTTCAGTTGGAATGCACAGTTAACAACTAATTAAAGAAAAAGAACTAGAAACTATTGCTTTCCAGTTCTTTAAACTTGGGTCTGTCCTCTTTGCCCCTCAATTTCCTCATCTGCAAAAGTGAGCAAATCCCTCAGTTTTAGAGGTGAAGTATAAAACTGACCAATGCAGGCAAATCACCCAGCACAGGGTTAATGATCCACTGTGGTTATCTTTCTTGCTTCCACCTGGCCAACCATACATCCTTCAGCTTAACATATTTATGGGTTGAAAAACCCTATTTTTTGGTTATAAGATGAAAAAAATGTATGTCTTTTAGGAAGGCAGTGTCCCTTCAAATTTCCTCAGTCTTAATTTTTGTGTGTGTGTGTGTGTACTTGTGTTGCTGAGGATTGCCACCTCCTCAGAGGCAGGGCGGGGGGGGGGGAACCCTAAGGGAATGGAGATTAGAAACGAGGCTGACTAAGGTATCCTAAATAGCCGACTTTATTCAGAACAGTTTGTGTTCTGAGGGTGAAGAAGGGTCATACAGGTAAAGTGTCCGAACACAAAGGCAAGCCACATACGCAGACGAGCCTGTGCGCATCAAAAATACGTTTTTCCCCTAGAGACATATCAACAAATAAAAATAGCCTGCTGTAATGAGTTATCTGATATAAGCTCACTCCTATCCGATATGCCAAGAACAGATCCGCGTTTTGAAGACACTAAGGCCGTAAGATTCTTGTCCTGCATTCTTGGAGTGTTCTCACAAGGACTCAGAATTCTCCTTGCACAAACCAGTTCTTGGACCATGCCCCGCCAGAGCCTCTGAACTAATACTTTACCCTTCTATCCCCCGGGCTTTACTGCTGAGCTTCGCTTCACATCCCCCACTCCCCAGATCTCGTGCAGCGGCCACGAAAATGGCCCCAAACTTGCTCCTCGTCTCTGCAAGTGACCGGCTTCATGGTCTTCTCTGCGTCTCTCTTTGCTTTCTTCTGACGACTCACTACACTCCTTTCGGAAGTTAGACTTCTCTATGGGCTCTCTTTAGACCCGATATGCCTTTGGCAGATTGAAATAGTTCCCGTGTTATTGTTCCCTTTGGACCCCGCCCCTAAAGCGGCTTTTTCAAAGCTGCGCGGTTTTGAGAAGAATGACTGACCGTCTACTGTTCTTCCCTTAAAAGTGATCACTACTCTGTGCTCTCAACTTGGGGTAGTTTGTATACTTTAGTTATCACAGCGTCTTCAGATTTCCGGCCGCTGTTCTTAGTCATAACCTGAAGCCCGAATTCAGCTCCCATTTGGGTCGTCAGGAGGCCTGAGTCGGGTCGAGCACTGTGGTACACCAACGAACCGGAAACCAGGGATTAATTTTTACCAACTTATATACTTACTAACTAACACTTCAGAACTATGGTGATCTTAAACAAAAAGTTATGCTGGAGAAGGCTCTGTGTGTAAAGAAAATGAACTGCCTGGAGCCTCTGTGCCAAATAAACTGGCTTCTCTACTTCCTGTGTTAAGCCACACTGTCTTTATTTATTAAGAAATCAAATTCCTCAAAGGAACTAGGCTGGTCTATTCACTAAACTACTAGGAAACTACCTAAGGTGCCATCAACACTTCTAAGTCATTTGAGCAAATGAAAGCATGTTCCAGAGACTGACCCTGAACATAGACAACTGGCTACGTTTAACCCTTTACTATGTAAGGTATCATATGGGAAAAAAAAATCACTTAGCATTTTATCTGCTGGAGGAGGCCGCTTGTTTGTCCTGGCCGCCCAGAACCAAAATAACCACACTGACACGATATTAATTAAAACACTGCTTGGCCCATTAGGTCTGGCTTCTTATTGGCTAACTCCTACATCATAATTGAACCCATTTCTATTAATCTGTATATCACCACGAGGTCGTGGCCTACAAGCAAAGTTTCAGCACATCTACATCCGGCTGCGGATCCATGGCGTCTCTCTCCTCTTCTCCTTCCCAGCATTCCGATTAGTTTCCCCCCCCCTCCCCCCGCCTACCTCTGTTCCCCTTCAGCTCTGCTATAGGCCCAAAGAAGTTCCTTTCTTAACCAATGAAAGCAACACAGAAACAGAAGGACCTCCTACACCATTTTATCTTTGTTACAAGGAGGTGAGAAAAATGAAAAACAGCTAAGACAGTCTGATAGAAACCCATTCAGTTGACCAATAAAAGCACAAGCAGATTGTCTAGGCACGGAGCAATGGGAAGGAACTCAGGCCGGACCTGTCCTCAGAACCTTGTCAGTACCCATCAAAGAGCAGAGTCTCACAATAAACAAACATGGCAGGACACAGAACTGACAAGGTGGCTCAGCCTATTGCGTAAGATTTTGATTTTGTTTTTTTTTTTTAAATGTTCAGGTATGTGAATTCTCCTCTGTGCAAACTCACAGAAAAATTTGGAGGCCAAAAATTGGGAGGCACAGAAGAAACAAAAGGAAAGGCATCTTATTTTTAGCGAAAAGGGAGAGCTTCAGTGTTTCCTACATCTCTACTTCTCGTGTTTACATCTCACATGTTTCCAGGTTTGTTCAAGGGGAGGCAGATTGGATCTGGTAGCATTCATTGCAACACCATGCCGTACCATCTGGTGGTATCAGAAAGTGTGCATATAGATTAGATATGTTCAGTGTCCCCTAACCTGAGTTCCGTAAAAATCAACACGACGTTTTCATCCTCGGTAGGATGGATAGCAGCGGGATTATTTCCTTTTATCATTCTTTGTTTGAATATTCTGTCCAGCAGGCATCACACCTGATTACTTTCCGAAGGATGAGCAAATCAGGCACACAGCAGCCAGTGCAACATTTTGCCCTGGCAAGCATCTCTACCTACGCCTTGGAAATGGTTGGTTGACTGAAGGCCTGAAGTTGTTATAAGACTTAGTCAGTCATAAGAGTTACCTTTTGACCTTCTCTTCCCCAGAGCCTAACATGTCTAAACTCCCTAGAATTTGTGATTCAAGCCAGACAGAATGAGCCTGAACCGTGGACTCAAGCACCTCTTAATTAACGCGAAAGTGCTAGTCCAATTGTCTGATGTTGTTTTTCCGTTCTCAGCGTGTGGAGTCAATCTTACATGTTTGCTGCAGTCTGAGCGTGGGTAACTATGGATCTCCATTATTTATCCCATATTCCTGCTTAGGCAAAACCTCTTTGGCTCTGTCTCTCACTTCTCATCCTGAAGGAAGGAATAGGTCAAGTATAAGATACCTAGCTCTAGCTACTCACATAACTTTAAATTTTATAGTGTCTTTCTGGATACCTTCTTGTTATTAGTGGTTGAAAGAAATCAAAACTACTCCTTACCACTCCCCATTTGCTGGATTATTCTAAGACTTCATTGTTCTCTCTCTTTTTCTGGTTAGTATTTTATCAGTGATTTTACTTGGTAAGTTCCTGTTTACCCTACTAAATAGATTAATTAGTACAATGGCAAACAAATGACCTTAATGCTCTCAGGAGTTTTCAGTCTAGCTACGGGGACTATAAACAGCTGGGAATTATGTGTGTGGTAAGGATTGGGACCGTGGTAGATGCGTGGAAGAAACATGTGTGCTTGCTCACGGGAATAAGCTCAAACTGACGTCACCAGTAGCTCTTAGAAGAGAAACTGAGCCAGTCAGATTCTTTCTTTTAAAAATTTGAATTAGAGCCAGGCTGTGTGGAGAGATGGCTCAGTGGTTAAGAGCATTGCCTGCTCTTCCAAAGGTCCTGAGTTCAATTCCCAGCAACCACATGGTGGCTCACAGCCATCTGTAATGAGATCTAGCGCCCTCTTGAGGAAGAGACCTGGTCAGTCATCCTCATCAATTTAGACCATGAAACCCACTATGGACAAGTTCAACAGAACTGCCATATATGGGCTGCCCATGCATGCTTCAGCATTGCCAGGGCATAAGTTTCATTCATTACAATGGTGACACATACTTTCAATCCCAGTTCTTGGGAGGCGGAGACAGGCAGATCTGTCTGAGTTCGAGGCCAGCATAGTCTACAGAGTGAGTTCCCAGACAGCCAGGGCTACACAGAGAAACCCTGTCTTGAAGCACCCCCTCAAAAAAAAACAAAAAAACAAAAACTGAATCAGGACTACTGAAGTTGCCAATTAGTAGAAGGTCTTTAATTAGAAAGGTCATATGGTATGGTGACATTTTGTTTGTGCTCTAACAAATAAAGCTTGTTTGAGGATCAAAGAGTGGAACGAACCACTAGTTACCCATAGAGGCCAGGCAGTGGCGGCACACACCTTTAATCCCCACACTTGGGAGGCAGAGGCAGAGGGATTGCTGTGAGTTTGAGGCCACCCGGGGCTACAATAGATTGATCCAGTCTCAAAGAGAAACAAAGCCAGGTGGTGATGGCCCATACCTTTCATTCCAGCACTTAGGAGTGGCACGCCTTTAATCTCAAAACTAGGGAGGTAGAGACAGGAAAGGATATGGCTGGGTGGAGAAACTAATATAAGGTGGGAGGAGAGAGGAGCTCTGGGCATTCAGTCTGAGGACTTCTAGAGACAGGACACCCCATTCGGACTGAGGATTTTGTAGAGGTAAGAAGCTGCTCTGCTTCTCTGATCTTTCAACTTTCACCCCCTAATGTCTAATTCTGGGTTTTTTATTATTAAGACCAATTAGAAATCGCACTCCAGTGTGGAGTTTAGGATCACCAAGAGGTAGAGAATGTATGTAAACAAATGCTGTCACCTAGGTCTCTAGACAAATAGAGTGGGCACAACAAAAAGAGAATTGGAAGCACCTTCAGGGGCCGGACAGCTCCCATTGAGAGATGCAATTGCTGGGGATATTTCAAAAATTGTGTGTGCTTAGAAAAGGGAGGGACTTACGAAGCCACATGTCGTTAGATTTCAAAGGTTCATTGTGAGGTGATGAGAATGTAGTAACTGTCAATATTGTGTCTAGGATGATATGGCTCTTTGTGTGACGTCTCATCAGATTCTAATATCCATCATTTCCTCTACCTTTCAGAACTATTTGAAATAGATGAGATAGCGCGTTAAAGCAGAATGCCTTATATGTTCATTCTTAATAACGTTAACTGTTATTTTTAATTGTTCCAATGTATATTAAATGTCACATGAACTGGTAATTTCTGTAAGCTTGCATTGTAGCAATGGATCTACAGTATAAAGGAGAATTGTGAGCAGCATTGGGAAAGAAATAATCTAGAGTACACAAGAAGCGTTTCTATAGCTATAAAGGTGTTATTTGCAAAAGCCTTTTCAGATATACCGTGTGTGTATTTATACAGGCCCATGCTCACGATAATTGAAGACTACTGCATTCTGTCTGTACCAGAGGGTTTGGTATCTGACACACACAATTAGCTGGTTTCCAAGTCTGTCTTGGAAGAAGGGACAGAGTCTGTCTGTTGGTGAGGCCAGTTCACACGCAGGGCTGTTGTTGTATGTATATGTGAAACAAGTGAGCTGTCAATAACTACGCACCTCCTGCTTTAGGGGTTTTGGAATCCCAAAGCTTGCACTAACTTCTGTCTTCAAGAAATTTAACATCTTTGTTGGGATGTCTCCTGTGCCAACTCTTCTGCATCCTTTAGATGTAAAGAGCGGTAAGTGTTCTCAGCATCGAATTATTTCTATGTGAAGTAATAGGCATGCCATTTAGCTAGATTTAAACACCGAGCAATGTACGTGTATTCCGAAGTGTCATGTTCTATACAATGACAACAACATTTTAATCTGCCAGTTAAAATGAAAGAGAACATGGTCAGCCAGAGCATCTAGTCCTACCATACTGAAATATGCCCATATGAAAATGCAATGGATATAACACTTCAGGCTCAAGATCCAAACCGAGCTTACCGCACAATTTATCAGAGGTATGGATAACTTAGATGAAAAGTTAGCCATGTTCCCCTGTCTCACAAAATCAGTGAGAAGTCACTACTATTTTCAAACAAGTGTAGAAATGGGGACAGAGACACCGAGAGAGGATAAGGAACGGAGGAAATGTACAAACTGTGCAGAACACAGTTTGTGCGCTTTAAAGAACTCCAGGACTCTAGGCCATGAATAATTGACAGAATTTCTTGAACTATAAGACCGCAAAAATGTTTGACGATTCTCTGCAGTCATCGTCAATGAACTTTAACAACCTGTAGGAAAGGAGGAAAAAGGTTTGTAAACGCCTCTTTGTATCAACAACTAAAATTGAGGAGCGAGCCTCTTGCTTGCTGGAAGAAGCCTACCTTCGTGGAGATAAAGTTGATATCACTGGTGTGTGATTGATGGCTCCTTTCATCCACAGAGGACCCGCCCCTATCCTGTTTCCCCTTCTGTAGAAGGAGCAGCAGGATGGCCTGCTTTTCGTCCTGCTCGGCTCCCGCATGGCTGGCTTAGCCCCAGAATAATTACATGGAAACTGTATTCATTTAAACACTGCTTGGCCCATTAGCTTCAGCCTCTTATTGGCTAATTCTCACATCTTGCTTTAACCCATATTTAGTATCTGTGTAGCACCACGAGGTGGTAGCTTACTGGGAAAGATCTTAACCTGCTTTCGTCTCGGAGAGGAGAAGCATGGTGACTGCCTCACTTCCCTTCTTCCCAGCATTCTGCTCTGTCTACTCCACCCACCTATGTTCTGACCTATCAGGCCAAGCAGTTTTCTTTATTAATTAACCAATGAGAGTAACACATAGACAGATGACCCTCCTCCAACACCCTTCTATGACACCAATAGTTCTTTGACTTTGTTCTGCTCCCTAAGGATACCCACCATCCTCTTGAGCTCACCTAATGCCACCACAGGGAAACATTACACAGGACACTTCCAGAATGTTGGGCTCTGTCCTCAACTCCGGACTCTGCTCTGCCTCTGTCCTACCCACAGGCGACCTCATCAGTTACGGGAACTCCCGCATTCTGGTTGCTCATGTCCCAAAGAATGGAGTCTTTAGTGGACCGGCTTCTCTTCCAGCTATCTCTGATCTATCAGTAAACTCTATGACTCCATCTTAGTACAGAATGTGCCACCTGTCATCATCCATCTGGTTCATTTATTTATCCATTTGGATGCACTTACCAAGCTTCCTATAATAGTCTTCTGACTGCTCATTCACTTTGTCTCTTTATCTTTCCCATAATATATTCATAGCCAAGTGGTCAGAAGAAACCTTTAAGAACCCCATCAGGTCATACAATTTCATATCGAAACCCCCGACGGCTGTCCATGTGAATAAAAGTCAAGCTAGCATTTTGCAGAGAGCTTGTTTAATTTGCCACACAATGTTGTTTTGCCTGTTGAAACAGATCAAAAGTTACTCCAGCTTTTCCTCTCTAAAGCCCTTCTTAAAGAGATACTTTTGTAAGATACATTTTGTAAGATATTTTTTTAACTCTTCAGCTTCTTATTAAAAGTGCAATTCTCTTAGTGGCTGGTTTCAACTACACTGGTAACATTATATCTTTGTCCTTCCATCTTCTTTTATTTTAAATGGCTTTATCGACCTATTTCCTCATTTCTGTGCAGGTGTGTGTGTGTGTGTGTGTGTGTGTGTGTGTGTGTGCATGCGCTTGTGCATGCACGGAGCTCAGAGGACAGCCTTTGCAAGGTGGCTCTTACCTTTCACCACATGGGTCTCAGGGATAGAACTCAGATCTTCTGGTTTAGAGGCAAGTGCCTTTACCTGGTGGGCCATTCCATGGGCCCTATGCAGGTTCCTCCACTGTCAGTCCAGAGTCAGTGAGCTCCCATTAGCTCAGGTCAGGTGTTTCTGTGGGTGTCTCCATCATGGTTTTGACCCCTTTGCTCATATTACCGCTCCTCCCTCTCTATGACTGGACTGGAGGAGATCAGCCCTGAGCTTAATTGTGGATCTCTGCACCTGCTTCCATCAGAGTTTACAGAAGGAGTTGGGATGTTTCATATGAGAAAGTCAGGCAACACCTCTGCTCCTTAAGAATGAAAACAGACTGGAGAAATGGCCTAGCAGTTAAGAGCATTTACTCCTCCTGAGGGTCCAGGCGTGGTTCCCAGCACCCAAGTCAGTCAGCTCACTTCTGTGTGTAGCTGGTCCCAGGCGATCCTGTCGTCTTCTGCAGGTCTCCGAGCACACTGCACAGACATGGTGCATGAGAACCTCGGGCGCAGAGTGCATCAGTGGTGTGACTGAGGTTGGAGGGGGGCAAATGGCTTTCTGCCGTGAGACAGTTCATGTGCAGGGCTAATAGCAAAGCTGAATGCTCACAGGGACTTAGGGTTTTGAAGACCCCTTTACCATAGACTTCATCGGGGTCTACCTTTTGGAATTCCAGATACCGTGACATTTTCACTTTCAAACCATCTAAAGCAATGGGCAGTTTATCTGCATTCACGGGTGCCTTGCGACTTTGCAGTTTTTTGGGTCCACCAGCCCTCATCACGGACTTCAGTAGCCCAACTGCAATCCAATCAGGGCATAGTGTTTGTGGGAGTCCTGTCTGGCATTCTAGTCCTGACACGTCTTCCGTTTTTGTAGAAATGTGTAATTTTTGATGCTTTTGTTAGCATTACTGCGGTTATTCTATCGGAGGAATTTTAGAGAAACCTGACGTTGTTAAGGGTGAAAGACAGACATGCCCCACATAAATGTTCCGCAGATTTCGGCTTTCGTTGCTAGCTCCTGCCTCAATAGCCTTGTCTCTATAGATTTATAATCCACAATGGAGTACTTGGAGAGAGAAAGGAGAAATTGTTAATAAATAAAATGTGGTAATACCTGGAACCCGAGACCACACTAAAGCAACTTGGGGCACCTAGTCATCCGACTGGTATTACATTTTTCCTGTATATTCTACTGGAATTTTATCTATTTTGTTATCTTCTTATTGTGGCTATAGCAAATTGCCGCTAAGTTAGTGACTCCAGGCAATCGAGATTTCCTGGTAGGTTTCTGGAGGCCAGAAGTCCGTGTGGAGTCTTTTAATGAGCGTACGACAGGGCTGGTTCTTTTGGGGTTCCTTCTGCTCTCCTGAGCTTTCAGTGTCTAGAGGTCACCTGTAACATGTAGCTCACAGGCTCCCCTTGCTACTGCTGCCACATTGCCTCTCCGGCTTGTCCCTTTCCTTCAGCCCTATGCCATCACATTTACGGCAAACCTGGACAACTCAGGGGACTCCAGGCTCATCTTTCTGTCTCATGGTCCTTAGTTTAACTATGCCTCGGAGGTCCTTTGGGCGGCAATTGTTCCTCTGGGTGTCATTTCTCAGGGACCTATAACCTATCTCCTTGGACAAGTGACTTTTTCGGGTGCCGATTTCTGGGATTTTCTACCCACTCTTCATTGAGGAACTAAATGTTTCGTTTGCGGCTCGGATTAAGTTACAGCTTTGCTCTGTTCCCCTCACAAACAAAACACACCCCAGGGGACCAGCTTGCTGTGGATCCTGTCCTTTGGAATCTTAGATCTGTGTTGGAAGAATCGCTGGTGGTTAATCAAATTTGCCTCACTTTTTCCTTGATCTCCTACCGAGAAAGACAAGCTCAATTTTTAGCTGGCCGGTGCAGGGCTCCTCACAACAATCTCCTAGGTGTACTGAATTTGTTTAATCTACCCAGATGGTTTCAATATCTTTTCTTTCTCTTCTTTGTCTTCTGTAGGTGTATGTGTGTGCACACAGTTACTCCCCTGTTCCACGCCCCCCACGTGAACACTTTCCCCCACTTCCTTGCTATTAGGACAACTCTTTTCTAGCTTAGATATCTTGCTTAGAAGGCGCTCCCACTAACTTACTGACCTTCTCTGATCGGTTCATTCTATTTTTGGACTTTGTTATGGCCATCTATAGATCTCTTAAATACCTCTGTGTACAATTAATTCAATTCATTATTGCTTATTTATCTTTCTTCCTCTCCTTTCTTGCTAAACGGCCAACTCATCGAGGGAAATTTTCTCCCTCGCCTTGACCCTTCGTGGAATTCTTGTCACATGGAACAAAGCCCTCAGCTGGCATTGCTGATGACTGTGCCACGGACAGGAGACTCATTCTGTCGAGAGGTTTATTAGCGTTTGCTTCTTCACGTAACTCCTGGAAGAGCGAAGCATTTCTTGTTTTTTAATAAAGATCTCAAAAAGAGTCTTGTCTTCTATGATAGAAAACTTTCCTCATGGACATAAGTTACTTTTTAAGCAACCTTCCTCTTCTTGGGATATTGTGTCTGTCATACTTCAGAACTGCAGGGCAAGAGGAGGAAATTTAATAAGGGATAATGGTAGATTAATTCAATGAAATCCAGAGTTAATGTTTTAAAAATAAAGGAGAATTTTAGGGCTCAGAATTTGTCCTCTGCTGCGATGGGTTTTATCTATAAGCCTTTAGGGAGACTGAGGTCTGAGTTCCTGCAGGGACGTGTCAAGTCCCTTTTCCCTACTGCGTGGGCTGTCCCATACTGCTGAGGTACGTGTGTGCCTCACCCTATATCCTTGATATTTTATGTCTTTGAGAAAGACGGAGTGTTATTCCTTCTAGTCAGTGTCGACCTTGATCCACGACAAACATGTTTCTCTTTTGTCTGTTCACGAAGTGTTTTTTTTTTTTAATTGTATCACACAAATTTCCTTCTGTCTCCGTGTTAAATAGTGCGCTTTTGCTCTAGTTGCCCAAACCGGCCATGTCCTGTTACCGCATCTTTCTTTCTAGGAGGTCATTCTTTAAACATAGAAAATTCTTCATTTTCAGCTTGGCGCATCCTCTAACGAGGGTCTCTTCTGCCTTCTGAACCTCTCTGGGTTGTAACAATGCACGCCATATGGCCTCAACAAACGCTCCTTTTGCAATGCCTAATTTTTTTTTTTTTGCAGCCAGTTTTCCCTCTTGAATGTATGTATTCCTGTGGTTTTGCATATGCTTCTTTTCTGAGATGATCCGGATTCTTTGCTCTTATGTTATTCTCCTCTCCCCGTGGCTTCAAGGTCTTCAGCTTAAGCAAAAGGCAACTGTGTCATCTCCATATTTGAGCTGTCTCTGGTCCTTGAGTCCCTCTCTTTATCTGCGGAAACCTTGAAAGTTTTCTCAAGGCAGGAGGTGAAGAGTCTTAGTGAGATACCACCTATTAATTCTACACTACAAACCGACCTTTACCACCTAATTTTCAAGCTAAATGTAACTGTACCACGTGTGGAGACGTTTGGGGCACTTACCGGGCGGGTCTTCTATGGCTTCTTTTGCGGGGTTCCCAACAAAACCTCGGTTTCCATTAAGTCAAAACTCTTTTTCAAGTCTCACAAAAGCCGTACAAAAATGAGTTGTTTACTGTCTATTGTTCAGCCCGCTCTGCGGTTTGAAAGCAAATTAAAAAAAATAACGCCCACTCTAACTAGCTGCGCACGCGGGTTACATCCTTTGCTACAGTGTTGACTGTCTCCCAAAAGGTGCATCTCTAACTGAACTCTCAGGCCAGAGATAACACGGATCAAATAATTCATCAAGAAGCAGCAATGCAAATAAATAGAAGCTGACTGAGGACGTGGTCCGACTTGCAAGTTGGTTTAGTCGGCGCAGTCACACTCAGTTCAAAATGCAAGCGTGAGAAACTAGCAAGCAAGAGGGGCTATGACGTGACGTGGTCACTCCATATGTTTTCAGAAGGCAGATACAGTGACGACCCAGGCCGGTTTCCGGGTTGCCCTCTGGCACTCAGTTCTGTTTCTTTCTGGCTCGGGGGACATACTGAGAAATGCCTGGGGGGAGTCTTGAAAGTCTGTTTGCTTCCTCCCTGTCCACAACCCTCACTGCCATCGCTCTCCTTCCGTCTTGCTTTCCGTTTTTTCCTGGCTGAGGCTGAGGCTGTCTGTGAAGTGAATGTCTATGATAAAAATCTCTGTATCCGTCATCAGAATGGAATGGCGTGTAGAAGAAGAGACTGCAGTCCTGGAAAGAGAGAGGGAGTTATTGCCAAACCATAACTGAAAAGAAACAGTTTAGAAGACAACATGTCCTTACTCATGACCTCTCTGAAATCCCGCTTCCGCTTAGCTGGGTGCGTTTGACAAAGCTCTTCCTGAAGCTTTAGGAATTGTCAGCTGTAGTGACAGGTGTGTGCGTGTGTGCGTGTGCGTGTGCGTGTGCATGTGTGTGCTCGTGTGCACGCATGCACACATGCACGCACATGTGTGCATGTGCTACTGTGTCCATGTGATTTTGGAGGCTTTCAGTGCCATTTCTAAATGTGTCCGCCTTTTCTTGTTGGTTTATTTTTACAGACAGGGTCTCTCCATGGGACCCAGGGCTCCACAGGTAGGTGTGGCTGGATGGCTAGTGGGTCCCATGGTTCTGCCTATTTTGACCTCCCCAGCCCTGGAGTTACAAGCACCATTACCATATCTGGCTGCCCTACTTGGGTCCCTGGGGATCATGCCAAAATCGTATGCTTGAATGGCCAATGTTTTACCGTCAGGGCTAAAAATCCACATGGAAGTCCACCTACTCAGGGGCTGGAAGGTCTTTTACCACATGGGCCTCGTGAAGGGTTTCCTCCAGGGGGAACGAGCCGGGAGATTCTGAGGTCGAGAAGTAAGGGAGGCAGCTGTGGCTCTTTAGAACGAACCTTGGTCAGTCTGCTCCTTAGCAGTGGAGCAACCAGCCCCAAGTCCACTCAAGAAGAGGACCCCACAGTGGTTCAATCGAGAGCGTTTGGGGTCATTTTAGAGGCTCCCTGCTACAAGTTCCAGAACCTTTGGTTTCCTAAACATAGTATTTAAATTTAACTCACTGCTTTGCATTTCAATAGAAAACCCACATTTTCCTGCCTTGACACATTAGTGAATTTAACAGTTTCCCCAGGAGTGGTTCCCATTCTGCCCTGTGATCTGTACCTTGCTTTGTTTTTTACTAGAATCCTACCCTCCAAGATGGTTCCCCCAAAATGCTTCTTAAAACGTATTTAGCATTGGGTCCTTTCTTTGTAGCCCGGTGTCTTCTATCCAACTGCCCCCTGAGATTATTTGTCAAATAAATAAGATGTGCCAACTCTTTGAAGAGTCTCCCAGTCTGGTCCTAAGATCTTGTTGCTTTGCCCCCAGCCACTTTCACCGCACTTTGTGGGAGGAGATTTCTGGGTACCCCTTCTCTGGAGGCAGAATCCCCACATGTTCACTGCCCCACACCCCCCCCCCAGCTGTTTCTGGGAAAGCCACCGACTTACTGCACCCCAGTTCGCTCACCTGCACACGGCGGGGTGGCTCTGGGAGTCACAGAGAATTGGCACACGTGACATCTAGAAGAACATTTTCACCTGGCGAGCACTTATGATTACTAGATCACTTAGTATTGCTCAACATCTCTCAGCTCTCCATTACTGTCATTCTGCTTCGTGCATGGTGGCTCTCAGTCTCCTGTCAGGGTCTTATGCCAGGTGGGAGATGTCAGGATAATTGGGTGGAGTCCCTCACTGTCTTCGTTTAGGGTTCTATTGCTGTGAAGAGACACCATGACCATGGCAACTCTTACAAAGGAATCATTTAATTGGTGCTGGCTTTTCCAGTTTCAGAGGTCCAGTCCGTCTTGGTCATGGCAGGGAGCATGGCCGCATGCAGACACCCAGACATGGGTTCTGGAGAGGGAGCTGAGAGTCCCACGTCTTACAGGTCACAGGAAGTTGACTGAGACACTGGGCGGTATCCTGAGCATAGGAAACCTCAAAGCCTGCCCCCCACGGTGACACACTTCCTCCGGCAAGGCCACACCCAGTTAAACAAAGCCACACCTTCTGAGAGTGCCACACTCTGGGAGACTATGGGGGCCAATTTCATTCAAACTGCTCTGCTTATCTATCACCTTTTGTTTAACACTTACCTGCAAACTGAGGCCGTATCTTATTTGTCTTGGTCCCGCTCCCACAGTATAAGATTAACATACAAATACTTTTTAATGTGCAATATTTTCAGACTTCAAACTGGGTGTGAGTAGAAATAATGACCTTTCGTATTATTCATGGATTTTTTTTTGACATTTGAGGTTCTAGTCATGTGATGTCCTCATAAAGACGACTGGCGTTTTTTTGGTTTGGATTCATTTGAATCAAGCAGAGGCTCCATTACTTTAGCTCATCTGTGACCCCGCCCCCCAACACACCATTAATTTTATTAGTTTATTATAATACCTCCAGACCTTCGACATTTTATTTCAGCCTGGAAAGCAGACATTTTCAGACCACTCTGGGAGCTTCCTAAATAAATGACCTGGCTGGTCATGTATGTCTTTGATTTCAAATCCTGATCTCCCTTGGAGCTGTTTACACTTCCTTGTGGTATCAGAGACGTACGATTGGATTGATTTTCACTTTTCCCATGAATCAAAACGCATCAGTAAAGTTGTTTCCAGCCCCGGTGATAATGCGTGGGCCCCTGTGAGTGCGGCACAAGGCACCGATACAAAGGAGGCTGAGGCTTCCCAGCGTCTGAAATTTCTCCACAGCCACCGTTCTTGAAGTCCTTTACTTAAGGCGAAAATTACGCCAAGTTTAGGCTTGGAGAACGAAGCCTCCAGGAGATGACACACGATGCTGATCTTGAGTAAGCATATAATAAGATGACATTCGGGGAATTCAGAGATACAACAAGGGAAAGAAGCCGAAAGCATCCAGTGATTTATTTTCAATGTTTTAAAATGAGAAGAGAAGATGGCGACTAAATAAAAAGCCGGCTCTTCATTTTGTGGGAAGTCTACAAACTTCCGAGCATGCTTGAAAGCTGCATTTAGAACGTGCTTAGAAGTGGAATTCATTAAAATATTTTATAGTTCAGTGAGTGTTGTTTCAGAGAGGAATTCCAAAGGAAATGCAAACAAGAGCATTCCTAGGTGTTCAAGAAAATGTGGGACCAATTTTAAAATAACTTATTTTACCAAAATGTAAAGTATAAATTCTCATTTGGAATTGGTTGCTACCAGCTGTCTTGTAAGTATTTATGATGATAGCATACAGCGAGCTAGAAGTGAATAAAGCAGTATGATTCACTAGGAGATATCCTGAAGATTATGGATTTCCATTTGAGATTGTATTGCAGACACATTTTACTGTGGGCTATTGTGAACATGTGCAGCACGAAGGCACAGTTACAACTTTGAAACATGTTGGGAGATATGCAAAACAGGAGGAAGATGGCACTAGGATGCCTCTTTCCCGGCCCCAGAAAGACCATGTCCTTCGTTGTTCCAATACAGTCACAGAGCACCCAAGGGCCTCGCCCTCAGCTATCCCAACCCTTGGTGAACATCATCCAGCTATGGTCAGATAGTCGTGTGTCTAGCCACATGAGTTTGCAGTCTAGTCCCCAGAAGAAGCAAAGGCTCAAAGCCACAAAAGAAGAGGAGGCTTTGGGGATGAATGCTGAGTGAAGGAGACAGAACTTTCTGTTAGTGGAGGAGGTCGCTGTCAAGGCTGAGGATGGTGGGGGTGGGGTCTGAGGAAGACTTCATCACTTGGCTCTCAAGTACAGTTAAGAAGGCATGTCACTTCATGGCAGGATGACTTTGGATCACAACAATGAATAGCGTATTCCAGAAGAACTTCAAATTTTTTGTCATTCAGAAAAGATGCTTAATGAAGTAGCTACGTTGGTCCCGAGCTAAGCATTGCATCATACACATGTGTATTAAATGTCAAACGGTTTCCCACAGATAGGTACAATTAAAGTAGGACAAAAAGAATAAAAAGAAAAGAAAACAAAAGAGAAGAGAGGAGAGGAAAGGAGAGGAGAGGAGAGAGGAGAGGAGAGGAGAGGAGAGGAGAGGAGAGGAGAGGAGAGGAGAGGAGAGGAGAGGAGAGGAGAGAAGAGAAGAGAAGAGAAGAGAAGAGAAGAGAAGAGAAGAGAAGAGAAGAGAAGAGAAGAAGAAGCTAAGAGAAAAGTCCTCAAAGTCTTCAGAAGAGCGTCTCTAGTTTGGTCTTAGAGTATGATACCAAATGAGAAATAAGTGTTGAAAATCTCTTTCCCAGCAGTTTTGAAAGTGTCATTCATTCTTCTTGTTTTGCCTCTTCAGGGCTCCAGGGAAATATGACACGCTGTTTTCCTGTGAAATCCTATGCACACTATGTCTTACGTCCCAGGTGCCCCTGCAGCATTAGGTGGCTTAGAACCTTAGAGAAACTTGTATACTTTTCCTCCAAAGACTACTTCAGCAATGAGTATGATTGAATGTTTAACCCCATGCCATTCAGATCGAGGGAGCCTTTGGCCAGCTTCCTGACTTCTTTGGTCCCCAGCACTGTTATGAGTCAGGGGCAGAGGTGATCAGACACAGAGACTTGGGAAAATGAAACAGCTTGCCTTCTAAGAAGAGAATTTTACATTTTCTGTCATTGTTTTAGGGAGATAGTATCTTAGCAACACGAACGTAACACTGATCCTTTTAACTAGTAGGTGTTGACTATATGTAATTTGATAAAATGGTGAGCGAATAACCCAAATTTATTGATTAAATCATTTGAATGACATATCAAATGCAGTCTAAATGATGTGTAAACCACAGCATAGGCTCTTAACTTGTTACCTTTTGCATTACTTTTTAGTTAGAATTTAGTTTCAAGGAATAAGAGCCAAATATCTGATCCTATAAAGTATTGGGCAGTCAGAAGAGATGCTGTATTTTTTAAGAGAAAGGGTTCTTATTCTAGTTTTTAAGATTATATTACAACTGTTAAGAACTTAGAAGACACTGTGAGTCATGAACTGAGTCAATTAATAAGGTCTCTCCTGAGAAAAGTGTAAACTCCGGGGACTAAGACTTTACAAGGCCACGTTGAGTTCTTGGTCAAAATCTGGAAGCCATGTGGTAGGGAAACACGACTTTCTTCTGAACCCTCTCTTCAGCTGTTGTAGAACTGGTAGATTTTCTTTCCAAGTTATTTTGATTCACAAAATATCCTTAAGTAAGCTACTTCAGGGATCAGAGATAGGTCAAATGATTTGCGATGCAATGGTTTTCATTCATCCAAACCTTACTGCGCTGAGTCCGTTGGGGTTTAGGTAAACAGCTTTTTCCCTGTATGACATGGTGGGCAGCTGCTGAAAGCAAACCCCGAAGTTGGTATTTCTAGAGCTCAGGTGATCACAGCTGTGTGTTCTAGTTTCTCACTCTCTTCCTCTGTCCCCATCCCTCTTCTCTCTCTTTATTACCACTAAAAAGCCCTTGCCAAAAATGAAATAACCTTACATCTGATTAATTTCTGGTTTGATTAGAATATCAGCGTGGCCACGAAGCTATGAGAATCTGCAAGTTACTTATTGATGTTGGCCATCGCTGCTTGCATTGCGTCCCTGTGAACAGCATTAAGCTATGACATGTGGAGTAATGGCTTGGAACCCCAGCTGGAAACTGACTCCTGGAGCCTTGGCGTTTTCATCTATAACATGGAAATCAGGAATCATTTCTGTATCTCATTGGGTATCAGAGGAGAGTAAATGAGGTAGCCGATGAAAACTATAGTTCAGAGTTCTGTTTATTGCTGGCACCTGATATTTATTTGTTCTTTTTGGGGGATGAATGGGGTAAAGAAAGTTTCAGTTCACCTTCAACTCTCATACTTCATGCTGACGTAACCAAAGGATGCTACAGCAACAACCTAGAGGCAGAAGCTGATCCAGAGGCCATGGAGGAATCTGCTTACCGGCTTGTTCTCTTTCAGGGCTTGCTTACAGCACCCAGAACCAACAGCTGAGGGGTGTGATCACCTGCACCAGTCATTAATTAAGACAACGCATTACAGGCTTGTCTACCTACCAGTCTTACAGAGGCGTGTTCTTTCTTGAGAGCCAGCAGAGAGAGTGTGCGGTCTGTTTGGCAGGTCTCCCCCACCATCTCTGTGAATAATCTATTACACCACCCCTCTGGATGGAAAGATATCTATTGCAATGCCACCTGATGACCTCACAGGGTATCATCGTATGTGGTAGGTGGCTTTTCTTTTGTGCACTTGAGGTTGCGATTATGATGTGTCCGTTACAGATTTGTTTCAATTTATCTAATTTTTCTTATCCTTTGAGAACACCTGGAGTCGGTTTAATCCAGGTTGTGGCATTGGTTGGTGCCTTGTTGGTACGTGTCTTCACAATTGGCTCCCCTGGTAACCGTGTAGACAGGGCTTCAAGTGTTTAGCAACAATTTACTAAATCATCTCAAGATGAAATCTGTATGTTGGGGGGAAAACAGCTATTTTTTTAACTGACTTTGAAAAGAATTTGTATCAGGCATAAAAACTTTAAAAAGAGAGAAAGCTGAAACAAAAGTACTTAAAAACTTTCAGCTCAAATGCGGTAATATAATATTTTGTTAGTTTTCCTTGAAATCCATTTTATGCCTGTATTTATACAGATTTACATGCGTTTCTTTGCATAAAAGAGATACACACACATGATCGATCACAAATTTTTACCTTTCATGTATTTTTACTCAATGACTACAACCGTTTTCAAAGCTGGTTTTTACACACCGATGAGATATGAAGGTTAATTCTATATTATTATTGGAAATACGAGCCATCTTTCCATGCAGATCTTCATAGAACCAAGCGTAGGACACTTGGGCCCTAAGGAATGGACCGTTTAAAGCCGTAACCCATACTTACAGTTCGTCTCCAAGGGGCCCGGACTGACTCTACTTTCTCAGTCTGCTTTCTGTAAACGCTCACTCACGTATTTAAACAAGCACTTAAAAATGTGCTGGAAGAGGGCGGGGCACAGCGCTTTAGGAGGAAAGAATGGTATCGCTTTATTGTTTGCATATGTGAAATGTATTAGTGCCTACACTTTTGTTAATTCCTTCAGTTTAGAAAGATGGTTAATTTTGTTATATTTAAATTCATTTTTTTAAATCTCAAGAATTCTCGGGGGAAATTGATAGGCTTTTGTTGTTTGTTTTATCTTGTATTGAAAGTGTTTTCTCTCCCTTTACATTAAAAGATAAATGGCCATGTGCTCTCACGATTAGTTTATTTCTCTTTAAACTGCAGTGCAGAAGTCTTGATCTGGTTCCTGAAGGGTCCCGTACGGTTGGGCTTTTATGAAACAGTGTTTTCCTTACTAAATTTCAGCTGATTCTCTGAATATTCAAGTACATTTGTCAACTGCCTCTAGAGGAGAAACTGAGACCGTAGAAGGATGTTGGCAAATCTGGAAATATAATTCCAGTCTTTGGAAATCTAAAACCATGACCCCAAGAGCAATGGTCCAGAGGTTCTAAGTCTAGGCCATGCCAGAATCACCAGGGAGACAAAGTACCCAGCATTGCCCTGGCTCCATCAGCAAAGACCATAACACAGCCGAGATGTTGGCATTTACAGCGCCTTCCAGGACACTCCAAGGGAGAAGTAGCGACAAAGTGGGAGCAATGGGTTCAAACACAAGCTCTCCCCTACTCAGTTGTATAATCTCAAAACAGGTCACCCAAGAACCTGGGCAGTTGAGCCATACGAAGAAAGCAAGGAACTGTTATTCTGTGTGCGCCATGACAAACTGGTCCTTCTGGGATGCATGGAAGACCCCATCCCGGCCGCATCAGGAAGGAATGCTAGCATCCCAGGTACATGTTGATGGATCCGATACCGCCTGTGTGTGTGTGTGTGTGTGTGTGTGTGTGTGTGTGTGTGTGTGGTTTATATACAGAATTTATCATTTGAAATTAAAATAGAGGAAGTCTGAAGCGATTTCACTGCAGGGTCCTTGCTGAAGGCCGGGTATCGTTGCCAGTTCTTCTGTGAGAATTACAGATTAGCAAAGTGAGAATTGTAGCAGTTTGGCTGCAAAGATATTAAAAAGTCTAGTAAGTTTAAGTTATTTTCACTTCAGGAAAACTATAAATCATTTGAAAGATCAAAGAACAAGAGTGAAATTTAAAATAAGATCACATAGTCAAAGGCACCAGGGGG
Source organism: Arvicola amphibius (assembly GCF_903992535.2). Lineage (NCBI taxonomy): Eukaryota > Metazoa > Chordata > Mammalia > Rodentia > Cricetidae > Arvicola > Arvicola amphibius. The sequence continues at coordinate 29,710,618 of NC_052064.1, forward strand.
GCTGGAAAAATCCACTGTTGGTCTACCTGTGCCTCGTTGTACTAAAGAAGAATATATATGTATATATATATATATATATATATTATATATATATATATATATATATATATATATAAAACATTGAAGACAACTTGTAGGATTCTCTAGGAAAGCTTTTAACCTATCACACGCTAAAAAAAAAAAAATACCTTGCTTGGCAGATATTTTCGTTGTTGTTGTTGTGAGGAAACCATTTCTTTTCAGACTCAGAATAGCTTTTCCTTTATTGAAATGTCAGCGTCTTACTGGATACAAATGAAATGTCAACACCTCTGATGGCATCCGTGTCTAGTTTTCAAGATCGGAGTCAATACAGCTTCTCCCCCCTCCCCCCCCACGACTCCTTGGCATAGGGATTCTAGAGTTAAGCGTTTGCTGACCACAGAACTTCAAAGAAAGCAGATTATGGTGGAGAGATGGGAAACAGGGAAAAGGAGTTTGGGAGTGTCTGTACGGTTGAATTTGCAAGTGTGTTGATGGGAGCTGATGTCCTTATCGCCTAATCTTTGTAGACGGGCATCATTATTAACTTTTCAGGCAACAGCTGTTCCCGGGTCGCGCATGGGAAGGTAAGCGATGGAGGCGGCATTCGTGCCTTGCACAGCCTTTGTGGTTCTACTCTTACAGGGGCGCTTAGTGAGGAAAGGGGCATAAAAGATGAAGGGCCCAGCTTTCTCATGAAATTTAAATTGTTAAAAATTCATAAAATAAAATTACCGCTCCTAGCTTCCCTGTTTTACCGGGTCTATTTTCTAAACTAGGGCGAGCAAACTAAAATTCATAATTTATAAACAATCTGTGGGAAAATTAGTGAATTATTTACAACACTTTTGAAAAATGTGTTTGTATCCTATACAAAAATTAGCGACTCTTCTGTTAATCACTGGGAGATGCCACAGATATCCTGGGAATTAGGACTTGCTAAGTGAGTTTGGGGGAAAATAGCCCTGTAACTCAATCTGTGATTGGAAAACCAAGCCGGTCTCGGACGGTCCTATTTAAACAAGTGCCAATTATTGAATAATTCTCCGACCCAAACAGAAAATGATTGTGTATGGAAAGACATTTTTTTTTCCCTGTGAGTGCTTTATTCCAGATGCCCTTTTAAATTGTTTTAAATTCTCTGTGGGCAGTAGATAACTAAACCTACGGAATGTAGCAATGGTCTGGAGGAAACAATCATGTCGGCCACTTCTAGCTCAGACTCTCGGAGAAGGCATCTGTTCTGTATGAATTGCCGACTATAAGGACTTTGACAGTTCCTAGGCCAGACCTAATTTATTAAACGAAGTTTCTAATATAAACAGTAATTTGTTCCAGGCACTGACAGTGCAGGTCTGGATTCTGTGAGCCCAACAGAGAGAACTGTGCTTCCTTTTTGGAGAGTACGAGCCTTTGGGGCATTGGAAGAAAATAATCGAATATGTCATAACAGTAAATACAATGAACATGGCCGCCTCCTGAGCACGGGCCGGTTCACACTCTCTGATTCTTAAGCTTTCCAGAAGCTGTTTTTAAAAGGACTGGGGCCATGATTTACAGGCTTCTGAGCACACCTGTGCCTGATCTTCCAAATCAATCTAAACAGAGCAAGACTGCCTGACAGGGTTGAGATACAGCTTAAATTGCCCTGCAAACAGTCTCACTGTAGAACCAACTTTTCTAAGACAAAACCATGAAGGTTCTTTTCTGTTGCCCTGCTTCTCAGTGCTTGATAGAGCAGGCATCCTCACGTGCGCTCGTCAAAGTGATCTGGACACCTTAAAAAGACCATTAGACAAAGTCAAGACATTGGAAGACCCGGCTGGCTCATCCCGGCCAAATAACATGTATAGATGGAAGTGGTTGTGGTTTTGTTATCATGAAAGCAGTAGTGTGTTTTCTTCTTATACATAATTGGTATCTACTATCAAATGATTAGCAGACTACTAATTTCTATGCAAAGTGAGAGAAAAATCTAAAAATGTGTTTTTCTTTTTCCTTCCTTCCTTCCTTCCTTCCTTCCTTCCTTCCTTCCTTCCTTCCTTCCTTCCTTTCTTCCTTCCTTTCTCTCTCCTAGCATCAAAACTGCTAGGATCATTTTGCCTAGTTGTATTTTGGCTTACTTACAACACGCTGAAATAGCAAACTCATCTTAAAGGTTAGATGGCAGGCACTTCATTAGTTCTTAGCAGCCCAGTGATTTATTTGTTGGCTTTCTTCTCTAGCCTTTACCCAATATTGCTCCAGATCATTATTTGATATTTCCGTAGGTTGTCTCTCTGCACACGAGAAACACAAAAAGCAGACTGCTCCTGAAACGTTAGCTCAGATGCCTCGTTATGGCTCATCTCGTTATGTCTCATTGGCCAGAAGCTGGGTAAGGAAAATGGAAGTTTACAGATGGTTGTAAAGTAGTGGCCAGACCCAGTCTTGTGATGAGAGTCATAGCTTTGCCTGTCTCAACACACACAAAAACGCATTCACCAATGAAGAAAGGCCACCCATGGTACCTCCCAGAGTTGGGATGAAGAAATGGAATGAATTTGTTGGGAATGTCTCACCAATAGATGACAGTCACGTCAGAGAACTCTCTGGAGTTATACTCCACTACTACATTTATCAGGAAAGAACTGGTATTTTCTCCGTGACACATTTCATAGAATATGAATAAAAATATTATAGCAAAATAAATATCAAGGAAATCCAGTGGAGGAAGTGCCATCTACGTAGACTGAGGCGATTAGACAATTTTGGTTGAATTGACTATGCTTGCCAAAAATACAGTTCATTTCCTCAAGCCATTTTACGTAACATCCACCTGAATTGGCAAGGGATTGATGGGCTGCAATCAGCCAACAGGTTGTTTCATGTGTCAGAGGAGTGAACTGACTTTGCTTCCCATCAAACCGCTCCCTGTCAGAAGTCACGCTACTGTGGCGTGGGTGTGTGGGGGAAGGGGTATCAGAGAAAGATGCGGGGCCGCTGGAGAGGGTTTACTAAAGGATGGAGCAATGCATCACCACGGGGTTCTGACCCTCCACACAGGGAAGCATTTAGGCTTCCTTTGTTGTGTATCTCAGTGGGAGATAATTTTATTCTCACTCGTGATATCATTTGCTAATACTTTCTTCTCAGTTTTATTCCGATTATAGCGTGAACTCGGTATTGTGTAAAAAGACCATTAAATATTCTCTGCCTAGCACATGCACTCTCCTGGATAACAGCCGTGTTTTATTTGAAGGGACTATTTTCTGCTTTACTTAGGCTCTTAAATTTTTAGCTTTGCAGTGAAATGCAGAGATTAAAAAAAATCACGGTGTCTTTAGGAAGGTGGGGATGGATCTTGAGGAGCCGGGGCAGAGGAAAGAAAATGATAAAAAAATACATTGTGTGAAAAAAATCTCAATTAAAAAAAAGCAGCTTCACAAAGTTGCCTTCAGTCAATAACTGTGGCCTGGGTAGAATTTTAAAAGCAATACTGTAGCACAGAAATTATAAACCACCTCCTCTCTTATGAAGCATCGTAAGGCGTGATAGAGCTTCTAAAAGACGGACAAATTTTCATCAGGAGTATGCTAACTTGGGGTATGCTGTGGAGATGGTACCATAAAGAGGAACTGGAGGTATTCCCCTAACTACAACAGCTCACGCTTCTGGTGGATGGAGCAGTAACTCTGCTCACCTGGCCCCTGCTGCGACCTGACCAGTGTGGGCCTCATCTGAGCGGGGAGGCGCACACATCAAGGGGACTGGAAATCAACAGCAGCGGACTTGAACTCTCTCTTCTTTCTTTTGATTTTTTTACAGTAGTTTTAATATTTTTTTGAGAATTTCATACAACGTATTTTGAATATGTCCATCCTTCCCCGACTCTTCCCCCTCACCCCACTCCTCCCATCAGCCCCCTTTCCACGCTCCCATGTTCCCCACCTTTATGCTGCAGTATTGTCTGGCTGGAGTTAATTCAGGTCCTGTGCATGCTGTCACCAATTCTGGAGATCATATGTGTATCATTCTTGTGTCATATGTGTATCATACATGTATCATACATGTGTCTGTCCTGTCCTAGCTGGAAAATGCTGTTTCTTTGATCTCACGGACCACTTCTAGCTCTTACAATCTTCCTGCCCTGTCTTCCACATTGGTCTTGTGGGGGAGCAGTGTGATGTTATTACCCCATGTAGGGTTGAGCACTCCACAGTGTTCAATTTTCTGTATATTGACCAGATGAGAGTGTCTGTGTTAAACAGCATCTAATGCAAGGGTAAGCTCGGGGTGACAGATGCTGTGATGGTTTTCTATAGTAGTAAGTCACGAGGAGTCATTTTTAATAGGGTCTTTAGCAGAATAACTGTGGGGCTTATGACTTATCCAGCCGTCAGTTCTTGGTCCCAATGATAGTGCCGGGTTCCATCCAATGGAATAATCTTCCGAGTTAGTCAGGAAGCCGTTGATTATTTTTATATCATTTATACTGTTATTGCACCAGTGGGGGTATCTTGTCAGACCCGGCGTTGTTGCAGCTTGTCAGGTTCACAGATGGGCGAAATGGATGCTCACTCTCTTTTTCCTGTAGCAGCCCGTGACCATCTTCTTTGAAGTGGCAGAGCTCTTAGGGATCTGGGTGTGCACTTTGATGAGCATATGCCTTTTCTCAAAGAGGCCAGGTTTAGGTTTATAATCTGTGGGACTAAATCTTACTCCGTGGAGATTGTTGCTGTGTGTCTTCCTTTCAAATACAGCTTTACTATTAGCTTTGAGTTGAACAACTTTGCAGGGAAGCTTGCGAATGCATAAAGGCTAACTTGGCACGGAAGTCGGTCAGAAGTTTCCATTGCCATGAGCTCATGTAAACACCAGTTTGGTCTTCTGAGTGTCTACTTCCTGCTACCTACATATCTTCTTCCCTTCCAAACCGAAAAAGAAAATCACTTAGAAAACTGCATGGCTGAAGTTGAGACACTCAGATTCTTGCTTATCTTTGATATGGTTGGTTGGGCTAATGTGGTTGGGTTAATATAACTCAAGTGTTTCTGATTTATCACATTGGACCCCTGGTAGTCAAGACTGTGCCTCAGTTTACCTATTTGTGGTAGGGTAAAAGTTCTTAGGAGCCTTAGGTAGACTGCTCTTCATGGTCATTGGTCTCTCATTTGTACAGTGTGCCCTAGAATTTCTCAGGAGACCCTCTCACAGTTTAGTGGAAGTGTTTTAATTACAGATTCTGTCTTATCTCTAAGTAGCCCCATGACCATTGAGCTCACAAAACAAGTTGTTAATCAGGAGAAAAGCTTATCTCAAAATATCTAAAAAAGAAAAAAAGAAAACCCCCCAAAAAACAAAACACAGATTTTCTGACACCCAGGGCTTGCGGATATAGACTCGCACCTGTAAACAAAATTAAATTTGGAATTTTTTTCTGTGCATGTGTTTAGTGGTGAATTTGGTTAAAAATAAATTCTATAAATTCACTGCGGTTTTCTGTATTAGGATGCTTCTGAGTCTCTCTTTGCCTTGGTGTTATTTTGGGTTTGATACAAACTTCCAAAAGAGTTTTAAAAGTTTGAGGCATGCGTTCCCTCTGAGAATGGCAAAAACAATGTGACCCTGGGTTTTCAGTCATTTGAGAACTTATTCTAAGTTAAAAAAACCTATAAACTGTACAAGCTTCTGAGAGTACTCAATTTTTCTTTGTATTTAAAATAATTTCTATTCTTACATCGCATATACTCTTTCCAAACAGAAGAATAAGTGGCATAAATAAGTATTGCCAGACCCACATGGTTTCCTCTACTCCATCTGATGTAAAATGGGATCTCCCATCCTCACATCCAAACACAAATCTGAATATTTGTGGGTAATTTCAACCAAAGGAATCTATTTGGATATTATTTTTAGAATCATTAACCGTATTAGGATCAACCGTGATAATGAAAAATATTACTCTTAGTTAAAAATTGCACACATGTGTGTCTGTGTGTGGGGTATGTGCCATGCGTGCAAGCGTCAGGTCCAGGTCTTCTCCTATATTGTGTTTCAGTGAGCTGATACTCATTGCCACAGTAAGCGCTCCCCACCCCCCCGAATCTATTATTTATCTTTAAGAATTGTTCCAATGGCTGAACGTTCCTTCCATTGAGAGTGGCAGAAGAACGGGTGGAATTTGGGTGTTTGAAGAGAAGATGTTATGAAGTCATTCATTCATAACCAGGGGACTCTCTAGACACAAATGTAGTGCACACTGTGACATCTACATGTGCAGGGAGCTCAAGAAGCAGGAACCTGTAGGAACCTGTCATTAGCTCGCTCTGTTAGCTCTGCTCTTCACCCCTGCGCTGGAACAGCAGGCGCAGGTGTGGATTTCAGGACCTCAGTCTGACTCGCATAATCTTTAGGGTCAACTGCCGAAGACCTCAAATGCAGTTTGGGGGTCCCCGGAGAGGACCTAGAGATTGGGAGCACGCAAGTCGTTCTTTGTGCTTCCTTCAACCAACTCGCACACTGCCTGGATTGGCTCATCCAGGACGTTTGCAGCAGGCTCTGCAGAGGGACTGTCTAATTGAGAGCCACAGTCAATCACCTCTCCCCCTCCTGGGCATCCCTTCTGAGCTCTGAGAATGCGCCACTAGAAAACGGTCCAGGTCAGTTGTGGTTGCAGAGACGAGAGTGGCAGAAGAACAGGTGGAATTCGGGTGTTTGAAGAGAAGATGTTATGAAATGAATTATCGTTCATGCAAGGAGGCTATTTCCAAGAGATGTGGCTTCTGAAGTGACATTAGGCTTATTTATGTCCAAGAGATCAGACACGTGGAGTATGGCGATTTCCACGGCAGACTGTTAGGACCCAACCTTTCCATGTGTTGTCTGTGAAATCACTGAACACGACCGTGGAGATGCTGCCTCCTGGGAAGAAGATCGAGCAAGAGGGGAAAATGATAATAAACAAAATTCTTCCTTGCTTAGCACATGGATTGGGCTGCCATGGGCTTGTCTCATTGGTTTCAAAGTAGGAACGAGTTGTAATTTTATCTACTATACTAGTTACGTGGAGGAAGGGAGGGCTGGATACTTGACTCTTTGACAATGATTCCAACAGGACCTGTATCCAGAACTCTGCACTGTTAAACTGATGCCTGCTTAGACCCAGCCTTGCTCGTACTGCCAACATGGGTATAACTACTACACAAAAGGTTGCAACTGGCAAATTTAAGTGTTCTGAAGGCCCAAACTGTCGATCTGAATCAAGTGCCTTGGGTACAGCCTCCTCAGGGATAAGTCCTCTCTCAAGAGCTTCTGGAAGATAACCTTCTGCTGGGTTATAACCCTGTGGGAATGGAAGCCTAATTCCTTCAGTTTTTAAAAAGTGTAGTCTTTCAAAACCACAAGCATGGATTTTCTTGCAAAGGATACAATTTTAAATAAGAAACAGGACAATTTTCAATTGATAGCAGATGAATTAAATTTAAAATGAGAGAGGATCCCCTTCCACCAGTCAGGTTGATGTGGTAAATTTGATGTCTCAGACGCAGATAATCTGCCTGCTAGTTTTGGCTAGAATGGCAGTAATCAAAATTATCCTCCTACAAACTTCTTGTACCCTGCCAAGAGGGGAAATATCAAGTGTATTTGCTCAAGTGACCTTTATGCTTGGGCAAACAAACGGACAGCTTTTGTCCAAACACATAAATGGAAGACTTTGACCAAATTTTGAGTGTTTTTGTTCAAAGTTAATGATAACTATTTTAAAATATTCTAGTGTTTATTTTAGGTACTAATATTTCGATAAGATAATACCATCATTTTGATAGTAAAAGTTTAAAGCTTAAATTGTTAAAATTTCAAGGCATAGTTAAAAAACAAAATATTTGAGTCAAAGCTTAGAAAAAACGTTTTGTACTTTGAGAGCCTTCATAAGGAGGAAGAATTATGGCTATTAATATGTCTTCTTTTGCCCTAAAATAGATAGTCACACTTTAGTGTTTTCTTCTAAACAAGAGACTGCATGGCCTCATTGTAAAACAAACACTGCCTTATAAGTTCCTCTAATGTCAAAAAGCCAATGACTGTCAAGTTAGACTCGGCTTTTCCAGTGATGAGAAATTCTTTTTCCAATACATTTCCATCGAGAGAGTGTCGGTTGCGGTAGTTCTGGTGTCTCGGTAGTCAGTAAAGTTCATAGTGGTGATGGCACTGTGATTTGGTTTTAGGCAGCCACTCTGTCTGCTAAATCAAAGCCGCGTGCCTGGTTTGAACGAATGGGTACGTTCTGTTCAAGTAGGGTTTGCTAGACTACAGAAGAACACTGTGCGCCCTCCTAGTGCAAGGGTAAGCGCGCCCTCCTAGAGCGCATGCGCACGCCTTCATTCTCCTCTTCTAGATTCGCAGACTTCCCCGCGCCCCCCAGTGACTTCCTCGGGGTCCACCCTCCAGTCACCTCTCCTATGTTTTCCATGACACCCCCACAAATCACACTTTCCTATGCCTGGTATCCCACTGTCTGCTATCTGAACAGAAGAGACACATCTAAAGCCTATTTTCAAGAGGACACACTTTCGGACTCTAGCAAACCGTTCTATTTTGGTGACTCACATAAAGCTAATTTCAAAAACTTTTCTTAGCTGTTTCGAATTATGAAAAGCGTAGATGATGATTTTCCTTATAAAAATGAAGTGAACATAATGAGGGATAATACACCAATATAATCAATAATTAGAAAAGGTATTCGCCAGAGAGTGAATCCAGTTTCATTTGGTGGTGGGAAGTGACGGGTGGGAGCGAATTCTCAAGCAGATGGATTTCAGACTTTCTGCTTGTCACACAGGGCTGGGCTGCCATGCTCCGTTCGTTCTATAACCTTAACTTGGAACTACCAAGCTCGCTTGTGGTAGCTTTTAACTCAACCCCAGGGTTGAGTGTCAGCACCTGCGAGAACGGGGAAGTAATTGTTCTGCTGTGAGATTTCAGTGGCTCTGCATGCTCTAGCGTTCCTTGACAGAGGCTATGAAGTTTTGCAGTGGGAAGCTGATTTGCAGTGCGTATTCTTCTTTCCTTAAAAGCGACATCAATCACTGTTCTTGCTGCAATTTAAAAAAAAAAAAAAAAGGAGGTAAATAAAATGGTCCTCTTTTTTTTTTTTTTTTTTTTGGTTTTTCGAGACAGGGTTTCCCTGTAGTTTCTAGTGCCTGTCCTGGAACTAGCTCTTGTAGACCAGGCTGGCTTCTAACTCAGAGATCCGCCTGCCTCTGCCTCCCGGGTGCTGGGATTAAAGACGTGCGCCACCATCGCCCAGCCCTAAAATGGTCTTCTTAAAGAGAGTGTATATGTATGTATATATATATATATATATATATATATATATATATATATATATATAAAATTATTGCTTTCATTTTTTTAAACCTGAAAAGTTCTGAGTTGCATCCAGATTCTTAGATTAAAAAGTGGTACAGAAACAAGGAAGAATCTATAGGAAATGTAATCTCTGAGTAATGAAAATGACACATGTAATTTAAGTGCTTAAATAAGCCACACTGAACTGATTTGGTTGGCATTAAATATATATGCCAATAAAACGTAGTGCCCTAGTTGGACCTCAATATTGTTAATGTGGCAATAATCAATTGATTGGAATATTTCATACTGAACAGTGGTATCATAGTTCTATCTGTTATCTTTTTACCTATAATCACCAGTGATTCTGAAATAGTCATTTGTCGTTTTATGCAAGGAGAAAGGACAGCATTATGTATTGTCACAGATAGATAGCTTATGTTGACCAAGATTAAATCTATTTTTGCTTTGGTAGAAGAGTAATTAGTCTGTGTAACAGGCGTTTAAAGTATTACAGAGTGGTGTAAGGCCTCAGGGGGAAAGAGGATAAAGGTAGAAACCGGGTATCTTCCATTAACCCTCTTCTCAGACAGGATCTCACGGAAACCAATGCTCAGTCATCTGGCTGACCAGCGATCTCTAGGAGTCTGCCTGCTTAAATGTCATGGTGAAGCGTTGGGATGCTTTAAACATCATGTATGTATTTGAGATGCTTTAGAGTTTTACAAAATCATTTGGAGAGGTTTCCACTTCTGTGAAAGAATGCAGCCTTTAAAAGTGTTTTCAGTGAGGAATAGATGGTTCATAAACAAGAGGTTATCTTTAAAATGGAGCTAGAAACAGTGTGGATAATCTCAAATAGATCAGGATTTTTTTTTTTAAATAACTATATATTTTTTTGAAGACCAGCCTCGACAAAACTCATATGTTCCAGGTGTGAACATGAGGATTAGAATTACTAAGCAAAAGGAACAGAGATATAAGAGAAATAAGAAATAGAAACACAGAACAGCATTGGGAGGGACATTCAGTGAATCCTGAATCTGCCTCGTTTATTTTCCATACGCTTATATACTTCACTCCAAAAGGGAACGGGGGAGGCAAAAGACTTCATTAACATGATATAAGGAATAGATTTGAATTCCCCAACCTTTGGTCTGTTTTGGAGTGGATTCACCTCTATACCCAAAGTACTAATTAACCACACCCTAAGTCAGAATTTCTTGTTTGTAGCCACATCTGTTGTCAATAATTTTGAGAGAGCAAAAACAAGCTCAAACTCTCCGACCTCCAGTCAAGGTGGAACAGGCTCACATCTATGTGCCCCCACAGCATTCATTAAACTTGTGTAGAAAATAATCTTTGGAGAACTTAGGTACAGAATGTAGAGAAAGGACAACTATTTTGTTAAAAAAATTAAAACATTTGTTTACTTAACTTACGTGTGTGTGTGTGTGTGTGTGTGTGTGTGTGCGCGCGCTTCATAGCTATTTTGCGAACAGGTTTTGGTTGATGCTTTGGTAACAGCAACATCATAAATCTGACCATAAAATTAACTAGATGTTTGGGTGGCAAGAAGTGATTAATTGCATGTATTTGAATCAAGTCTAAGTAGATGCAAAGGTCACGGGGTGCTTGCTTGCTTTGATGATTATTTCCTTTCAGAAAGTTGACGAATGGAAAGTAGAATATTCTTCGCTTGTTTATGACCAAGTTTTTTTTAATGTTTATTTATTTATTATGTATACAATATTCTGTCTGCGTGTATTCCTGCAGGCCAGAAGAGGGCACCAGACCCCATTACAGATGGCTGTGAGCCACCATGTGGTTGCTGGGAATTGAACTCAGGACCTTTGGAAGAGCAGGCAATGCTCTTAACCGCTGAGCCATCTCTCCAGCCCCAATGACGAAGTTTTAAAGAGGCTGTGTAAAGTTTCTTTCCTATCGTGTGGTACTTGAGGTCCTATGCAAATCCACAGACGAGGTGAGCACGGGAAGACGTGGGTAGAAGATGTGTATCACGGACTCAAGGGACCTGAGCTGTATTAAAAAAACAAACCACCAAACTCTGTGTTATAGCCCTGCCACTCGGTGCTTGTGCCCTGTGACATTAACTTTCTAAGCTTTGTTTCATAAAAATAGAACTGTTAATTGCCAATTTCTTTCTTCTACAGCCTTCCTTCTAGGTGGAAATGAGATACCACACTGAAAGATCACTGAAAATTTGAAAATACAGCATAGATTAAAAAAATTACAATGAAATAGAGATACATTTGCATCAATTTCCTATTGATCCCCTTTAGAAAAATAAAATTAGAGCCTAAGAAGATGCTATCTTTTCAAAGAGAATAGGTTTAATAAACCAATATATTCTTGAATATGATGGCTTGTGGTTTTACATTCTGCAGCTTTGTCATCTGATATGCCATATTATTATAAACTATGTGTAGCTTGACCCAAGGATAGGATGTCAGGGAGTCCCTACTATGTGAAGGAGAAAAATTCCATCCCTTACATCCTTTGAGAAACTGGAGAAGATAAGGGAAGGTCAATGAGATGAATGAATCATGTAGAGATGTCTTTGCCCCTGAGGCGGGAAGCCTAACCTCAAGTTGTCGTAGAGTTTTTACGTCCTTCGGACACGCTTGCCCTGAATGCAGAGCAGGAAGAGATGCAGACGAGTCTTCAAAGGGCTAACGCTTACCTGAGAATATCCCTGGGACTGGGTAATTGAAGTGGGAAGAGACAGAACTAGAGTATGGGGCAGGGTCTGCACTGTATCTGTCCCCGTTGATTACCAGAGGAGAAGCCAATGAGTTGGACAGACTGGCGATGTCGCCAGCAGGAAGTCTAAGGAGAAATATGAAAAGACCAGAACAAAAAAATAAAAAGAAAAAGAACATAAAACACCCAAACAAAACACAGGTTTCTCTCTAGGCAGCCGGCTACTTCTTCACCTTGTCAGAGGTCAAGCTGAACAAGCATTTATCGAGTTCTCATTGAGTTTTAGGGACTGCCTTCGGTCTTTTACACATTCCGATTCCTCAGACTCCTGCTAGTAGGTATGTGAGGACAACTCCTGTGGCACCTTTTCATAGGAGCAAGAGAAAACACAAAATTAGCTTGTTTAAAAATGGAGGCACCAGTCGGGCGGTGGTGGCTCAGCCTTTAATCCCAGCACCCAGGAGGCAGAGGCAGGCGGATCTCTGTGAGTTCGAGACCAGCCTGGTCTACAAGAGCTAGTTCCAGGACAGGCTCTAGAAACTACAGGGAAACCCTGTCTCGAAAAACCAAAAAAGCAGGGCGGTGGTGGCGCACGCCTTTAATCCCAGCACTCGGGAGGCAGAGGCAGGCGGATCTCTGTGAGTTCGAGACCAGCCTGGTCTACAAGAGCTAGTTCCAGGCCAGGCTCTAAAAAAGCTGCAGAGAAACCCTGTCTCGAAAAACCAAAAAAAAAAAAAATGAGGCACCACCATCCCAACTCAGAAAACCTGACCCGGGATGCAGATTTTCTGTCTGCCCTGTGATGTTTTGTCTTTTTTTTTTTTTTTTGGTCCACTCTGCTCTTTAAGCCCCTTAATTCCTTTGTATCGACATTCAAAGGCCGACTAGGTTTGAGTCGGACTGTTTGGATTCTCGAGTACACGCTAGACTTGCGCTTGCCTTGATGTCGAACTCACAGCCCTGTGTCTGACGTGTCCGTGCAACCGGTGGTGCTTTGTCTCTCAAAGGACAAATGTGATTCAGTAGGTAGTGACCAAAACCTATCTTTTAAGTCATTGTTTTGTTCAGTGAAAGTGCCGTAGACTAGGAACGCAACTTCTGCAGTCCCTGCCCACTTGGTCCCTGCTCACAAACCCGCACCATGCTAGGGCTCTGTCGATACCTGCGCACTTCTGCGCATCTGCTTCTCCAGAAGTCCGACTTTGTAAGCTTGTCTCCGCTGAAGAAGCAGGGGCTGCTGTTTCCCCATCAACCCCGCGGGTGAACAGACAGTCCCACGACAGAGGACACAGAATCCTGTGACATCCTGGGCAGAGGTCCTATGAGTCAGCTTGACTTCATATAAGCCTGACTATAACTGGGATCCCTGGGGTCGGCCTGCTTGTTCTTTATTTTGAAGTATAACAAATAAGAATTAAGTTATGCCAATGATTATTAAAGTCAATACGTTTAAACACAGCAAGATAAATAAATGGACAGGAGGCATGGTATTCGTTACTCTTCAGTGGCATTTTCTCAGATTCCTTTGAAAAGCATCTGTTAATTAGAAGGCATCTAGGCAGTGACTAGTCCCTAATAACAATAATTAGACCTCACTAGCAGCAGGTGGAGAGGCTTGGGAATGCAATTTTCCCAGTTACCTTCGGTTCCTAAGCAGCCAAACACAGGCTCACTAGTCGCTCTAAATGGATTTAAAGCCGCAGAATAAGCTTCCCCCTTTAATCCCGTTAGGTGCAGGGTTATAACAGAGAGGCTCTCACAGGATCAGGGCATGCTTATGGGAAGGAAGCATTTTCTCAGAAGGGAGCAGCAGGCAGGTTGCTCTGTTTAATCCAGAGAGATTTCTAAGCGTGATAAAGTCACAGTGGCCAGAGATCTGCACTACACTGGGAGCAGTCACAGCGGTGGGAGACTCCTATTCCCCGGGGCCACACAGCAGCTCTGTAAACACAGTGTTTCCGGATGGGGTGGGGATGGGGGGGCGGGAGGTGGGGGTGGGAGGTGGGGGTAATGGGGGGGCGGGAGGTGGGGGTGGGAGGGGTGGGGGTATTGGGGGGGATGGGGGGGCGGGAGGTGGGGGTGGGAGGTTGGGGTATGGGGGGGGGGGGGGGGGGGTGTGTGGGTGGGGTGGGGGTGGGGGGGGTTGGGGGGGGGTGGGGGTGCGGGAGGGGTCTGGGTGGTGGGGTGGGAGGTGGGGGTATGGGGGGGGTGGGGGGGGGGAGGTGGGGGTGTGGGGGGGGAGGGGGGGGGGGGGGGTGTGGGGGGGGTGGGGGGGGAGGTGGGGGGGGTGGGGGGGGTGGGTGTGGGGGCGGGGTGTGGGGTGGGAGCGGGGTGGGTGTGGGGTGTGTGGGGTGGGGTGGGGTGTGGGGTGGGAGGTAGGGATGGGGGGGCGGGAGGTGGGGGTGGGCCCTAATTGGCTCTGTGCTCTGTGCACACTTTGTAAAGATAGACTAGTAAGTGGTCGCCACTGTTTGAGGAGCATTTCTTCCCCCCCACCTTTCTCTAAAACATTAACAGCTTGTGACATTTGACCCCCCAAGATCTGAGAGTGTGCCTTTTATGGATACGGTGATTCATAAGCGTTGGAAGGATGCAGATAAAGATTAGAACTTTGTGACCAGAGGAAGAATGAGGCACAAAACCACGAGCCGCTGTAGCAGCCTTTGGGCTGCGGAATGCCACACTATTACAGGACCATGACCTCAGCTTGACCTCAAGTTTTACCGAGATTATGAGCATAGATTTCAATTTTTCAAAAGATCTTACTCTAAGGCATGCTTATCAACCTTTGTAGCGCTGTGATCCTTTAATACAGCTCCCCGTGTTATGGTGACCCCAACCGTAAAATTCTTTTCGTTGTTACTTTGTAAGTGCAATTTTGCTACTGTTATGAATCTTAATGTAAATACCTGATATGCAGGATATCTGATATGGGGCCCCTGTTCAAGCCCCAAATGGCTCACGACCCACATGCTGAGAAGGCCTGCTTTAGGGGCTATTCTGAGTCAAGGCATAGCCAGCTTAGAGCTGGGGGCCTTCAGGGCGGATTAGTAGGTATAGGGACAATTGTTCCCAAGTCTGACAACCCGAGATCTATCCCTGGGACCCACATGGTGTAAGGAGAGAGCCAACTCTTGCAAACTGTCCTCTGGTCTTGCATACTTGCTATGGCACACTCCCCACAAAAATAAGCAAATAAGTAAACGCAATGTGTCTTTTTTAAAAGCTAAGTGCTAGCTAGAATATTCTGGGGCTCAGTGCTGTTTGCTGGATGTGGTGACTTAAAGTCTTCAAAAGAATCCCATAGCGACGTCAGAGTAAGTCTGTTGAGGGAGGGGGAACTGAGTGTAAATGAAGACAGAATAATGAGCCATGGCTCTAGGATGACAACTTGGGACCATTGTCTAGATTGTCACATTAAAGAGTTTAGTAGGCAATGATAAGGTATTGAAGGATTTTTAGCCTTCACAAAATGAAAAAAAATATAGGCACTTTGTATAGCAATAGTTGATGTTGGTGGTTTGAAATAAAATGTTCCCCACAGTGAGTGGCACTATTAGGAGGGGTGACTTTGATGGAGTAGGCCTTGTTGGAGCAAGTGTGTCACAGTGGAGGTAGGCTTTGAGGTCTCCTGTGCTAAATCTATGCCTGCAGATCAAGATGTAGAACCCTCAGCTCCTCCTTCGGCACAACGTCTGTCTGCATGCCACCATTCTTCCTACCGTGACGATAATGAAATGACCTCTGAACTGTAAGCCGGCCCCGGATTAAGGATCAGCTTTGGAAGAGTTGCTATGGTCATGGTGTCTCCGCACAGCTATAGAAACCCTAACTGAGACAGCTGGGGGTAGCTTTAAACAAAGGGGTTGAGAGTGGGGTGCTCTCCCAAAGTAAAGGGCGTTCCTGAGGATGTGTGGTCATCCAGATGGAACTTGCAAAGGCAAGGTGAACAAACATGAAGACCCAAAGTCTAGAGAATAGATAATGTGGGGTCTTGCAACCTCAGAAAGATTCCCCGGTGTTTATACTACGGATGATGTTATTTTCCATTGACTAGTAACCCAATATTCAAATCTTCCGTTGAACCCATTTGGAAAATCTCTGACCACATCTGCACCACATCTGTCTCCTGTCCTGCGTCATAGCTGCTATCAAAGAGCCACCCTGGTGAATGAGACAATGTTCCTTTGCGGAGTTTGTGCTGCGTGCTTCCTCTGTGTTTCGGGAACAGGCCACACATTACAGCTTCTGCCATTTAAGGATATAACCAGCTCGTTATAAATTATTCTCGATGTCTTTGTTTCCCCCATCTCTTTTGTAAGGGAAACTGTGGCCATTAGCTCATTCCTGTGGTACAGGGAACCAGGAGTGTGCATAGGGATTTTCTGGTGCCTGGAAGAGGTGAGTGGAGCTGCTGAATAGAGAAGTAGAGGAGGCCATGAGCATCCAGACTGCCCGTGCTCTGGGGGCATCTCGCAAGTTCCGCAGAGGGACCAGCAGCAGCTTGCAGTACTGAGGGACAGAGCTGCTTGTGTTGCTTGATCTCTGCTCTCTGGACTTCCTCCCTCCCTCCCTCCCTTCCTCCCTTCCTCCCTCCTTCCCTCCCTCCCTCCCTCTTCTCTCTCTCTCTCTCTCCTCTCTCTCGTCTCTCTCTTTCTCTCCCTAACTCCCTCACTCCTCCCCTTCTTCCCTTCCTTCCTTCCTCCCTCCCTTCCCTCTTCCTTCCTTCCTTCCTTCCTTCCTTCCTTCCTTCCTTCCTTCCTTCCTTCCTTCCTTCTTTTTCTCTCTCCCCCTCCTTCCTTCCCTTCCTCCCATCCTTCCTTCCTACCTCTGTCCCTTTCCCCTTCCTTCCTTCCTTCCTTCCTTCCTTCCTTCCTTCCTTCCTTCCTTCCTTCCTTCCTCTCCTCTCTCTGTCTCTCCCTCCCATTCCAATAGTATTTCTGTCTTTCTTTCTGTTTATCTTCTGCTTCCTCCCATTTTCCCCCTCTGTCCTCTTTTTTTCTTCAGAATACAATTCGAGAGTAGTTATTTCACCTGTAGAACTGTCTGGGTCTGAGGAGATGGACGAAGCTGTTTGCTGGAGCTGGGGAAGCAGCAACAGACGGCTGCCCTAGATGCTCATCTTTTTCTTTTCCTGTGTTTAATGGTCTCCCCTTAAGAGCAAGAATTTGGGCCAAGGAGAAGAAAGCACTTGCAGCACAAGGCGGATGGCCTGAGTTCCATCTCCAGAGCCCACCTAAATATGGAAGGAGAAAACTGACTCCACGAGCCATCCTCTGAATTCCAGATGTATCATGGCACCGGTATTCATACCCACACACATATAACCCCAAATACACAAATATACACAAACACGCATACACTGTAAAACAAACAAAACAAACAAACAAAACACAAATGGAACTTCTCAGAGTCACTGCTGCAGATTCG
Organism: Arvicola amphibius; assembly: GCF_903992535.2. Taxonomy (NCBI): domain Eukaryota; kingdom Metazoa; phylum Chordata; class Mammalia; order Rodentia; family Cricetidae; genus Arvicola; species Arvicola amphibius. The sequence continues at coordinate 29,728,123 of NC_052064.1, forward strand.
AATGCATACATCCCGATCTCTTGGGGTGTTAAAGACTAGTTACCAGATCAGTAGTGTTACAAAGTGGTGGGAAGGGTCACAGGTGGAGCCTACAAGGAGCTCTTTCTGCTGACGTGAGCCATAGCCGTGAAGGAGATAATGGGACCAGGCTTTCCCGGGTGCATCCTGGCCCTGAGGTCTGAGATTTTGTCCACCCTTCTACGGTGCTGAGCTGCCTCCTCACAGGCCTTAGAGCAATGGGGCCGACTCTCCAAAACCGTGACTCAAAGTAAACTCTCTTTTGCTGTCACTTGATCATCTTGGGCATGTGTTCTGATAACAAATTCACAGGGGACACCGTGCATTTGAATTTATTATGGACCTTCCCAGGAAAATCTTTAGAATGTAATCACCCGATAAATGTCACTTTTTTTTTTTTTTTTTTTGGTTTTTCGAGACAGAGTTTCTCTGTAGCTTTGGGGCCTGTCCTGGAACTAGCTCTGTAGACCAGGCTGGCCTCGAACTCACAGACATTTGCCTGCAGCCCAGCAAATGTCATTGTTTTTTATCTGATTATCTTTATACATATATATTTCTATCTTTAATAACAGGTAACATATGATACATATCAGACTATAAATACTTGAATTTCAAATAAGTAATAAAAATTATACACTAACCCAATGGGACTCTTTATGTTCAGTAATATCTTGAATCAAAATTATACTTAAAGTGTGGTTTCACGCAATTATGTGTATATGTTCATACCTTTATGATTTGTTCTTTGGTGCTTGGTTGGATCTGTCAAAATTCAATCCTAAAATCCATGTTCCTGAGTGCAGATTCTTTTCAGTCTCTTGGTCTGTGTGGATACAGATGACCATGGCTGGCTCTCTCTCCTGCTCTCCGTGGGTTCTCTATGAATACATGATGGCACTGCCTGCTACTCATAACTCACCAGAAGGGCCACCTAACTTACCTGAATTAGGTGCTAGTAAGACAATTCCTCTCATTGCCTCACAACTAGTTAGGGTGGCAGTTTTTCTGCATTGTGAAGGTTGCTTTGATCATCTGCCAGGGCTCATTCCCTGGATAGCCAGTGGAGCCCTCTGCCATGGTTTCTCTCATGCACATTATTCTGGTATCTGGGCATGCTCACTCATTGGATGTCTAAATATATTTTATTTAGGGCTAGACACTCTGCAAATAACTTAGCCTTCCGGAGATTTTATTCCATGCTATAACATAAGCATATAAGCCTTCCAAATTTAATTTTAAAAAGACACACTTTGTATTTGTTGGTGTTCCAATCACCAGACTGCATTGGAAGGTTTTTTTCCTTTTTTTTTTTTCTTTTGCTTGAACTCCTGGCTATGTCTTTAGCTCAGTGACAGCCAGCTTATAATATTAATAACTTTAGGGTCTAGTTAAGTCTGGTAGGAATTAGTACATTTTCAATTCTTTCCAAATCAAGAAACTCGGGTTATATCTGTAAAAGTCATCGGAATTTGTGAGATATTCCCGCATCATTGTGGGGCTTCATAAGAAAAAAAACAAGCTGACCAAATGGACTTTGCTCTGCTCCTCTGTGTTTACGTCATGGGAGGGGGTGAGATGCAAGCATCTGTGACTTAGACCCCACATGCCGCTCGACTCTGACGTCAGAGAGCTAAAGAAATGTATAATGAAATGATCACATTTATCCGGGTTTTTATAGAATGTGAATCAGACTTGAGGCTTGAGACTTAGCCTCTGGGTCAGCTAAACTTTCTATTGAGTTGCACATCTCCAGATGACCCCCTGTCCTTGTGGGCGGTGGGTCTGATTTCTACTCTCTGGAAAGTTTTTTTTTTTTTTTTTTTTTTTTTTTTGCCGTTGAATAAAATGAGATAACTCAACGGCAGGGAGCTTCTTCGCTCAAATATTTTTCGCTTTCTGAAAGAACGTAATTGTATTAATCCCGTTCCTCCTCTGAAGGCACAAAGAAGAGCTATTTTCACAATTCTAAACAATTCTCCTAGTTGCCATATTCTTGTATTTGGCTGCTATTTAGTACGTAGGAGTTAGCATCTGTTTAGAGATGGGCGATTTTCTTCAGAGAGAGTAATTGAGTAATGCTGGAAAACCGGGTGAATAACCCTCAGCTTCATTGACTAAATTTGGTCTCGAATGCCATACAGATTTAGGATCTTGAGCAAAGAAAAACTTCACGCGAAATGGTTTGCAGTCAGGATTGAACCAGTCTTTGACACTCGGTCTCCAAAGCATCACACACCGCCCTTATCCCAGTGCCCCAGATCCAAAGTTGTGCTGCCGCGCCCCGCCCCCATCCATTAGGCAGACTAGAGAAGGCTCCGTTATGAAGGATGAACATTTTTAACAGCTCTTTCTTAAATTACTCTGACAGGTACCACGCTGCAGTGTTGTTAATCTTTTCCTAAAAGCTTAATGTTGCTATTTAGTTGTTTACTAATAAATCAAAGAAAACATGTCTTGTCATTTTAACTTAGACACGGATGGATGACTCCTCAGTGTCTTTGGAGATGGAGCAAAGGTCCTACAGGAAAAGAAACAATCATGTACCTTAAAAATAAGTACGCAGGCTCCTGATATTACACACTCACACACACACACACACACACCACCACCACCACCACCACCACCACCACCACCACCACCACCACCATCACCACCATCACTACCACCACCATCATCACCACCACCATCACCATCACCATCACCACCACCACCACCACCACCACCACCACCATCACCACCACCACCCACCATCACCACCACCACCCACCATCACCATCACCACCATCACCACCATCACCACCATCACCACCACCACCACCACCACCACCATCACCATCACCACCATCACCACCACCTCCACCATCATCACCACCACCATCACCATCACCATCACCACCATCACCACCACCACCATCACCACCATCATCACCACCATCACCACCACCACCACCACCACCATCACCACCACCACCACCACCATCACCATCACCATCATCACCACCACCATCACCATCACCACTACAATCTCCTCCACCATCACCATCACCTCCACCATCATCACCATCACCACCATCACCACCATCACCACCACCATCATCACCACCACCATCACCACCATCACCATCACCACCATCACCATCAAGTACCGTAGCTGAGGAAACTGAAAGTGGGAGACGTCACATACATTAAAATGTTTATAATGTAAAATATAAATATCACCATAGCTATCTACCTTTGTAGCTTCTGACTTTGATCTTTTTGTTTCTCTGCTGTTTCCTTGAAAGTCTGTCAAACAGACTACGTCTTGGACTTCTTGCAAGTGTCTGTGTAGTGACTCTCTCATTTCATCTCAGGCTCTTGTGCCTTTTTCTCTGCACATGTTCTTATTTAAGCTCTAGTACACACCCTCTGTCTTCTGAGCATCTTTTTCTTCTCTTTATTTCTTTTAGGAAAATCCATGGTTTTTGGTGCCGGTAATCTGCCATTGTCATTCCTAGGAAACATAATAACCCAATTTAGTCTGATTTTACTCCTTCCCAGTGTTTTGTGGGATTATATGATGAATCAATATTTAATGAAGGGCTAAATAGTGAGAAAGGAAATAAAGGATAAGAAATTTTGCAGGTTTGAGTTATGAGGTCTCAAAAAAAAATCTAAATCTAGCTTTTCCTGAGTTTTTGATTAAGAAAGGCATCTAATTGTGAACAATCACAGGACTGAGGTATAGGAAATTGGTCAGATTCAGACCTCCTAGGTTTTAGTCACAGAAACACACATGCTGTGGGATAATGCTTTGGTACACTGCAAAGAGTTGTCACCCATACTGGTTTAATAAAGCACCGATTGACCAGCAGCCAGGCAGGAAGTATGGGTGGGGCAACCAGATGAAGAGAATTCTGGGAAGAGAAAAGGTAAAGACACAGTCACTAGCCAGACACAGAGGAGGCAAGAAGAGAATGCCTCACTGATAAGAGGTACCAAGCCAAGTGGCTAAACATAGACAAGAATTATGGGTTGATTTAAGTTGTAAGAGCTAGTTAATAATAAGCCTGAACTAACAGGCCAAACAATTTATAATCAATATAAGCCTTTGTGTGTTTCTTTGAGACTGAATGGCTGCAGGACCTGGCAGGACAGAAACTTCTATTTGCATACATACCAGTGTAAAGCAGAAAGGACAATTGAAAGAACCATTGGCAAGAAGCACATGCATAGTTTTGCTTTTTTTCCTCTAAAAAGGAATAATCCTGAATCAGTCTTGTAGAGTTACAAGGTGATATTGCTTTAATAATTGCACAATAAGCTGGTGCCTTCCCAAGTTATTAAGTTTTTAGAGTCATTTTTCTTGGTTATTTAGTTTCATTAAATGTTAATGCTAGCTATGCACTATTCAAAAATCTCCAGAATATCCAGCATTTTGCTGCTATTCAAAATTTAAAAGTAAACACGTTGAGCACAATAAATAACAAGAATTAAATATTTTTATTTTTCCAAAGTTTGCTTAACCTGGCACTAGAGAAATCCACAAGGATGACCCCGACTAAGACCCTAAGCAATAGTGGAGAGGATTCTTGAACTGGCCTTGCCCTGTAGTCAGATTGATGACTACCTTAAATGTCACCATAGAACCTTCATCCAGCAACTGATGGAAGTAGAGATTCACAGCAGAGCCTTGGGCTGAGCTCCCAAAATCCAGTGGAAGAGTGGGAGGAGTGAGAATATGAGCAAAGGGGTCGAGATGATGGGGGCACCCACAGAAACATCTTACCTGAGCTAATGGGAGCTCACTGACTGTGGCCTGACAGCAAAGGAACCAGTATAGGATCAAACTAGTCCCTCTGAATGTGGGTGACAATTGTATGGCTGGGGCAGACTGTGGGGCCACTGGCAGTGAGGCCAGGATTTATCCCTACTGCTTATACTGGCTATTTGGAACCCATTCTCTTTGGAGGAATACCTTGCTCAGCCTAGATATAGTGGGGAGGGCCTTGGTCCTGCCTCAAAGCAATGTGCTAGACTTTGTTGACTCCCCATGGGAAGCCTTACCATCTCTGAGAAGTGGATGGGGGGTGGGAGGGGAGAAAGGTGGAGGAAGCAGGAGGAGGGGAAGGAGTAGGAACTGAATTTGGCACGTAAAATGAGAAAAAATACTTTAAAAAATAAATTATAAATAAACATATATATATATATGTATGTAATACTTGAAAATTTTTCATTATGGGAGAAAGCTTTTAAAATAACTAAACGAGTTTATTTACATAATTGAAAAATTGATATTGATGGAATGAAGTTTAGTGGTAAGAAAGTCAAAGCAGTCAGGACCTGTGTCAGGGGTCAGGGTGTCTTCAGTTAGCTCAATCAAGCACCCTCAGGCGATACTGCTCAGAACACGAAAATGTACGTCATCTTCTTTCCATTCCCCAACAGGAACGGGGCTGGACCAGTGTGGACTGCCAGTCACGGCAGAACATCGTCTGACGCCCTCAGAGTCTCTGTGCCTTCCGTGTCATCGCAGAGGCTTGCACTCTGGTGTGGCTCAGAGAATAGAAAGCTGAGGAGGTCTAGACAATAGGAAGGGTAATATGCCAAATACCACAACTATTACAGACATGCAGGTATCCTGAGCGAAAGCGTGTGGGTGGCTGAAGTTGTTACTGAGCGGTATGAAAACTCCAGGCTTTAGAAGACCAGGGGAAAAAAGCTGGGTGGGCAATACGTGGGCGAGAGACTCAGTGCACCTAACGCCCCAGGATGTTAATTAAAGGAAAAGACCCCCATCCACCGGGCGGTGGTGGTCATGCCTTTAATCCCAGCACTCGGGAGGTGGAGGCAGGTGGATCTCTGTGAGTGTGAGGCCAGCCTGGTCTACAAGAGCTAGTTCCAGGACAGGCTCCAAAGCCACAGAGAAACCCTGTCTTGAAAAACCAATAAAATAAAATAAAATAAAATAAAATAAAATAAAATAAAATAAAAAAGACCCCCGATTTCTCCCTAACCCTGGCCCCGTGTCTCCTTCTCTGATTTCTGCTGTGGCAGCACCATGTCACCAGTTCTGCGATCTCACCTCTTCTGCCACATCAACACAGCCGTACATTTCCCAAGGCTTTAAGGTTTAAGTCTACGTGCCCATTCCTTTGTGTATGTGATCATCTCCCGCCCCAATCTTTTCCTCCGTAACTGGCATCTAAAACGCTTCTAGACAAATCTCTGGAGGCACAGACTCGAATAGACCTTCCCTGGGTGGCCGAGTAAAATGGTCCAAGCTTTGCGCGGACTGACGTCGTGGCCCGGTGAGGCTGCCGCGATCACCGTGCTCAGCGTTCTTAGTCTTTCTGCCACTCTCCGCTTTTGAGTTGGCATCTCATGATTGACCAGCAGCTGAATGCGCCCCACTATCGTTAAACAGAATGTCCCTGTGTTCCCTCGCTATTTACCTCAATGCTATTACACTGGGCAGGATCCTTTTAAAACATCTCTTTCCTTCACTATGCTTATCTAAAGCAAGTAAGAGTTCCTTCCCTCCCCCTAAGAGGCTGTGCTGTAGTTTTATGACCTGTATGACTCCACTTTTTACTGCCCAGTCGTTATTACCCACACCTCTATTCTAACTGACAATAAACTCCAGGCCTGCTGTACTTTGTGCCTCAAAATTGATGCTATTTAACAAATGTAAAATACATAAATGCTCCATAATGTATCTGCGAACTTTCTTCCTCATGGTATATTTTAGTCCGGCTGCAAAGGAGACTGTTTTGCCCAAAGTTCTAAGCCTATATCAACTAATCAATAGAAAGGCACTTTAATAAATAGCACATAATCTAAAGAGTACTTGAAATATACCTCACGCTGCTCACCTCACAATTTCAAAGATCCTTAGAATGGTACACAAACTGATTCACAATGGTTTGTGTTTATTTTGCTGACATAATGTTTTATGTTCTCATGTGTGTGTGTGTGTGTGTGTGTGTGTGTGTATGTGTGTGTGTGTTTGAAGACCAGCAGTCAAGGTTGAGTATACCCCCAAGTCAGTCCCGTCTTATTTTCTAGATGTCTTTTGCTGTACCTAGGGATCTCCTATTCAAATAAACCCACTGAACAGAAAGCTTCAGGGATTCGCTGGTCTCCGGCTCCCCAGCACTGTGGTTATAGCGGTGTGTGTCATTCTGTCATCCCCTTGGGTGCTGACAATCAGAACCATCTTCCCAGCCTCTTGATATTTTATTTCAGACCCTGATCTTTTATGGTATAGGTTTAAGTCGTTTTCGTTAGGACTGTCTTACTTTTCCAGTTGGATATTTCATCAAAACTGCGGCGCGGTTGCTGTCATGTCTCGCTAAGATGGTCATAAAGCATCGTGGGATTTGCCTACAAAGAGGTTTTATCCCCTACGACTTTAAACATAAGGACAAAGAAGTAGCATTTCACGTTGACAGAGCAGTTTGAGGAAAGCCAGAGAAGCAGGAAAATATGTTAGGATAGCCTCAGAATTAAATATTCTGTTTGCCTATGTGGCATGAACACTCAGAGATTCAGATGGTAAAACCCAGGCTGAGGTGATAGATGGACAATTCATGGGTCTAGGAAAAGAACCAGGGGTCACACAAGGGAACCAATGATGACGTAGGAAAAGAACCAGGGGTCACACAAGGGGGTGGGAGCAGCATGCTCTTCCGGGGAAGGGAGTAAGAAGCAGATCAGGAGCACACAGTCTTGGAGAACTAAAGAGAGACCAAGGCCATCCCTGTGGAAATGGAATGGGGAAAAAAAGGCTTTGCAGGGAAGGGTAGGGCAACACAGAGGGAGCCCTTGAGCCAAGGCTTGCCTTTAGGAGACCAGGTTTGAAGGCTATGGCCAGGAAGGGATCATTCACACGCTTACCCACAAGTATCTTGATTAAGCCTCACATTCCTTTATACATATTCAAGATTGCTAAATACACTTTTTCAGCTTGTTTATTCTTAGGCAAAAACCTGTCAGCTCATTCTTGCTTGGTCAGCTCTGAAAACATTCATACCAACACTATTATATGAAGGCAACAGGTTGTGCTTAGGAATATGTATGTAGATAAAAACATAGAGATGCATGTAGCAACGATTCATGAACATTCGTTGAGGGAGGGTGACATGGGGTCACACGTAACGGTTTGAAGCTGTGGTTCTCAACCTGTGGGTTGTGACCCTTTGGAGGTCGCATGTCAGACACCCTGCAATCAGATATTTACATTATAACATATTCATAACAGAAGCAAAATTATGAGGTAGTAATGAAATAATTTGATGATTGGGGGTCACCACACCATGAGGAACTGTATCAAAGGGGCACAGTGTTGGGGGGGGTGAGAATCGCTTGCTTAGAAGGAGGAACAGGGAGAGACACTGCCATTAAACTACGATCTCAAAAATAAACAAAAAAGAGGAAAGATGTGAAGAATGGTCTGGGACATTTACTATTATAATGATTTTTTTTTTTTTTGCAATAGTGCCTCAAAACATCCATCCCCCATTTCCCTTTGAAGCCACCATCAATGAAAATCCCCTGTTGATCAGGAGCCCACACCTCCAGTCAGGTGTCTGTATTGGAGCCTACAGCCCTGTCTGGAAGACTTGTGTCCCTGACCAGCTGACCCCCCCCCCCCCCCCCCCGCACTTAGATCAGCCTGCAGCACCTTTTACAGGGTCTCTCCCTGCGCATTAAACATGGGGAGCTGTTTCCAATGGGTCCCAAGAGTAAGTTGAGGCTTAATCAACTTAATAGCTGTTTTTTATTGTGGCAACCTGTAACCTAAATGTCTATCTATAAAGCCACCCAATGAAAGGTGGCTTAGTCACTGAGCTTGTCAAGTTAATAAAATTAACACTTAAGGCTAACTTCCCCTCTTATTTTGACCTTTCATACTGGGTTTATGAATCATAAAGGGAAGGCTAAGTGAGATGGAATTTTATGTTTTTAAATTTAGGCATTTATGAGCAGATTATTATTTCCGGGTGGGGTGTGTTTGTGTGTGTGTGTGTGAAAGAGAGAGAGAGAGAGACAGAGACAGAGACACAGAGAGACACAGAGACAGAGAAACACAGAGAGAGAGAGACAGAGAGAGAGAGAATTTGTGGTAGCTTGTGTATGTATATTTACGTATGTCTATCTGTAAACATCTCTGTGTCTCTGTATATAAGTTTTTTCTGTGTGTTTGTGTTTGTGTCTGTGTATGTATCTGTATGTCTCTATGTTATGTGTGTTACGTCTCTCTGTATGTTTGTGGTTTGTGTGTGTCTATCTCCTTGTCTCTGTGTATATGGGTTTTTCTGTGCCTGTGTCTATATGAGTGTATCTGTGTGCATAAAAGTGTATGTGTTTACTATCTGTATTATTGGGAACTAGATGACCTCTTGCATAATCTCATTTTAATTCTCTCTGCCAAGCATTTTATTCCATGATATGCCTGACGTCTTTCCTTCTTCATAGAGTCTGTTGGAGGCTGAGTCGATGCTTCATTTTCCCCATGGCCTCTATAACGGGTATTTACAAGATTTGACCTTGGGGCACACTTGACAATGAATGGATAAAAATTAAAAAACTGGCCAAAGTACTATCAAGCACAAAAGAGTTATTCTCTCTATTGGAGATGATAAGGAGATGCTTCTTATCTCAGTGGAGCTACTTCTGAGCTGCCTTTACTTTCTTGCCTATGTCTCACGTCTTACCCGGTCTGTGGCGGGCAAGCATGCATGAGACAATGCATCGCTCCTCAGTGTGAAGGGATGAGATGATGGGGCCATGCGATTCCACAAAAGAGAAGCTGTGATCAGTGCGGACAGAGTAGGATCGGGTTCGACACACTTCCTAGGTGAGATGCATGCAGGAGTTTGAAGGGTTAGGCGGCAGAGTCTTAAGAGACAAAAACACCCCAGTTCTTTTCAGTTCAAGTTCTCACTCGACTCACCTTGAACTCACTGTGTGGCCCTTACTGATCTCAAAGTCACGGTCATCCTTCTCTGCTGTCCCTTAAGAGTTGGCAGTATGATGACAGTTATCGTTGCAAATTGCTCTAAAAAAAAGTTTACCGAATTGCATATAAAATGTTGATCTAATCGTATATAGATACAAAGATGATCAGTAAAACTTTAGCATTGTATATATATATATATATATATATGTATGTATATACATACATATATATATATATATATATATATATATATATATATATATATGTATATTAGTTTCCAAGTATGTTGGTTCATGGACTACAGTAGAGATTGGGATATTTATTTACCCCAGAGCCATGGTAACTTTTACCGTTTATCTGACTTTTACTTGGCCATGAGATATAAAAGCCTATCCCATCTTCCTGTATTTAGGCATGGCCAGATGATGAAACTCCTTTGACCAGAGACATGTATGTAGATGTAGAATTTGTGACCTTTGGAAAAGGCTGAAGGAGCCTCACCCCCCCCCTCTCTCCCACTCCCATTTAATCTCCTTGTAACCCATGATGGCTGTAACTTCAGAAATCATCGTGAACTGTGAGGTGATCAAACAATCTTTGGGTGTAAGGAAGAAATTTGCTTTGTATAACTGTCACTTTTATTAAGAGTCTATGTGAAAGTGACCAACTCCAATTCCAATCAACAAGGGGGCTCTTTGAAGCATTTCAGATCCCCTTGAGATCAAAAAGTATCACATACACACACACACACACACGAGAGAGAGAGAGAGAGAGAGAGAGAGAGAGAGAGAGAGAGAAGGAGGAGGAGAAGGAGGAGGAGAAGGAGGAGAGAGTCCTTCCAAGACATTAGCATATTAACTTACGCTTTAATGTCTTGGCAGCTAAACTGAGTCGAGGGAGGACTTTATGATCCCAAAGACTGTTGATACTGATTGCTGCAAAGGTACAGTGAGACATCTTTGGTGAATTATTGAACTTCAGCCATACCTGGCAAGGCGTACGTAAATGTAAAGCTCAGCCCATCTGAGTCCTGTGCCCGGGCGGTGGCATGGGTACTAATATTAGCAACCAAGGAAAGGGGTTGCAGCGACTGTCTGTCTGATTGCGAATATTAAATGCTTAAATGAGCTAGCATAAGAAGTAACATATGTTCCTTCCCCCTTTCCTTTCTCTGTTAACAAGAAATAAGAAAAAAAAAAAAAACCCTGAGATAAGCAGGGCAGATGAAGATAATTAGAAGAAGCATTTTGCTTGAGAGTTGCCGTTGACATCTTTTGGATACTAATGCTACATCACTGTCAAAAGTCAGAGTTTGGATCTCCACAACAGTGTTGCTTACTGGCTCTCCACCTGCACTAGGAAAAAGGTTGGTTTTCAGAATTACTAATCGGAGATCATATTTTATGGGATGCCAGCCGAAACTGGTTTTGTTCCCTAGCCTTGGAAAATTCTGAGGCATTCTCTTCCAGTGCGAAAGGGTCAGCCTTGGGCTTTGTCCTTAATAGTGCTGTTTTCTCCTTGTTGACTTCCTCCGATGCCACATGGGGCTGCAAAGGAAGACCTGAACTGCTGACATTTGACTTTTACACACTGTATTATTTCCCAGGGAAAATCTAGTTATCACTTTATGGTAGTCTCACGTTCATAGAGACACAAAAATAGGCAGTGTCTTTTTTAACATGTATTTCTGCCAGTGCTAAGTACACATTTGTCTAAGATTTTAAATTTTAAGTTCGTCTGACTATCAATATATAACAGGTGGTAGTGGAGAAGACAGCCATACTCGATTTATTATTTTCACCATATATTTATTATGTGAAATTAATTAATTTTTATAACGAAGGCGAGCAGAATCTGGTACCGAGTAGAAAACTAGAGGACTATGCGAATAATTAACATATGGGCTTCAGAAGAGTTCTTCATTAATCATTAGCAACTGTTATAAATATTTTAGATTTTTATTAAAAGTCTGACGCCAAACATTTTATAATTTGCATGTTCAAGAGTGAGCGAGTGGTGCTTCGTAAATGTTTCATAAAACGATTTTAGAGTCAGTTGGGAATTCAGAGCTACATTTACGACGTCTTGCTCACGTGGTCCACAGTCTGGAGATCGACAATCGCCACGGTGATCCTCAACATGGCTCTCATTTCATTTGCTGCCCGGTGGTAAAATACTCCGATGAAAGCAGCTTGGGGGCTGAAGGAGATATTTCAGTTCACACTTAGGGGTTCTAGTTCATGGCGTGGATGTCCCAGAAGCAGGGCTTGGAACAGCTACTTTTTTTCCACGGTCGAGCGCAGAGTCAAAGGAACTTAATGCTCAACTCACTGCCTCCTTTATCATACACTAGGGGGTCGGAGCACAGGGAATGGCACCGCCCACAATGGCAAAGTCTTCCTGCCTCTGTTAACGTACACAAGAAAAGCCCTTCCAGAGGAGCTCACAAACCAGCCTGATCTAGACAGCCCCTTGTTAAGACTTTCTTATTAGGGGCTTCTAGGTTTTGTCAAGGTGACAGTTAAAACGAACTGTCCCAAATATCATTTCTGAAGACCTGCTTAGATTTATGTTTTAAATGATAAGGCGAAATATAAAAGTGTAGTTTGGGTACCATGTGTGGGGATGGCTAGGATGGTCAGAATGTTGTGGCCGATCTGTTTCGATAAGTCAAGATCGATATGTACATTCATATAATGTATATTGTATCAGGGTTTAACACAACATTATTGTTTAATTTATAAATATTAACTCAAATCAGTTTTGCACGATTATTCTGGCACCCTAAAGAGAAGATTTAAGTTGAACTAGACAGTGGAAAGAGCACAGAACTTAAGCATTTAATTTAAAAAATCCCTTACCTAAGCATTATTTCCATTTTTTTTTAAAAAAATTTAGACTTACAGATACTCAATAGCCCTTAATCTTAAAATAAAGTTGAAGCAAATGCAGGAGACTAAACATACCACAAAGAAATTGCTAGACTTTCATTTCAAAGTCTAGAGTGGCTTTTCTCTCCTTTCTATATTTATTCTCCAACAGTAATAATAAAATAACGTGGGGGAGGCAAACCATGCAATCACTCCTCCACGGCTCCATTTAAGAAACCCTGTCATCTAGGGCTGTCTCCGGCCCACAGCTGGGCGTACGTTCAAGCTGCCAGGCTTGAACCAGGTGGCCAGGCCACCGAAGGTGACAATCAAATCCGGCACGTGAAATCTGTTGGTGAGAACCCACACCAAAGAATTTTGTCGGCTGAGAAACTTAGAGATTATTCTTCCCCTCCTTTGCTGTGAAGTATTTCCTTCTGTCCTGCTCTTCCCAACCAAACACTGTTGCTCTCATGCCTTCGGCAGTTCCTGTGACTCTACCCTTCTGCTCCCTGAAGTCTACATGGACCACGGTCATTGTCACATGACTCTTCCCAGCCAAGCCCTATTCAGTTAGGCTTTTAAGGAATGACGAACGGAGATCTACTGCACACCACGGTAGCCACAGTTAACAACAAAATGTTGTACATTTGGAAATCACAGAGAGTAGATATTGAAAAACAAAAGAGAGGGATGTGTAAGGCAATGGACAAGCTAATTAGCTTCACTTTGGCATTCCGTAACATGCATGCACGTGTAAACATTATGTATATCATAAATTTAAAATACTTTTTGATTTTATGTGGTGCCTGTCTGTGACATGTATGTTTCCATGTGTGAGTTGGTTAACGTTTATGTGCAGGTACACATACACGTATGTGCATGTGGTGACCTGAAGTTGGTGTTTAACAACTTCCTTGTTTCTTCTCTATTTTATTTATGGGGAAGAGTCTTACACTTACAGGAACTTATCCTCTGGGCTAGTCTGGCTAGCTGACTTGTTCTAGGGATTACACCTCAGCCTCCCATGTTCGGAACTTGTAGGTTATTTACTGAGCTCTGGCAATCCAAATTCAAGCCGTCACACTAGGATGATAAGGGCTGAGTAATCTTCCCAGTATCTAAAGTCTTGGTGGTGTCAACATTTAAAGACTAAAACAAAGGAACAGCCTGCTGTCTCTGGCTGTAGAGTTAATGGCAAAGCACACCTAGAATTTCTGAGTTGTTTGTACATCTATTCAAATAAAGAAATAATATTGTGGGTCAATGATGAAAGTTTATCCCAGCTTTAGACCCATGGACCGCTTCTGCTGCCTCAGTGAACAGTAGACTCCCGTGGAAAAAGTTTGTCCCTGCTCCTGATACCACAGTAGCCCCCAGTGAGCACCCTGACCCAAGGTTTTCAGGCCAGTGCTGCAGGGTCTTAGTTATTATTAAATCTTTGTATTACTCTTAGCAGAGTAGATTCTGGCATTTATCTGCAGAGAGGGTAATTGTAGGGCCTCCCTACAATTCTCAAAGATGAGAAGGGGAAAGAGGGGAAGAAGAGAAAGAGGAAAGTCCTAAAGTCAGAGAAACCACAAAACAAAGAATATGTTTTATATTTTCCTTTATAAAAGAACTGAGTATATGTGGACACACATGTAATCCACATGCGCACGCGCGCGCACACACACACACACATACACACACAGAGGGGGGGAGGAAGAGGTACAGACCACTAAACTGTTACTCCATCTACCTTTTAGCAATACCAAGCACAGTGGCCCAGATTCCCCGATGAACACTACTTGGTCTCTCTTGAACCTGCACTCCACAGGTCTTTGTTGGTTGCCATGGTTTCTGCTCTTCAGTTCTTTCCAGTGATTTCTCCTCCAGTTGACTATGGCAGAGCTCTGTCCCTTGTTTTGAGATTCTATCTGAAGCTTGGGTTCTCCTCAACTTCATGCTCACCTTCATAAATCTACTTGCATATGTTACTGACATCTTTCATCAAACGAAATACTTGATCGTCTTAAGCCAGTTGCCTTTTTTGTATGACTGTGTCTTGTCTTCCTCATTTGAGACAGGTAATTCTGCCTGATTTTTCCAAAGGATGTGCACTTAGTCCAGCACTCAACAGTCAGCTTTAACTTAATTTCTTCTGTTTCATCTTCCACACGTTAATCGATTGTTTTACAAAAATATCAGTCTGGCCTTGTGCCTCTGCTATTTAACTATCTTTGGCATTTTCTCGCTTCTATGAATTGAAGCACAGACTCCTTGGAGTCAATAAGACTCAGCACAATCTGACATCTGTCTTCCGCATTTCACCCGAGTCTTTACACTGCCCTGTCCGGTGGGCTGTTCTCTAGCGAGCTGAGCGGAGAGGAGAGGAAGAGGAGGAGGAGAGGAGAGGAGCGGAGAGGAGAGGAAGAGGAGAGGAGAGGAGAGGGAGAGGAGAGAAGAGAAGAGAAGAAGAAGAGAATAGAGAAGAAAGAAAGCCGTAATAGATTACGCGCGAACGTACCTTCCCCCCTCCCCTCCCCTCCCCTCCCCTCCCCTCCCCTCCCCTCCTCTCTTCTCTGCTTTAATTTAAAGCTCATTGAACACACTAAGCACCCTGTCATCTCAGGGTCTGTGTTTATGCTTTCCTTGTACCTTGACTATGTAATATTTGCCTCATCATTCAGAATCGATGCCTCTCTCTCCAAGTCTCAGTTCAAATAGAAATCTTCCTTGACCTGATACCACCCATTCATGGAACATGGTAATGTGTTTCCTTAAGGAATATGGGAACATACTTAATTGATACTTACTTTTCCTTTTCACTTATACACATAAACTGCCAAATTCCATATTGAACTTTGAGCTCTATCAAGTCAGAGAACCAGTCTCTTGCTTACTGCCGAGCTTCTAGTGCCATGCGCAGCTCTTAGCACTTGACAGTTACTAAACGAAGGCTGTACTAAATGCATCTTGAAGCAAATGGGGTGTTTTTACATTTCCTATCCCTTGTTCATTATACCACATTCAGTTAAAAAAAAATTCCCAAAGCACACATATGCTGAAGAGATGCCATAGAGTTTTCTTTGGATAATCATAATTCTTAACTACACATGTTTATGGAACAATGCTCTATGGTTATGTGCCACCCTTTATTTTAGGGTTTCAGAGCTAGTTAAAAGTGATACTTAATGAGCAACAGATGTGATGATACTTAATTATCCAAACAGTTTTACATATAGACCTGAGGTTGCTTTCTTAAGGTCATAGCTGTAGCATACTTTGGCTTGCTGATTCAAGACCTCCTCTTGAAGGCCTTTAGAGTGAAGAAAATTTAAAAGCAATAAAACAAAGTTCTATAATTAAAGGTCAATGAGATGCTTTTATTGAAATCTATGAAAAGTAATAAAAGATGATTGTCTTATTTACAATATGTTTCAAAAGAGCAAAAATAATGGTTAAGAAACTGACATCTTCTTGCCAGACCCTCACCAAAGACCTGCTGTGCTCTAGAAAACCTTCTGGACTGTGGAACCATGAAGCTGAAGGACACAGTCTCTATGGCAACAGAAATGTACAGCAGGATGGTAAGTTCTCCTTAGAATAATATATAAAATGATTCACAAAGAAGGAAAATCCCAACTGTGCCCACAGAGCACCCAGAATGACTCCAAAGAGAGAACTCTTGCATTTCCAGCTTAGGTTGTATAAGTGTTAGAGAGCTAAAGATTAGAAGTTATTCCCAGAAGAGGAAAGAGCAACAGAGAAGTCAGAGTTAACAACATGTGAGAATCATGGTCATTGGGTTAGAACACACAATGGTGGGAGGGAAGCAGCTGGACTGATGTCACCATAGGGATGATGATGTCCCTCCCTATTCTACACCACCAACACCCAAGAAGGCTGAAAAACACGAAGAGTCCACCTTGTGCTGTTGTCTCCACTGAACTTTAATATAAAATATAAAACTAATATAAAAGCGTGTAAGTAACCAACCCAATCATTTTCTGCCGTTTCTCTAACAACAGTGACCACTGAATCCATTTATGAATGGTGGACTAATTCCTATATATTTCTGCATCTTGAAACAATTGGAGTCCTAAATTTTAGATCAGCCATTAACTTTTAGGCTGTTTAAAGTTTAATTTTTTAAGTGGCTCATTAGAATTCCTGCCCATGACTTATTTCTCACCTATGTCGAATGGGTGGTCATTCGTGTTCCATGATGGAAAGATTCCAGGAATGCCTCTGTGCCCCAATTTTGCAACTCATGAGTCACAGAGATAGACAAGTCTCATAAGAAATTTCCAAGGGCTACAATATTACCCACAAGACCTAGTTTCTTTATTTTCTCTTCTGGTGGTACAAATAGCTTTTTGTCACATTCCAAAGACATTCTTAAATTTTCTTCTTACTAGGCTTCTGCCAAATTTGAGACTCTGAATGCATCATTTTTCTCTTGGGTTTTCAGTTCTCGAAATAGTCTTGGATTCTCTAACTCCCCATACTCATGCGAGCTGGGGATTAGAGATGGAGCTTTTCTGCCCGACCCCAGCCTTCTGTTTCCCTGATGGTTTTAAGACAGGAGTTGTTCTAATTCCTGTTTTGTAGCTGCCCTTCCTTCTTCCCTCTGCTTGGGTGAAAGAGAATTTTTGTTAATTTTGCGATGTTTTATCCCTTCAGCATCTCTTACAACTTACTTTGATCACCTATCCCTCCCGGGTCCTCCCTACCTCCCTGCATGTTGTCACTTCCTATGACTAAATAAGAAGGTGGGCGGGCGTCTGAGGCTGAGATTCTCCCTGACAGCCTTGGAAGGATCATCCTGCTTTTGTGTGACCCTGCCCTGTTTCTAAACTTGCTCTCTTTGGCTTTCTGGAGCTCCAGAGTGCAGGTGTATTCCTCGCGTCGTCTCCTCTACTGCAGAACGTCCATGTTTGTCCATTTTGTAGGTTAGCAACCACTTCGTGATCGCACATCTTTCACAGTATGGCGGGTGTCACCTGCTGACACCGCTTCTCCCCCATCCGACTGCTATTCTGGGAATATAGTACTTGTATTCCTTTCAGTAGGTTTTGGGAGGAAAGAAAAACCAAAAAAAAAAAAAAAAAAGAAATTAATATCTAATCTTAGCTTCTTGTGTTTAATAGGAAATCTCTAGGCCTAATTTGCTAACAAATTGCAAATCGTACAAATACGATTCCATAATGTTGCTCTTTCATCTTTTCGCTGGCTTGTACCTACACACCCAAACTTCTGATCTCCTATTGTGTGTTTTACGTAGTGACTCCAGGTCTGAACCTTTTCTGCTTCCCTGTGAGGAACATTACGGTGCTCTTCAGTCGTGTCTGGTGTTACCGCTTCCTAACCCAGCCCTGACTGAACAGCATAGACAAGAAGAGCATTGTTAGCAAGCAATCTTTAACCTCACGCTGTAGAACGAGGGAAGGCGCCTTAGGAATCGCTTGATACAGCATGGTGTGTATGCAAGAAGCCGCGCACAGCCTATAGAATAAGACTAAGTGGGGAACCCCAAAGGGTCTTCAGACTTAGGTAAATACCTAACATCAAATGGAAGTGTTTTGTGAAAACCTGTCCCCCAAAGGCGTCTAGACGTCGGCTCCTCACATCATCCTCTCCCCATTCTCCTCCGCTTACCCACATTCTGTGTACGCATAGTTTCCTTTTTACATCTTTTGTCTTATATTCCCCTTCAGTTACCCTCTTTGCTACTGGTTGATCATCGGTCTTGAGTCTTTAGTCGACTTTAATAAAGTCATGTATCACTCTGCCCTCACATCTTCATATGATACATCAGGGATCGATATGGTGGGTGGCATATATTTCCTTGCCCTCTTGAATTTGGACTTTGTTAAGTGACCTTGTTGGTCATGGGAACATTGAAGGTATGCCATTCATTCAGACTCGAGCTGCTACCAAGGACCGTGTCTGTGTTGATACCTGTGGCCTTTGTCACCTCAGGGAGCCATAGGAACCGTGTGTGACAGAATCAAAAGGCCATGTGGAGCTGGCCCTGCTCTTCATTGGCCCTGGCAGAGCTAGCTCGATCTCTCATTGGACACCACAGCGGGAGGGCTGGTCCTGACTCTCATGGGAGAGCTGGCCTCGGCAAGCAGGAGAGATAACAGCCTCACTCCTCACCACATAGAGAACTGAGCTCTATGGTCTGGATATGGGGGAGCTGGCTCTGCCCCTCACCTGAGGAGGGCTGCCCCCGTGTCCCTAACTGGTCAGCTCAGCTACCACCCAGGTCCACAGCCAGGCCTTGGGCTGATGATGGAGGATTCCCATTGGCTAATAAAGAAACTGCCTGGCCCATTTGATTGGCCAGCCCTTAGGTGGGTGGAGTAGACAGAACAGGAAGAAGGAAGTGAGGTAGATGGCTCAGTCAGATGCCACGCCTCTCCTAAGTTAGTCAGACTGCCGTGCCTCTCCTCAGAGAGATGCCAGATGCGATGAAGCTCCAGCCCAAGATGGACATATGCTAGAAACTAAACGGTAAGGCACCACTTCGTGGTACTACACAGATTATTAGATATGGGTTAATCAAGATGTGAGTAAGAGGCTGAAAATAATGGGCCAGGCAGTATTTAAAAGAATACAGTTTCCATGTAATTATTTCGGGGTATAAGCTAGCTGTGCGGGAGCCGGGCGGCGGGAAGCCAGCCCGCAGCTCCTCACTACAGGTTGACCCACCCTATCATCTACCCCATGTAGGACCTGCTGGAGCTTGTGAAGGGACTGGTCCTGTGGAACAATACCCACAGCATCTCCAAAACTTGGGGCGGCTGCAGGATATCCCAGAGGCGTTCCGGTGAGGATCCAGTGATGATATAGCATCACTGTGTAGCAGAAATGTGTAGCAGAAATCAGAGGCCTTGATTCAGACCTCTGATTCACTGCAATGAACATTTGATAGTAAAGGTGGCTGGACACAGAGTATATCTTGTGACACACCACTCACAATGGCTGCAGGACAAAGCAGGGGGTGTTGGAGAGGCAGAAAAGATGGATAAGCAAAGAAGGTCTTGTTTTGCTCTTGTTTTTATTTGTTTGATTTGTTGGTTTTGTTTTGGCTTGATTTTTTAAAATTATTTTTTGGTAGTGGTCACTACAGGGGTACAAAGAGGATGTAGGGGGACTGGGAAGTAGATGGAATTGGGGGTCCAGGGTATGAACTTCCCAAATAATTAATAAAGAAATTATGTTTTAAAAAACCCAAGAAATTATGCTATTACACAGAAGCCTCAACTGTACTTGGTACGCCTGCTTTGTTCTCTTGCACTTTTCAGACAGCTGTGATGTTGACGTTGCTTGGGTACCAGTGCCTCTCCAAGTCACCCCATGGACTGGTTCATTCCTGTGTAAGCCCAGTGCAGGCAGCTGCCTCCACTGCTGGTGAGAACTGGAGATCACAAGGACATTCTTTCTCCAGGAGACGACACTTTATAGCCCCTTCCCGGATCTTCCGCTTCTTCCATTCATTCTCCCAATCTTTCATGACAAAAAAAGTATTCTGTTTTCATTTCACACAGCTTCCAAATCAATTATCTCCAAGTTTACTGCTTCCTCTTCACAAATCTTAGTGTCGTGTGCCTCCCACCTAGAGAAGTTTCTGTTGCCGGCGTTACAGCTTTCACACAGCATGTGACTTGCAGCCCTTGTGTGCCTTCTGTATCTTTCCATAACGCGTTGGATCTAGGGAACAAAGCTGCAATAATTGACTGCCCTCCTCTGCAGATTCTAACATCTGGGCTTGTCCTGGATTGCTGGATTATTTTTCCGTTGTGGTTTGTGTTTCCAGCTTGTTTTCTTGAGTGGGTATTTTTATTGGAGGCCAAAGTAAATTTTGCTTTGCTGTATGCTGGATATATTTATGTGCCTTAAAATATCATTATAATTTTTTTTTCTGGGGACTAAAAAGCTGGGTCAGGAGTTAAGGACACTCACTGGCTGCTCTTCTAGAGGACCCCGGTTCAGTTCCCATTATCCACATGGCAGCTCACAACTGTCTGTAACGGCAGCTTCGGGGTATCTGACGTCTTCACACAGACAGACATACATGCAGGCAGAACAGCAATGTCCATAAAATAAAAATAAATCATTTTAAAAGTAATTTTTTCCTCTATACAAACTTTACATTGTCTAGACAAAAGATCCTTTTGGGTCTCGACCCTGCACTAACTGAGGCAAGACCTAACCAGCGCTCATCTTGCTGATCAGCATTATGGATTGGTTAGTGTGTGTATACGTGTGTGTGTGTGTATACGTGTGTGTGTGTGTGTGTGTGTGTCTGTGTGTTTCCTACCAAAAGCTCCTGAACCACAAGGTCGTCGGATTTGGCTGTTATTAACAGGTTTTCTCTGTGTATTATAGAGATTCTGGACATTATCATCTCATGCTTTCGGGTACTTTGTCCCCTATGCCTGGGTCATTTCTTCACATGCAAGTGTTCGAATCCTCATGCTGATTCCACACTATGCTGAATCCTAAAGGGAAACTCTCTTCAGATCAATTTATAGTTCACTCTAGAATGACTTAGCTATACAAGGTGACACCTTTATGTAATATCCCATTCTTAGTAAGTTATTTCCATTTCTGAAAAAAAAGGAGGTTAATGCTTGGAAATTAGAAAGGTATCTTTAAGATGTCTGCACTTACAACAGAACAATACTTAGTAACAGAACAATGATTAATATGATTTCAGACGCTGAAATCATAAGGAAAATGATGGATCTTTTTCAGACAAACTGAAATTTCACCTGTTTCACAAAACATCACAATCCTCTTCACCACGAAAGATGAGCCACAATATATTCCTAAAACTATCTACATGCTGTGTACTCAAAGAAAGAGAAAACACCCTAATGGAATATTATTAACAATCTTTACTAGACAATTCACAACGATTGCTAAATTTTACAAATAATCACCTCCGTGAGTGATTTTTAAAATGCCAGGAAAAATGGTGCACGGACTAAACATGACCCATTTATGATGTGCTGGGCAAGGCCTGTGCTGTAGGACTCCGGACTCAGTATATAAATATTGTTTGAGGAGCTTTGGATGCGTTCTGTGTTCTCCAGATCCCAGAGACGAGTGCCAGACATAACACATCAGGAGACGTGCTGGGAGTCTGTGTGTGTGTGCTTCTAAAGCAGGCTGCAAGAGAAATTCGGTGTAATCATAAAAACAATGGTCTTTGGAAGTCGGCCTCTGGGCTGGCTAACTTTACAAGTTCAAGGGCTGGGTTTTGCCAGCTGTTATCACTGGGTCTGAACTTGCTGGGAGTCGTGGCCAAGTGGTATTTCTCGTGTGTGCTGATGCTGGGTTTTATTCATCTGCAAATTAACTCTAATCAGGGTATTTATTCCACAGGGTGCAGTATTTCTGCAGTTATTTTCGGCTTGTTAATTTTTTAAAATAAATATTTTAAAAATATTATTTTTCATTTGTTATGTGTGTGGGGGGGTGGGTTTATGTGCACCACACACATACAGATGCCCGAGGAGACCAGAGGGTGTTGGATGTCCTGAAACTGGCAGCTGTGCTCTGTCTGATGTGGGTGCTGGAACCTAAATCCAGATCCTTTGCAAGAATAGGGACAGGACACCCTAGTAATGCTGTGCCACCTCTCCAACCCTTAACACAAATCATTTTCCACTTGTACAATATCTAGAGACCTCAGGCACAGGCTGTGCACCCCGTATTATCACAGAAAGATACAGATGCTATAAACGATCTTACATAAAAGATGTTTAAGACAATTTTCGAAAAAAATAGTTTCAAAACAGAAAACGGAATGATAGAACTTGTTAAATACATTTCTGCAAAGCAGACTCAATGCTAAAAACACAATACAAGATTTTAATAGATAATTCTAGTTAACACTGCTCCCTAATTTTCTTTGGCAAAAGGTTTTATGATTTTTCAAAGCTCATTTTGATTAGATTAGAGCCCCCGGCTGGCGTATGCTGAGGTGCCTTCCCTAGCTCCTGAAAGTTAACGGTTCTTTTTTGTCTCTCACAGCCTCTATTAGGGACTTGAGTTGTCATGATTTGTTTACATGGCTCATCTGTCTCCACCGTGCTACCTCCGGCTCCTTGAAAGGAAGCACCGAGTTTTGTTTAAATTTCCCGTTCTCTGACATGCATCATACGGGTTGGGTATTAAAATCGCTAAAAGTAAAGCAAAAAGCCAGAACTCCCACAGTACTAACTGCCCGTAGGTGACAAAGGGGTTCATATGTATATTGTTTAAAAATGGATATTCTATGCCTGAACTGTAACTTTACATTTTTAGAATAAAAAAAAGATGCTAATCACGGCAAGAAGAGTTTACTCGTAGGAAGTTGTGTGTTCACAGGAGAAAACCATCGTGGCAAGCTTACAAAGTGAGGGCTGGGGGAGGCCTGTGTGTGTGTACATGTGTGTGTGCATGTGTACATGCGTACACATGTATGTATGTGCAAGCTGCCCTATGTGGGTACTGGAAACAAAACTCAAGTCCTCCAAAAGAACAGCTCGTGCTCTTAATCGCCAACTTCTCTATCCATCAAACTTTCTCGACCCAATCATTCATGATCTTAAGAAAGAATATTAAAGACTTAGCTGATGGGTTTTCATTTCTGATATTTCTTTCTTCTCAACTCTTCTTAGGAAGACTTTTTTTTTTTTTTAAGACAGGATTTCTCTGTGCAGCTTTGGAGCCTGTCCTGGAACTAGCTCTGTAGACCAGGCTGATTTCGAACTCACAGAGACCCACCTGCCTCCGCCTCCCGAGTGCTGGGATTAAAGGCGTGTGCCATCACTGCCAGGCCCTTAGCAAGACCGTTTAAAATGTTTGCTGCCCCAGAAATGCAGAGAGAAGAGAGACAATTCTCATTTTGTCAAATCTTTATTTTCTTTATTTTTTCTCATCTATTACATTCTGAATGTGGTTTCCCCTCCCTCCTATCCTCCCGGTCCCTCACAGGGCTGTGGACCACACATGGCCGGCCTAACAAGTTACACTAAGACCAGGCACAAACCCTCTTATCAAGGCCGGACAAGGCAACACAAGGGGAGGAAATGGGTCCGAAAAGCCGGCAAAAGAATCAGACACAGCTCCCACTCTCACTATTAGGAGTCCCAAGTTACATACCATAATATATATTTAGAGAACTATGACAGTTCTCAGTTTTAAAAGCCTTTGGCATTACTGAGACAGAAGAAACTACAATGTTATATCTTCAGTTGGGACCGGCTTCTGCATGTCCACATGGTACCAGGGAAGAGACGGGCGCAGTCCCCTACAGCACTAGACAGTGCTGCAAATGAGCACTGCTTGCGTTGCTTGCTCAGCAGCAAGGCAGTACACCCTAGAGTTCTCCATGGTACACGCGAATTTAAAGAATCTGGAGGCACAGTGATTCCTTTTCCTGGAGCCCACAGCTAGTTTAGAATGGGGAGTATATTTCTCAAGGCCCCACCGAAGTGTGAACATTTCCTGCAGCTGAGAATCAAAAGCGGCAAATATTTGGCAGGCTCTATGACTTTGAATCACATAAAACCATTTATTTCTTCTTCCTCCTCCTCCTCCTCCTCCTAGTCCTCCTCCTCTTCCTCCTCCTCCTTTTCATCTTCCTCCTCTTCCTCCGCCTCCTCTTCCTCCTCCTCCTCCTCCTCCTCCTCCTCCTCCTCCTCCTCCTCCTCCTCCTCATCGCAACTGATCATGGCCACAAAAAGAAGCAAAGACTCAGTATCTTAGTTTTTATTGCTGGCTTGATGTAACCTAGAGTAACCTGGGGGAAGAGAACATCCTGAAAACCTGCAGGCATACACACAGACAGAATATTGTATCCATAATAAATAATAATAATAATAATAATAATAATAATAATAATAATAATAATAAAAACTGCCGCCGCCACGGATGACCTAGAGCCGCTGTTGTAGGCTTAGTCCTGATTGTTGATTGACCAGGAAAGGGAACGCCCACTGTGGGCTGGGCCGTCCTTGCGCAAGCGGTCCTGGGCTGTAGAAGAAACACAGCTGAGCACAATCCAGGGAACAGTGTGTTTTTCCGGTATTTGCTTCAGTTGTTGCTTGGACTCTAACTTCAGCTTCTTTCAGTGATGGGCTGTAACCAGGAAGTGGAAAACAACCAAGCCTTTTCCTTCCCAAGTGGCTCCTGGTCATGGCGTTTAGCACTAAAAGAACGCTTTCTTTTGTTGTTTTATTTGAAGGAGGTACGTGTGTGTAGGACAACATGTAAAACAAATAAGATAAAGAGGAAGTAAACATTTGTTGAAAATAGCTTTCTTGATGCATAAATAGAAGTCATGAAATAGTCCTAACAGACAGTTGAGGCATAATTAGTGCTATTAACTAAATTCAGTCTTCAACGTATCTGGAAAAAATATATATACCAGTTTAATGGAATTGAGGCCATTTAACCTGAAAGTTGCCATTTCATTTAGTCCTAGATATTCCTTCGGCTGTCACGCCCGTGTTCTTTTAAAAAGTAAAACATATTAAGATATTCCAAATCTCTAGATTTCTTTCCCTCTGATAAGCTAACTTATATTTAGCGTGTTCTGATATAGCTGTTACCGCCACCCAGTGCTGCAAAGGCTTCACACCAACAAAACACATGTGTCACTTTGATGGGACGCGTAGCTAATCTGCACATTATATGAAAATCCGAGATGCAGTTACAGAAATAGGCGGTCGTGCGGGGAGTCTGAACGATCGGCGTTTGCACAGCTAAAGCTGTATCAACCACCATTTCCCTAATGGTTTCCTACTTCCAGATTTTCCATACGATAACTTTTCGAAAGGACTCGCTTTTTAATTTTTATTTATTATTTTACAATTTTATAAGGCACACGGTAGATCTTGATCATGTACACATCTGTCACCCCCTTCTACCCCTCATTCTCCCTCGATACAATTTTCTCCCAACTTCACATTCTCCATCTTTATCTCTCTCTCTCTCTCTCTCTCTCTCTCTCTCTCTCCATCTACCACTTAGTCTAGTTAAGTCTGATCATATAGGCCCATCAGTGTGTAGTTGTCTTCTGGAATATGGGCAACCTACCAGGGACTCCTCGCCCAATTGAAAGTGGTTCTCTGTCCCTCAGTGTCCACCACCTGCCAGAAGGGAATGGAGTCTCATCGGCTCCTACTCAATCCATACTAAAATTTTTACCTGGCTTTGTCTTCCGCCCTTCTTCACGTCTCGTGCCACAGCAGATGAGCACAGATGCTGTGAGTTCAGGCATGCAGTAGCCGTGTCAGGGCCCAGAGACCACATTTAATAGCCTCCCTCCCGTTCTCTGCCCAGTACATTTTCCACCCTCTCGGCCACAATGTTTGCTGAGCCTGTGTGTGTGTGTGTGTGTGTGCGTGTGTGTGTGTGTGTGTGCCTGTGTGTAGGGGGGTCGGGGTGATACAGATAGCCTTTCTATGACTGATAACTCATAGACACTTACTCTGAGCATTTTGAGCAGTGCTATTTTCTGTATTCACCACCACCCTCTGAATAAGAAGCTTCTCCAATGGAGCCCAAGAGCTGCACAAAGTCATAATCCATATCCATAATGAATAAATTCGTATTTATTCATTTATTCCTATTTCAAAGGCAGTTTGACAACATAGCCACAAACAGCAAAACAACATGAATAAGTTCCTCTTCTTGAGCTTGTGACATCTGTAACCATGTGTTTTGACCATGTTTACAGTGTCACACATAAATTCCCTCCTTGGAGCAGGACTCAACTCCGACCAAGAGCATGGTTGGATAGCCCCATAACTAGTCTGGCCACTATTACATCCTTGGGCACACCTTGCGACAAACAGGGCTTTCTTGTGTGTACATGTTTGCGTGTGTGTGTGTGTGTGTGTGTGTGTGTGCATGTTATATATGCACACACATGTATGGTACCTTTCTGGGGAACATGCAAAGGCCATATAAGGATGTTGGGTGTCTTCCTCTGTTGTGCTCTGCCTTGTTTTTTCGAGACTGAATCCGAGGCTCATCATTTTGGATGGGTTGACTGCCTAGTCTCTAGCCTACAACTCTATGGTTATAGGAAGGATGGCCATCTGTCTAGTCTCTAGCCTACAACTCTATGGTTATAGGAAGGATGGCCATCTGTCTAGTCTCTAGCCTACAACTCTATGGTTATAGGAAGGATGGCCATCTGTCTAGTCTCTAGCCTGCAACTCTATGGTTATAGGAAGGATGACCATCTGTCTAGTCTCTAGCCTACAACTCTATGGTTATAGGAAGGATGGCCATCTGTCTAGTCTCTAGCCTACAACTCTATGGTTATAGGAAGGATGGCCATCTGTCTAGTCTCTAGCCTACAACTCTATGGTTATAGGAAGGATGGCCATCTGTCTAGTCTCTAGCCTACAACTCTATGGTTATAGGAAGGATGACCATCTGTCTAGTCTCTAGCCTACAACTCTGTGGGTTATAGGAAGGATTGCCATGTTTGACTTCTTATGTGGGTTCCGGAGATTTGAACTTATGATCTCTTGTCTCCATGGTTTCAGGTCTCTCACATTGGGTATTCTGTCTAGCTCCTATTTTTTTGACAGATCTAGCTTTGTAGGTTGACCCCAAACTCAGAATTCTCCTACCTTAACTTCCTATGTGCTGATATAGCAGGTGTTTGCTGTGCCACCACTCCTGATTAGAATAATTTTGATTTTCTGAGACAAGGGTTTCTCTGTGTAGCCCTGGCTGTCCTGGAACTCCCTCTGTAGACCAGGCTGGCCTTGAACTCACAGAGATCTGCCTGCCTCTGCCTCCCAAGTGCTGGGATGAAAGGTGTGTGTCACCACCACTCAGCTAGGATAAATTTAAAAAGTAGTTCTTCACTGGCAGAGACGATACATTTTAGTAATGGACCATCATTTCAAATCCCTTAGTGACTGACATATACTTGCTGCAGGAGGACTAAGGGGCCGCATGCCACCTCCAGTATTGATTCTTCACTGATTGTGTGTTTTGTCATTGGTCTCCTTTGGTGGCGAAGCCTGAGCCAACATCAAAGCTCTGCCTCTGACCTACTCCCAGTAGGTACCTGGAATCTCTTTTCCTGCCAGATTAGCATGCGCTCACTGCTCTGACATCCCCTATCCTTCTACAGAGGTACCATTAGGGTGCATTGTGTGCCACCTTCTCTCCACCAAGAAGGAACTAGACAGGGACCAAGATACACTCGTCTTCATATTCCCAGAACTAAGGACGTAGCGGGTACTCACTGAAGGATTTTTCAGACAGGTGAGTTAAACCACTATTGCCGTGTCGAGACTGCTTTGCTTGGTCATCTTATCAAAAGGAATGATGGACCTCTCTGCCCGCAGGGTAAAACAACAGAGAATAAAACGCATGAATCTCTGTATTAGCTCCGTTCACCAACCAAATGAACTCACCATGTACAGACTGTTCTGCAGAAGGTGTTAATTCACAATGATTCAAATTAACATTAATATTTGCAGACATTGCCTTTCATTTATCTTAGCTCATTTACTTTATGATAAAATAAAGCTGACTTGGATATTACTATATGCTGGGGAGATCTGGAGTGGCCCTGTAGCTCAGCAAGCCTTATAAGGCATTAATCTTCATTACCGATGAGACATTTGGTAATTTCTCCAGGATACACCACTTGAGTTATGAGAGTTCTCAAGGGAAAAGGTAAACACTTTGAGATGCAAGCATCGCGCATGCTAGGGAACAAAAGGGGTTTCTTGGAGATCACTTAAGACTGTGGTACAGAAAAAAATCCGGAAGCATGATGGCTCTGATTCTTCCCCTTTCCCGTAGCTATGGATTTTGGTATTATTCTCCCAGACTCATGTTAAACTTGTGCACGTGACAGAAGACAATTGGATCCAAGATGTGGCTCAACCATTCTGTGTTCCCACTCACTCCCCTGGACCGTTGCTATGACGGTGGTATCAGGGTAAGAGGGAACAGATCAGAATTGTGCTAACCGAGGCCACTTCAGGTCAGGTAACTCCAGCCTATCACTGACTGTCTAGACCCGCAAGCGAGGCTGTTCTAGCTCAGCTGAACTCAGCTGCAATCAGCAAGCAGCATGCTGCATTATAACCCCAGTCCTAGGAAACAATGGTTGTCAGTGTTGGTTTTAGGATGGTTTGTTACGCAATAGTGTCATGGCAACAGCTGATGGCTACAAAGCTTTCTTGAAGTGTGTGTGAACTCAATGGGTCATTTGAGGAAGTAACGAATTCCAATTCCAGTTTTTCATTTTCAGCAAGGTCAATGAGAGGTTGCCAGGCAGATAAAAAGTTGATCTTCGATTCTAAGGCCATTTGTTTACAGAAGGTCGTAAAATAAAAGAAGAGGAAATAAAATAAATTTCAGTAAGTCCATTGATTTAATAAAACAAGGGATATGTGTTGCGTTGATCTCTTGTGCCGTTTCTCTGTGCTTTCCTTTGGCTTCTCTGGAAAGTCGGAATGCCTAGGCATGGTTCCACAGCCATGGATGTTGTACAAAGGGATATAGGGATGTACTAACAGGGATTCTGGCATATAACATCCAGCCATTACTGTCAGTTATTGCTGTAGAGTGGACGGAGGAACATCCAAAGATGATGACGTCATTACTGTGTGGCGAGTCTCACAGGACAGTGTAGAGTTTCCTGGCCAATGCTAGTCAGACATTTATTATTGCAGTGGATACCGAGAAAAACAACTTCAAAGAAGGAAAGACTATTTTGGCTAGCAGCGCCAGGGGTTTGGGCTTATGTTGGCTGGGAGAACGTATCAGAGGACAGAGGCTTCCGTAGTAGCAGCCAGGAAGCAGAGAGTGTCTGTTCTGGCAAGCTTTTTATCACATGGGGGACCAGTCTATTAGATAGTGATGTCTAAATTCAAGATGTGCCCGTTCCCTAATCCCCTTAGTTAATCCTTTCTGGGAAAGACTAGGCTCTGATACATGCTTCATTGGTATCTATCAATGTAATCCACCGAACAGTCAACCCAGCTTAACTCTGGAAGGTCAATCTCTAGCCGACTCGACATCCAAGCAGGCCTTTTTATACAGATTCTCCAAATATAGACAATGACAAGATTATGCTAACTATATATTAGTTCTGCATACTAGCATGATATAACTAACCTCCATACAATCAAGCTGCCTCAATTCCTTAAATTTCATGTCCACAGTTACACTGTTCCTGAAAGGTACAAATTCAAATCTATTTGAGACGGAAGCAAACTGTTACTTGTGATTCTTTTTCAAATTTATAAGGAGAGTTCATACTTCCAACATGCAATGGTATAAATATTTTCAGTTTCGAAGAGAAGGATGGGGGCAAATGAAGAAGAGATGAGAAAAAAATAGAATAAAACTAGCATTTTAAATATTAAATCCTGTACTCCCAAATCTGCCAGAGAGAGAGAGAGAGAGAGAGAGAGAGAGAGAGAGAGAGAGAGAGAGAGAGAGAGAGAGAGAGAATATTTTGCAACAATGGGCTTTTCTCTTTCCCTTGTTACTTTTACTCTATACAGACTTTCAGCCCACTGAAGTATATTGCCCACACCAGGGAGCAACATTTCTCTTCTAGAAATACTACCATAGACACATTTAGATTTATTTTATTTTTACTAATCGCTGAGACATAGCTCAGTGTAATCAAGTCTACAGTACAAACCATCGCAAGCCATTGTAAATGGCTTGCTTCTCTTCCGGATTTTTTTTAAAAAGCATGATATTAGTTGCAAATCCATTCAACAAAAGAACAGAAAACCATAGGGAAGAACAAGCTCTCATTTGTGTTCTGTGAGAATGGGCAAGCCCTGGAGCGTTTCTATAATTTAATTTCTTAATCAGCCAACGAGGGCTTGGTTGGACAGGTGGGCTTGCGGAGATGGCACACTTCCATTCATTGTGTCTCAGCCTGTATCTTAGACTCATTGTACCAAAACTAAGTAACTGATCTCATGTCTCTTTCTGGTGGGCACTTTTCTTAATGCTTTAATGGTTTAAAAGGTAAAAATGGAATGCAATAATGTTTTAAGCAAAACCCTAATCCGTTATACAAAGGCAGAGAATGTGACAGATGTTGGCCATGGATCCTGTGATCTACCCACGCTGGATGTTGTACAGCACCCTGAGGACCTGCAGACTCAAGTTCTTTCCTTTGTACCGCTGCGGTGTCCTGGGTAGTGAGGACAAGAGCAACAAAGAGTGAGGGGGAAATCCTATGTTTCAAAAATGTATTTTTCTTTTTAGAAAAGACTAGTGCTATTGGTTATTGAGATACAACATCCAGATTTCTCAAGTTGATGGTCACTGGAATAGAAGATGTCCCTAAAATCCAATTTTTCTGAAAAGCATAAAAATAGAAATTTTTGTTAACCCTAACCAAAAGTTACATTTTTAATCTCTAAACAAAAATTTAAATCTGAGGTCACCCTTACTAATTTATTGTCTCTCTACTCACCGCTGAGTCTTGACACAGAAGAGCAGGACATTGGAGAAAACATAAGGTGCCCTCCTTCTTCCTCGTTCTTGTAAGCTTTTGGTTCTGGAAACATAAAAGCTGAGTCTGTTAATTTTGAGCATTTGCAAAACCAGTTTTCTGATGGTTCAGTGAAGACATCAGCCCAGGGAGGCAGCTGCAATATGGAAGCCTGATTTTTTTCTTCTTGAACTTCCCTGCTGAGAGTTTGATGACCACAGCCTCTCTCTTTAATCCCTAATTTCTCCCCGCTAGTTGTTTCTCATATATGACATTTCTGAGATATACTAAAGTCTACTTATTATTTAAATTATGTAGTTATCAATTTCTACTTTCAGTTATCCATCCTATTCAATCTTCTACGTATAAAAAACGGATGGTATGTACTATATATTTTTGGTATATGTTAAGTACCTGAATATCGAACTGACTAGTGGTGGTTTGTATCTGCAGCCATCAGTTGTATTCAGAGGTAGAGGAGATTTCTAGTACTCAGAAGGTTGGTCTTCAGCATTTTATTACCCTGATTATTATTATTGTGTGCATATGTGCATTCCTATTACAATGCATACATAAGGAGGTCAGAAGACAACGAGTGGATACCAGTCCTTTCTTTCTACTGCAGATTCCTGGACTGACTTAAGTAGCCAGGCTTGATGGCAGCACCTTTACCCACTGAGCCAGCTCTCTGGTCTTGAAGATTCCTTATCTTCTTTCACAGTGAATATTTCATGGACAACAACATCTATTGGCTCTTAAATTCATCATTAATGGGCTTCTCCAGTGTCCAATTTCTGTATGTTTTATTGGCTTTTTTAACTGAACATACTTTTGAGACCCATCCATCTTTTCCTGTGGTTACTTATCCTGATTTTCTAGTGTCCTATATCCCATCATATTATGCCACATATATTTATTCAACTTGTTATGAGACATTTAGTCTGTTTCCCATTTTAAGTTATTTTAAATACTTTTATATTATTTAAACAATTTAAATAAAACTTAAGTATTTTAAATGTGGGTCTTTGGATACCCATAAAAACTCACTTTGGAGTACATATCTGGGAATGAGATTGTTAATATATACATTTTTTTATTGCCAAGCAGTTTTCCAAAGGAATTTTATTCATGTGTCATCATCTTGCCTATGACATATAAAGTTTTAACTGATTGACATTTTTGATATTATCTACTTGAATATTGGTTCTTTCTCAACTTCGACCCAATTTTTTTTTTGGCATTTGGTAGAGTGTTTTAAAATTATTTATTTAAAAAATATTTTAATGCGATCATTTATCCTGTTTTTCCCTCCTTCAACTCTTTCCAGATTCTCCCCATCTTCCTAGTCAAACAATTTCATTTTCTTTTCCCCTCAAAAAATAAACAAAACCTAAGCTACAACAGAAAAAGCTAAAGCAAACAAAACTAAAGAAGTTAATCCATTTGTTTTTTGTGGACCAACTTCTCCTGGGCATGGGGCCTGCCCTGTGTGGTCGTTATAACCAGCGACATTCCATTGGAGGAGACAGATTTCCCCTTTCTTTATCGCTATCAATTATAAAGAGCTTCTTGGTTAGGAATGGAACTTTGTGTCCACGGGGCTGGGAGGTGCTGTACAGACCCCCGGTGGAGAGCAGCCCTCAACAGTCGTATCCAGCAGATCTGCAAGCTACAGAAGCCTTCCTGTTTGGATTTGAGGTTCATAGGAAGGATCTCATGTCTGGCATTGTAAACCTGGCCGGGAACCTGTGGCCAAGGAGGACATAGGCCTTAGGAGAACACGTTCTTATCATCTTATTTTATTTAAAGTCTTTTATTTACCTACATTTTCTTTGGCTTACCTTTGATCATGTTTAGATTTCTGTTGTGTGGCCTGTTTGCTGTTGAACCCCTTTAACGAACTCTTAATTTTGGAATGAAATTGTTCACTTCTAGAATTTTAGTCATAATATTTCTGTGAAAAGTCTGTGACACTTTCTATGAGATTTCTTCATATGAGTTAAATGTTTTTAAACAGAGCAGCCATATCTATTAAAAAAATCCTCCTGATAGCTATTCTGCTTGAAACACCCAGACATCATTTTGGTTTTATTTCAGCTAAACTAAGCAGTGCACACAATGCTGGGTTCACTCACCTTTTAAAATCTGAGACTAGTCTGTGATTCAGTATCGAAGTCAAATTTATTTCTCTAGGCACAGAAGTTAGTATATATTTGATGTTCCTACATTATAAAGACGTGGCCCTTGTCATTAATTTTTCCTCTGTTTTTCTGTTTTTGCTATCATTGATTTCACCATGTACTCTTGTGATGGTTTGCATGAGAAAGGACCGCAAAGGCTCACAGATTTCAAGGCTCAGTCACCCAGGAGTGGTGACCCTTTGAAAGGAATAGAAGGTGTGGCCTTGTTGGAGGGAGGAAGTGTGTCACTGGGGGGGTGGGCTTTGAAGTTTCAAAAGCACAATTCAGGCCCAGTGTCTCTCTCTTTTCCTGCTCTCTGCGGATCCAGATGTCAGACTCTCATCTATTTCTCTGGCACCATGTCTGCCTGTGTGCCACCAGGCTCTCTGCCATGATGACAATGGACTAGATCTCTGGAACTGTAACTGGGCCCCAATTAAATTCTTTCCTTCATAGGAGTTACCGTGGTCATAGTGTGGATTCACACTAATGGAATACTGACTAAAACAGCCATCATCACGACTTCTGCTAGAGTTATTGTTTAATTTTCTTTTCTTTTTCTCGTTTTTTTTCCCTAATGAACTCTGACAAGAAACCTTTTCTTTCCAATTTAAGCTTTTTTATGCTACAAAATCTCCCATATATAAAGTAGTAATTTATTCCCACACTTTTGATATGTGGTATGTTTTTAAAATTCCTTCGAGCTTTCATTTTAAACCATTAGTTATTTGGGAGTATCTAATAATCTTCAACTATTGGAAGGTTTCCAGGGTTTTCTCTTAACTCTTCTTTAATTTGTCTATAGTCTAAAACCATCCTTTGTGTGGTATTTATATTTTCTTCTTTTGCGTGTTTAATAGTGAAAGGCAGAAAAGGGAGATTTGTTTAATGTGGCCTCATTGGGAAGAGAAACAAAGAGATCCAGAGGTCTCCCACCCACGTCTTTCGGGTCCTGTCATGAGGATAGGATTCTTTTTGTCTCGTATGATATGGTTTTATTATTGAGTAAAAGCCCTGACTCACTCACTACATTCCTGCCTCAGCATCGTGAGTGATGGGATAATATACTGGTGCCATTAGGCTCAACCTGAGCAATATTTTGATATTGTTGGGTGGTGGTGGTGGTAGTGTTCTATGATTGTCAATTAGAACAAGTGGTCGATGGTGTTAATTTGAGTTGGTAATTTATTGATTCTGTTTGCTTTGCCTACTATTTAGGGTTACTGAAGTTTTGACTCTAGCTGTATATTTTTCTTGTGCCTCTTCTCGGTTCTCCCAAGTTTCGCCCCTTTGCTTTACATTTCTAATCTTAGATGCGTGCTCATTTAGGACCCAAGTCTTCTCAGAGAACTGACTTCCTTGCTTTTAGGGAAAGTGTCTCTTTTCTACGGCAATGGTCCTTGCTTTGAAGTTAACTTTATGTGGTATTGACACATCTTGCCACCTTTACCTTCATTAGTTTTTGCATAATATATGTTTCTACTTTTACTTTTAACATATCCATATATTTCATTCTAAACAGGTTTCTTATGCTTTCAATTAATTGAATAACACAATATTCAAATGGGTAGCTTCGTCTTTCACACCGTTTCCTGTTTTCACCGTCTGGTTCCCTCTTTTCTTCTGTAGTTTAATTGAACATTTGTATGATTTGTTTAAGATTTTTATACTGATTTATTATTTACATCGCTTAAAAAAAAATCAGTGGTTGGCCTTAGTCAATAAGACCCCGTTGTCTAATAGTGCCCTTGATTATGTAGAGACTTTGTAACAGGTTTTTACTGTTTTATCCATTCTTTGTGTTAACGGCATACATCTTAGTTTTGCATTTTCTATAAGCATAAACTTCATTATATTATTCTTTCTGACTATAAGGTTTGTTCTGGGGGTTAAGGAGACCGCCACTGGGTAAGGTGCTAATTAGCTGTGCAGTTCTGAAGACCAGACTTCACTCTCTGCCCCCCATGCAACTGCCTGGTGGAAAGGTGTGGCCAATTGTTACTCCATCACTGGGAGACAGAGACCCACAAGCCTTTGTGTTGTTCCTGGCCCTTTCTCGGGGGTAGGATTTTGTTCCTTCCATAAGTTCCAAACGGTGGTCACCAAATGCTGACTGTGGTTCTATAGTTTGAGGCTTCGTCGCACAGGGAGATAGAGTATAAGATTCAAACACATCCTTGTGTCCTCTTGCAGGGTCTAATCTGCATGAAGGGCACTTTCTTGGAAATATTTGTAATCTTTTCTGGTCCTGGGCTTAGTCCACAGAGAAGGTCCAAGATACGGTCTCACTTAAAGTCCACATTGGCCAGGAACTTTATCTTCTCTCAAGGGTGTTCTTAGCCTTTGCTGATTTGCTAACTAATTTCAATTTTCCTGGTTTTCATCTACATCTGTTTAAGTAGGCCATTGCTCATGTCTTATTACTTGTGTGGGCACCTGCCATCTTTGAGATTTTGAGCTAGATTATTGCCCTGCGATTTCAGCTTCAGATGATTTCAAGAAAACTTGCGAATTTGTTTGGCTCCGTTGCATCAGAAGGGTATAAATGTCGCTCTTTCTGCTCCCTGTGTTCCTGGGTGAAAACGACATTGGATATTAATAAAGTGTCTTTGTGGGAATGATCAGAATTTCATAGTTTCTTGCACATTAACAAGCAGGGATTTTTTATGGGACCTAGAAGAAGAGGAAGAGAGCTACAAGTAGCTGAAGACGTGTTATATTTTGTTCCTAAAATACACGCAAAGAGCCCGCTCTCACACTCCCAGCGCTCCAGCTGAAGGTAGGTGAGGGTGCCAAATTCTTTGGAATCGATGAAATCCTTTCTAAGCCATGAAGGGCTGATGTTCTCAACTCATGTGTGGCAGAGTTGTCATTAAAGGCATCATGTCCCGGCTTGGGTGCCAAGCGGCATGTTTTCTTGCTTAGTGGTTCCGAAGAGAATACCGACAATTAGCTACTCCCCTGTCCTGTCGATCGTGGGGCAGGGCTCAAGAGGTAAAATCGAAGACTTTCAGACTGGTGCCAGGAAAAATGAGATGGACGTATTTACAGAAGGCTGAGAGGTTAAACTCTTGAAGTGGATTTGAACGGAAGTGAATTCTTTTGTGAGGAATGCAGGTTGGTACCCTTGACTAATGGGCAAGAGGAGATTTCATAATGGAGACCGGTTCTATTTTCACTGAAAAGAGACATAGACCAAAAGTCCCAAGGTATCTGAGAAGCCCAGCATGGACTGTCCGTGACTTAGGGAGGGAAGGAGGGACGCCACAAAAGAGATGGGGGATCAAAGGCGGGAGGCTAGAAACAGCCGGACACCAATGTTTTGGCTGCTCTGGATTCTCAGTGTTAGCTACACCAGCCTGTTCTTCACACGTTTGTGTAAAACAATGAGTAAGTGAAGCTACATGAGAGGGACCTTCTATCCTGATGTTCCAAGGACGCTGAACTTCTTTGACAGTCCCGTCACACGGAGGGAGAACTCTTGGTCAACATCTTGCTCACGCTCTGGTTTTGAGTGGTGTGAAGAAATTCTGTCCTTTGACCTCTTGGACGAAACTCTTCCATCCTTTGAGAAAATGCTCATGAGACAAGGTTATCATCAGTTCCTGGATCACTTTAGTTCTTAACACAGTGTTCTTTAAACGACCACTCTCTTACAAAAAAAAAAAAAAAAAAAAAAAAAAACAACTCAGTCATTTTCAAGACAAGTGAAATAAATGAAGAGTCAGGCAGAACTGAGGGCCCACTTTTCAGGAAATGCTCAGTCTCTTGAGAGTTGTGAATACAAGGGCAGGTTTGAACGGGATCCCTGTCGGCAACTAATGGCAAAATTGGTATCAGATAAAGACTCCTTGAGTATAGTTTAATCATTCACAAAAATTCCCAGTAAGAGAGATGCCACATGCCAGTGTATTTTGTGTGTGTGTGTGTGTGTGTGTGTGTGTGTGTGTGTGTGTGTGTGTGATGTATCTCTTTGGTAGTATTTTAAATAACAGGGAATACCAAAAAAAAAAAAAAAACTGATCGTTATGGAGGGATTTAACCTCAGCTAGCTATTTTATAACCAATGCTTTATTCCAGCTCTATAATTAACATCTAAAATTAACATTTTCAACATGACTTTAAACATTAAAGAATCTAAGGAGATATAAATACTTAAAGTACTATTGCTTTGCACTTTTTGGTCCTTTCAGAATGGAACTAAAGGCAGCCTCTCTCCACACGAAATATGGCACAGAACATGGTTTGGAACTGTTTTATAGTTTGGAGTATTTTTTTGTGTGTGTGCAATTGGGTGTAACTATTTCCATATGTTTATAAAGACTGAAAGGAGGTAGTGGCAGAGACACGAAAGCCTTCTGTGTCCCTCCCAAATTAGTCACACGAGACCACCAGCCCCTCTTATCTTGACCCGATTGCAAACAGAACGTACCTAGTTTCCATAATACCAACCTGAAGATGCTATTGAATGTGTCATAAACAGGTCTTGTGAATTTTGATATGATTAGGATGGATTAACATGATCATAGCTATCCAGTGTTTCTTGCTTATTGAACATGCCACTTCTGTTTACTGGGAAAATAAATAACACATGTCTGAGCTCTTGCTAAAAGGTTCCTCTTTATTCTGTGGTCATTTACCACTTGCAATATTTCCAGCTTAATTTCATAAAATAGCCTTTATACGACTTGAAAAAAGTTCTTATTGTACATTGTCTTCAACTATTTTTCATCTGAATTCTGAAGAAACATCCAACTCTCTCTGTTTGTATATCAGTGTGTGTGTGTGTTTGTGTCTTTCCCTCTGCTTCTCTCTCTTACTCTGCATCTGTCTCCCCCTCTCTCCCTTCTCTGCTTGAGACAGGTTTAGTTGATCACTTTAGAATATCAGAAATGAAATAGCCGCATGTTTGGTCCTCTGCATGAAGAACAGGCAGCAGTCAGTTGTTTGAGACTTTTTCTTCCTTCTTCAACGTCTTACAAACGTTTATGCCTAAATTTATGGCTGTCAAACAAAGAAGAGCAAGCTTTCCAGCACACTTGTCTACCACAGGACTCATTAAGACGAATGAGCTTGCAGGAAAATGTCCCGAGCAGGAGACTGTTCACTGTTCTCCTTTCTTGAGACACGGATGTGACCAGTGATGTTATTTATTGCCTCTGTCCCAACGATTTCAGGTCATGTCATGTGTTCTTTGTCTTGTGTAGGGTATACATTCAAATTGAGAGTCAGAGCCTGTCTTCCTTTGCATGAAGGCACAACGTATCTTGGGTTGATGGTGTTTGACCTCTGTTGAGGAGTTTTATCCCTGGTCACTGCTGCAACCTCAGAGCTCCGTATCCTGGAACACGCTATGCCTCATGTTTGGGCAATGTCTTCCATTTCAGTACACGAACTTCCACTCTCCTTTCTATGCTATAAGGCAGTAAGCCTTATAAGAGTGTATCTCCCTTAGTAATAGTCTGTGATCTGGAGCAGAAACCGGTGTCTCTGCTCTGCCCCATGCAATGGAAGCAGCTGCTTCAGGCTGTCTTCACTCAGTGGACTGAGTGATAAACTCAACAGAGTCCATGCCACCCCCTTCAAACCTTCTGTCCACATATAGCACCTATCTAGCAATGGATTCAGAACCTTCTGGAACATCTTACTTTCTTGGTCAGCTTTTAAACAGTGGGATTCACGGTCTTAAGTCAGGCTTATTACTAATGCCAAAAGTGATACTATCCTTATGTTGTTATTTTCTAAGGTTTCTCTTAAAAATTACTTAAATTTCCACCCTAATAGAGAAGGTTGATTCTGCCACAATAGATCCAGCTGTTTAAGATTCGCCTGGAGAACTGGGTGTAAATTGTGTGTAATTGTGATGTCAGTGCTGATGATGTTGGAGACCTTGCATGGGTTTCTTACTGGCTCTATGCAACACTCTCATGTCTGTTTTACACACAAGGTACCCGAGGCTCAGTCATTCGAATGAGCGAATGATGCTGCTGGACCTCAGATGCCAGTTCGCCTCTCTTACCAGTCAATAACCTTCATTATCTCAGCCAGCTGAGCTCATCCTAACTGTAGTTGTAGACGTCTCCTTTTTAGAAACAGAAACTTGGTTCAAATTCATCTGCATTAAAGAAGAGGCTGAGTGAGCCTTATTTGTAAATTCTATCCTATGGTCAACCTACTGTGCAGCAACTGCCTTTGCATTTCCAGATGGGAAAAGAGGGCTGTGGGAGTCACGTGAGCTTGACTTATCTAACAGTGAGCAAGTGGAACGGTGCATATATTCAGCACACTCATGCACACACACACACACACACACACACACACGAGTCACATCTCGTCAGATGTTTGTGTGTAAGAGTTCGTGAGAGAAGCCAGGACATTTACAGAAAGGTTTAAGTTATACACCAGAGTTGTTTTTCTTAAAAAAAAAATAGTAGTAATTCAGGGCAAAGTGAACAAGA
This sequence comes from Arvicola amphibius, assembly GCF_903992535.2. Lineage (NCBI taxonomy): Eukaryota > Metazoa > Chordata > Mammalia > Rodentia > Cricetidae > Arvicola > Arvicola amphibius. Next base: position 29,768,088 of record NC_052064.1, read on the forward strand.
CAAGATTGCCTGAGAGTCTCGGGAGAGGGACCATACTGTTCTTAATTGTGGGAGGATTATATTTTTAAATAAAAATATCAGTATATGCTAATTGCAAAAATAATATGTCTCAGTGTGACATTTTCAAATATGACGAATATTTGTCCTGATCATACTCGTTCTTTTGCTTTCATTCTTACGGCTTCTTAATTCCTCTTCATCCCCACATCCCTTCCTCTTCATCCCCATATCCCTTCCTCTTCATCCCCACCATTCCTTCCTCTTCATCCCCACCATTCCTTCCTCTTCATCCCCACCATCCCTTCCTCTTCATCCCCACCCATCCTTTCCTCTTCACCTCCATCCCCCCTTATTATTCTGTTCTTCTTCTATATCTTGTCATTTTTTAAATCCACTGATGAGATAAATGTAACTTTGTAGGTCTAGTTGACACTGTATTCCAAATGACAACCCCCCAGCTGTGTCCATTTTTCTGCTAACAGCCTGATTTTGCGATTCCTTCCTGGTTAACGACATTCCATTTCACTGTGGATATTATTCCCCTCTCCTCTCCCCATCAAGTCCAATTTCTGCTGCTAATATACTCATAGGTGTGAGGTCATCCATTGGAGCATGCTCAGTACACCAGGGACCTTCAGCTGTCTATATCTCCTAGGGATGGAGGCCCTATCCTTTCCATACTAGAATTTTGACCAGCTTGATCTTGGACACAGCTGCTGTGAGCTGATGACCATAGTAGTCCTGTTGGGAACAGAAGACACCATAGCTCTCCTCTTCCCTGACCTCTGGGTCTTACGTCATTCCTCTCTGATTATGTGATGGTCCTTGAGCCCCAAGGCTGTGTGTAGTATAGGTACACCAATTATAGCTGAGTGTTCTATTGACAATCACTCTGTCCATGTATATTAGCTGTGAATTTCTGCTTTAGTCCCTGTCCAAGGCACAAAAGAAGCTTTTCTGATAAGATCTGGGAGCTGAACTAATCTGTGGGTAGAGAGATGTAGATATAGCAGACAGTTTTGTACTAAGTCCATTTGTTAGAATGGATTAGGTCCACCCATTGGGTCTGTGTTCTCGACAGCACAAGTGCCTGATTTGCAGAACCAGGCAGATGTTCTTCCGTAGAACAGTGCTTAGATACAGAAAGTGGCGTTACCCCCATTGCCATGCCTGTACTGAACCCATGAACATGTCAGTCACTCCTGCAGAGCACAGAGTTTGCAGTTGCCTGAGTCTGATAATGAACCTATCTGCCCACCACGGTATGTGTAGCCATGTCTGGTACTGTGTTAGCTATCCAGCAGGGCTCTTCCTAGTCAGCACCGACTTCGATAGGAGGCGGCACAGTGATTTGTAAGGAAGAGACTGTGCATGAAAAGGAATTAAATATTTTTGACACTTGGGGCTGATTGTCTTTTACAGCAGCAGAGAGATAAAAAGAAAATTGAGGCATGAGTTATTCTGGCTTGTTAAAATATCTATCAAGATTTCCAGTGAGAAGGGGAAACTCACCATGTCTAACGCTGACTCACAACGTCTTAAATCGTAACGTGAAAACACTCCTGAAGGGGATGTTGTCATTCTTCACACAGGCAAAGCTAAGAGGTGTCTAAGTCAATGACATAGGACAGGGACAGGATCTTTTTTTAGTGAGTGTGCTACAAGGGAATGAAAAATCTCCCCAAGTTCCAGGTTGTCTTGGAGTTAAGAACTTTAGTACACTCCGTTACTGATGGCGTCAAGAGTGTAGGTAGGACGTGATCTATCAGAATAGAAAGGGCTGCTCCCAAGACAGTGGTCAGGACTGGAGAGAGGACGCAGAAGCTAAGAGCACACAACCATCTGTAACCCCTGCTTTGGGGTCTGACACCTCTTCTGAACTCTTCATGGGCTCTGCGCGCGCGCACACACACACACACACACACACACACACATGCATAAACTAAAATAGATCAATAGCTTTTCGAAAGATGTGTTGGTGCATTTGGAATTATCCCGACTGAACTACAAGACTGAAATAGTTGTGTCTGTTACCTTAGCAAACTTAATGCTTAAATGCAGTAGTGAAAATAGAGATTAAAGGCTAGATTGAATCTATACCCATAAAGGCAAAAATCTGTCAACGCTTACCGGGCATCTCTGTATTTTAAACAAAACTAAGAAATAAAAGCCCATATAAGAAATGTATTCTTTTGCTATAGATATCAGTATTTTCACTGGGTTAATAACAGTAATTATAAAAATAGGATGTTAGTAATCTAGCATTTATTGAACAACTGCAATATGTTAAATGTATTATGTATCTTTCTTTGGATGGTCTCTTTTAACTCTTAAAACAGTCACGAATCACAGGCATTAGTGCCCTTATTATTGTAGAACATCAAGTCACCTAAAAGCAAGGTGATTCTGTCATTATCAAGTTTGAACAAAAAAAGTAATGTATACTAAACTACAGCTGAAAGATTGGAGTTTGGCGGTGAGCAAGGAAGAGCGAAGACGAACAGGCAGGAGGTGGAAAGGTCAGTCCGTGGAAGGAATATCGAAGGCCGTGAATAGAGCAGGCTGGTTGGAACCCACTCTATGAGGAAAAACAGATGGAAATTCATCTTTAGAAAGGGAGGATTCATCTAAATTACCGTGAGCCTATTCTGTTTTAAATACCCCTCTCCCCACCTACCTACTGCACTTTGCGGTCCTGTTGAGAGGAAGATGGTTTTGCTCTCATCTCGACTCTGCAGCTATTTGGCCAATGAAAGGACAAACATGAAGACAGGGCTTTAGTTTCACATTTTCCCTTTTGTAATGGTTTGCTTCCACGAAGGGACGCCCAAGATACACTCTTTGGATCATGTTCGTCATCTGTGCCTAATCTACCCTACACCCCGGCTATGTGTGCACGTGAAGTCAACTCCAAGCAACTTAAAAGCAACACAGGGAATCCAGGTTAGCGTTTGTCACACTTTCCAGTGGAAACAGCCTCTTTTATTTAACTCGTGCTGAAATGAAATGCCACGCCTCATTTTCTCTTTCTCAGCGCTGTGCCTGCTCCTGAGCCAGCCAAAAAGCTCACAGACTTGGACATTGCAAAGAATACACTCTTTTTGGCCTTTATTGTAAGACACCGAGGACTGTTTTCTGTAAAGGACTTAAAAATACGCGCTTGAGAGCCGATGAATGTTGCTCAGTGGTGGATCTTTGTGTAAAAATGTGTTAAATTTTAGTCATTTTCTGTGGGATTGTAGCATCAGCAACTGGCATGAGATGAATCAGGCTGATGGTTCCAGTTCTTTGCAAAGCAGACAGCATATGATATAATGGTGCTGAAAAAAAAAATCCCTTGGCAACTTTCAGAGCCGTGACGTGCAAAAGGGGGTGTTAGATATCACTTTACTTGGAAAGAGCAGGAGGCCTAATGTCAACTATCAAAATTATCTATCTATCTATCTATCTATCTATCTATCTATCTATCTATCTATCTATCTATCTATCTATCTATCTATCTATCTATCTATCTACATCTATCTATCTATCTATCTATCTATCTATCTATCATCTATCTATCTATCTATCTATCTATCTATCTATCTATCTATCTATCTATCTATCTATCTATCTAAATATCTATCTATCTATCTCTATCTATCATCTATCTATCTATCTATCTATCTATCTATCTATCATCTATCATCTTTATCTGTCATCTATCTATCATCTATTATCTATCTATCTATATCTATCTATCTATCTATCATCTATCTATCTATCATCTATCTATCTATCTATCTATCTATCTATCTATCTATCTATCTCTATCTCTCTATCTATCTAAATATTTATCTATCTATCTATCTATCTATCTATCTATCTATCTATCTATCTATCTATCTATCTATCTATCTATCCATCCATCCATCCATCTCTATCTATCTATCTATCTATCTATCTATCTATCTATCTATCTATCTGTCTCTTTTACTATATCCTCCAGTTCTAGCAATGTAGATATCAGGCTATAATCTCTTTAGCAAGATAGTTTTAATGTGGTTTTCTGTGAGATCATAAAGCCTTTCAGAAATGTAAAGGCCTTTCTGCAAAAGGCTATTTAAGCCTCATGTATCCAGATACAGAGATGTTTTTGTAGATATTCAAATAGCCCAAGTAACATTTCAAGTATTGAATACTTGCTTGTATTTTTTTTGTTCGTTTGTTTGCTTGCTTTTTGTAACTGACATACTTTTGTTTGAAAGACCACTTTCTATGAGAGTCGATAGACACAATTCTTACAGAAAAATTCAAGGTGGGTTGCGCATTCATAATTTTAAGGGAATAGGCATAGAAACATTAATATCACAGAAACGCATACATAATTTTCTGTAGGGAAGAAGTTCTAAAGGTTTTCAGAACAAATAAATTCAGGATTTTGAGGGATGAGCTGACCACAGAAAAGCTTTTAGTCTATGTGGTGATTAACTTCTAACAGAAGTCAACTGGCATCCAGAGTGGAAGACACTAATTCCAACCAACCTCGTGTAATTGCTTCTGCCTGATTTTATCAAGCTATGACCTTTATGGGACAAGGGAATTTCTTTTTGGTCACAGTTTGCATTAACCAGTTAACTATACCCTTTTCCAATCTTGTTCAGGTTAACCCCTAAATGTTAAAGTATACACATCCTGTGGTTTAGGTTATGGCAAATGGCTCTCCATTGCAAAGTACAAGAAATAGATTAAGGCCTTGTTACTCCAGAAGACCCCCAAATTAGCCAATACCCAGGCCAATATCTGTAATAGGTAAAAAGGCCTGGTCAGGCTCCTTAGCTGATCCAACAGAGACATTGATGCATTGACTATCAACTTGGAGGTGGAGGTTTAGAAGGTTTTTGAGTCTTCTCAAAGCCAAAGAACAAACTGTCCAGAATATTATTCTGCACATTTATAATTATTCCTAGAGGTATGTCTTCTCGCACGGAGGGCACACTCGTTATGCTTTCGGAGAAAGCTCAACTGCTTCTTAGAAGCTGAGAATAATGAGAATAAAGAGACAAGAAAACTTTGATTCATACATTTCCAGATGCCGGGTTATGAAATTATTTCATTTGAAGTTCATAGTGTAAAGATAAAATTACATGGAACTAAGATATTAGATAAAATGTATTCAGCCTCAGAAATACTGCATATAAACTCAGGCAGGGCAACTGTGTTACAGATTGCCTGACTTTTCTGTTCCCCTTTTTTCTAGGAACTCAAAGAGACAAACTCTAGGCATAGATGAGGATGTCAGTCAGGCATGATCAGCTGAATATGTGTAAAAGTACCGAGCTGTGACTTGACCCCTGGATATCCACCAGACTGGGAACTCTGTTTCTCCGCTCATTTTTCTGGCTGTAGGCAAACGTCTCAGCAGGAACCAGTGAGATCTTATAGGATGGCAGCAGCATCGAAGAATGGGAGGGAACTAACTGTATCTTGGAGCCAGCAGTAACTCCACTAAACACCCACCATTGCACTGTGACAGAAGTAAGAAATAAAACTGATCTCAACTCAGAGCTGGTGTTTGCCATTCTGCTTACACCTCCTTAACACACAGAATTCAAAATGAAGGAATTAATAAATAGCCTATGCACCTTCTGTTTTTTGTCTAGGAAAGAGTCACTGAAGTACATGGTAGATGTGTAACCCATTGTTTCTAGAGAATCACTTAAACCTGAAATAGTATTTATTAATTATTAAACTAAAACACCATTTTACTTGAAAATATCAATATCAGCGGAAGAGTTGCCGTGTGTGTCTAGATGCATTATGAAGTGTCAATGTAGAACATGAAGAGAAATCTTTGGGGACTTTGTATGCCAGTAAAAACATGGACAATAGAAAAAGGGCTTAGTGAAAGGCCGAACGGGACTGGATGAGCAACCGAGAAGGACTCTAAACTCTACTCAACTATCTGCAAGCGAACCAGGATAGCCACGCGGGAGACTTTGCCTCCCTCCTCTCTAGAAGGACAAATTTCCACTGAACATCAGATAGATGTGCGAAAGTAGTCACACATACAGGCACACACACACTGAACTTGCACGGATCCCCATGAAAGCTTAGGAAACATAAACAAAATGAAATTTCTCTTTCTAAAAGGTTTCTTCTCATCTGCGATGATGTGCATTTTGACTTTTTAAGAATTGTAAAGAAGACGAAGTGTGACCCGCAGTCTCTAAGCTTATTTGATTCTGAAAACATTTAATTCAAAACATGCCCTGTTCTCAGTTCTCAATGTCTTTTTATTTGAGAGATACATTGTCATGACCTAAATCTCAACTTCTTAAAAAAAAACGGACTTTCGTGAATTGTGTCAATGACAGATACTCAATGCTTCAAAGAACTAAGAAACTTGTACTGTCCTTGTTTTTAATAACTGTATTTTCTACAATGCCTTTGGGAGATAAAAAGATGAACATTTTATTTTTACTGTGAAGGGCAATTCTGGTCTACTTGAGGATGTTTCTTGTTCTAAAGAAGGAACTCTAATGACTAGTTGGGAAGAGACCAAAATGCTGGTATTGTTTTGAATGTGCATAGAAAGGCTTTGGTGAGAGGATGCAAACCATATGCTATTTGTAACCAAAATTATGGGAAGTGACATTAAGACAATTTTTGATACACAGTGTAATTTTAAGTTCCCATTCTGTTGGCTGCATGTCTTCAATTGGAATGGAATTATTTAAATTGTTAATTCCCTGCTCATTTTTGCTCATATGTAAAATTATTCTAAACAAAAACTATTTCTTGTTCTTTAATTAGGAAACGAAGTTATCAATATTAGGGCATCCAATCTTACATAATTCAATTTGAGAAAAAAGCCGAATTGCAGGCAGATTATCTTTTGCCTTTGAAAAGATGTTGAAAACACTGTCTTTAATGTATTTTCCCAAATTTTCTCTGGGTAAAGATAATATATATTTGAATAAAGATGAACATTCAAAGATGTTTTGCAAGCCACACACTGTAATTTCAACATTTGACTAAGTAGAGGGCATTGTAGAAAAAACCTGCCCTGGGCTTCAGATCCTGCTTCCCATCAGGACTCTCGAGACTAAACAGAAGAACCCACTGCTCCTTTGTTAATGGCCGGGTAGAAAAGGGGACAAATGACAAACAGTGCAAAGCATTGTGGGACATCTATTGCAAAGGGGGGGCACATTTTCAAAGGGCGTGTTTGTAGACATCAAAGAACCCACTCAAAGAATATGTGTCTGTGTGATCGGATCCAGTCTCACGACATAGTGGCTCCTGAAATTTCATTGTTATCCTCTTTCTGAATAGGAGACTTTGGTGATGGATTCACTTAGTGTAGAGATGGGCATCCCAGTAGTGCATGTTGCTTTCTGCAGTGTGGGCTGTTTTCTATCAGTTGTTCTACCTGCTTCTCATGGTGATGATGAAGCTTTCTTGAGTAGAGGTCAGCATCCTGAGAGTCCTTATTGGTCAGAACCAGACCAAGGATGGTAAAAGAAAGTGGCTAAGCTCAACGCTGAGAGTAATCATGGAAAATACTGGGAGGCTATTACATTACCATCAGTCTTTATTGGCAAAATGTTACCTGCCTTTAACTCGGTCAGTGGAAATCAGATTTCTCTCTTATACTGTGCTTTGATTATACTAGACATAGTGTTTCAGAAATTGCTTGATATTGGAGACTTAAAATTTTATGTCCTTCTGATAAAATCAATCTGCTGACAAATGTGACTCTGGCTTTAATCAGGGAAGCAGTGAGCAGCAGTGAATGCAGAAATGCATGGCTGCTGTCTATGCATTGAGCAGCAGTCAATGCAGAAATGCATGGCTGCCTGTCTATGCAGTGAGCAGCAGTCAATGCAGAAATGCGTGGTTGCCTGTTTATGCAAGGAGCAGCGGTCAATGCAGAAATGTGTGGTTGCTTGTCTATGCAGTGAGCAGAAGTGAGTGCAGAAATGAATGGCTTGCAAGTCAGGATAATATCACGCACATGTTATAGATGTCACTAAATGCCAGCACACAGACTGGCAAAATTATAGACTAAATTCTTTCAAACTTTATATTCCAAAGAAAAATATCAATCCACATTCAGAGGGAGAGAGAGTTTCCTCCAGTAACAGGAAGGGGTGATCTTCTTTCATAAGATGCCCAAAGTGTGAACACAAATGAATGCCAGTTTTTAGTGACCACATATCCAATCTGTCTATTTTATTCCAATATTCTACAACATTAAGCTGGAGCCATACAATATATGAAAGGATTCTTAGTTGCCTTGATCTTAGACACAAAGAACCTTTGTACTGTTTAGTGTCCTTGGAAATGCTGTTCAAAATGGTTTTCCCATTGAAGATGAGTAAAGGTTAGCATCTTTTTATTCATTAGTCAAAGAAAAGATAGGACATTTCCAACCAAGATCAATATTTGTAAAAGTTAAAAAATTAAAGTGAGATCAATTATTTAATTAACCAATTTATTGCCTAACAATGTAAATAATTATAATTGGTAACTAAAAGATTCTTGCGTCTCATTAGTCATAAAACTTGTTCAACATTAAAAGCTGGACATCTAAGCTTCTTGTAAATGTTAATATACTCAAAGACCTTTGTTATGTCCACTTCTCATTTGAATTTAGAGGAAAGATGATTATTAAAACTAATATTTCTCCTAGAAAAATGAGTATGGATATTACCATTTGATAGCTGGCTTCTACAAACTCACTAATATGCACACTTTCTTTGTCATTTCTTATAATACTTTTTGAGGCAATGAAATTAGCTTTTAGTCTAGCTCTGAGAGCATTAGTAAAATATAGTTTTGGAATTAATACGCTGTCTGATTGAACAAGTCTCAAATAAGTATTAGGATTGTAAAGATACTGATTTTAAAATCAGACTTCTAGAATGTGTGTAGCGTGATTATAAAGCCGGATCCTCAAGGGTGAATGCCAACAGACTCTAGCCTATATGTAGTTATCTAACTTAGTGTATGAGGACAGGAGGAACCCCATAAAATTCCAGGGTTCTGTGCCTCTTGAGAAGATTGAGTTAGGCCTGGCCACAATGACTAGACTTGAGGCAAGGCTCTGGGCAAAGGAGAGCAACATGCAGATGGAAATCGCCGTCACTGAGTAGGAACCAAGTCATGTTTATGAAGAAACATCCCAGGACCAGGAAAAGAGCGGCCCACAAATCTGAGGGACCAGGAAAAGAGCGGCTCACAAATCTGAGGGACCAGGAAAAGAGTGGCCCATAAATATGAGGGACCAGGAAAAAGAAGGCCCTCAAATCTGAGGGACCAGGAAAAGAGCTGCTCACAAATCTGAGTGTGTATTAGTTACTTTTCTCACTGTTGTGACGATTCTGACAAGATTAGTTTAAGGAATGAAGCGTCTTTCTGACTTAAAGTTCTGGAGTTCATGGTGGGGAAACATGATCAAGGGAACAGGGGATGGCTGATCACATTGCACACATAGGAAACAGAGAGAAAGAACAGGAAGCTGGGCCAGCCTGTGAAACCTCAACCTTACCCTAGTGATCCGCTTTCTCCAGCAAAGCTCTAACGCATAAAAGTTCACAACTTTTCAAAACAGTTCCACCCTCCGAGGACCAAACATTCAAACAAACAGGCCTATGAGGACAGGTCACATGTATGCCACGGCATCGTACCGTTCCTGAAGCTCACCTAGGCTGTGAACAATTTGTGTTGCCATAGGGAAACTGAGAGAGCTTCCTAAGGTATCAGATATTGAGTAGAGCCAGATGCTGAAGTAGAGCACATGACTCTGGGACCAGGAGCTGGCAAGCTCTGAAGCCCATGAGCCAATCAGGCCTAAGGTCTGACTTTGCACGGGATTCTCGGAAGAACAGCTTCTGTATTCTGGAAGGGTTGTAAAGATGGGCAAGGAGAAAGGAGCTGAAGAGAGGGGTGGAGAGGAGGCTGAAAAAAAACAGAAGGGAAGAAAGAAGAAGCAGGGGAAGAGGGAGGGGCTGGGTCTTGGCTGACCCTTTGATGAAAGCCTGGTGATGTCCTACGCGTAAGACTCAGCAGAATTAGAAGATTATTCTCTGCTGAATTTATTCAATTTATCAGGCAGCAGGATTTTGCTAAGACAAATTCGAAACACCTCCCAACTGATCCCATAAAGCAAGCTTTACCTTAACATGGACAACCTCAAGGAACACCCGAATGAAAATGAAAGCATAGGCCAAAAGCCCTTGTGAATGCTGATGAAAAATATTAAATTAGAGTCAACAATATGACTAATAGTACATGACCAGGTAGGGGTTACCCTAAATATACAAGACCGCCTTAACTTTTGAAAAAGAATCAACACAATCTGGTGAATTCACTATGCTGACAGACTGAGAGAAGAGAAACATATGATCAGTTTAGTTGATGCAGAAAAATCTTACGACAAATTTAATATCCATTCATGATGAGGGGAAGATTCTAAGTAAAGGGGAAAATGAAGCGGTTTTCTCAGTCTGACAAAAAAAAAAGTAACCTATTGCTAATGTCATGCATAAATTAAACTCTTTCTGCTTTTCTTGAGCCCAACGTAAGGATGTGAGTTCTTGAAGCATCTAGTGAGCTTTACAGTGGAGGTCAAGAAATAAAAGACATGCGTGCACAGAGCTCCAGCATTCTGAAGGCAATGGGCATAGCAATAGGAGAATAAATCATTTTTCTTTTAAGAAACCCCAGTTCATTGCTACTGTAGACGAATGCACCTTTCCCTTTTTTTTTTACATGTTTAAATTTCTTCTGCATCATTAGCTGAAATAAAGACATGAATTAACTTCATCGTGGTACTTTGCCAGACTGAAGTTTTCTTTCTTCTTCTACTGGTAGGAGTGGTGGAAATGCTAAAGTCAGTGCCTGCACTGTACAGACGATCTCATAAAGCCTGTTAATATTGATCAAATAAATATCTTTATAGTCTTCCATGGCAGTTAGCCTACTAAATTTTTGGCCGGCTCTATCATAACCTAGTGTATTCTTCTAGTTAGAACAACTGCCAGGAAAATGTTTGGCCAGACCTCATTCAAGTAAGGGAAGGAGATTCGCGATTATGTGACATGTATATTTAGAATATAATATTTCAAGTTAGATTTGGCAAAAAAAAGCAGTCATGCACAGAGGCGTGTGAGAGAGCTTGAGTGTTTTTGGAAAAGCCCTCCAAGGAAAAGGAGAGTAAGTTGCCTTTCTCTTAGCTCTGACTTCTCAGTCAACTTTTAGGATGGAAACTGCATTTTATGCAACTTTCTTCGTCACTATGGGTCTGTTTGCTCAACGTGTTTAATTTCCAAATATTCTTTGTTGTAAGCGACCCAAGTGACATGTTTCTAAATGAATCCATACAGAGCCCAATGAGCAACAATCATTTCTTTTTCATATTGATTACTGCGGTCTTTGGGAACTTTATACCGAGTCTATTAAAACAGTATGAGGCACAGCATGGGTAGCAATGTGTGCGGTTGGGTACATGTACTTAAAACATTCTCATGGATACAATGTCTTGTCAGGGCTGCCTCTAGGTGGAAACTTGCGCCCTCATGTGTATTATACTCTGTATTCTCACCTCTTATCTTCACTAAGCTACATATGGGTAACCAGTTCTAGGAAATACATGAGTGCATTCTGACCAGCCATTTACTACTTAGGAGAACTCTCTGACACATTTCAAAGTTATTTATTATAATCATAATTAACAGGAGCTACGATGGAAACAAACCGATCAATTTAATCACCTGACTTCTTACTCCTACTTGGTGTGTCAAAACCGGTTCTAGTTGGATTTAGTTAATAAGAGGGATGAGGGGTAAAGATCCACAGAGACATCAGAAGAGGACGGTTCATGTGTTGGCCACTTCTGTGAATCTAAGGCTCCGAGCTTGGTAGAGAGTCTTCTAGAAGACCAGCCAAATAGGAAGGTAAAAATTGAGCCCACTTGTCTCCTTTATGTAGTGCATGTTTCTAGAGACAGGGCTTCTGTTTCAGTAACATTACTCAAGACTATGCCTGGGGAGTCTATTCTTCTTACGAATCGCTGCCAAAACAGCTTGGGAAACAGCTGGTGATAGTTCTGGCTTCATTCCCCCGCTCAACAGCTGATGTTCAGGAGCAGGGAGGCAATTGCGTGGGTGTGTTCTAAGCCTTTGCCGTGGCTGCTTCCCCTTCAGCTGCTTCTGCTCCCACAAGGAGCCTACTGGCAAGCTGAGTCCCCGGGAGTGGCCTCAAACTGAGGACAGCGCTACTGGTACGACTCAGCTGGCTAGGGTCCCTTCGCTCTATCACAATGAGGTCATGGATGGGCAGGGAGAAACTCTTCTCGATCAGATCATCCACAGGTTTTTGTAACGCTTGACTTCTGACGTCAGTGAGCGGCAGGGGCAGACAGCTTAAAGCGGGAACAGGGTGGCCCTTAGCCCAGCGGCAGGTAACAGTGTAACAGGTTGTGTGCGACACTGGGGGACTGGAACCTTTAGCTGCGCAGTAACAAGTGTTACGACCTTGGCGTCAATTTACGGAACACTTTTAAGATATATTAATTATATTGCAATATACATTTCTACCTCTGATCAAGATACTTATACATTGTTTACATTTTGAGGTCGTTGTTCTCATTTGTTTCACAGTTGTTTAAAGACTGTTTAATATTCTAGTATGAAGTCCTAGTCTTTAAGCTATATAGGTATTAAGATTCATAGGTCAATAGTCATCCATGTTTGTCATACTTATAGTCAGACTGATCGGGTTCTTTAGATACATAGAGATTGTATTATGCATAGATAGGTAATCTTCAACCACTTCAAAGGGCTGTAGAATATGGCACTTAAATAATTTAGGGTTCTATTGATGTGAGACTGGGTTGCTCCTGGCAGCACCGATCTATTCCCGAAGACACTCCACTTGGAGCTTGTTTTTTTGTTTTTTTTTTTTTTTTTTTTTTTTTTTTTTTTTTTTGGCAAAATTGGCCTTTGGGCAAAAAACTGTTCATGCCTCGACCACTAACAAAATGCAAGGTGTCTGAACAGGACAAGCAGGATACAAGAAAAAAGACTGTCAAATCTTGCCAAGACAGGGTAAGACGGTTCTAAAAACTTTCCTGCCTTTGAAAATGGTCTGTCGGTTACTCTAGGCCTTAGCCAAAGTTGGTTGCTCCCATGTTGCAAATGAAACTTTGGGTGATTGCCTAGGTAGCCAGTTGTCTCTGTCATTTGTTGCACATTTTGGAAGTTGCTTGATTGCACTTCCTGTTTAGTCAAGTAATATTATTTCCCTTCTCAGACCGTCAATGGGGTTGAAGACTAGATAGTTGTAGTTACTTTCCTGTCATGACTTGGCCAAGTTATTTACAATACAAGACTTAGACTCCTTAGGATAGGATAGTTACATTTATCACGTTTCTTGTTTGATATTGTTTATGCTGGTTGTAATTCTAATTTTGATACTTGATATTTGTTCTTATTATATATAATTTTGTATTAGGCATAAAACTCTCTTATTTAAACAAAAGGGGGAGGTGCTGTAGGAAACCCTTCAGCAAGTAGCCTTTAAGTTACCTGCCCACTTGGGTGTGGCCTCTTACACTATAAATGCTCATGTAAAGCGCTTGCCTGCTCTCTCTTCCGGTTGCGGATTCGGTTCCTGTTCCCCGTTTGTGCAGAGGACTGTGGTCTGTGAGTCTACCCCTAAATAAATAACCATTTATTATACTCAATTCTGAGCTAGTGTGGGATTTCTTGTTAGCGTCTGTCTTCAGTTGTGCAAATTTCTCATGGCATCTTTAAACTGTTAAATATGTTTAGGGCTGGTATAAGAGTAGCTCGGCTGACTCTCAGGCTGACAGTGTTTAACTCAAGGTTCAGGGCATGAAAGAGGATCTCACAGCTGTTAATTAAGGAGTAAAATCTCCCATTCCCTGGCATCTTAAATTATTTACAGTCAAAATAAACATTAGAATGATCGTTTTCAAAACGGACTGATCATTAATGTTAATAGTGATTTTTAATAGTGTTTAATGTGTTTCATGATGTTTAATTTCTAACCAGTACCACAGGGAGAGGAGGGGCCCCTTACCTGTCTCACTGCAGCTTTAGGTACTAAGAAAAGGTGTGTGTGTGAGCCAAGAGCTTCTATTACTTGCATAAGAATCCATATCTAAGCTTTATTGGCAAGAATTCTTTTTGTTTTAAAGTGGAATAATGAAGTAAATGATCTACCACCTAGGGATGAAGTCTTCCAATTAATATAACTTACATCAACAACTTTAAACCAATCACACTAAATAAATACCTTGGATACAGTCTACCAGGAAGTTCAAAATGGTGGCTCTAGAAATAAATACTGCATCTACTTTCCCTTTAAATTGTGTAAGGTAGCGGAAACTCTCTTCCATAGCTGGAGTTTTTGAGATTCTTTTATTAATAATTTGAGAGTTTCATATGGTATATTTTGGTCACATATACCCCCAACTTGTCCAAAATCTACCCTAATACTGTTATACCCCAGATTTCATGTAATCTTATTTTAAAAATAATAAACGTTGGACACCAATTTTTGTGTCCACATATTCATGGGTATGGGGACATCTACTGCAAAATGGACAATGTCCTATGGGCCACATCCTTAAAGGAAAGTGGCAGCCGCTTTTGGAGAAGCCATCACCTCTTCAAGTACCTCAGTAAGGGATCTGAACTCATTAACCTGCTTCGTCCTCCAGGACAGATGCTGACTGACTTGCCCTTGTACCAGTCTTGTGGAGGCAACCACAACTTCTGTGTGTTCGTGAGGTAGCAATTTTGTTTCAGTCCCCCTTGGTCTGTGACTCTTGATATCTTTTCACCCTACCTTCCATAGTGGTCCCTGAGCCTTCGGAGTCAACCGGAAGCTTTTAAAACATACATTTATAAACTCAACGCTTTCAGAATCTACTATGTCTATGAATGGTGTCCTTTCCTCTTCCTAGCCTAATTTTCTTTTTGTAAAATGAGAGGAATGCATTAAGATAGGGTCTTTCTGAAATTGATGGAGCTACAGAGACATTGCAATCATTATGTTAGCCAATGGCGAACGGCTTTGTTTTGTTTTTTTTTTTTTTTTTTTTTTTTTTTTTTTTTTTTTTTTTGCTAACTGGCTGCTGCCCTGCTTTTAAAGAATGCACTGTATCCTGTATCCGTTCTATGCATTTCTGTCTTTAATCTCACATCTACTTTTCTTTCTTTATTTTTCTTTTCCTTCTTCCTCAACTTGAGTTAGTCTCAGCATGCTCAAGGATGTCAAATTGCACTTTAAGTCATGGTTTGAGGAGTTATGCAAAATATTGCGGATGTGGTTTGTTCGATTCAGAGAAGCACTACTTTGGGGGGGAAGGCAATGACATAACAATTTTTTTACTTTTTGCATTTCCAAAACCAACGTAAATCATTAAATCTTGTTCACACATTCTTGCCTATCAGCATTGTTACCCCCTGAGCCCCCTTTACATTTGTCTGACATTTCTTTGGGGGACATTATGTGCAGATGTTTTAAGAGGAACACACATTTTTGGAGAAAAGCACACGTTTTGGTTGTGGAACTAGCATTTAGGCTCTGGATTACACCTGTGGCTCTGACAGGTTATTCAGGTTGGCTATAGGCTCCAGATTCTCTCAATCTGTAAAGTGGGCACAATAGTATCCTCCTAATATTTTTTTTTCCCGTACATGTGTGTTCAGTCCTTTGTAGATCATGTGGGATGTCATGAGTCGGGGACAGTGGTCACTGTATTCTCTATGTATATATGTATGAATGTATGCATGTATGCTTCCCCCAGAGCATCTGCTGTCCCATGAAGAGACTGATAAATAAACCATTGTGTTCTGCCATTGCCTATGATAAAAAATGTTTACATGGAAAAGCTAGGCTGTGAATATTAAGTATGATATTGGTAGTTGCAGGACAAGGAGTGGATGCTCTTTGTGCTTCATTGTTAGTATGCGTAGGCACATATTATTTGATCATATAACATCTTCCTTATAATGTTCTACCCTTCAGGTCTTTATCATGATCACCAGAAAAAATATGAAAGAGTTGATTATTCTGACATACTTCCCCTGGGTGCTGTTTTGGCTTTACACTGCTAAGTTTCCTCTTAATATCTCACAGAGAAACTTTTGGCTTCCTTCTCCATATCTGTGTTGTGTGTACTGACTGCATAACACCTAGTATCAGGTTTATTCTCCATTCTTCATTGCAGACTTCCGTATCATTGGTCATGGGAGACTATTACTGGTGCTCGGCCAATTTCATCTTGCGGGCTTTTTATTGGTCAGAAAAATTGCCATTGAGAATATTTCAGTGATCCTTGCTACAGGCTTCCTGGTTTTAGTTTGGGGTTCCCACTCCTTTTTTCTTTAACATTATTCAATCTGGTAATATTTATCTTGATATTTATTTCCTCCATTTTCCATTCAGAATAGGTTTTTGTTGAGAGAAATTGATACTATTTGGTAGAACATTATGAATTAGGACTCCTTTAAATTGTAGTAATGGATCCTATACGCTAAAGAATTTAACAAGAGACATTAAATGACCTAACACCTACCCAGCTCAGACATGACTGGAAACCACAGAGCACACAGTTTGGGGATGAAGCTTGCCATGTACACCCCTAAACCAAGCTGTGCAATCAGCGAGGTGCCTCACCCAGCACTGGTGTCTGTTGCGTCTTCGAACAGTTGTGGGTTTGAACCACGCTCCTCAAAACGTGGTGACCAGGCGTTTCAGAGCACAGCAGCAGAACAACTGTTTGTACCTTCTGTTCACCTCCTCTCCCTGTCAGCCATCAACGCCGGCTCACCTGCCCCTGAAGCAGGGAATCAGAACCCAATTAGTTCTGCCGCTGTGCTCTTTAGACCCCGACTCCAGCAAGCTTTTATCGAGGAGGACAGGAATCTGAACACGCAACCTTGCAAAGACTCCACATCCCCTGGTTTATTAGGATTAGACTTGAGACACCAGACCTGAAAGATTTTTTTTTTTTTCAAATGAGTAATTTGGCAGTTGACCGTAACAGGAGTAGAGCAAAATGAAAGGAACAAAAAGATGTTACTTCAGCTCAAACCAAACTGGAGGAAGATGATGGGGGAAAAGCTCGATTCACTGTCCGCCATACACCTCATTTTCCAAGGCACAGCGGACAGATTGAAACTGGTCACATTCTGGGCCATATTTTGCCTTATTATGTTTAACCTGATTCAGATCATGTGATATCTCTTTTTCTGAGAACTGTGAATTAAAGGTCAGCAATAGAATAAAGTTTAGAAGCTCTCAAATATTTAGAAACTGACGCATTTCTCTTTTTGGTTTCTCTGTGGCTTTGGAGCCTGTCCTGGAACTAGCTCTTGTAGACTAGGCTGGCCTCGAACTCACAGAGATCCGCCTGCCTCTGCCTCCCGAGTGCTGGGATTTAAGGCGTGCGCCACCAACGCCCAGCTTAGACATTGACACATTTCTACATAGCTCTGTTGGTCTAAGATAACCGTATAAGAGAAATGAGAAATTATTTTACACTTGCTTAAAATAAAAAAAAATATCCCAGAGTGAAACAGTATTAAGAGAAAAATCTTGGCACAAAATGTCTTTATAAATTTAAAAAACATGCTTCCAACTTAAAAAAATTATAAAGTATAGAGAGAGAGCATAAAATGAAGCTCTACCTAAGCAGAAGAGGGGGAATAATAAGTTTCTGAAAAAAAAAAAACTGTCAAACAGCACCGTGATAACCACTTAGCAACTTCGATTAAATGAACAAATTCCATGAAATCTGCAAACTACCAAAAGTCACTGGAAATTATCACTAATGAAATTTATCTTGTAGCTAATAACATTCCTGCTATCACGGTTCCAGACCAAGTTGACTTTATTGGCAAAGTCCTATCACGTTATTAAGGAGAAAATAATATCAATTTTGCGTAAGCCTTCCAGACAGTGGAAAGAAAAGCAATCTCTTGTAACTCATTATTCGACATAATTTTATCCTGATACTAAACTAGACAAAGACATAGAAACAAATCCATTAACCAAAATGACTCATAGAAGGTTAAAATTATATATTAATATATATATATCAGGAAATTTAATCAATTTGTATTGATTTAATGATATATTATAGTTATATATTATAATTATGTATTAATCATATATATAAAATGAATAAGCATGGGGCAACAGAGTTTCTTCCAGGATTTCAAGGAAAGTTTAACTTTATTTTTTTTTTGTTTTTTTTTGTTTTTTTTTTGTTGTTGTTGTTGTTTTTCGAGACAGGTTTCTCTGTAGCTTTGGGGCCTTTCCTGAAACTAGCTCTTGTAGACCAGGCTGGTCTCGAACTCACAGAGATCCGCCTGCCTCTGCCTCCCGAGTGCTGGGATTAAAGGCGTGCGCCACCACCGCCCGGCTGGAAAGTTTAACTTTAGAGGACCAATCACAGCCGTCCAATCCACTGCCCTACAAAGAAACATATTTCGCCTCTTTAGACGCAGTGAGTATATTTTCTACAATCGCATCACATTTGTGCTTTCTTCTGAATTGAAATATTCCTTCAAGCCTTTGACGTTTGCCCGCGTTTGGTCAGACACACGTGTAGTTCCTTCTTTGATTTTCTACTCCCTAGGGGAGACGTTTAATTGTTCGATCGCTGGCTCTTGCTCCACCCTGCCCTTCTCATCACACCGTTGTCTTGCTATCCCAGGTAACTGCTTCTTCTTTTTTTTTTTTTAATAATCATATAATGCTTTGTTAAGGTAAAGCGATTATGCGACATTCCTTCAGTTTTTTTTTTTTTAGTAAGTTTGTTTTCTTTCTTTTATTTTGTCAATGGTTTTTTTTTTAAGTAGGCTTCTCTAATGAAACAGAACTAATAGAATGAGTATCTATGTATGTTATATATGTGTGTGTGTATGCATATATATGCATATATATATGAATATGTATATTCATACATATGGGATTCATTAGAGTAGGTTTGCAGACTCTGACCCATCCGGTCCAACAATGGCTGTCTGCCAGTAGAAAGTCTAAGAATTCAGTAGTTGCTCAGTCCCTAAGGCCAAACATCTCAGCTGTCTTCGGTGCATGCTGGGATCTTGAAGAAGCAGGCTCTGATGCCAGTGAAGGAACGAGCTTGGCAATGAGAGTCAGGGCAAGCAAGCAAGGAGCAAGGGCTTCCTTCTTCCATGTCCTTTGTGTTGGCTGCTACCAGAAGGTGTGGCCCAAATTTAAGGTGGATCTGCGTACCTCAAAAGATAGGGGTTAAAGGTGATCCTTCCTACTTCGTAAGATTTCATTAAGAAAAACCCCTCACAGGTGTACCAAGTTGCTTGGTGTTTAGTTAATTCCAGTTGTAGTCAATTTGACAGCAAGAGTAGCCGTCCCAAGGGCATTCTGTTACATTTAAAAAATGTTTTAAAATTTTAATTATAATTATTCATTTCCCTCTTTTGTTTCATCTCTCCAAATACTCCATGTTCCCCCTCACATCCCACTCTCTTTCAAATTCATGACCTCTTTTTTGTTATTATTATTTAAATTATATATGTGTACATATATGCATGAATATGTACATACAACCACTGTGTCCATTTAGTACTGCTTTGAATATATATGATTTCAGGACTGACAACTTGGTATTAAAAAAAAACAATTAGGGGCTCATTGGAAAGATAATTCTCTCTCATACTGGTGAGATAGCATAGATGTGCTGGTTTGATTATAATTGGCCCCCATAAGCTCACAGGAAGTGGCGCTATAAGGAGGTGACTTTGCTGGCATAGGTATGGCCTTGGAGGAAGTGTGCAACTGTGGGGGGGTGGACTTTGAGGTCTAATATATGCTCAATACACGCCCAGTGTCTCAGACTACTTCCTGTTGCTTGTGAGCCAAGATGTGAGAACCCTCAGCTCCTTCTTCACCACCATGTCTGCCTGCATGCCGCCCTGCCTCTTGCCACGATGATATCCTCTGAACTAGAAGCCACCTAAAAAATGAACGTTTTCTTTTATAAGAGTTGCCAAGGCCGTGGTTTCTCTTCACAGTAATAGAAACCCTAACTGGGACAATGAGTATAGCTTAACCTGCCATTTCCAGGAAAGAAAATCTCACAGTATACCTTTTGATCATCTGATTCCTAATAATCTTTCTGTCTCCTATTCTGTGACACTTGCTGAATCTTAGATGCAGAAGCTGTGTTATAACTTGCCAATGTCTACTTATTTTATCATTTCTTTTTACTCTATTAATGGTATCATGATAATCTGACATTTTTAGCTTGTAAAACGTATGTCAATATTTAGGGAGTATATTCTATATGTAATTCCAAAAAAATTTTGATATTTTACGTATTTTGCAATTTTCTATATTTTACATTTTAATTCTAAATGCATAAAACTAGTTTATTTCATCACATTCTTTCTATACTTGAATATAGTAAGTCCTTTCATCCCCATGGATCAAGTTTGCCCATCTCCTTTCTCCACCCAATGCTCCCCAGCCTCTGGCAGCTCCCACATTGGAGACTCCACACTGGATTGTGGCTGGCGTATTTCACTTCACAGAATGGTTTCCAGCCCTATCTATATTGCCACCGATGGCAAGAGTTCATTCTCTATAGTGGCCAAGTAGAATTTTTCTGTGTCTATGCACTACATTTCTTGTTCTGTTTGTCAGCTGGATTTTATTTCATAGATATTAGGATAACGACGCACTGGTTATGAGTGTAAACGTCTACTGAACACATTCATTAAATGTCTGTGTGTATACCCACTGCTGGGATTGCTGGATTTTATTGTGGTTCTGCTTTTAACTTTTTGAGAAACCTGTAAAGTGGTTTTAGAAACAGCTGTCATAACATATTCCCCAACACAGTTACACTTGTTACCAGTATTATCCTCCTCTCCCCATGAGATTGTGTGTGTGTGTGTGTGTGTGTGTGTGTGTACGTATTTATGTACACATAAGTGCTGTGTGCACGCATGGAAGTCTTCCTCGGTTTTTCTCTACCTTATGCTCGGAGACAGGGATTTTCACTGAACCTATAGCTCACTATTTCATCTGGAGTGACTTACAGCATCCCCAGGGATCCACCTGTACCTATGTCCCAGTGCTGAGTGTACGGATATGTCTGACCATGCTGTGACTTAATATCAGTGCTGGGAGCCAAACGTAGGTCCTCCTGCTTGTGTGGCAAGAGTTAAACACACATATAGTTAGCCATCTTCCCAGATCCTTTTTTCTTTTTGTCATAGCCATTATAGCTTGATGGAGGTTATAAATCTGGATTCCAATTTTCCTGATAATTAATGCTGTCAAGCCTCACCTTACACGCCTGCTGGCTATTTGTGTGCATTCTTTCAGAAATGTCTTTGTAGATTCCTAGTTCCAGCATGGCTTCCCTCATGGTGAGTGGACCTTAAGTCCAATTAGACAGCTGTTGCTTACCACAAACCCATGAATACAATTATTGTACCTAGAGGTCACCTCTTACCGTGTTGGTCATTGCTGTGGTTCATAGGCATCACAGCAAGGTAGGACTGTGAGGGACACCCCTTCCCCGTCAGCTTGAGTAGCGCTTGCTGACTCTATGGAAGCCAGTTCTTAGGGAGGAGGCTTTCAGGTCAGATCCAGCTTGAGTCTTTGGAGTCCTATTTCTGAAGTGTGCTGCGTCTTCATCAATATGGACTTTCCTTAACTTCTTAAGAGACAACTAAAGGCGACAGCAAAGGCTTATATTGCTTTGGGAGGCTCTAGGACTCCACTGACCAACAACTGGAAAAGACGTTGCTCTTGCCTGGCACTGGAGTTTTTGTAAGATGGTAAATGGATGTTGGGCGAAAATTGTCAGCTCAAGTTGCATAATTTCATTTAAAATATTTTGTATAAAGATATATACACTTGTATGCATTATGTATAATTTTAGTCAGATTGATTCCTTATGGCTCTTCAAACATTCTTGGCTGTGGATTTTCTTCCTCTTTTTTCCTTCTGTATTGACCTCTCTCACTCTCCACTTGAAGCTCCTCCTCCTTTTCCCGATTTCTTCTTTGTATCATTTGTACCCTCTATTCCCCACTCTAGGGTCACCCCACTCCCAGTTCACTTGCATGTCCCTGATTGAGCATCCTCCCAGTTACACACGCCCATCTGAAGATTTGGAACTAGGAGACACAAATGAAAATGAATACGCAGTGTTTGTCTTTTGGGGTCTGGGTTACCTCACTCAATATAATCTTTCTGGATCCACCCATTTACCTGCAAATCTCGTGTTTTCTTGTTCTTTACAACTGAACTGTGCTCTGTTGTGTATATAGACCGCATTTTCATTTAGCTGTTGAAGAACATTTAGATTGTTTCAATATCCTGGCTATTGTGAATGGGGGTGGGTGGGCAATGGACTTTGGGGAGCAAGTGTCCAGGAAGTAAGACCGTGAGTCCTTCACGCATATGCGAAGGAGTAGTAAAACTAGCTCACATGGTAGATTCTCGGGACTCATTTCCAGTGTGGCTACATCGTTTGCATGCCATAGGACAAGGGTTCTCTTTTTCACACACTCTTGCCAGCATTTTTTTTGTCAGAAGTTTTGTTGATCTTAGGCATTCTGGAAGGGGTGAGATGAAATTGCAAAGGTTTTTTTTTTATTTTTAAATTGTATTTCCCTAGTTGCTAAAGATGAGCAAAGATGCTGAATTTGCTAAATACCTTTTGTGATATTTCTTAGTTATTTTTATTTCTTCTATTGAAAACTCTCCACTCAGATCTATACCTCAATTTTTAATTCTATCATTTGCTTTCACGACCCTTTTAAAATAAATTCTTATATATCCTGGATATTGATCTTCTGTTAGCTATATTCCTGGCCAAGTTTTTCTCCTGTTCTGTGGACTTCCTCTTTACACTCACGCTAGCCCTAGCCCTACCCAACTTCCCAGAGCTAGTGAGACCATGGGTCTTGAGGAGAACCTTCTGCAGCCACTGAACTAAACCAGCAGCGTTCCCAACTCATTCTAAGTACTTATTCTTAGACCCCACAGATACAGGTAGCTCTCCCAACTCCTGCTCCCAAGGCTCAAGGAACATTTCTGGAGAGGAAACAAAGCTTCTAAGAAACCAGAACACAAGAAAATCTGTTGTTAGCGTGTGTCTCCTAGGAATGGCGGAGAAGCTACCCATGATACCTCAGCAATATGGCGGCCTAAAGAAGACAATGCCAATAGCGATAAACATTAGAAGGTGAGAGGGGGTACTCTCTCAAAGAAGACAATGAACTTCAGGCAACTGGAGATTGTGGAGAGAGGAAGTACTAGCATTCCCAAGGAATGAGCCCCAGTTTGTTATTCAATTTTAAATAATTATTCCTGAATCATATACATACAAGTAACCCCAAAGAGGCTCAGCAGGTTGTATTGGTATATATTTATACATATATGTGGGGTGGGAGGTCCTTCTGTCTATGTGTTGTTTTTATTGGTTAATGAATAAAGAACTGCTTTGAGCCTGTGGCAGGGAAGAACAGAACTAGGCGGGGAAAGCTAGGCTGAATGCTGGGAGAAAGAGGGCGGGGTCAGGAAGAAGCCATGGAGCCCCTGGAGACAGACACTGGGAACTTTACCTGGTAGGCCACAGCCACGCGGAAATATATAGATTAATGGAGATGGGTAAAATTAATACGTAAGAGTTAGTGAATAAGAAGCTAGAGCTAATAGGCCAAACAGTGATTTAAATAATATGGTTTCTGTGTTATTATTTCAGGGCTGAACAGCCGGGAATGAACGAGCAGCCTTCCTACTACATATATGTAAATTTTAAAAAGGAAAAACAACAGTTCATGAATTCAAGATGAAGCAAGTGGACTGGGAAACTACATAGATGTGGTTGGAGGGAGGAAAGGGAAGGGGAAGTGTAGTTAAATTTATTACATTTTAATTAAAAATATATTTACGCTTTCTCGGGGCTTGTGTTACTGCCCCTTAATTACAAATTCTAAATCTTTTTTAAATTCGGGAGCACATCTCCTCTTTCTCTTTCTTTTCTTCACAGAGTGTCACTTCCTTCTGGTTTGTTAGCCGCGCTCACTCTCAGGGTTTGTACATTTGTAAAACCTTAATCCCAACTCTTTCAGTGTCTAGAAAAATTTCTTGGGATGCCACTGTTTAAAAACGAATGTCACCCTGTTACATCTTTGTACAGAACTGGTTTTGATCTCTTATGATTTCGATTCTCGTTTTTATCAATTACTGAGTTTCTACATTTCATCATTTCCGAAAATGCCAGAGGTTTATTTCCGTAAATACTGTTCAGTCTTCGAGCACTCCTCCTCTCTCCGTGCCTTTGTCTCCATGGGTCCTACACCCCTCACAGTGCATCTTTTACAATGTCTGTCTTTCTGTCATTTCTCTTGTTTTCTTAAGAATTATTTTTATTTCTTATTTTCCAATTCTTTATTCATATGCATATTGAATAACCTTGAAAATACATTGCTATTCATCCGTCTTAGGTGGGGGGCATTCTTGTGGATTCCTGGGAGATTCCCTTGTGCCAGATTTTTATTGATCCCCAAATGCACCCCCTTTCCAGTAGTCTCTTCAGTAATTCTCTCTCTTTCCCCTCAACCTGATTGCTCATGCTCCCATTCCCACCCGCCCTCAGTCCACCCATGAAATCTCTTCTATTTCCTCTTTCCAGGGAGATCCAGTCACACCCTATGAACCTTCGTTGTTACCTAGTCTCTCTGGGTCTATGGACTGTAGCATATTTTATTGCATTGTTATTTATTTTATTATTTATGTATCTTATTGCATATTTATTGTAGCATTATTTTACGTTCCGATATCCACTTATGCGTGAGTACATTCAGTGTTTGTTTTCCTTGGTCTGTGTTACCTCACTCAGGATGATTCTATTTTTTTAGCTCCATCCTCAATGGCACTTTCTGATAGAGCCACAATAAAGATCCTGTAGATTTTGTTGGCCTGTGCCCCACACAGCCATGTAAGGCAGCCTCCTTCCCTGAGCAAAAAGCAGCATGTACAATAAAAAGAACTTTGTTTCACTGCGTTACAAAAACTGGGGAGTACTATGGCCGTCAAGAGCCAGCCACTCACAAGTAGTCCCATGAATGATCACAGTCACCACTAAGTAGTCTTCGTGACAGTGAATTCTGACTTTGAAGTTATGGCCTCATTTCAAGATTTAGACGTACTTTCCCACATGCTATCCCATGCTTCCCATGATAGCGATTAGGGATAAATCTGAAAGACTGCCTCCCGTTTCACAAACTAAAAGACTGGATTGCAGATCTGTTATGTGACATATACAAGAGCTCGTAGGAGACCGAGAAAAGACCTGAACATTTCAAGTCTTCACATCACATATTTCTAGCAGGCTGTATGTTCTAAATTATTTTCCTCAATGAGCATTCATGTTTCACTGTCAAAGGCCAGCTTTGTAATAAGAATTTATATTGTATAAGTAGAAAGCTGGTTTTCTATTATTTTTTTTTTTGCTCTCTGAGACCTAATACTCATATGCAGAAACCATGCCATTTCTGGAAGAGGATATAGTTAGCAAATGATATATTTCAGTATCTGACGTGTATAAGTACCTTATCCTTCTTCCAGATTTCTTTTTGATGACTATGTGTTGTAACAGATTTAAAATCCTTCTATATATTCCGGCTGAGCTCAGCTCACTCATGAGTACCTATATTTGCTCCGTGAGATAAAAACAGTCATTTTCCCACCCAAGATATCTCGGTTGTAGCCTGTTTGAAATATGACGAATTCAAGAATTTAAACTCAGTCCAGCGAACGTGCTCACTTCCACTTCCTTTCCTCTTCTGTCCTCCCCTGCCCTACGTATGAAGATCGTATGTGCATATTAGTTTTCATCAAGACCTTGAAGGAGTGGGCTTGGATGTCAAGATGAACCCCATGCTCTCTGCCTCTTCCTATCCCAAGTATGAAGATTTTATGTGCATATTATCTTTCATCAGGACCTTGGAGTGAGTTTGGAAGTTGATATGGACCCCTATTCTTACTGCCCTCTCCCCTTTGGTTTCTGATCTCCATGTCTGATGCACTGGCATCTGCGTTAATGTTTGAGTTTCCAGTACGGTCCTGGTCACAACATGAACCACTGATGTCAATGGTAGCTCCCTTCTGTTTTCCTGGGCAATCTCTTACTTAACTGCTTGGGTATGGAGCAGAATATTGGGGTAGAGGTCGGGGGGCAAGTTAGGAATTCTCTGTTGCGTTCCTAGGCTTGAACAGACCTTGATGAGGCCATCCTCAAGTTCATATATAGACGTCCTTTCTTCAGCCACTGTATCGAAGAACTTAGGCTTTAATAAAGTCTGTTTTGGATTTGATTTATATTTGGCGCCTGGTTCTCAAGACACCAAACACTCCCAAGATCCTTGCCTTTATAGTTTGCCAGCATAGTTACTGTGAGAAAGGTGGAAGAGAAAGACAGAATTTCTACCATCTCGGCTCTCTCCTCTCTCACGGTCAAGGCTCTTTACCTGAAGGTGGGGAATTCAGAACTCACTTCCTGTTAGTGCCAGGAAGTCACAACTAAGAGGAATGGAAACGGTTTACAACCAGAGTATTGTTTTTCAGTAAATTTAGGACTTATTCATTGATTTCATTTTCCCCGTTATTTTATTCCAGCTGTTGGCCTCTGTGTTATCAGTATTTGTGTCCTAAGTTCCTGGCGGTGACTCAGTTAATATGACCTATGCGGCAGTAGTTTGGCTGAGTTTTCTTTCTCTACACCTATTTTTTCTTACAAATATATCAGAATTGGTGAGGCTCAAGCAAGCTACCTCCAATGGTGACCGAGTTACAGAAACATTATTCTTGATCCTTTAGAATACAGGGAATGTAAAGATGTTTGGAATACATCAGACCAAAGACTCATTGACGGTCACTAGCTATCCTCCCACCTCTAATTTGCACGCTGGCTTCAGCCTCTCATTGGCAGGAAATGAAACCACTGAATCCCCCAACTCGTCTAACATAGGCTGATTACTGCTAACTTCTCGGTTCCTTTGGTCACTTAAAGTAATCTCAGGTCAGGTACTTTACTGAGAGTCAAGGATGACCTACAGGAGATTATTACTGGCCCCCAATGACTCTAAATGACGCTATCCTAAATAACATGTCCTTAAGGGACTAAGTAAACGCAGCACATCTCTGTGTTGAAAAGTACTGGAAGAATAGTAGGGACTTACATTCATTTGATGCCGATTTGAATAATTTATTTGATAGATGGAAGAAACAAGAAGTTTGTCCAAGTGTATCATTTGAGCTTAGCATTTTCTTCAAATCACTTCCTTTCCTCACAGAAGTTCAAGTTTATCCCATACTTTATGACAAAAAAAAATTATTCGCAGAAATAATCACTGAGTGATTAACATCCATCAATGAAAATGAATAGGATGGATCTAAATTAAACCAGAGCAGATTAATTTGAAATGTATTCATAGTGATTTCCTATAGTTTTAAAAGATTTTAAAATTTCTAGTCAAATCCTCCTTTTTGTATAAAAGCCCAAAATACTATCGTTTGGGTTCATTTAAGAGATCGCAAATGACTATTTCATTGGCATATGTTGCTCCAACATCTTTCCTGCTGTTCATGGGCTTAATTTTCCCACCACACACCTCAACATACTGCTTCACAAGACCCATTTGAATACCATGGCACCAGCTTCTTTGAAGTCTTTTCTCTTAAAAATTTAGTAATTTTAAATGATCTGTAGTGGCATAAAATTGTACATATTTGTAGGGTGGGTGCACAGAGAAGTTTTGATACATGTATACCCTATGTAATGTTTAATTCAGAGTAAAAGAATTCTGGAACCCACTACACCACTCGCAAGAAGTATGAATAACTAACCTTCTGAAATCAACTTGTTTGTTAACTGGTCGCTATTAGCTTAAAGGTATTCACATTAGTCAATAGCATGAGGGGTGGAAGCGAGGGAGTTTGTTTCAGGGTGTTCAGCGAAAGGACCGTGTGGGGATTCACACACTGTGTAAGAACATTAACCGCTTTCCTGTACTCATTTTAGACGAGATCATTTGTAATTGCTTTCCCGTGAAAAATAAATCCACGAGACATCATTTGTGCACGGGAATTTAAATTTAGCATCCGCTATAATTTCCCGCTTTCACCCTGCTACTTAATGTGAAGTCCTAATAAACGCAGAGACTTAAATTAATTATGTCAATTATGTGAACGGCAAGATGGGGATTCTGGTCTCAAGGAATATCCTTCACAGTTTTGAATACTCCCGTGTAATACATGAAGGTACTTGGAAATATAGGCTTCTTGGCTTTGAAAAATTCCCTTTGAATATGTGTGATGTTCTACAAATTCAGGAGGCTACAGTGCAATCTTATGGATGTGAACGTGTGCGGAGGCACACCTACTCTTCAAATTATGTCTTCATATCAGTCAGTGTCTCCAAAGTCACCGAAGTATTGCCCATTTCTTCCAAAGCCGTATTTGTTGGTTGGTTTGTTTATTGCGTTTTGAGACAGGTTCTCACACTACAATCTCAAGCTGGCCTTGAATTCGTGGTGACCTCCTTGCTTCCCACCTCTACAGTTCTGGGAAGACAGGCAGGAGCCGTTACACCCAGCTCTACCATGACTGTATACAAGGTAGATTGCTGTTTTGATATACGGGAAGAGAGATTTTCCTAATCACTTAAGTGTTAATAAATGGATCCATCACTAGTTACCTCAAAGACTCTACTTCTTACAAGAACATGTTCGAATTTTGACAAAACTGTTATTCTGTTTTATTTCATTAAACTTACAACTGTATAGAAAAAAAAACTGATTTAAAGCCACATTTTCCTGTTACTTTGGGGGTGTCTAGTGCTGTGCTATAATCACTTTTAACTGACATTGCTGTGTGATATTAGAGCAATCCGTAACACCCTGTTTACTTTGTTCCAAAAAAATTATCAATGAAACTTCTGGGAAGCTAGCTGATGTTCCCCTGTTAGGCTGGTCTATAGAATACGTAACTCTGAATTACATAGGTGCTTGCTTGCATTTTCTTAGAGTTAAAGCATCATGACGGACAAAGGAGAGCTGCCCTCTGCTGGACCAGCCCCTACTTCATTCCCTAATTTTGTGCACCTTTGTCAATATTCCTTTCCAAAAAGTTGAGTGTGATTGTTTCTCCGTAGTTTATTTTAGTGAGATGCAAATGAGAAGAGCTAGAACGAATCAATGCCACCAAAACCGTTCTTTTAAATAACCAGGACATGAACTCTCTAACAAGACTCACTCGGTGCTATTCATAGTTCCCCCGAGCTATGAACTGTTCGTACACCCATGTTTCTGCATAATGACTTTTCAATGTGGTTTCAGTAATCATTCCAGAAGGCGCAATCTCAAAATATCTATATGCATAAAGAATATATTTAAAATAAAGGCTAAATTGGCTGGCCATGCATTAAACCATTTGCCTGTGAAATCATTTTGTGAAATATCTCCAAACAGGAGACGCTCCAGCCGAGAGGACACAGCAAACATTTTTTTTTCTTTTCTCTTACCATATTGTATCGCCATGGCTTCTTTTGGAAGCAACTCTTCCTCCAAGTGTCCTCTTCGGCACGTCTTCCTTCTTCCTCTACGATGACGAGCCATTTTGAGAACTTGAATTTCATTTAGCCTACACAGGATTAGAAGAGATAGACTCACTCTCGAACGACTGTCTTTAAATACTTAATAGCTGAAACGAGAGTCACTGATGATTCAGAGAAGGAAGTGTGTTAGCACCAGACTCCCCCATTTTAGAGACAGACAGCATCGCAGGGAGAGAGAGAGAGAGAGAGAGCGCAAGGGAAATGCGCTTCCGTGGAAGAGCGCTCATCCTCCGTGGTTCTGAACACAAGTCTCGCTTCTTTCGCTAAGGGCTTGGAGAAAGACATTTTACAAGCCGCATCTTGAGTTTCAAAATGAAAATGAATTCATTTCTTAAGCGCTTTTCTTGAATTGAGAACGCGCATGAAATCTTTCCACACAAATGAATAATGCTTATATAATTAACCTGATCTTTTACAGAACAATATCAAAATAAGTCCGTCCGCGACATTGCTACCATATTCCTGTCTTTCTGAGTGTGAAGAGAAGCCAGATCTACCTATTTATGAGTCAGGGCTCTGGTAACTGGAAGGAATCTTCATGTTTCACACCCCTAATTTTAATTTTCCTTCATTTCCTTACTCCAAATAACATTACTTTCTTCAATTATTCTAGGCAAGTTGGTTAAATAATAATTCTCCATGTTCAATTGTATTGCATTTTGCCCTAACTTTTAGGCAGATTATTCTTTAGCATTCATCTTCAGCCAATGTTTTACAAGAGAAAATATATTTAACTAATTTAATTAATTCTAATTGCTCTTACAATTATATTTAGCTACTCATATGCCTCTAGAAAAATCACATGTGGTTCTGAAGTCTTGGTTGTTTTCCGGGTGACGTTTTAAACAATTTTCATTGTGGACCGAAGAGAAATTCTTCGGCGTAGTAAGAGTTTTTATGAAGACTGAGGGCTATAAGTGAATCCAGAGTCACAATTTTGTCTGGTAATTTTGCATGCTAATTATTTCTCATGAAATAATTTTGTACGTCCTGTCTCCACTATCCAAATGGGCCTATGTGTTTTTCAAAGCTACACGAGGCTAAAAATTTAACGAGCTGAAAAATACTGACTTGTAGGTGGAGTGCACTTACAGCCTCTGAGTGAAAATGCCCGCGTGCTATCTCTTTCAGAGAAAGACCTGTTTATCAGCCCCGCATCTGACAGATACACCTATTTTACTTATATAAGCACATGACATCATTGTCGCAACCCAGCCGATTTCCAAGCACCACAGCTGTTACTAGTTATTTAGAAGTCTAATTCGAGCAGAATGTGTCACACCAACTTTGCACACACGCGCTCACACAGGCGGTGTTCACATTAAAACTTTCACCTCTATTAAATAGCGACAGTTCTTCAAAAATTCCAACACTCGACGCTTAACAACTAAAATCAAATATGTGCCTTTGAGGAGTCGTCTGCCTATTTTATTTTTATTCCTTGAGCAGATCTTTGTATTTGGGGGATGCGGTTGGGTTACCCTGCTGTCTGTCATTTTCTTCAGTTCTCAAAGACACGTGTCGTGCTGGGCAGGTGGACACTTCCTGCCTCAATGTTTAACTCTCCCTGCGCCAAGGGGAAAACCTCGCTGACTTTGTTTTCAATAGAGGTCGTATAGGCATCGTCATCAATATTGAAATGGCGTTTTCTCATGCAAGCAGAAACTTTAATAGCCTCTACGAGGGTTTGCTCCTAAGGGATGCTCCGTACAAAATGGCATGGGCCATCTGTTGTGATGGGATGTTTAAGCTCCATAGTAGAGTGCTCAATCTCTCTCTCATCATCTCATAAAGTGAGCTGATAACCCATTCTTAGATCTCAGGTTGGCTAAGCCATAAATGCATAGCGGGTCCTCAAACCTACTGATAAGTGTACTATATGATCCAACCGCTGGGGGGGAAAGCTCAAATTTGCAGTCAGGAATCAGACATTTCTATTGTTTTTATAGCAGTGTCTAGGAAGCACCCATTGCTCTGGCATTGGAGGGCTTTGGGGCACAAGCAAGCTGTGGCAGGTCCCAGACTTGTGGCCGTAGATGGTTGTTATGCACACCTGAACACCCTGAGCCCAGAGGGCGTAGTTGAGCTAAGAAAGGAAAGGAATGATGGAGAAGGGATAGAAAGAGAGGTGGATGGGAGTTAAGCGGAGACCAAGTCAGAGAAAGGAAAAGAAAAATTTTAAAAAAAATCTACAATGGAAAGCAAAACCTTGCAATATCACTACAAAATATTGATCTGACAGACTCACAGCCCTGAAAAAAATAGTATGAACTTGGATCCACCAATGAGAGGAAGTATATTAAATAAACCTGGGCATCAACCCCTTGGTTAAGTTCTCTAAGGACTTCCAGATTTGACACTCTTATTCTGAGTCTAGTTGATTTTTATATCACACAACCTCAGAAGCTTTAGAGTTGTGTCACGACTGCACTGGGGATGAACAGTACTCTTGGCAGAAACGGGATTCCTACCGTTATAAGATTGGGTAGGGAGGGTACATTGGCCATAGGTTGTCCTGAACCAGTACTCATGAATAAAGATTTTTGGACTATAGCAATTCAAACTTACAACCTCTTTTTTTTTTTTTTTAAAAATCCATGTCTATTTATAATAATAATATTTGCAAGAGTATGGCAAAGCATGTTGAATCGTGCCATTTGAACAGTGCTATGCATTTCTGCACAGACCCAATATGTCCCATGTTAAAGATATCTTACTCATTCTGCTTCGTTTCAGAAGTAGGCACAAGGCCTGGAAATTATAGACCATATCAAATGTGGAACAAGAAGGGGTTATGACAGACAATCCCAGAAGACAAGCAGAGGTCAATCTATCACAGCTTCTTATTTTGGCCCTGAACTTCTCTCTATATTTTAAAGATTGGTTCAGGACAGATTGCTGTCGTGCTTGCTTTTCTATCGCTGTGATAAAACGCCGTGACCAAGCAACGCACAGAAGGAGTTTACGTGATTTATGTTTCCAGAGGGGAACCGTGGCAGCAAGCAGCGGGTGGGTGAGAGGAACAGGAAGCTGAGAGCTCACATCTTGAACTACAAGAGTCAGTAGAGAAAACCAAGTGGAGACAGCGTGAGTCTTAAAACTGTGAGAGCCGACCTCCACTGACATACTTCCTCTGAAAGCCGACCTCCACTGACGTACTTCCTCCCACCTCCACTGACGTACTTCCTCCCACCTCCAGTGACGTACTTCCTCTGAAAGAACACGCCTCCTAAGCCTCCCCAAACAGACCCAACCACTGGGGTTTAAGCCTTTAACTGCACAAGAGTATGAGGCACTATATTTGTTTAAAATTTTGAGATAATTACTTTTCTCCCTTCCCCTTTCTGCCTCTGAAACATCCTATGTACCCTTCCTCCTCACTCTTCTTTAAATTCATGCCTTCTTTCCCCACTAATTTTTATTATATATTATTACAAATTTTATAAATTTTATATATGCACATATATGTAACCTTATATGAAAAGGGCAGGGCCTACTTTGGAATATATATATATATATATATATATATATATATATATATATTATAATGTATGCTATGTGTAATGATTTATATATATATATATATATTTAGGAATATACATATTCCTAAATAGATCCTGCCCTTTCTATATACTGTTCTATTTATTTATTATATATATATATAAAATAAATTATAATATATAATATATTATATATTATATATATTATTATATTATATATTTAGGGATATATATTTATATTACATAATATATAACACATGTATACTAGTAACACATATATTTCCTAATAGATCCTGACCTTTGCACACAATGTTACTTACTATGTATGTTTTTTAGGAAACATTTGTTATCCAAACCTTTATCATCCACAACTGTCTTTTAAGCCCCAGCCCAACCTGATACCAATGTTATTCTATCCCCACAGATTAAAATAAAAGACAATAATTTTGACAGGAAGAGAGAAACCTTTAAGAGTATCTGGTTGAGAGGCAGACAGTTTGAGCAAAACCAGCATTCAGATGAAATGTCTCCAGATTCTAGATGACAGTCTCCGAGAGTTGGTGAAGCTAAGGTAACCCTCAGAACACTGAGCTCAGCTATCCTTTGCCCGAATGATCGGATTGGCTAGTTCCCTTACCCACTGAAGAGCTGGAGGCAAGGCAGGGCCAGACTTTAATGATGCTGCTACATAGACTTTAATAATTACCCACATTGTGTTATATTTCACAGGTCCCTGTTAGTCTACCCTTTCATCCGTAGCCCAGTGTCGGTCAGTTCATAGGACTGGACTTCTGTGATAGACACGCAGCTTTTCTAAACCTCTCATTTATGCTATTTCTGTGTGTTAACTTGAAGCTGGTTGTTGTGAGACCCCAATATATTTGTTAACTTGTTCATCAAACTGGACCCTGCTTTCTAACAAGGACTGTGTTTCGTGGAGTAGGTACTTCATATTTTCTCAGCATCTTTCATTTCCTCACTGATGAGCCACTGCGGATCATGAACGTTTCCTTTAGCTCTAAAGCAATGATATCCGTTTATAGGTTAATGGCAATTAGTGGCACTATGTCCCTGACTTCCTCATTATCTTTGTTAAGAAAAAGAATATAATTTAAAAATAATTATTGGAGTATATCCATTGAATGCGGAGCGGGACATCACAAGGGTGTTTTCACTCAGGTACATAATGAACGTGGAATGCATAGCCCTAGAGAGCTCTGTGCTGTCACAGTTTTGAACTGAAAAGCACCGTTGTTTGCTTATAGTTTAACCAGTCATTTTTTTTTTTTCTGAACAGAAGAGAGAGCTCACCATTGTGTTGAGCACAGAACTGACGGGTGAAGTGGTGACGTGTTTGAGAAGTGCGGCATTCTATCAGGCATAACTAGGGGCAATTCTAATCACTCATCCTTCATCTCCTCTTATCTTTCAAAAAATAATTATTGAGATCCTATGACCATGATTCTAAGATACTGTAGGAGACAAAAAAAAAAAAAAAAAGCCCTGTATAAAATCTAGAACTGAGCTTTGGAGCCTGTCCTGGAACTAGCTCTTGTAGACCAGGCTGGCCTTGAACTCACAAAGATCCGCCTGCCTCTGTCTCCCGAGTGCTGGGATTAAAGGTGTGCGCCACCACCGCCCAGCCTTAGCTCCTGTTTTAAGTCCAAAAGGAACCTATAGATTAGTATATAAAGACTTCCCAAACAACTCTGAGACAAAAGAAGCAGTAATGCACCCTAGAATTCTGCCCCCCAGACTTCTAGGCCAGTTATCTTGTATATAAGTACATCATTGCTTACAATCTTTTTATCTTTTAGATCAGTTTTTGTTTGGTTTGGTTTTCTGTTTTTCATATGTATGGAATCGAAGTATGTAACCAAATTGTGTTTAGGGT
Organism: Arvicola amphibius; assembly: GCF_903992535.2. NCBI lineage: Eukaryota > Metazoa > Chordata > Mammalia > Rodentia > Cricetidae > Arvicola > Arvicola amphibius. The sequence continues at coordinate 29,803,192 of NC_052064.1, forward strand.
TACTTTATGCTTCCCAGAGCTAGGATAAAAGACAAAATTCTCTGATGAGTTTACAGAAGCATGCTGTTCCTTTTCTTCATGCTGAACAGTAGTGCTTACCGATGCTGTTGTGCCAGGGTTTCCTGGCCGGAACGCATAACCATTGTTTAAATGGCAGACTCCATGTGGGTTCTGTTCACAAAAGAAGGCATTTCAGTGGAAATAAGATGACCCTGCCTGATCCTTGCTTCATGTTTTTCTCGGATTGTACTAGATGTTCACCAGAATCTGTGAGTTTTTGTCTTTGTGTAGTTTCTGAGAACATGACTACCATACCACAGACAGTTCTTGCTGGCCTGTGTTGGCTTCAGATAGCTGAATCAAAAAAAGCTAGACTTTTGTCCGTGGATTGTAAACTAAAATGCTATGCACAACTTTTATACTGAAAGGGAAATTTCCATCTTCCTTTTAATTTCCATCCCAGGGGTAAGAAGTGACCGTGACCCTACTTCAGCAGATTCCAGCACCCTAGACACTTGGAAGGGAAGATGGAACTAAGCTGAGACTTGAATAATCTCCAGAATCAGAGCTCTGCCACCAGCCGGGATTGCCTGTCCGCTTCCAGCCTGGTCCATGTGAGCAAAACAACATTCCATTTTTCTCAATTTACTGTTTGGGATCCATCTGTTACGGAGCCTTAGCCTGTAACCTGACTAATGGCGTATGCTTCCCAGAAGGAGCAATGCATTCAGCACAGCTAGGCAGAGAGCAGGGGCATTGGAGCGGGTAGTGACTCCCCTGCTCTTTAGAGCTGGTAAGCCCAGAGTAGCAGTTCTCGTGAAAGCAGTGAGCACTGGGCAAGTGCCCATGCGAGATATGACATGGGACCTGCGAGCAACCAAATGACCTAGGTATAGACAGCACTCAGACCAACTGTAATCGGAGCAAGAGGAATTATGGAAAGATACACAGAGAAATGAAATATACCTAGTCGTAGTGGTTGAAGCTTATCAAGAGTTTGGTGAGGAGAGGCAGGAGAAGTTTATAGACGTATGTATGTATGTATGTATATGTATATATGTATGTATATATATATCCTTTTGAGATCATGGGATATATTGACTGTAAATATTTTTATTAATAATTAAACTACTCATCCTTAATGCCATTATTACTTTATGGCTACAAAGGAATCCCTTGAGATGCAATATACATGTTTAAGATGATACCAATCAAACAAGGTCATTGTATATCCCCACTTTCCCACGTCAGTGCTGGGTTCAAGTATTATGGGACATGATAGCAGAATGAAGTCAACATTAAACTATCCGTACAAAGAATCTCTTCCCATAGTGTTTGTCGTTGACCCTCCAGACAGTGTGATAGATGCTGAGAATTCAGAGAAAATACATTGTCCCCAAAGTTTGGGGCAGGAGTTAGTAACTTGTTTACTGAACTGTACTTCTATTGATATGGTGTAATTCTATTTCTTTCTCCTGGTTGCTCTTCTTCCCTCCCTCCCTCCCTTCTTCCCTTCCTCCCTCCCTCCCCCTCTCTCTCTCCCTCCTTTCTATCTTTCCTTCTTATTTCATATGTATCCTCTATCTCTTCGCCAATATTTTAAGTCATAGGTCAAAAGTGATGATTATTCTTTATTGATTATTTGATTTTTTTATATCAGGAAATGAAGAAAAACAAAGACTTAGAAAACATTTTAGTCTATCGATATCTACATTGGTATAATGATACTGTTTTCATATGGAGTGTTTATAAGATGTGACTATATCTATAGCATATTAATTAACATTGCAAATATTTGATGTGCTTCTATAGATAATAGGGATTTATTCCCACTGGCATGATGATAGGCTAGTGCTCATTTTAGACAACATTACCTTTTCAAAAATCTTTAAAATATTAAAATTAATAGGTATGATGTGTGTGTGTGTGTGTGTGTGTGTGTGTGTGTGTGTGATTTGAGATAGGGACCCACTATGTAGTTCTGGCTTCCATGCATTACCTTCTGAATGCTGGGATTAAAGGTATGTGCTATCATGCCTGACTTAATTTATAGGGTATATTTTGAGTCCTAAGTAATAAATTTGGACTTACATAAGACATTCACTTTAGTTTCATATATTTTAGTGTCAAAAACACATATATACAATATCTTAGTTGCTATCTCACATACTGAAGAAAATTAAATCTATTACTTTCCTTGTTATCTGACCTAGTATTCTGAGGAAAAAGTCAGTTGCTTCTCAAGATGCTTCTCTGCATGCTTTGGGCATCCCAATAGTTAATACCTCACCAGTTGCATTGGCTGAGTTCCGTCTTCCATTAGACAGCTCAACTGAAGCTTGATGTCTATGGCGAAAATTGCCCTGCTTTCTTTCGATGAGATGAGCATCCAAGGAGTTTGGAAATGTGTTTTAATTAAGATTCTGCTAAATTTTTACCAGGCACCTACTTGGAAAACAAAGCAACTGAATAATTAACTCTGATGAGAGCAGATGCTGGCCTAATGGCAACCTGTTACCGCTCAAGTGCATCATTAGTTCCGTTTACTGTGCTCTTTTTAATGTGTCCAGAGTTCTCCTCCGTTAATGCACGCATTGGTAGCTGCGTGTGCAAAACAGCCTTCCATCCTACACTGTAGGAAGGTATCTCTAGCATCTGCAGAGACGTTCGTTTAAATAACCAGCCCCCCACCTGTCCATCCCCTCTCTTCATCTGTTTGGCATGTGCCTGGAACCCAACACTCCCCTCGTCTTCCTTGTGGGATTATTTGAGCCATACATCAAGTGAAGCTTACAAATTGATGAGAATCTAATGATGCATTTATTTACAGATGTGCTTTTTAATTTCCCTCTTAAGTTGTTAAGGGGTAGGATGAGTTTAAAGATGCTCCTTCTAGACTCCTCCCCCAGCCCCCCCACCCCCGGCGGTGCTATGGGAATAACTGCTCATTTGACAAAATAAAAAAGAAATAGCCTCATGGTAGAATATATGTGGAACTGTCAAATAGGAATTGTTAGAAGTCCTTAAAAATAGGGAATGATTATTTTAATGAACCAGTAACTTTGCATAGTGGTTTTCTTTTTAAATTTTTTTTTAAATGAATCGCATCGCTAATTACCTTTCAATTAAATGCTAACGCTTACAGTTTAGAGTGAGGTCTTGTAATAGACAACCTAATCAATAGCATCAGTTTTAAAAGGGATGCAAAGTAATGGAACATAGAATCAATTTAACTTCTGTGCTCAGAGTCAAATGGAGCCCTCTCTGGGAAGATGAAATATCTTCAGGGAGTTTCACATGTGACAGTGAGCGTGAGAATCACATCTTCTAAGCAGTGTTCTAGCGAAATCAAACTCAGTTGAGCTAAGTGGTGTCGTGACGAAGAGAGACAGTAGCTTACGCATGCCGTGTTGTTGTGTGGCCATCTGTGTACATGATGTTCCTCACACATGTGATGTCATGCCTTTACAGTTAGCCAACTGCCATTCAGGGCACAGAGAGTTTAGAATAAACCTTTGGATATTTCTCTTTTTTCCTCTGTCTTAATTCTCTTCCCTTCAGCGAACAGAATTTCATTTTAGTGTTTTTAAATAAATATTCCCTAAATAAATATTCCAAAAATGGCCAGGCGCCAGAGTTTATCACTTATGTGAAATATGGCTTTCTTCCTGTGATCAATAGTTAAAGAATTGTTTCTAATCTTTCTTTTTTGGGGTAGAGGGAGAGGAAGCATTCCAATCATTCATTTCATGGTATGCACTTTGTAATGCTTGCACACATTCAGAATGATGCAAAGTCCTTTTTACTGATAAAATTCTGGTTGAGGGGATAGAGAGATGCTTAAGGGCACTGACTGCTCTTCCAGAGGAATGGGGTTCAATTCCCAGCACCCACATGGTGCCTAACAACCACCTAAAACTCCATTCTGACAATATCCCACATCTCGTCCGGCCTCCATGGGCATGCATGTAGGACACAGATACACATTCAGGCAAAATACCTGTACATGTAAATTATTTTTAAAAATCTGATTAACAGACAAACCTATTATAATATAGGCAATGCCTAGTAATCTATGTCTATGGTTTTGTCCTCAATCTGCTCCCGAGATGTCATTAAGATCCTATATCCATGCCCTTATGGAAACTTCCCTTGCTTTCTATGAAGCCGTCACTTCCCTCAGGGTGTGGGTACAGCTCAGCTCTTCATCTGCTCTCCCACCTAGGAGGTGCCATCGTTCACCCAGCTCCCCCTTTCACTGCTGGTTGCTACTGGTGACCTTATGTCATAAAAATTTTCAGTAGACCCTTGGACTTCTGTTGAAGCCATCCCGAGTCTCAGAGGGGATGCACAGCGAAATGTAAGACACCAAATGATTGTGTGTGTGAGGCACCCATTCCTTTCCACACCTAGCTCTGCCATCCTTCCCCTGGGCTTTGATTAGACTACTAAAGCCAATCTGAAAGATATATTTATCATGCTGGTGTTTCCAGCACCGTGAATGAGTCAAGAAGAGTTTCTGTATCTGTCCTTGTACTCATCCTTCAAATCTATTACTCTTTGGGAATTATCTTCCCTTTTCTCCTCAGTCTACAATCTGCGGACCTCAGAACTTGGATTCTCAATGGAGTGCTATCCTAGCTCCTGGGGAGCAGGGGCTGAGTCAGTGCCCAGATTCCAAGAGGCTGTATTATCTGAGGAGACACTCTGTTCTGCTTGACACTTTGCTTGCGAGATATTCCGTTCTCTGAAGAGATAAACCATAGACATATGCTTTCTGGAACTTTAGGCGGTGTTCACAGAGCATGGCATCCTTAACCATCATTACTTGGTTTTGACCCTTTTCAAAGGTTATATGTATTCTTTAGTAATCTCTTACACAGACACAATATATTTATATTGTATCCAACTCAATCTCCCTCCAATTTCTCATAGAACCCCCTGTCACCTTCCTATCCCAACTCCATTTTGTCTTCTCCTCCTCCTACTTCTTAAGAACTCACTGAGTTCAGTTAGCACTTCATGTATATGCTTTGGTGTGGGGCTCTATCCACCAAGCAGGGGCAGCTTACTACGGGTACAACCCTGAAGGACACTAAACTCCGCCCCCAGAGGCCATCAAGCACCAGTAGCTCCTCAGCTCTGGGTGCCGTATTGAACCCAACCTGTGATTATTCCCACATGATGCCATATCCCATATCTCATTTTCCATAATTCAAATATCAGTTCTACCTGACAGCGTCACTGGGTATGGGTCCATGTTGGCAGATGTCTTCAGATGGTGACACTCAGACTTCTGTTTTGCAGGTGATATTTACAGGCGACACCTGTGGTTTGCTTTGTATTTCATATGGCTTAGTTATGGACTCTTCTGTTTCAGGACAGCTTTTATGCACCTTCCTTTAGGTACTTGGGGTTATAATTTTCTCAAGTTGTGGGAAAGCATCTAGAGGTTGTGCCAACGTAGTATGATCACACAAAGATGTCCCATGAATGTCACCAGTGTTTATATGTAAATGTACTCTGTGCTTTTGCCTACTTCTTGGTGCTTTGGACTCCTCTGTCCCCAGAAAAGTCAGTGTGGATGGAAAATGCCTAGCATTCAGAAACTGGGAGTCTATAGTTACCATAGACATTCTACCTGATGAAGCTTTGGTTAATTTATTTGACCCATTAGAAACATTTTTCTTTACTTTATCTTGACTCTCTTTAAGGTACTTATTGATTTCTTCCAATTCTGTTTATTTTTTATCATGATTTCTTTAAGGGGATTTTTCACTTCCTCTTTAAAGGCCTCTATCTTCTTCATAAAGTTATTTTCCAGATCATTTTCTCCCGCTTCTTCTGTCCTGGGATGATCAGGTCTTGCCGCTGTAGAACCACCGGGTTCTGCTGGTGCCATATTGTTCTTTGTGTTGTTGAATGCATTCATGCACTGGCTTCTACTTCTTTCTTCTTCCAATCACTGTAGGTGGTGCCTGTGCCTCTGGAGGCTACTCTTCTTGTGGCTAGTTGCTGGTAATATCTGTGCCTCCAGGGGCTGGTTATGTCACCCTAGGTGGTTGGATTTGTAGATGGAGTGGGACCTGTTGATTACAGGATCCAATGGAAGAGGGTGGAGCCTCCTGCCTGCTGGAGTCTTGCCTGCTGCCCAGCTAGTGGGGCTGTGATGGGTGGAATGGGGCATGTGATGTGTTGGAAGAGTAGGGCCTAGAGACATGGCTGTCCATCCACTCACCTCTTTGTCCAATTGATGCAGACAGCGTCTGTTGTTCATCTTGTTTTTACTTTAAAAAGCCATATTTATTTCATCTAACTCCTGGAATCAACCCTACCCATCATTTACTAATACACCTTGCATAGCAAGCTTTGCCATTATGTATCATAAGTTGGAAAAATTGTCATGCTTTCAACACATGGAAGAGATGATGTAATTCCTATTGAAAACTATAAGAAAGAAACAAAGATAATTAAAATATGGTCAATCAACTTAAGATGTTTTATGGTAGTAGGTATGATTTTAACATCGAGTAACTTATTCCTTTATTCTCAAAGATGAACATGAAGTTGAGAACACCTTCATGGAGCTGCAAGAATGCTGTGAGAATGAGAAGGATGTGCACTGACGTGGATGTCTTTCTGTATATGTGTTGCTTTTATTGGTTGATAAATAAAGTTGTTTCAACCAATGGCTTAGCACAATAAAGCCAGGCAGGAAATCCAAACAGAGATATATATAGAGAGTAGGCAGATAGGTGAAAGGTGACATCAAGGAGATACCAGCTAACCATCGAGGAAATAAGACGTGTAGAAAATGAGGTACCGCCACGGACATGTGGCAACATGTAGATTGATAGAGATGGGTTAATTTAAGATGTAAGAGCTAGCTAGAAATATACCTGAGCCATCGGCTGAACAGTGTCGCAGTTAATATAGTTTCTGTGTGATTATTCAGGTTTGGGAAGTCAGGAAAGGAAAGCATAGTCGCCGCTAACAATGCACCTCTTGCTTCCCTCTGCTTGTGGTGGATAAAAAAAAAAAAAAAACATATTATTCCTGAATATTTAGCTCCCACCATCACCACCACACATATCTGTTTACTGGGAAAAACATGAACAAGAGGAAGAAAGCACCAGCTCAGGCATTTGTTCTTTTTCAACTGCCCTGGATTATGTTCAGTTCTTCCCTATGCTAAGAAAATAAACACAACTGCTAGCAATTCAACAGAAAATTGATGCGTACTGGAGACAGAGATGTTTTTCCTTCATGTGTGTACATGTTCTTTTGTCTGTGTGTATATAAATGTGGGTGTGGTACATGTGCACTTACAGGCATTTGTAGGGGGCTGGAAGTCAATGCCATGTGTGTCCTCTGTATTCTTTACCTGTTTTGTTGGGACGATGTCTCTCACAGAATCAGTCTCACCAATTTGGCTAGACTGGCTGACTGGCAAGACAAAAGAATCCATCCCCTCCCCATTGCTGGGGCTGTAGTCATTTCACTAGGTGTGGTTTTTACATGTGTGCTGCTGTGTATCTGAGCTTAGGCCCTCACGGTCCCACAAGAAGAATTCTACCAACTGAACCACCTCCCCAGAAGGCCACTCTTAAAAGAGAGTTTGACTGTTTGCAACAGGTTGCCACTGCCAGGATCCTTAGACATCACCTCTTTTCACTTGCAAAATTTACAGAGAGAGAGTCGGGACTTGCATCTGGTTGGTGACCCTCATGGGCAGAGGAGAGCTGGAAGCTGCAGGCAATGCCATACTCTCTTCTCTGTTGAGTGTGCAGTGTGCATTTAGGACCTGAAGCATCAGTAAATTGCTTTAATCCTAAAAGTGGCTTGTAGCTGTTTCATTTTTAGTATGCAGTCTATTTTTGTCATGGCTATGGTTACTGTGATATGTTCCTTGGTTAAAAATGTAAAACTACAGTCACTGCACCCTTTCTCTGCAAAAAATATATATAATCTATGTTGTGATATTCCATTTCATGACAGGTTCCAGAACTCACTTATAAGCAAAAGTGGGGCAGCTTCTATGATCACAATTGCTCTGTTTCTCCACCTCTTGTTGCATAGGTAGAAGCGCACCAATATGTTCATCTTCAGGTCAGAAGACATCACAGGGCTGTCCGTATACAGTGACGTGTAGATAATACAGTAAGGCCCCAGGGGAGGTGGCTCGTTGACTAGGGTGTTCTATGCACCAAGACTCCAACCAGCAGCCTGTTTCTCATGTGTTCCTTCCTCTGTTGTCCACCAGAGTCCCAGCGGCCATTTACCTCAAATGAATGCTGTCAATAAAGGAGTTACTCAGCAAATGAAGAAAAATAGAAATCAGACCCGTTATTCTAAAAATGGCTAAAATAAACAATTTGACAAGGAATACTTTCTTCTTTCTTTCCTTCCTTCCTTCCTTCCTTCCTTCCTTCTTTCCTTCCTTCCTTCCTTCTTTCTTTACTTCTTTCTTTCTTTTCTTTTCTTGTCAAAATGGGCAGTCTGCAAGGCTATTATGATCAGAGTTCCATATGAAGGGGATTAAACATATTTTCCCTTATCAGAAGCTGTGTAGAAGTTGAACTGAACTAAATTACCCCAATAGCTATTTTCCATACTTCCAAAAATATGCCTAAAATAAATTTGCATGTTCTAACCCTCTACTCTATAGACTCGGTAGAGAAGGAGCCAGATGATTTGTACAGGTACAGGAAAATCACAAAAGCCAACCACTCATGTGCCTTGTACAGAAAGCAGCACACTGGCATTTTATGATTCTGGGACACTGCCACAGTGTGAAATATTCAGAAATTTCCAGAGAGAGCGGGGCTAAGCAAACACGCACTGGTATGTGAAGGGTGTTCGTATAAGACAGATCCTACACAGGATTCAATACCTTCAGTCACCTTTCATCTTTAGAAAATAGAGGGGGCCTTCCCATTTATGGGCTGCACAGCTGAATTTGGAGCCTTTTATGAAGTCCTCTTTGGGTCTGATTAATTAGTAATTGGGGCGAGAGCTGTGCACTTCAGTGGCTCTTGCTGCCTCGATTGTAAACTGCAATCTGCTGTGAAATCTCAGCAGGTCACATTGCTGTTTTTACTGTACCCCAGTGACACAACCGATTAAATCTGCGTAAACAGAATCCTTATGAAAATATTTTTGTTATAGACATGAGGAATTAACACATTTTTATTTTGGATGGAAATTAAAATTATTTGTGGGAGCTTGGTGTGTTTGCATCAATTGTCAGTCATCTTAGCAGAGCATGGAGTGAAGGAGCTGTTTTCATTTTCACAAAGGGGGAGGAAAGGCTCTGAGACGGAGGGCTTTCAAAACTGAGAATTACGATAATTATGTCGTCTATAATACAGAGCCCTACATGACAGGCAAGAATGATGCCACTTAATAGGTAGTTAAACAAGTAAATAGAAATCTGAAAATTAGTGCACACCATCTATTTCCAATGGGATACATCTCAATGGGTAGATATGTTTCAGTGGATGCGTTTGCACATGCATAGACACACACACATACATGCACACACATGCACACATACACATGGGTGCACACACTCACACACAACTTTTTTATACTTTATCTTTTCTAAAATAACTTTCACAGAAATTTAAGTAAGTCCATTGACTCTGGACAAGGGTCTTTGTGCTAGGGTGAGCTCTTAGCTAAATCACCTTTGACATTCTGTTTTGCATTTCTTGTGCTTGATACTAAGGCAAAGAAGTTTTGCATTAAAAGTGATTTATGTCTGCCCACTGTCTGCTGTCTAGTAAGATTAAGCAAATGAGTCACTTGCCAGGATTGCAAACTACATAATTTATGGTCTTCCTAATTTATTAAACACTGCTTTTTATTTGTGTTTGCACCTGTAGGGGTGGAGCAAATGTATGTATGTGGTCAGAAGACAGCATGCAGAGGTTGGTGCTCTCCTTAGGATTAAAGGATGCTCAGGCTTGGGAGCAGGCACCTCTACCCCTGAGGCAACTCTAAGGCGCCAGTTCATTTTATTTCCCATCTGAGTGGCTACTATGCGATGGGATAATGGTCTTGTACCCTGTAAAGATTTGTCACTTATATTGCTTTAATGAATGCTGATTGGCCAATAGCCAGGCAGAAAGTATAGGTGGGGCAACCAGAACAGGAGAATTCTGGGAAGAAGAAAGGTTCAGTCTGCAGTCATCACCCAGACACAGAGGAAGCAAGATGAGAATGCCTCACTGATAAAAGGTACTAAGCCTTATGGCTAACACAGACAAGATGTATGGGTTAATATAAGTTATAAGAGTTAATAAGAAGCCTGGGCTAATAGACCAATGGTTTTATAATTAATGTAGACCTTTGTGTGTTTCTTTGTGACTGAATGGCTATGAGACCAGGCAGGACAGAAACTTCTGACAACAACTATATAATTGTAATTGGCATAAGAATTGTGTTTGATAATCTCCAATGAGACTTGATACCTGTTTTCTGAGAGAGATGTGTCAAGCCTGTCAGAGAGAGTTCTCTCATTTTGGTCATTTTACAGAGAAAAAGTTAGAAAAGAGAAACTTGGGGGAAAATCAAGTGTAAAATTCAGTTGTTCAAATGGGAAGGAAGATGAAGGGTGCATGGGTAGGCTATTTTTTATGTTTTATTTTGGGAAGGCTTAAAGAAACTTTAATAAAATGTGCCCACCAAAGTACTAAAACTTGAATGACAGATAATTCACTTCCTAGGAGCTAAGGCTTAGATAAAAGAAAAATAACATTTCTTCCAGTTAGTACACAAAAATAATTATTGAAATATCTAGGCAAAAGAAGCAAGCTAACAAATTAGCAAAATTGCTACATTCCAACCTTCAGATTTAAAGAAAGTATTGTCTGTGTACATTTCAAATGACTGCCTTTGTATCATATAGGCCAAAGAAACAAACAACTCCCCCTACACACACACTGTATACATACCCAAATTACCTTTAAATAGAAGAGGAAGCCTTTACTCTGGGCTTTAATGCCATGCAGATGTTTCAAATGCTTTTGCCAAGATTGGAGGTGAGTGCCACGAAGCTACAGCCTGCTGGTCACAGGAGAAAGGGTAGGGTGTTGGGATCACATGGCCCCCTTTGGAAGAGCTCTTTGATTAATACACCTTAGGCCTTTCCAAAACCTCTGGTAATAGACCTGTCTGGAGAAAGCAATCTGTGAAGCACACAGCTAAAAGTTTGAAGAAAGAAATTCAGGGGGGGGAAAAAATCAAGTGTAAAGTTAAGTGGTTCAAACAGGAATGGAAGTGAAGGGTGTGTGGATGGTTTCATCCTGAACATAAACCAAGTCAGAGTGGTCGCATTTGCTTGTCAAGTCTGCCTGCACAACCCAGTGCTGGTCTGCATGCCATGCCCCTTAGGCACCATCAGTGAATCACAACTCATTCGCATCTTTCAGCAAGCTAAGAAAAGTGTGAAAAATAGCTTTTGAGGATCAAGGTGGATTTTTTTTTACTAGCTTCTCAATAAAATATCAGAGGCATTCTTGTTTAACAAAATAAGCCTGACACTGTGTCTGCTAAAGATTTTCAAGAATATCTAGAATATAATACACTGAAAAGTCTAGAAAAAGCAAGCAACACACACCAAACTTACATACACACACAAGTACACACACACATACACAAACACACACACACAAACACATACGGGGGGGGGGGAGACAGAACTATACACAAATACTGTGTGCAAGAACTCTTTGGTAATCAAGGTTGTATGGACATAGGAACTTCTTTTCAACATTTCTGTATCCTTTATGCCTCCCAGTCTGACAAAGAACCATGTCAACAAGAAGGACCCTGTACTGAAAGGATTGTCTGCATCTCCCCTTCTCTGTATGTATGGATATTTAATTTATGGTGCATTAATATAATTTATAGTGCATTAGTTACTGTTGGTAACAATGGAGTGAAGGGAATACAGGCTCTCTGTGTTATTTATTATAATTGCTGATAAGTCTATGATTTAAAAGTATAAACTTCAATGAAAAGTAAAAGAGTTTTTGTAGAAAACTCTCAAAATATAAACCTATACAGATCTACATGCATATGTATGGGTAATGCATAGATTCTTTGAGGGCTATAAATTTTGACTTCAGCTATATTTGTTCATGTATCAATTCTTACACTATATATAGTTTGATTTGGTATTCATTTAGCTTGAAGGATTGTTTATGTATCCTTCTTCAAGGCAGAGGCACGGATGGTTTCTGAATCATGGTAGCGAGCAGTGTTAACACAGGCGTGGGGGTTGCCTGTGTGAGTTACCTCTTTGACTTACAACACAAATTATTCAATCACTCTCTTTCTCTATGTGTCCACCTCTTTAAAGGACAGCCTTGGGCACCTCCTAGTTTGTTGTAAAGATGAGATGCATTCATACCCAGAACATGCTAGACCCTGACAAGGAGCTGGGATCTGTGATAGCCATGTGGATCCCATCCGTTTCCTGAAAACACCCAGTAAGCCCAAGAGGTAGCATTTAGGAAACTGTGCTTTAGGCCCCGAACTATGTTACGAGTCAGGCATAAGCTCACAAAACGGACCATGTTTAGAAAGCTTCTACTCTGCTCTAACTTTGTTAGTGCTTCTGTTGTTATGGTAGAAGTGGATTAAATTTTATTGTGCATGTGAGTATTTGATGATCTATTCCCCAAATAATGATTCATAAATAACATTGGAAGCAACACTTTAAAATAAAACAGCTTTTCTCTATGGGTGTACCAGTCTGGGAAGGACTTCCTTTGGGTATTCTGTCCATTCACTGTTTATCCTGGAAAAACCCAAGAACCGAAGAGGTGTATGAAAAGAAAAGATGGGAAGCCAGCCCAAACTTCCTTCTTAACACTTTAGAAAAGATAAAGTTTTGGGTTCAATCCAATAAAAGGTGAAAGTTCAGGTCAAATCTTCATTTTTTATAAGGCCAATGTCTTCGCTTAAAGCTGTCTAGCAGTGATAGTGTCAGGTCTGGTGTTAACTAGTCTTTGGGGGAATGGCTGGAATTAATCTTTACAAAGACCTTTATCTTTGGATGGCTTTACTATAGTCACTAAAACAGGAATAGCCTGGGATTGAGTGACCATATTTTAAAATGATTGACAGAAAAACAGGAAAAAAAAAGTGTGCTGTTGTCTAAACGGGAGTGGGATCTGTGTGTACATTTGCAAAGTGTGAGCCAGGCAACTTGCTGCCAAGATGGGAAGTTGAAGCATTCATCAAATGCAAGACCTGAAAAAAAATATTATTGCTGAAGACACTATATACCTGGTATACAGGACTTAGAAAAATGGGACTACTGTAGGTGCATGAATCTCTATTATATATATATTATATGATACATATATTATATCTATATAGTTGTATATCATATACTACTATACGGGTATACACAAATGAACATAAATATAAATGTATATACACACTTAATAAATAGGTGATTATAGAAAAAGTAGAAAGCCTCAGTTAACATTTATTGTCCAACTGCATTAATACAAAAGCAGAAATCATTGATACATATATAAATGTGCTACAACTTGGATATTAAAAATATAGGCAAAACCACACTAAATATATCATGTATGTTTTATAAACATCAAGTATACATGTGTTTAGATAGTCCTAAGTAAAAAATAAAATAGCATTGTAATTGAAATCATTTAGAAGCTCAATAAGGATTTTGCAATAGTGTTTATTAAAGCTGTTAAGATGGAACCAAACATCATAAGCAAGTCTTCACCATAAGGACTTTCATTATGACTCATGAAGTCAAAGGAAGGAAAATTAACTGAAATTTACCAAGAAGAACTTGGGGGGAATGTAGAAAGAATACACACAATTCAATGTGAGTATGTCATAATTATAAATAACATTGATCTTTATTAAGTAAAATAGTAAAATTTGTTATTAACTTTACCAACACACACACACACACACACACACACACACACACACACACACACACATATATATATATATATATATATATATATATATATATATATATACCTGATGCTTTAGTTGCCATAGAGAATATTGAATCTATCCTTGCCCTGGAAGCTTTAAATCCTTTACAAAGAACATTCTCAGAATTTCTCAAAATGCCCAAGAGAAGTTCCAGTGTTAAGGAACGGGGCCTTACATTATTGTTAGTCTAGACATCTGGCTATTTGAAAAAAATTAATAAGTTAAGAATATGAGGGAGGAAATGATAAGAAAACTGAAGATTAAACTCATGAATAGGAAATAAAAATCTCCATCAAAGCTTTAGAGAGACGGAACCTGGTCATCCAGCAAAGACAGTCCACACATTGAAGACAAAATGAGAGAAAAGGAGCCCGATCATCAGCTTAGGTCTGTCGTGGTATCTGACAAATTGAGAATAAGCGATTTGTGGCTTAGAGTAATTCTATTGTACCCACAATGTGCACATGTTTTCAAATGAGATAAAGAAAAGTTGTAGGAAGTTAACAGTCCACATTATAAACCATTTGCTCTTTAATGTGCACTTGAGAAAAAATGGAGATACATGAAAACAGCATTTTTATGTTCCAATGCTGAGAGAAAAAGAGTAAAAGCCACTGGAATTTTGACAACCACTGCAAATATTAGAATGGAAAAATCAAATTATTTGACTATCCAAGAGAGTGAACATAAAGCAGTTACAACAGACAACTTATGAGTATAAAGTCCATTTATATTTTATAATGAGATGACAGAGGACAAACTAAAAGACAATGTTACTTTAAAAATATAAAATCCCATGGCCAGCCTGTAATATACCAACAGCCTTTAGAAAATTACATGGGAATAGATCCCATTAATAATCACAGCAAAAAATGATTATAGTAAAGATTTATTGAGAAATGTCCAAGATTTACTCAAAAAAGAAATTTATTTTTCTAAAGAGATTTTTTTAAAGTACAGTTAAATCAAAAATACCTTTTATTTACCTGTAAAATTTTAATAACATAAATATATAAAACCTTATGGAGTTTAATACGAATTGATTTGTTCCTATGTCAAAATTCAAACCCTGTTTTAGGAAGTGGAGTGACCCTTGATATCTGTGGGTCACACCTAGAGAAGAAATGTCTGTTAAAAATATATATATCAATGGACAGCAAAGAAGCCACTTGGTCCATGGTGAATGAGACTTCTGCCCGTAGCTTTCCCCCGCAAACTTCGTGTGTTTTGTAAGTGTGGACTCATTTGAGAGACTGTTTTGTTTTTCTGCACCTCACCAGTAAGCCCTTAACCTCATAATGGCCACAGCTGTGTCTGGTTTGTTTGCACGAGCTACTCTTAATATAAAGTCTTGTAAATAGTAGATGTGCGATCAGTATTTGTGGAGCTGGGAGCCGAAGGGCATTTTCATCAGTTTTGTGCTCTAAAGATAAAGTCTGCCTGGTGTTGTCCTCCACATAAATGGCAAACCTTCAATGCAAATAAAAATATAGACATTTATGTAGATTTATAACCTTCAAAGCACTTGAGAAACATTTCAAAGGTTTCTAAGGAAACGACACCCTTGTAGGTGAGGTGGTGGGTCATTCAATGAAGAGTGGGTAGCAGGCGCAGACACCAGGACACAGAACAAAGTGAAATGGAGGAACATTCCTGTCAAACACATTCCAGAGGGCTTGGTCTTTAAAATGTGAAAAATAGATGGGAACTTTTCACGCTAAGAGAGAGTGGGGATTAAGTCTCTCTGGCTGGTGTTAGGTTTCTGAGCATTCCTGAAGAGTGCCGGCTTCCACACCCCTGATCCAGCTGCCTGCTCAGCCTCACCTCCCACCAAGCTATTGAAGACTTGTGTAGAACCTTAGAGGCATTCTCTGAGCCTCAGCAAGCATCACAGCTCACACAGGTCATGGCGGGGAGAGAGGGTCTCTGTAGGGCCGGAGTCTACCCTTGTTCCTGGGGTTCATTTTAAGGACATTTTTCTGGTCAGCTAACTAAGCATTCTGTTTGTTCCTGTGCTCCTTCTGCCAGGCCTGGTGATTAGCTGTAGGGCATTGTTTACTCCATCTTTGATGTGGTAATTTCCCACCTGCCTGGGCGGATATCCTTGTGCAGACCCGAGGTATATAAGGATTTCCCCAAAGTTGAATAAACGGCATTCGGCTGATCTCCTTTCGAATGACCCAGGTCTCTTTGTGTGTTCTTTCAATCTCCAGGCCCTTGCCCAACTCGCGTATGGTACACTGGTGTGTGAACTGTACCAAGGGGGTAACACAGAATCAGGTGTTACAGGTCTCTCCCTCCTCTACTGAGTGGTCTCACATCCCCAGCCAAAGTAATTCCATGAAACTTTTCATTCTTCCATTATTTAGACTGCATATGCTCTGCCTTAAGTCCAATACTTCTTAAAGTATTGACAATTAATGAGTTTCCATTCAAATAACCAGAAGTCATATGTGAATAGAAAATTGGCTTAATTTCTAAAGGTATACAGCATAACACTATGCAGGTACAAAAATGAATTCATATTCTGAATGCCATTTAAAATATACTTTCCGTGTGACTGGATATTAATTTAAATGCAGGATATCTATGAGTAAAACTTCCGGTTGTAACTTTGAGCAGATATAAGACATAATACTAAAGGCTGTTTTTAGTCAGTAGGGTTTCAAGTTATTTTAATTATTTTCACTTTAATTTTTTTCTTCGGACGATTAACTATTACTATATCAATACTTCTCAACTCTCTGTTTTGTACCAACTCTTTGCAAAATTTTTTAGTTCCGTGACTGCAAAGTCAGAAAAACCACTGTAAATAGGTAAAAAAAAAAAAAAAAAAAAAAAATCACTCCCTTCAATTAGTTTGGGCTATCCTTGAATACAAAATTTAACTAAGAGATCACCAAAAGCCACAG
Organism: Arvicola amphibius; assembly: GCF_903992535.2. Classification (NCBI taxonomy): domain Eukaryota; kingdom Metazoa; phylum Chordata; class Mammalia; order Rodentia; family Cricetidae; genus Arvicola; species Arvicola amphibius. The sequence continues at coordinate 29,820,102 of NC_052064.1, forward strand.
CAAAGCAAGGTAGTTATTGGTTTAAAATATAAAAACACACACATATTTCTTCCAGACTATCTTTTCAATCGATCAGCTGCCTGTGTGGTATCTTATGTCCAGGGAACAATGTCGGGCAATCTCATTAGAGGTGGTGCCCCTTACAGAGCACATTCATTCTCAGGTAGACATATAATACCCGTGGCACAGACTAAAGTTGAAGTAAAATGAAATTTAGTCAAAATTTTCAGTAGACATCTAACTTTGGGGGTGTATTTTATTTCTCGAATATAAATTTTCAATTAAATATTGACACAAGTCTCAATTTGATTTCCAACTTTCTGAATGGCGGGCGCTCTAGGAGTCCATGTCCCTAGGGGAGGTGAGACACAGAAACAAAATATCACATTTTCCAGGGCAGTGGTTGAGAGTCTGAGAATTAAAAACATTGTATCATCTCTTCTAAGACACCCAAGTCCGTCTCTACACAATGGCCTAGTTCTTATCGGTAAAGTATTCCAATGTGAATAGGGACCTGAGAGGATTAAGTAGCAGGACACAGACTTCACCGGATGTGCACAGGGGGATACACTGTGTCTATTAGTAATGGCCAACATTTGTCTGTTGCACAAACATGTCAGAGAGCGTGCTAAGTGCTTTCTGAGCATTGTCTCACTTAGTCCTCGCACCCACCCGAGAAGTTGGGATAGCTCTCTCTCTTTATTTCACAAATTGGAAGGCAAGGCAGAACTTGAATCACAGTTAGTGAGGGCTGGCGCTGAGAGGGACCCCAGGTTGTCTGTCGACAGAACTCGAGGCCTGACAATCCTGCTATCCCACCTCCTATACCCAGTTGTCTCCAATCTCCTGCCACCACCTTAGTTCACGTCCTCATCACCTCTTGCCAGGGCGAATTCAGAGCCAGAGACACCCTTCGTAGGTGTACTGCCAAAATTTGAAATGCAAATCAGCTTCACAAACATTATTTTTAGATAGAAGATAACATTTTTTTTTATTATTTTTGGGTCCAGAGCGTGTTCTTTCAAATTTATGAGTTTCACATTTTTAAAATGTCATGGTTTTTATGTTTTTGTTTAACTGGAAGGGAAAGGGCAGGAAGAAGGAAATTACCATCTCTTGAGCCTCTATTATAGGTGCCAGGCAAGACTGCTTTGCCTGTGAGGCTTCAAGATCTGGGTGAGGGGGCTGGAGCCTGAGAGCTGTGGACCGGTGTCTTCTGGGCCTCAGGCTGTGTGTGGTACTTTCCATACGGCGCCTTCTTCGGGACAAACTATGGAGTATTGTCTAGCCAGCCTGTAAAGTTTAGACTATGAAGCCAGCAAAACCAATAGTGGTTTTGCATTGCCGATGTTCTAAAACTGTGTAAGTGGAGTGCCAGAAATCACCAGGTTTCAGACAATTTGTTTTGAGTGTACACGTTGCTCGAGGCTCTGGATATTAAGTGTGGTGAATCTGGGCAATGAATGAAGTGGTGAGGAAATGCGCTTTACCTTGGAGATTGAAAACTCATTGTGTTTGCCCTGGGACTATGTTGTGATTTGCTTTAATCGCGTCTTGTGAGGTTTGGTTTGCCTGTCTGTGGTTCTGGGCATCCTTCCTTGTCTTTAGGTCCTCCATAGCACTTAGCCGTGGATGGGAACACTGTGGAGCCTAAGAAGCATCCGGGGTTTGTTTGGAGACACTCTTAAGTAATCTTTGGGTTTCAGAATTTTGAGAAGAGTTCAGAGCATAATTCCATCTTCCAACCACACCTCATATTATAACATCGACTTTGGTGATCACAAGTAGCGGATCGTCTGTTCTTACCGTGACCTCTTCCTTTGAAAGTGCCAGTTAGGGACGACCAAGATTAAAGATAGGGGCAGCGTAAACAGTAAACACAGATGCTGATGCAGGCGTTTTGGAGAATGCAGTCACTCATTTGGATGCCATGAATTTAGGATGCAATTTGGTGCCGCTCTAGGGAGTGACCTCAGGATTCAGCTGGATGCCTTGGGTTTAGTGTTGCTCTTTGCTGGATAAGACATGTCACTGAGAAATAAGGGACTTAAGACGATTTTTTTTTTCACGTGGTGACACTCATCACTACCCATCTTTTAGGATATTAGGTAGGGGACCTTCTGGCTATGGAAAGTTCCTCATTTTCTTGAGTTGCAGGATGACATTGAATATTTTATTGCTGTTCCACATTTTAATAGGCTTTTTGAAAGTTCTCTCTCTCTCTCTCTCTCTCTCTCTCTCTCTCTCACACACACACACACACACACACACTCGTGCATGCATGCTCATGGACACCCACATGCACACATGCATGCAGGAAAGATATTTTCCTTTTGATGCCATGACATTGTTTTCTTTCCCCCTCACTTCAGAGGATGCTCGTGGTCCCACGCACGGCTTTTGCCAGGCAACACAGAATGGGGGCCAGGAGCTGAGGAGCTCGTTGGAAGTGAGGGGCCAGGGGGTAAAGGATGTCGACCTAATTATTGATCAATTTGCTGTGTCTATTTGGTAAGTCAGTCAGTCTCCAGATCCTTTTGTAGTCTTTAAGGATGACAAATGTTCACAGTTTGAATATCCCTAAATATATAACAGACGAAGAAGCATGCTTTGGTGTGTAAATGCTGCATAGATTCAGAACCATCAAAAAGCCCCTGAAAAATGGTTCTCCATCTGCTGCTTCTGACTCCACTGCGCACATCCTGGCAACACACTCCACAGTGGTGTGAAAGAGAGGTTCAAAGCCAACCTGGCAAAATCTATTTATCTCCCCCCTTTTTCCAAAATGTGTTTCTTTGTGCAGCTAAACTAGCAAACATATAGAGGAACAAGGTGCCAGGGTAAGGGAAGGCACTTGTCAGGCCCAAATCATTCAGGAGAAAACCTGCTTCACGCTCTGCCCAGAAACACTGGCTAGCAAGCTGCATCTTTTTACAGAGTGTGGGCTGCAGAAGCATTGGGTTTGAGTTCTCAACAAAGCTCAGCTGTGAGTGGCATGCTGCCAGTGTCCAGGGGGCTAGGTAGTGTGCCCAGATAACTCCCTGGATGAAGTGGTTCATAGAGACCCCTGCAGAAAGCCTGCAACAATTCTCTCCAGAAAAGAGTTACTCAGCTTTCCCTGGAGGCATTGCGAGCAACTAGGAAATGGAAATATGAGAGAAATGCTCTGAACGGGGTGTGTGTGTGTGTGTAAGACAGTCAGCTTCCGGTTTCTTACCCAATCAACCCTTTAACTTACTTTTTGAGATAGCTTCTCTCACAGAAACTAGAGTTTGCTGATCCGGCTAGCTTGCGTGGCTAGCACAAGCTCAGCTTGTGTTTTTACACTTCCTGGAAACTGGAATGACCTCATAAGCTCAGTCTGGGTAAAATCCTTCCATATCCAGGAGCCATGCATCTTCTGCCTTCTTGTAAGCCTGTCTCCACCTGAAGAAACCCAAGAGCCATTGCCTGTAAGGCCCCAGGTCACTCCTTGCTTAGTTTTGAAAGTTTTCAAAGGCTGAAAGAACAAGGATTGGGCTTCACGCTTCTGAGTCATTTTAGTTTCTCTAGAGAGTGAGCATTCTTGTTTCTTGGGGCAAGCTCTCCAGGAAGGAAATGGTCACGGCTGTCATCCATCAGATTCCATTAACGTAACCGATAGAGGACTCAGGCCTCTCTCCTCAGACCTTGTACTGACAACTTCTTCAGAAGCGGGTCATGAGCAGGGGCCTCAGAGTTGAAAGCTTCCTTGGTCGACATTTTACCTGAGGAAGGGAGGGTGTAACAGATGGGTAATAATGAGGAGCGTGAGAGTAGCCTCACATTCTGTTGGAACCGCTGCAGCCCATGTTCAACAGTTGTTTGCAAATACTTAAACCAAATAGCTTTAGGGCGGAGAAAACTGATGCAGGAAGGGTGAGGGATGGCAACATCAGCATTCATTTTCCTCCAATTCTCTAAGCTCTGATGCGCTGTGGTTGCAAAAGGGTTAATAGTTAAAATTCTTAGCGATGATAACCCAGTAGAAAAGTTGGGAAAATGACCTGCTTTTTCGTATTAAACTTTTTGACATATTTTTTTTTTTTTTTGCTTTTATAGAGAAACAGTCAAGAACAAATAAATGTATGAAGGACATATAATATGTCCTTGTACAGAGAATATATAGCCTGTCAGTCCAAGAGCAAACTCAGCCCTTCCATTGTGGTCTTTATTTTATACCTTTGGTGGGAGCATGCTACAGATATGATCGTCTGAGCTGGGATTTTATAGGGCGATCTACATCCTTAAGTTGGGGGACACATTAAAGAAGTTTCAAAATTGGGCTGTCTTTCTTCAACAGCTGCGTGGTTGAGGCTTCATGGATGTAGCTTCTCTGACATTTCTAGGAGACCAGTCTTACAGAAGTCATCTGCTTCTCTATCTCTTACGTTTCCATTCCCTCTTCCATAGTAACAGACATGCTAACACGGAAGATGGAAATCTCCCGTGTCCCAACCCTATACAGAAGATAGAAATCTCCCAAGTCCCAGCCCTAGACAACCAAGGAATGCTGAGAGCTAGAGAAATAGTCTTTGCAGGAAATCATAGCCAAACTGTTTATCCAATGTCAAGGTGTCAGCCTTGAAGTCATACAGATACAAGTAACAATATCTGGACTGAGCACACTATGTTTATAGATTTATAAGCACACACACACACGTGCACACACACATGTGCACACATACATACACACACAAAACAATTAAGAATAAGTGGCCAGAGGACATGAATGTAGAAAGTAAGATATTTACATGGGAAGGATCAGAGAGAAGAAAATGAAAGAAAAAAATATATTTTAATTTTAAAAATAAATATAAGTCAAATGAAAGCACTACAAAAATTGTGTTAGACATTGCAAAGGATCCACCAGATAGGGACAGAAGCTTCTCCGTTCCCAGCAAGTACTGGTCACGAGATTGTGCACTTGGTGTTGCTGTGTTGCTAGAACATCTGGAAAGTTTGGAAGGAATTTCAGTCCATATTTTTGATGAAGTATCTTGATTTTTTTGTTTATTGTCTTAATATTTTAGATAGTTTGATAGCTGAATTAACTCTATGCCAGATCAAATTTAGCCCAGTATGTAAGCTATTAGATGTTGAGTCTGCTTTGAAAGAACCCATATTTTTTTCAGAAGATGTAAGAAAGTGAACTAGAAAACTAAAAATATATATATATATATATATTTATTTTACTTGAGGCAAGGTACTACTATTTGCTGTGGGAAATAATTCTAAACCCCAAATATATAATGTAAAGTCTAGAATAATAATGTTAGAAGCAAATAATGACAAATCCACAAAGCTGATTTTGGCAGGTGTTTAATAGACTGTAGGTGGGAATTTATTGCAGTTTTTAACTTTATAGGCATTGTGTTCTTGCACTGTGACAAGCTCACAGAGCTTTCTAAGAGTGATTAGGTGATAGAATCTATGTGACATCCCCTAGACAGTGCACACAGAGCCTCCAGAGGTGCTGGTTCTGGCTACAGGGAGCAAGACCTGAATGCTTCCCAGTGGTGAGTGCTGAATAGCTGAGCACACAGCCTGATGTCGTGGCTCTAGCTTGATCGACGGTTCTGATGAAAACCACACAACTCTTCATGAGAGTTTTATGGTTTGGAGAGACTTGTTCTGTACCATCTATGGATGAGGCTGATTTGATTGTTTCAGATTTTTGCTCAGTACAGCTCTATCACGCATAGTAAGCATAGATTTGCCAAGGGACTTTAGGGAACCTAGATTTCACGGGATTGATTCATGTGTAAAGAACTTCTTTTCGGAAAACACCGAAGTTCTCCGCCTCAAGAAATAACCCTCAAGAAGTGTGTACTCCGTAGTAACCAGACATGCTATTTTGATATGTATCTTATAACTATTACAAGATGGACAGAAAAAAAGGCTCTTTTCCATCCTGTCTAGACACCTTTTCCTAGACAACATCCTGACACACAAGAATAATCATGAGAATGAGCCTATTCCATCCATCCTACCGCAGAGAGGAACGGTAAGTCTCAGTTTCCTACGTGGGAGGATATTGATGGTGAGTACCCTCCCGCCCACCTCAGGACAGCGTTACAGAGCAGTCTGCGGTGGTCACGCCTCGCCACATACATGAGGAATTCTTTAATTGGTAGGAAGCCTTCCGTGGGTGGCAGGGAGGGGAATGTTGAAGAGAATTTGTGTTTTCCTTGCTGAGTAAGCTGAGCGCCGGTCACTGCTCATACTCGTGGGAAATTTATTCTCACCAGGACCGTGTAGTGATTCCATGTTTGTAACAGTACAGTAATGTCCAATAATATGGACAGTTTCACAAGAACACTAACTAGAGAAGTCACGTATTCACCATGGCAGGTTAAATTTTTCCTCTTGATGCACACTGACACGGAAACTCCCTCTTCCATGAAGTCCTTCTCCGGCTGGCAGAGCGGAGATGGTAGCTGTCTAGGGCCACAGTTCTTTAAGTTATGCTAAAAGAACAGTCCTTGCGTAGAGCGTGGAGTTTTACTAAATGCTGACTGCGGGACAAGAAGTTCACACAAGCACGTAGCATCTGTTCTTGAAATCAAGGCTTAAGGGTCTGGCATTCACACAGTATGAATACTTTCTGTACATTGCATCTAACATGCTAAAAAAAATCTGTAATACATTGAATATCCTTCACAAACAAAGTTTAGCAGTTGATAGATAATCATACATTTCTAATTATTTCTAGGCAGATTAAATTACAATTAGAAAAAAAAGAGTATAGCTTTATTTATAGTTTTGGTTTTCTTGTCCTTGAGGGAAAAAAAAAGGTAACTAGAAAAGCTGACATCTAGCTGGGTGGTGGTGGCACACACCTTTAATCCCAGCACTTGGGAGGCAGGGGCAGGTGGATCTCTGTGAGTTCGAGGCCAGCCTGGTCTACAAGAGCTAGTTCCAGGACAGGTTCCAAAGCTACAGAGAAACCCTGTCTCGAAAAACCAAAAAAAAAAAAAAAAAAAAAAAAAAAAGAAAGAAAGAAAACTGACATCTGGCATTTCATTATTAGGAAAAGGTCCATCTCCACATGCGGACTTTTGCTCCTGTGTTACTAAGACACTATGTAGCTTTTAAGAACATTTCTTCTTTAAACATAATGCCATCCTGAAAGCCTTTTATCCCCATTTATTTTACACGCACATATCATAATACACATCTATTTACATTTGGCAGATAGAAGGTATTGCAGATAAGTTTCCATTTATATCACGATGAGATCTTAGAACTTAGCACAATGTTATTCATCCACTGAATGTGCAAGGATGCTATTTACATCCAGGGTAGTAGTAAAAACACATGTTCATATGTGCTTATCCGTGGGTGTGTATGTATGTGTGTGTGCGTGCGTGCGTGAGTGCGTGCATGTGCACGGCGTGTGTGTGTGTGTGTGTGTGTGTGTGTGTAACATAATAATAAGAGAGGGAGGCTATCAACTTTAGAGTGGTAGAATAAGGGTAGAGAAGGGTTGGAAGGAGGAGGAGCAGTAATGTTAACACAACTCTGTTTCAGTTGAAAATATCTTTAAAGTTTAAAAATTGGTGAAGGAATCTGGCCAGGTCAGAAGACGGTCTATAATTTAGGACACCCACTGATATGTGTTCAGGGCTTCCATGCACATAGTCTCTGCTGCCCCCTCAGCTTCCTTTGGATCTACATTATAATAATAAATTGCTGGCTGCAGATCCTGTAACATCTCCGGTTTGGGTTTCACGGAGATTATTCTTAGTACAAAGGTATTTTTAGATTTGTCGGACCCCGCCTATTTTGGTGAATATTGAAGTTCTTCCATGCTGGGCTTCACCTAGTGATCTCTGTCAGTGGTTGACCTGATGGTGTGTACTCCCTCGATCAGGTTCTCATCGCTGATTTTACTTGTCCTAAAAACACAGGCCCCGTTCGCTGAACTGAAAGCCAGTGGGGGAGAGTCTTCATGAACTGGGTTTCTCAGCAGCTGTCTTGAATCCCATTCCAGATGAGGTAAAGGAAGAACTGTTATCTGTGTAATCCATGCTTAGACACTGATGCCAGAGCTGACTCCCCATATCCCCTCCCCCACCAGAGATAATCCCACTTCAGAACACGGAATTTGGGGAGAAATTTTATTTTTACTAGTCTGAATCTGGACATTTAAAAATCTGATTAAATTTTTTTCACTTTTTATTTTATGTTTGTGCTGATTAAAATCTCTCGGTCGTTATTGCGAGCCACCGATGTCTTTTTAATATAAAGGACAAGGGTAGGTCTGTTTGTCAAACAAAGTATACGAAGAATTAGGGTGTCCGTGCCATTGTTAGTGACGTAGCCTCCGATGTAACGTTTCAATTAAAACTTAATAAACATGCATGAGATGAATTTACAGTGTATGTTGAGTAGTGGCAAAAAACCATGTTTTGCCCACTTTTGCAAACTGGTAGATAGAACATATTTGTTTACTTGTAACATGGTAATTCCCGGAGGTGTGAACACTGGGGTACGGAAGAGGTGAAGAGACAAACACTGTAGCAGGTATTCCGCAGAAGTGTCAAGAGATGCAGAATGTTGCAACACAAACAAAAGATGGCGAGCCGAGATTGATCTGTCCAGGGGTTGAAGGCAGCCTGGAGAAGTGGCAAATACTTGCACGATGTCACTCGATCCGTGGCTTCAAGACGGCTCCGAGATGGAACACTGAACTGGAGTGTTTAAAGAGACATTTCGTGATTAATCATCAGTGTTACGACAGAGAGGAAGGGAGATGGAATGTCCCATCGCACTGAACAAAGGACTAGCAGGATCCCATTGTTTCAACGGGAAGCATGGTTTTTTTTTTTTGTTTGTTTGTTTTTTTTTTGTTTTGTTTTTTTTGTTTGTTTGTTTTTTGTTTTTCGAGACAGGGTTTCCCTGTAGTTTCTAGAGCCTGTCCTGGAACTAGCTCTTGTAGACCAGGCTGGCCTCGAACTCAGAGATCCGCCTGCCTCTGCCTCCCGAGTGCTGGGATTAAAGGCATGCGCCACCACCGCCCGGCCTGGGAAGCATGTTTTGCACCGTAGGGGAAAGGACCACACATGCAAAGGACACCGACTTCTCTTGCCACAGTTGGCTAAAACGTTAGATGATATTTCCACCAACAAGACTTCAAAATTAACAAAGCTAATGCTTTTGTTCCTAATTTCAAATGCTTTATGATGAATCGTAACTTCAAACGAGTTATAGACTGCCTTTTTCATTTTGAAATGCCACAGTCAATCTCAGGTATTACTTACTTAGAAAATCCTAGATTCAGAACACCATGCCTGTCACTTCAGCCCAGTGCTGATCTTCTAGATTTTGCAGTATCCTAATATGAATTATTATAAGTTTGGGGAAAGTTTCTACTTTTGCTTCAACTTCATTTAATTTTTTTTGGGGGGGGGATGTACATCATGCATTTGATTTTGAAAAGAGAGCATATGCTTAGGAAAGAAGGACAAAATCATACTATTAAATAAGCATGTTTCAAAGAGGAAAGGGATGTTGCAATATGCCAGTCTCTGATGGAGGAAGAAAATGCCATTGTTTGCTTCAAGTAGTTTAGTCATAAGCCAAACCGTTTCAAAAGACTTATACTTCAAAATCGTTTTCCTAAAAATCCATGCAATTAATTTAATTAATAATGCAAACACTTCATCAGATATATTTGACCATATGTATGTTATCAGCGAGACTTTGATATATCATCAAGATGTAGCAAATTAACATGATTTTGTATGTAGAGTATTTCCTGGGGCAATAAAGGTTTTTAACACTTTTAATGTTAATCTTTGGTTATTTTGGAATAGGAAATTTGACTCCCAAGTTACCTTGAACACTTTTAATGTTTTATAGATTCCAGTGAGAAACAAAACTGGCAGGTTTTATCCTGAGCAGATAGGCATGTGGGTGACTCTTCTTCCAGCACTGTGCAGGCATTGCTAAGCCAGCTTGAGAGCTGCAAGAGTTTGGGAATGTTGTTTAGTTTCTTCTCTCATTTTGAGATAACTATTTGCTCGAAATCTTTAAGAACTTTGTTATCCAACATTACAAAAAGAGCCTGTTGAGTTTTTAAGATTCTGGTACCATAACCAAAAAGAACAAATCAAATTGGAGAGCACTTGGATATTTTTAGGACAGTGGCGTGTTTCACTGGAACGTATCATCTCTGAGGAAACAGAATAAGGCTTTAAATTCTGGACCTAGAACGGATCAGCAAGATTCTGTAATATTGAGGAGTATATGCCGGCATAATAAAGGTTTTCAACCATTTGTGTAAATCTTTGGCTGATGTAGACTGATAATTTTAATTCTGAAATAACCTTAAACTATTTAAAAGGATTCTAAGCAAAAAATAGGTTAAAACTTATATGGTTTCTCATACAACTAGCATCCATTACTAAGCTGTTTCTCGCGGTTGTGTGTGTGCTTTTTTACGAAGGCTAGTTTCTTTTTTTCCTGAAGAAGATGAGCATGTACTCACACAGACATACACTCACAGGCTAGCAGCTCTGATACCTAAAAGGGCATGCTACATGTTTATGTATTTCCACACACTGTGGTACAAGATGCATTACCGTGGATGGAACAATAGCAATGGAATTGAATCAAACACTGCAGACTTGATACTATCTTGTAGCGCTCCAAGGAGGCAGAAACTCAGTGATGCTGTTTCTTGGTCTTATGTTGATAACAAGGATGTGTTAGGGTAGAAAAGAAGCACCTGACAACAATATCTTTTAAAAACAAAGTTTGAAACAAATGTGGTAAACTAATATGCAATGCATAGTAAATTACGAACATGGCATGGCCAACAAACTTTCAATACTGTTGAAATGGAGAATACACTGTTTAACAAAACAGGAAGTCATCTACCACATGCTAATGGTGACAAATAGTTGAAAATACCATTATTTTAATAATCATTTGGTTAATACCAACTGACAACAGCAGATAAACCTCCCTTCCAATAAGAGCTGTAGATAAATAGATCTAGTTATACTAATAGTTACGGACGTTCCCAGCAGAGTCTTCCAGAATCCCATGCAGTGTCTGCCCGGGAAGAAAGCAGTGTGAAGACTTGAGCCACTAGGATCTTAGATACCTGTCCATCATCTCTCAGTGCGCTAACATCTCTGACATTGCCAAGCATTTCCCTACCAGGGTATTTCTCTGACAGTCTCACCCTTACCTCTGAGTCAGAGCTACACCAACATTCTGGGTAGGTATTCTTTTTAATACCAATGAGAAAGATTATGAATTATTGGGTATTATTCAGTTTCAGCATAATGATAAATAAATTTAAACTTTTAAAAAGTTGAAATTTATTTCTCTATTTCTAATTCTTTCTCTCTATCTCTACCTCTGTCTTTCTCTCTCTCTCCTGTGTGCTGTATTGGGTGTGTGTGTTGTATTGTATGTGTATGTGGTATAGGCATGTGAAGTATACATGTGAGTGTTCAGACATGCATGACCATGAAAGCACATGTAGAGTAGGATGCCTGTTGTCTTCCGTTATTGCTCTCTGCTTTATCCCTTGGAGACGGGGCTCCTTGCTGAACTATAACCTTGCCATTTCTGCTAATCCGACTGGGTAGTGAGCTGTCCAGAGAGTTGCTGTCTCTGTGTCACTGTGCTGGTGACATGTAGCTGCATCCAGCTCTTGATCGGGATGCTGGGGACTTGAACTCAGATACTCTTCATTCATAGCAAACACTATCACCCGCTGAGCCATGTCTCTACCTCTGATTTTGGCCTTTGGATGAAGTTTTTAATAAGACGATCTTATTTGAGCCAAGACTGTTGAACTCTTTGCTTTGTCTCTGTAATAGTTGGGAGGTAGAGGCGACATTAAGAAACTTCTTTTTTTTCTCTACCAATAGCATTCTAAGAGGAAGGAAGGACTCCAAAATTCTCCTTTCACAACACTGTGGATCACACTCACGGCATGCAATGTAAGATGAAGCCAACTGATGCCTCTCTGCTGTTTAAAATCTTTGGGAACATGAGACGTGAATGCTGGGGAGGTTGTTTTTTTTTTTTTTTCTCTCTTCTATTTTCTGTTTCAAACTCAATGAATAATAAACACGAATATTCAGAAAAAAAGTGTAAAATATTTAAAGCCTACTCTGCATGGGACGTTGTTCCAGAAGAGGGGTTAACAATTTCTGTCGTCAACAGAGGGGGAAGGATCTGTGTCTGTCTTGGCTGGATTCTAGTAGTAAAGAATTACCAATGGTGCTAACACAACGGACCCACGGAAACTCTCTCTGGGACTAGAGATCTGTGTGTACCTTACTCACATAACACGTTCCCACGGGTCCTTTGGAGAATCTCGATGTTTTTAGGGCATGAGTTCTGGGGTAGTTTTCTACGGGTGGTCTTAATTGTTGGGTAGGTTTCCTCCCATCTTACAAAGTGCCCTAACTTTTGCCAGATGATATAATTAACAAATGGGGACTTCTGTTTACTTGTCGCTGGTTGGCCTCGGTGCTCTTCTCTTCGCTCCGCGGGTTGGAAGCAGCACTGCCCTCGGCCGTGCAGTTTTTTTTTTTTTCTGTGTTGTGTGAGACATGGAGCGCGCAGCTCGCACCGAGGTCTCCAGATTGCAGGCAGCTTCTTGTGAAGTCAGCAGGGCGGGCAGCCGGGAGAGCGTGTGAATATTGTGCATTTGTAAACATTCGGGCACATCTGCTTAGCTCTCTCCTAAAGCACCGCTGGGGAGAGCCGCCTTGCCTCGTGCCATGCAATGCTGTCGCTTTTCTCTAACTGTCGAGTCTGTTGAGTGTTTTTCCTCATGCACGCAAAAATTAAACGCCGCTCTCTGCATTCATGATTAATTCAGCTGCGGCGCTGCACTGCGCCACACTGCATTTTTAAAAGTCATTGTTAAATTCTACCTCGTAATCAGAGCAGTTTTAATTAACTTTTTGTCAGTTAATCTTTTTCCCCCTCATACATTTTCCATATCTGGGGTGTACACGGCGAGTCTCTGCCCAGGGCTTTGCAGCCCCTTGGCATGAATGCTTAAGCCCCGAGAATGCCAGTGGGTGTACCACGCGTGGGTGGGGAGAGAGGGTTTCCCAGGCTCCATTCTGCTCAGCTTGCCTGGCCCTCTTTGCTCATGTCGTTTTGCATAAACCAGCTCCTCTGCAGTGAGACCATTTATGACCCTCCAAGTTAGTTTTTTCTTTTCTCTTTTCTCCTAGATGTGTGTGTGTGTGTGTGTGTGTGTGTGTGTGTTACATCTAGGAGAGAGTGGGTAGGCAATCAAAACAGAAAATGGTAATCTACAAAACAAATGGGTCAAGAGCCAACTGTTGGGTAGAACATCCCCAAGGCAAAGCACTGACCAAGAGTCTCTGAGTAACTTCCACCTGCAGAGAGCTCTTCCTCAGCCTACTCGCTCGGGGGGGGGGTGGGGGGGGGGGGTGGGGGGGGGTGGGGGGGGGGGTGGGGGGGGGGTGGGGGGGGTGGGGGGGGGATCTCGATAACATTATCAAAGTCATTTACTTGATCTATATTGGTACCATTTCTTCATCGACTCTGTGTATTTTATGAGTGTACACCTCTCTTGATCCACATATTTTGCTTTGTACATAATTTTTTCTCCAGGGGCATCCAATGTCATTTTGAGTGGGACACATCCATAGTATTTTTCTTTGCAAAATGCTTACATTTAAAAATGGTTAGATATTTCTAATAGTGCCATTGTTTCTTATACTTTGAGCAAAAGCAGCGGTTTGGGGTTATGCATAGGGTATGTACTTGCCAGATAGTGCGTCAGTTTTTCAGTATTAAAAAGCATAGGATTGAGGAAATAGCAACTGATAATTCCTTTTTTTAAAGAATTTTAGGGTAAGACACTGAGATATTAAATAATCACATCACACACTGAATTATTAAGCTATTTAAACAATGTGACTACACCTAAGAAGAAGAACGCATTCACTATTTGGATGTGGTCAAAGTGCTGCCATCTTGAATTTGTCAACTGATCCTGCTTTGTTTGGTTTCTCTTTAATAATCAGTGCTATTCACAAACATGATGCTGCAGAGATTCCTACTTGAGGCCCATCAAATAGTACTAGGTCAACAAACTGTATTTTGCAAACGGTGTTTTGATTGCAAAAGGATTCAAGCTGTATATGATTTGGAATCTGTCAAATCTTGAATGCTTCATTTACCAGTAAATGGGCAGACGAGCTGCTTAAAGCCTGGAGTGATGGGGATTTAGAAGGACCATTTTACTCGCCTGAAATGTGGAATGATTGTTGGACATTACCAATATTTTCTGATGATAAAATTATTTTAGTGTATTCAGCCCAGTGCAAATGCTGATGGACTGATGGTATATCATGGCTTGTCCCACTCTGTATGTGTGTCACACATTTCTGTCGCTGTATAATACAACCCAGTAGATCCAAGGACCTACTTCAGCCTTCACCAGGGTCTGTTCTCTTTCTTTCAGGAGGAAGCACCGCTCTCTGAGCTCCTTCCGCACTCCTGGACGAGTTAGTTTCTCCCATGACCCTAGCACACTGTCTGCATGATTTGAATGCTTGAAAGATCATTACTGAATTACAAAAAGACACTGCTTTGTTCTTTTATTCATTAAACACTATTTAGTGTGTCTCCACCTGAGAGAAGCGTGAAGCCCAATCCTTGTTCTTTTCAGCCTTTGAAAACTTTCAAAACTAAGCAAGGAGTGACTTGTGTAGACAGAGGATCCTTGGACCTTACGGCAATGGCTCTTGGGTTTCTTCAGGTGGAGACAGGCTTACAAGAAGGCAGAAGATGCATGGCTCCTGGATATGGAAAGATTTTACCCAGACTGAGATCATGAGGTCATTCCAGTTTCTAGGAAGTGTAAAAACACAAGCTGAGCACATGTAGGAAAAGGTCCTAGCACAGAGAAAGGTCGGGATTGGGGGCCTGTAGAGTATATCACACTGCTATGCCATCAGCCAGTTCCTTCTATTGCCGAGAGGAAATCTATAGCCTCATCCGAATCAGGTGGCAGTCACACAAGATGATGAGGTGGGAAAAATGAAAACCAGGCCTGGGAGTTCTCGAGGAGAGCCATGAGAGCAGAGGAAGAAGGCAGTAAAGAGCAGAAAGACAGGGGTGCATTTAGAGAATTCGGGGTAACTGAGGCTACAGCCCAGCCACGAAAATGTCATTTGCTAGCCACGGAAGTCGTATTTCCCCCATGTTAATCCTCTTGTTGTGTGTGTGTGGGGGGGGGGGGGGGGATTTAGCCGCAGTTCTGCTTCTTAGCTGGTTGGGACATTCGGATCCCTGTTTATATGTTCCCAGAACTCTTTGCCTTGCTCTTTGTACTCGAGTACAAAGTGGCTGTGTTCCAGATCTGACTTGGATTCCGAGAGGGATGGGAGCATAGATGTCACAGCAATGTGTCCAAATCGGCTTTATCTTTGAAATGTCGCGAATTTGGTGCTTAAAATGATTTGTCAGTGCTGTACTTTTCTACATAGAATTACTTTGTGATAGTGCTGTCTTAACTTGAGAGCCCTAATGTAAAATGTGTAACTATATAAACTTTATTAATAGGAAATTTCTTGGATTGCTTTATTCCATAATAATGTCTAAACTTGTCATTTAAGTATAAATATATTAAAGGATAATATATATAAAAAACCATTAGCCATCTATCAGAACTGGAGAATATTTGAATTTCTGGAAATTCCCTGTGGTGAGAATATTGTTTATAAAGATAGGAAAAATATGTTAGAGTCCCAGTTTTCACAATATTGAATTCCAAATTAATGTCACTGTGTTACTAAATACCACATTGATTTGGGAATGCATTTGTAACCAAAAGCAAATGGGCAGTTAATCAAGCTGCTCAATTAACAAAGTATTTTGTCATTGTTTCATATAATGTATAAATAAATGCAAATAAAACCCAGTTCCCAGCTATTTGTTTTTACTATGTGCAAGCACTTATAGTGAGCGCATTTAAAAACTATTTTGGACATTTATGATATGACTTACTTTTAATTTTCATAGCTTGTTAAAAATAACTTTAATTTTAGTTGAAAAATGAAAAAAGATTCTTAAATTTGTAGGTGACTTTGAATTGTGGGCATATATGACTTGACCAGAAACTCAATAAAGTTATTAATTATTGAGAAAGGCCCTCAAGGACCTGTTTTTTGGAATTAAAGTCCCCCAATGTGCAAATGTGCTCTTTAATGGGGGCTTTCCAATCTAGTATTTGGTAGCAAGATTTTAATAGTGAGAATAAAAATAAAATTTATTTACAGAAAACTCAACTGGGATTTGAAATTCTCATAATCCAAACCAATATGAAGCTGAGAAAATCAAATTTAATCTCTTTTCCTTCACAATGCATAATGAGTTGAGATTAACATGAGAGTCATTATTACCCCCATTGAGAAGGTCTTTTTAAAAATTAAATTTGTAAGATAAAAGAAAAGAATAGAAACGCCATGGCAGAAAATAGATGTCTATAAAACGACTTTAGATTTTAAATGGTTTAGAGTGGAGAGACTTCAGTTTAGAAGCCGTGCTGCATATATTAAGGTGTTTTGTTCGGAGCAGAACAAATGATACTCTTAATGTTCTATCCATTCTAGATTTCAGAATCCAACCTCCGTTCACAACGTCAACACTCAACAGCCGTTGGAAAGATAGCAACCTCCCTACTCCCGAGATCTCTTTTCACTATTGATTAAAAGTGTGCGCGCTGTTACTATCTAGAGGTGTCAGCCGAGATTAGAACAAACAGCCAGCCAAAATAAAGCCTCTATTGTAGGAAAAGACACGCATCCCAGAATCAACAGCAAGACATAAAAGGCCCGGCTGCTTCCCTCCGTGCCCCCGTGGAAGGCACGGTTTGCAGAATTTTATTGGCACACTGCCACTCTTATTCTCATTCATCTGCCTCAAAGCACCATTTCAAAAAGTGCAAAAGCATGTTGTTGATAAAGTAGATTGTTTATAGCCGAACTGAAAATTTCTGAACAACATGTATTATAATAAAGTGGTGGAGGGAAGGGCAGGCAGAACGCACCTGCAGCTGTTGGAAACCTCTGTGGGCACCACTGGAGGGAAAAGAAAAAAAAAAGAAGAGAGAGGGAGATGTGTTGGTTTGCCCTACAAAATTTAATAAGCAAATTTTTTTATAAACTGTATTAAGTGACAAACATTACCAAAGCCGTAAAGTCCGCCGAGCCTTTATGTCTTGAACGGCTTTCCCAGCATCTTGTCCCCATACTGCAGTCTCCTTTATGGTGTTGGTTTTGTAATGTAGTCAGCGGCGTGGGGCGATTTCAGTGACTGTAAATCCTGGCCTGATGTGTCCCCATGTGGGCCGTAGCCATTTTAATACTTCTGCCGTTAAGTACTGTGGGCATAAATTTCCGCCCTAACTTCAGTTGCCTCTCGGTATATTTTCTTGTCACCGGCTTCACAAAAGCACAGCCAATAACTCTGAGATACAAATGCGCCCGAAGCGAGGAAACGGACAAGAAAGAGAGGGTGCATATCCTTGATTATACCGGCAAGCATTAGAGTTGATAAAGTTTATTTCACTCAATAGGTGACTCGTATAAATCATTTAAAAATAGCAACTGTAATAAACCGGATTCCTCCGATGACTAGGACCCGAAAGACATTCCTTGGTATTACTGAGAAAGTGAAGGAAGAGGGGAGAGATCCTGGGAGGAAACATGTTTAAAGAGAAACGCTGGGCTGGGGTAGCCACCGCTAGGCTCCTTGTCTTCCTGTCGTGTAACCCGGAATCTGTCACTCACTTCTGCGTTTGCTTTTCTGTTTTGTCCTGGGATGGCTCCATCAACATCTCGACAGCCATTCCTTTACCTTCCTGGTTCCTTCCGAGTCGTCTTCCTCTCTTGATAATGGTGCCTCTCCTCTCCATGGCCCTTACACTGATTTTAGAACGTGCCTTCGCTTTACGTGTTTCCAGTGCCCTCTACTTCAGACTTTTACAGGAAATTATTTGACTTTGACTAGGCCCATTCTTGGTGTTTGTTTCAACATATATATATATATATATAATCACACTCGGTTAAATTTCAAATTTCAGACAAAATGGAGTAAGTCAGTATGAAGCTATATCCTGTCTCATTGCTTAAATGCTTTTGGGTTTGCTTATGGCAAAACATAAACAAACTAACAAATAAATAAATAGATGACATTATTTTTCTGAAACCCACGATTACCCCGACTCCTACTCTATTTTTTTACGACTCGATATGAGTCACCTGGTTCTAGAATCTATGCTGCAGTTTCTTTATGTTTTTACTTCAAGATTTGTCTCCGTTTTGTTACTATCCCTGATCTCCAGAAGAATATCTTCAAACAGTAAAACTTTGGGGGTTGACACTTAAACTCTGCATAGGTCATGGGTTGAGTATTGGAAGCAGTGAAACTGCTGGGTTTTTTTTTTTGTTTGTTTGTTTACTTGTTTGTTTTTTTGTTTTCCAGTTTACAGTGTTTGGCCACCGTATGTACCTCAGTAGAAACCAGTCAGGGTTCCCCTCCATCCAAGCCAGTCAGGTCAAGAGTAAAGTTCAAGCAAAAAACACATCTCAGCCGGGCAGTGGTGGTGCACGCCTTTAATCCCAGCACTTGGGAGGCAGAGGCAGGCGGATCTCTGTGAGTTCGAGGCCAGCCTGGTCTACAAGAGCTAGTTCCAGGACAGGCTCTAAAAAAAGCTGCAGAGAAACCCTGTCTCGAAAAACCAAAAAAACAAAACAAAACAAAAACAAAAACAAACAAACAAAAAAACACATCTCAAAGTTTCCACAACCTGAAATCTGAAAGTGATGTGTGCTCCCAAATCATCAAACAGAAGGAAGCCGGTCACACCATCACGCTTAAAAACATGGCTCTGCAAATTGAAACCCAGCTCTTCACAGAAAGGAGAGGAGACAAGGCTCCCAAGGGGCTAGGTCACCATCACACAGACGTGCTTAAGGGGAGTCACGGTCATGTTGGAGAGTCACAACGGCATGGGGAATGGCGGGAAAGCCCTCTATTCTCCTCACATTCACCATGGTTTTCGCCACGTTTCTATTTATTTGTTGATTAAATAGTGCAGGTGCCTGTAGAGAAAATAAAGGGAAATATTTTGACATTAAATTGACATTTTCCGAGACTCACGAAACGAGCAGATTCCTCCACATGACTACCTTACAGGTTAATTATAGGGATAGGTAGCCAAGGTGGCTTGGGAAAGACAAGGCAGTCTGATGTGGAATATGGGCTTAACCATTCAACCGAGCAAAGGGAGGAAGCCTGCCAAGGCTTGCGAGTACCCCCGCGGCAGATGAATCGGGAGTCTCTGTTTGTGGAACTGTCAACATAGACCCTCTCCTAAATACTAATTGCCTAACAAACAAGGTATTAAGATCTTTAAAATAAGTGCTTCTTTGTCATATATGTGTATTTATAAACATAGAAAGGAAATCTCTACATGCAAAATATTTAGAGTTAGCTGCTGTTGTAGGTAATTAGCGAGCGAGGCTGTGTGTTTTCTCACCCACCTGCTGGTGGAAACAGATGGTAGCTTATTTCTGCCCATGTGACCTAGAGATTCTTCAGGTTTGCCACAATCCTATGACTGCGGTAATAGCATTGTTTCCTTCCCAGGTACGGCTAGCATCCTGGCGTCTATAAGGAGCTTGCTGTTCTTCTTGGCCCCGTGGCAACCTTCGGGGAAGAAATGCCACCAGCGAGGGTATGGGCCCCGTCACATCAAAGGGCATTCGGAAAGATGTTTTTAGAAGTCTATTTTCTTTCTTTCTTTCAAGAACAGTTACAATTATCCCAATGCTGTTATTGCCAGTCTTACAATGAGAAGGATCCCTTCCGGGTTTACATCCTGTTTGGTTTTAGAAAGAAATCAAACTCACAGGGCAGTACAGAGTTCCCTTCACCTCTCAGTCATTACCCAACCTCTGCCACGTGTCTTCACTTTTTATAACAAATATTGCATACTTTACACATGTAATAGTTTACTAAACCCAATTACATTGCGCCCATTTAGCATGTTTCTTTCTGTCTTTCTTTTTTTTTTTAAAAATTTGAGTAGCAACAAAAAGTCAAAAACTTAACCACAGCATTTGAGTTATCCTTACCTGGTTACAGAAATTGGTATTTAAGACACATGGTGAAGAATTACAAATGATGCCTTAGCATCATTTTAGTGTAGGAGTTAAAATATGTCAATGAAGCTATTAATATAAATACAATTCGCGAAATATACCAGGCTACAGTTCTAAAGGAATATGCACATTCCTTTCTGTTAGGCAAAAACCATTACAGTGGGGATTTTGCAACATTTGAGAATCCCACAACTCAAATAATTGCTCAGTATTAACCAGGAAGTTCTTCTTTCCATAGAGGATTTTCCCAGGTGATTTCTCTCGCTGCTCGAAACATCATCAAGGCTCCCGAGGGAATTCTTCGAGAACTCGCCTATGTGTGAGGGCAAAGCGTGCGATGCTTCCTCCGGCTTTGCATTGTGCGTGGGAACGCAGTGATTTCTGGGGAGGAAGTTTTATCCAGGCTCCGCTGTGTTGTTGGTTAGGGCATATATACCCTCTGCTTCCCCAAGCTGAATGATGCTTACCTGGGCAGTTGATTACACCTTATGCTTTTAGAGAGATGTTCTAAAGACCTAGTGAGCCACTGAACAGGGCCAGTCCTTCATTCTCTTAAGACCATTCATGCAGACACCCATCAAACAGGTCTGTAGTACCTCTGGAAATGGGAAGATCTTATTTCCTTTTGACTGAGGACTTTTGGGTAGGCTCAGAAATAGTGTGCATGAAACACAAAGAATACTGATATTATTAAACGTCAGCTAAGTGCACACTAAGTTCTTCGCGAATTTGACCCTTCCGCTCTGGATCAGCGGTATGGGCAATGCTGGGAATGCTGGGAGCTTGCTCCTAACCTGCTTTGGAGGCCTCACCCAGGCTTACAGAATTGAGTTTACATCTTAGTAAGATCATATTCGTGTTTTCCATTTTAAGCACCGAAAAGCTTAAAACCCTTGAGACGTGTGTACGGCGATGCCCTGAATTCCGGCAAGGACGTTGAGGCTCATGGAGGCTCAAGTGTGCAGCTTGGTTTGAGCTCAGGTCTGCGGGAAGCTCACATTCACACGTTTGCACCCCCCCCCCTCCGCTGCCTGGAGCATCGCAGCCAGTTTTCAAGACAAGTGAAAAATTGTCACCAACCGCACCCTCCTCCGCCCCTCGCGTTTTTACTAGCTCTCGAATATTCCAGCAATGGTGTCCAGAAGGACGTGCAAAAGTTTGGATCGCAGTGAAGCCGCGCGCTGCTGAAGGAGACTAAATTTGGAGGGGAGATCGATGTGGATTCCTGTGGCTTTGCGCAGTTCTATTTTTGACTGTTTGGAGGATCGTATTTATTAGCTTGTGTTTGCAGAGTCTGTCAGTCAACATCTTTGCTCTGTTAATATGGAACTCGCCAGCTCTTTCAGGCTTCCATCTTTCTGAGCCCCCGAGTCCCACGTGCTTTTTAATCCACTAATAGCCGCAAACTGTCTCTCCGGTGCCATAAAAGTCTTCCAGTTTATGACTTCCTTGAATTGCTACCATAACTTATAATTCGCCAGACTACTCTTGCCTTCGAATCTCTTACTTCATTCGAGCCACATGAAAAATGTCACACGCTGTGCTTTTTCCTCCCCAAACTAATGCTTATCTTTAATACGCTAAGAGTGCCTTCCGAGAAGAATTCCATCCTGCTGCCCATCATACGGCTCCACTTGCCATTCAAAGGAACTTTTAGAAACTTTCCCTGGAAGTATGGGGAAATACTGAAAATAGCTTATAGTTATTAGTAAAGTCAAGGAAAGTTTTGTTTTATTGCATAATTGGGAAAAGCACTCAAAATGTTTTTTTTTTTTTTTAACTAAAGAGAATATAGAGAAAAATTTGGGATTCTCAACTTCAATGATTCCTAAGGTAGTTTTTTTTGGTTTTTTTTTTGTAACTCACTGAAAACATGGGCTGGGTTTTTAGAAGCCAAGGCAGGGGGTCTTCTTTCTTTATTTTTCTTTTCCTCCCTCCCTCCCTTCCTTTCTCCCTCCCTCCTTCCCTCCCTCCCTTTTTTCCTTCCCTTCTTTCCTCCCTCCCTCCCTTCCTTCCTCCCTCCCTCCCTTCTTTCCTTCCCTCCTTTCCTCCCTCCCTCCCTTTCTTCCTCCCTCCCTCCCTCCTTCCCTTTTTTCCTCCCTCCCTCCCTTCCTCCCTCCCTCTCTCCCTTTCATCCTTCCTTCCTCCCTCCCTTCTTTC
Organism: Arvicola amphibius; assembly: GCF_903992535.2. Taxonomy (NCBI): domain Eukaryota; kingdom Metazoa; phylum Chordata; class Mammalia; order Rodentia; family Cricetidae; genus Arvicola; species Arvicola amphibius. The sequence continues at coordinate 29,842,469 of NC_052064.1, forward strand.
CTCCCTCCCTCTCTTCCTTCCTCCCTCCCTTCCTTCCTTCCCTTCTTTCCTCCTTCCCTCTCTCCCTTCCTCCCTCCCTTCTTTACTCTCCCTCCCTCCTCCTCCCTCCCCTTTCTCCTTCCTTCCTTCACGTCCCTCCTCCCTTTTTTCGTTCTTCTTTCTTCTTTTCTTTCTTTCTTTCTTTCTTTCTTTCCTAATCTTTCTTTCTTTTCTTCTTTCTTTTCTTTCTTTCTTTCTATTCTCTCTCTCTGTCTCCTCTCTCACTTCTTTCCTTCTTCCTTCCTTCCTTCCTTCCCCTTTCCCCCCGTCCTCCCTCCGCTGCCCTGCCCTCTTCCTCCCCCTCCCTCCCTCCTCCTCTTCCTCCTCTTCCTCCTCCTCCTCCTTCTCCTCCTCCTCCTTTTTCTTCGGAGTGTCAGTCATAAATATCTTGATCTTATCTGAAATGAAAGAGTTCATGGTTTGAGGTGAAGATCATTTTATTTTCATTGTCTTTGTTTAAGAACTAAAATGTGGGGACCGATTTAGTTTACAACTTTCTGTCCTAAAATAATGGGAGACAAACTAATAAATATGAACAGTTTTCTACTTTTATCAGAGATTCAAAACTGACATCAGGGTGTGTGTGTGTGTGTGTGTGTGTGTGTGTGTATGTGTGTGTGTGTGTACATGTTTCTAGAGAAAATCACTATTCAGAGGGAAGGATACTGCAGAATAAATAGGGATGCCCCCCCCCTGTTCCTTCCAGATTGCCCCTCATGTAATTGTTGCATTCGCCTGTGTCTAACAGACTTTGATCTCTGAATCAGGATCTCTCTGATCAGTCACTCCTATGTCATTGTTGCCTACATCAGAGACTCTCCCAGATAAAGTAGACTACCGGAACAGATAGTAAATTATTTTCCAAATCTGTGTTAACTCTTGTGGCTTTCACCCCAGATGCCAGGGGACCGTTCTAAATTGGACACAGCTGAACCAGCACCAGTGTTCTCTGGAGTTCTGAGTCAGAAGTTTCAGAGCAAGTGCGGAAGAGAACAGATAGGGCAGAGCAGCCAGACCAACTCTCCCACGTGTAAAGCAGCTGGTAAGTGACTGAACACAACACCATACAGATTCAATTACCGAGGGAAATGCTTGTAGTCTCATAGCTGGGTATATATCAATCACAACGCACGAAGGAGAGCCGTGTGTCATCTAACGCAGTTTGACTTCTGAAACAGAGAGAGAAGACATGAAACACTCATCCGAGATGCCTGTTGACTAGTTATTGACATCGGTTCATAGAAACCTTGTGTGGTAACTGATTTTTTTGTATGCTAAGAGCTGATCACGAAGCTTACACAGTTCCTGTTATGCTGCACCCTTTAAGGAGATACTATTTTATTGTGCAAAGCAGTAATGACACTGTTAGACCCAATGTGAGATTTCTCTCGAAGTTGTTGGCACGATAGATAATTCCGTATCTCGAAAGTCTTAGAAACCACAACTTGTAGGTGAAAAGTAATGTTTTAGTGGGGAAGAGTATAATGCAAGAAGATAATTTCCTTACTTTGTTTCACTTGAGAGTTCTATAAGTAACTTATTTTAATTTGTCATTACAATACTTATTCATATCAAAAGAGTAAAATGCAAAACGGAATGGTATTAGTCATTGTTTTATTGCTGTGAAGAGACACCAGGACCACAGCAACTCTCAGAAGGGAGGCATTTAGAGGGGCCATTAAAAGCTGAGGTTGAGGTGGTGGCGCACGCCTTTAATCCCAGCACTCGGGAGGCAGAGGCAGGCGGATCTCTGTGAGTTCGAGACCAGCCTGGTCTACAAGAGCTAGTTCCAGGACAGGCTCTAGAAACAACAGGGAAACCCTGTCAAAAAAAAAAAAAAAAAAAAAAAAAAGCTGAGGTTGAAGCCTGCAAAGAGACGGGGTAGGAAGGATAGACAGCGGCAGGTCACACTTACCTCTACCCTTCTCTCTGCTCTGGTTCCTTTCTAGAAAGTCGTGGCTAAAGGGCTAAGCAAGGAAGTAGAGATCTCAGGATTTCAATGCACTGCAGGAAAATGTCTGCAGTCAGTGTTCTTTCCAGTTTGTGTTCGGATCCCCTGAAAGGTTATCTCCGCATTACATGAGAGAGACACTCACCAGGGCAAGGCGTGGTGACACACTTGTCATCTCAATGCTTGGGTAAATGGCTCAGAAGGGATGCCAGTGTGCTGCCACCCTGAGCTACACTACAAGAGCTTGTCTCAAAACAAAAGAAAATATAGCATACTTTATCAAAACTGAGCTCAAAATGGAGTTCAAAGCAAGTTTTAATCCTAGGATGAATTAAAGTGATTTACCTCTCATAAGTGAAAATTCAAATGAATATCATCCTATGCTGATATAATGTTTATTATTTATTAAATATTCTGTAATCAAAGAAGAAACATTTATAGGCAAGATTAAATGGCTATAAACCAAGAGAAAATGTATAATGCCAATCATCTAGTAGAAATCTAAATACTGAAGTCGCTGGACAGATGATAGAAATGGTTATTAGCAATACATGAAGCAACAGATATTAAAGATTTTACTAGATATTTGTATGTTAAAAAGAATCAGATGAACTTTCAACTCTTGAAAGAGCAACTGAAGTTATACATAAACATTTTTTAGTAATGTATCATAAAAAGTAGAATGAGGAAAGAAAGAAAGAAGAAGAAAAAAGAAAAAGAAAAGATTAGCCCAGTAGAAGACAAGACAATGCAAAGCATTCAGAATAAAACACTGAGATAAAACCTTTTATTTCAGGATAAAAAGCCAGAGATTTATGTCATCAAGGGCATTACATGCCTAGAGTCCTCAAGGAAGAGCAAAAGGAGAAGGGAAGCCATGGGGTAACAGCTGAAATAAAAGTTAGCAGTAAATGAGTTTAACAAAGATTCCGAACCCCAATCTGGTTTATGAACAACGCACTCCATACTGTGAAGCACAATAAAACACTAAAACTCAGAGACAAAGAGAAAAAAAATCTATAAATACACAGACGAGGAAGAATGAATGAAGACATGATTTTATAAACACAAACCAGGAAGTATGTTTTGCCCCGCCCTTCTGCCCTCATAGTGACAAGCTGAAGTTGGCATGTCATAATCTTAAATTTTTGCAGGTTCTCATTCTGGTTTAAGGTGTAATAAAAGAGGACCTTAGCCTCTAGAGGACAGAAAAGTCCCCAGCTTTATTTGCATCTTTGTTTTGCCCACTTTGTCCTGGGAACCTGGTAAACGCGTTTCTGATGGTGCAGTGGGGACAGAGGCAGCCAAGGGGCTCCACGGGCATATGAAAATACATAATCAAAGGAGGACTGGCCGTGCAATGGTGGGAAGAATTCCCACTCCTTGTCTCCTCTTCCCCCATAGTCAAATACGTAGTCTTAGACATAAACACAAGCAAGACAGAACCGCGTAACTGTGGTCCCAATCCTACTGAGGGACAAGAAGAAAGAGGAGCCCCTGGAAGCAAGCATGCAAAGGAGGGTGGGGCAACTGAGAGGAAGAAGTTCAGGAAAAAGACAAACTGACCGTTAATCTAGTCTTGTGGCCACCCTGAGCTGTGCATCCATGGATCTAACCCTACCGTCCCTGAAGGCTTCGACGAAAAGAATGGTGGCATATAATGCCAACTCACCACTTATTGGCCTAAGCCAAATTGGATTGTACGGTAAAGCCTCTGGAGACGAGATTGGTATTTAGGAATTGAAACAGTTGGCGAGAGCTAGTAGCTTGAAGTTAACCAGGTTATGGTGTATTAACACGAAGAAATCAGGATTACTCATGGAAGAATGCCCGGGTTCCTGTAACCTAAAACTTAAACTATCAAGGATATATTTCAGAATCACTAACAATGCAAAGAACAAGGAGAATCTTTTCTCTCTGTCTCTCTCTCTCTCTCTCTCTCTCTCTCTCTCTCTCTCTCTCTCTCTCTCTCTCTCTCTCTCGTGTGTGTGTGGGTGTGTGTGTGTGTGTGTAATGCAATAATCCTCACACGGTAATAAAATGCTCTTCCCAGGAACTAAGACTATCTAATGAACAACTCAGTGTGCAGACATCAGAAAACTCTCATGGAACTGTTGACTAGAGTCCAGGAGACCCGCAAAGTAAACCGCCATTGTAACCTGAATGCCAGGACCTGAATGTAGCCCTTTTACGTCAGATGCCACACAGAACCTGAATGTGGCCCTTTTACATCAGACGCCACACAGAACCTGAATGTGGCCCTTTTACGTAAGACGCCACACACTTCAGTCACAGGACTTGGAGGAATCCGTCTGACTGTGGCTGCAATGTGGCCAGTGGGCTTCTTGCTCTGACTGCAGCACCTTCTCGATTTGCAGCAGTATCTTTCCTGTCAGTGAGAATGGAAAAAATCCTTAGAACTGTAAGCCACAATAAATCTTTTCTTTCTTAAATCGCTTTTACCAGGTATTTTTTTTTTATCACAACCATAAGGTCAATGCATTGAAAGCTAGTCATATGTCAATTGATTGTTAATTAATGATTGGGAATCTGAATGTTTTATGTATAACTTATAGTAGCTAAAATTGGAGAAATATTTCTACATGAAGTGTGAATATATGAAGTCAAAAAAGAATTCAATAAGTCAAAGAGATGCTGTATTCATGGATTGGAAGACACTAATTGATGAAAATAACAGTGTTTCTCAAGATGCCCAAACAGACTTGATATATTTATAGCTTATATCCCATCAAGTTGTACTTTGTAAGTAAACTGAGCAATAAAATCCAAAGAACTCCATTCATCAAATGAAAAGGAAAAATAAAGTTGAAGGAATTATATTATTCAATGTAAGATTTAGAAAGCTGCAGGAATCAAAACAGTTTGGTATTGGTAAACGGATAGATATGAAACACTCAAGTAAGAAAATTCTTTTTACAAATATAAATAGTTTTAATAAAAGCACTTCAATTTACTGAAGGATGTTGACATTTCAAAAGATATTATGAAAACTGAACATTTATATTTAAAAGCAACCTTGACTTAATCTTTTCATCCACTGTAGGAAATTAATATATTAAATAATAATTGCTGAGGCAAATAATAAAACTTTAAAAGTTTTGAAGAAAACAGGTAAATGTTTAGGACATGGGGTTCGTTTGAGTATTTGAAATAAGACATTAAACCACAGCATGTAGCAGGAATTGTTGGCAAATTTGAATTTATCAAAACTACGGAGCTACTGACCACTAGACAGTAGGATTGAAAGGAAGAAAATAAATCGGAAGACAACATTTAAAAAGCAGGTATCCGACAAAGCATCTGGAGCCAAAGTAGTTAGCCATCTCTGTAAGCCAAGATCAAAAAAACCCAAGTAGCTCAAACGTTAGCAAACTTCTCGAATACCATGTCACCAAAAGGAGTACGTAGAGAGCAAACGAGGGAGGTGAAGCACTATCAGCCCTTAGGAAGAGGCACATTAAAATAAGACAAGATAGCAGTACAGACCTCTTAGGACACACAGTTTAGAATGGTGGGTCTGGACCACGTGCTCATCATTGTGTGGAGGAGATGAAATATTCATACATTTTTTTTTACAGGAATGAAAACTTGTGCAGCCATTGTGGAAACGAAGTAGGATGGTTTCTTCTGAAGTAATTTTCCTTCTGAACATGAACTAGTAATCAAACACCTGGTACCAACAGAAAAATCGTAACGCAAACTTTCACACTGGCTCCTTCGTACTTTACCCAGACACAAAATAATTCAAACTCATGCAACAGGGAATAAATTCATAAAACAGAATTGTTTTTTAGCAAAACAATGAAATAAGCTCTGATACTCACACCCTCTTGGACTAGTCTCGGAGACGTTATCGTGGCTAGCAAGAGCAACTCTTCGGAAGATATGTGCCGTGTAACTCCATTTCGAAACCATGCTGAAATTGACAAGACTGTCGGGTTGTGGGGAGAACAGATTAGTGGCAGGAAAATGGCAAATTTTATCTATTATTGATTAAAGTGAGAAACAATCTGGAAAAATCTTTAGTAATTAATAGCTAGCCAGTCCTTTGGAGCAATGACCCTAATCCTAAACGTAGACCCAAAAAAGTCAATGTGTCAACACAGAAGAGTGAGGCACAGAGCAAGAGAGAGAGAGAGAGAGAGAGAGAGAGAGAGAGAGAGAGAGAGAGAGAGAGAGAGAGAGAGAGAGAGAGAGAGAGAGAGAATAAATATTACAATAAAGATATAGGCAAATTGTGGGGGAGGGGCTGAGTCAGGTTTTCTCTGTGTAGCCTTGGTGGTCCTGTAATTCACTTTGTAGAGCAAGCTGGACTCGAACTCACAGAGATCTGCCTGCCTCTGCCTCCTGAGTGCTGGGATTAAAGGCGTGCGCCACCACCGCCCGGCTAGGCAATTTTTGAAAACGTCTTTATGCCATGGAAACTGAACGAAAGGCTCCCAATAGAAGACTATACATTGCATGTATCCGTCTACAGAGAGAATAGAATGGCCAAATTGACCTATGGCGTCAGAGGTCAGGAGAGTACCTGGCTTTGAGGAGTGGTGAAGAAGTGGCAGTGTCTGAAGGGCAGATGTGCCGATGGGTCCCAGATATGCTCTCTTTGCTGCTTAGGAGTGAGGATGCAGCAGGATGCTCAGGAGTGAGGATGCAGCAGGATGCTCAGGAGTGAGGATGCAGCAGGATGCTCAGGATTGAGGATGCAGCAGGATGCTCAGGGGTGAGGATGCAGCAGGATGCTCAGGATTGAGGATGCAGCAGGATGCTCAGGGGTGAGGATGCAGCATGATGCTCAGGAGTGAGGATGCAGCAGGATGCTCAGGGGTGAGGATGCAGCAGGATGCTCAGGATTGAGGATGCAGCAGGATGCTCAGGATTGAGGATGCAGCAGGATGCTCAGGAGTGAGGATGCAGCAGGATGCTCAGGAGTGAGGATGCAGCAGGATGCTCAGGGGTGAGGATGCAGCAGGATGCTCAGGGGTGAGGATGCAGCATGATGCTCAGGAGTGAGGATGCAGCAGTATGCTCAGGAGTGAGGATGCAGCAGTATGCTCAGGAGTGAGGATGCAGCAGTATGCTCAGGAGTGAGGTTGCAGCATAGTGCAGGATTGAGGATGCAGCATGATGCTCAGGAATGAGGTTGCAGCATGAGCCCAGGAGTGAGGTTGCAGCATTACACTCTCTGAAGTTGTATTGAGCTGAAGAAATGATTTGGTAAAAGGGAAGCAGTACTTTAATGATAAAACAAAAAGAATAATTGATTGGGATGGAATTTCAAACATTCGTTAATAACAGATATCCATGCCCAGCAGAGAAAGCATGGGAGTAATAAAATTTTAAAGCAAAATATATGTCATTTAACAAATGACACATCTCCAAAATTGTAAATTTCTTCAGGGTATGAATCAAAAATTTTGTAAGACTGGACAGGGTAACTGGGAGAAGAGAAAAGAAGCAACTTTTAAAGATAATTTTAGATCGTTTGTGTTGTCAATGAAATTGTAGCAGATGTTATTTAGGCCGTTGCAGCCGAGAGAAGGATCATTACCCAAGAGAATGAAGAAAAGGAAAGGAACCTGCACCTTTCCCATTTCAGACACAGGAGGGAACTTGGCCCAGTTTCATGGAAGTAACGAGGAAAGGTAAGGAGAGATCTTAACCAAGGAGCTGAACAGGAGAAAGCACGTCTTGCCTCTCTCTGGATGAGCAAGAGAACGAAAATCATTTACCTTTGGTCATTTCTGAGCCACAGCAGGGTCATAGTGATATTTCTTAACCTTTGATTGTATTCTGAGACACGGGAATCAAGTCGTTAAATCTTTAGTTTGATATACAAATAGACCCCAATACAGGGTATTTTTTATCCCTAACTTACAGAAAACACAAACACTTAGATGAGAAGTCAGCGACTCAACTTTTTGAAGCACTAATAATTCTGAACATTTTGTCTCAGTCTCAAATCACTATAGTTTAAGGTCAGAGCTGGGCAATGCATAAGGACCAAATTTTGATTTAGGATTGTGTAGATGCAATTAACAGGAAAATCTGGAATAATCATATATAGATATGTACACAGAATGCATCAGGGCATGACTTCTCAAAGATGAGCGAACCTGTGAAAGCCTGTGTCAAGGATTCTTATTTAATTTAAAAGCCATTGCGAGAAGATAACCTCTATGAAAAAAAAAATTCTCAAGGAATTGAATATACATGAGAATGAGAAATTCAATTCCTCCGTGCACTGAGGCTGCCCTTAACTAATGCCTGGGTACAGATAATAACTCCAAAATCTCAATTAGATTGTCCTGGAGGCCAAGACAACCTCCTCAAGGAGCATCATTGGCTCCTCAGTGATGGAGCCAACATCCCCAAGCGCTTCTCATGCCCATTGTGTGTGAGAGGTCTGATTACATTTGTCGATTCAACAAACTTTAATAGCTATGGTCCTGGTCCTGAGAACTCCCAGCTTAGCGGTTAGGATAATGTGCATGGTCAGACTAATACTAACACAATGGTAAGAGGAGGCACCCACATTCTGCATGAGCGCCGCAGTGGTCCAGTAGACCTGCAGGCATCTTACTGCTGCCTTGTGTCAGTGTTTCAGAAGCTCCTGATACACTGTATCCTCTTTTGTGGGAACTTGTGGCTCCAGTACTAAAACCTAGATAAAAGAAAGATAATTAAGTGCTTCAGTAATCTGCAAAGGAAGGAAAAGTAAAAAAAAAAAGTTCTGTAGAAACAATTGTCAGGAAAGTCTGGCAATGGGGCTCGTCTGTAGGATGGAGACAAAAGAGGAAGAGTACATGAAATATATTACAATTCCAGCAATGCATTTGACACAACATTTATCAAAACTTGAGCGAGTTATTATGGATCCTTGGTTGATCAGTCAACTCTATAAATCTAAAATTCCATCTTTTCAAACAATGATAATAATAAAAACATGTGTGTGGCAGATAAGGAACAATTTACGAGTGTCCATTGGCCTTGGCATCATGTTTTACATTGACTTTGAAGGTTAAAGTTGCCTAATGAAATCTAATCAGCCCTCTCCACTCATTATTGGAACCAAGAAATGAGTTAAACAAGGCTTAATTAATTAAATAATTCTTTTACTTTACAAACTCTATGACAATAGATAACAAAAGCTAAAGCTGTTGGGTGTAAATTGAACATATGTTTAATAATAAGGCAGAACATTTTTTTAAAAAAGAACTCTAAGGAAAATTTTAGAAATAAATCTGGCAAAGATTTGCATTAAGTTTAGAAAAAAGTAACACAAAATTTATTTTCAAATCATAATATCAACCCCTCAATAGTTCTGCCTCTATTAAAATGGTTAATTTTTATCAATTTAAATATAAACATATTGACACTTTAGATTGTCTAGACAGATGATTTAGTAGATAGAGCTAGACCCCACCACCCATGCCATCCCAAGGTGGGGAAGGAGAGACTTGGGAAGCCATAGGCATCTCAGCTGGTAGCATGCTCTGAACTCAGGGAGTGATCCTGTCAACGAAATAAAATGGAAAGTTATAGAGGAAGAGACATGACTTTGACCTCTGGCCTCCACATGTATATGCAGAGGCATGTGTGTAGGCAAATGCACACACATGCAAATACATACACACACTCTCATACATGCACATATAGCATATATGACAATGATAAATATGGCAAGCTAAATATAGTTTTGAAAACTAATAAAAAGTTGTTTAGCCCCAAATAATATATGCAGCCAGAATTTAAGGAAAGATAATAAAAAATTTCTATCATACTTTAAAAAAATATGCACTGCTGAATGAGTGAGACAGATCACTAGGAACAATACCTACAAAAAGAGAAAGAAAGGAGGTTGGAAGAGGAGAGGACTAGCAAGGAAAGGGGAGTAGGAAGGAAGTTTTTAAAGGTTGGGTAGCCCAATAGGGAAGGATCACAAGCTATAAACCAAACAAAAGGACAATGTAAAGAGCAAAATTAAAATAAAAATAGTCTTGATATTAGAATAATCAAAGATGTATAATTAATAAGTGTTGAGATCTCCCCCTGTGTATTGTACTCATTTGGACTGAAATGTGTGAGTAGTCAGGGCACACACCCCTGGGTCTGTGCTTTTTTCAGTGGGAAGAGGGTGAGCACCAAGAAGTGCTGTCCGACATTGCAGATGTCACCAACTTGCTCTACCTTGAGAACCATTGACCTAAATCAACCTTCCTAACGCTACGAACCTTTACTACAGTTCCTCAGGTTGGGTGACTGCTTCATAACTGTAGGTTTTCTACTATTATGATATACAGGATGTCTGATCTGCAACCCCCGTGAAAGGCAGCTTTGACCCCCAAGGGGGTCTCACCCCCACAGTTGAGAAACACTGGTCTAAGTGATCCAGCACAGTCTTGAACTTTTCACAGAGCATACTTGTGTAAGTAATTCTAATGATATTTCTTCTACCAACAAGAGACTTCACCTGTCAATCTTAGATCAGGTAGAGGATCATCAGAGGACATAACAATGACCAGATGAAGACAGTGTTGAGGTGTGACAGGATTGGCTGACGATATCATCTGGAGGGTTACGGGGGCTGAGGGAGATGGGAGGACATTTCCCAAAGCTGAGTGCAGTGACAGATAATTTCACTGGAAACCTTCTCGCACTTTAGAACCCTAGCTACCCGGGTATCATTTTTCTGATGCTTCACTTTTATTCCTGTCTCTTTCAGGAGATGCTGATGGTCTTTTCAAAATGATAGCCCTAGATGTCTTTCTTTCGCACTTTTCATCACAAGGTGCTCTTCTTTACCATCTTATCTTTTATCATTTACATTACATAAAAGATAGAAGTTTTAAAAATTTTGCCAGATATAAATAGACTATATATTGCAACTGTAATTCTTGTTTGATACCTGTTTTGTATATGTAATTTTAGTATGTTAAAGTTAAAAGCTTCCTTTTTAGTTAGACAGAAAAGGGGAGATGATGTGGGAAGTCCTTCTGTATATGTGTTGCTTTTATTGGTTAATAAATAAAGCTATTTTGGTCAATGGCTTAGCATAGTAAAGCCAGGTGGGGAATCAGAATAAAGATACAGAAAGAGACTAGGCAGAGTCAGAGAGATGCCATGCAGTTGTGGAAGGAGACAAGATGCCAGATGGAACCTTAACGGTAGGTCACAGCCTTGTGGCAATACATAGATAAATAGAAATGTGTTCATTTAAGATGTAAGAGTTAGCCAGGAATATGCTGAGCCATTGATCAAAGGGTACTGTAATTAATATAGTTTCTGTGTCATTACTTGGGTCTGAATGGCCAGGAAATGAACAAGCAGTCTCCGTCTATAGAGAGTGAGGTCAGAAGAAATTTGATGCCAACTTCTGGCATGCACCCACACATGCACGCACGCATGCACGGAGGTAGCACATGCTCACAAGCACACATCTGTGCACACACACATGAACCACACATAGAAAAATACCTGATGCCTCCTCGTGCATACACACTCACATGTGCACTCTCTCACTGGTGCACAGCTGTGCACACACCCACTCTGCCATGCACGTGCACCCCCTTTCAATTACAATTTTCAACATTGGAATCACGTGCACAATTGGTAGGAAGGGCATGGCCATGGCTTTGATTGTTTTTTCTAGCTTATATTGATAGAAAATTGTTTTTAAAGAACCAGATTTTAATTGCAACTGAATCCAGGAGCATCGTAACTGTGTTTATCACTAGAAGTTTCTACTTGCCAGCAATTATCAATTAGTAAAAACAGATTTTAAGGATTAAAACAATAACATACAGTATTTATCCTCCAAACCAAACTTCTCATTAACGAGTCTTCCCAATCGGCCCGTAAAGGGCAATGTTGTCTTTCTCTATGTAGAAAGAGAAGGTTTTCAAATTTGCACCATATTTTTGTCTCTTTTTATAATTGCCCATGTGTAAAATGTTTCATTTCATGCTCAAGGGTTTCTGTAGCATTCAAGAGCCGAAAAGAAAGATTGTTTATATTCATCCATGGATCCAATACTTGGCTATCTAATCTTGTCATTCCATCCTATGATGATTGGTGGTAAAGTCATCTTCTTATACGTTGTTTTTGAAGAGTCACTGTTGAAAAACAATTCCCCTGCTATATTTTTGTGTGTTAAATGAAACACACTCTCTTCACTAATGGTGTTTGTGGGGTGCTCGCTGAAATAAGGGTGACACTAGTATTTGAAAAACAAACCCATAACTAGGTTCAGTGATGGAAAGATGCCTACACGTGGCAGCATTTTAAATAGGCTTTGTCAAAGTAAAGCTGTCTGATCCATTTTGAGAAATGGTGTGAAGCGATGCCCCAGGGAGGCGACTCTACTTCCGTTAATTTGCTCCACCAGCATGGGCTGTGCTCTTGTTGCAGGCTGAGCCCTGTGATAGGTCATCCCTGGAAGAAGCCTTTAGATTCGGGTGAGCAGGCAAGACCAAGTCCCCGCCGACGTTTTGTGTGCTCTGTGCTGCAGACAGCACACACACACACGCACACACACACACGGATAAGCGCTCAACCTCAGCCCTTCTGTTTGCAATCTGTGACCTGAGCTCAGGTGTGCCTCTTTCCCTCCTGCTCCATGTGTGTGTGTTTGTGTGCGCGTGCGACCAGTCGAAGGCTGTTAACGTTGTCCAGAAATTCAACGTGACAGAACCGGAGGGGCTGCCGTCTGCGACTCTTGGCTTTTGTAAACTGGTGAGGAGAACAGAATGTGCACCGTCTCTGGCTAATGACTTCCCCATCTTCTCCCGGACTCTTCTGCCAGCCACTCAGGAATAGGATATGTATGAGACAGCTAGCATCTGGTCAGGACATCTATTAGGACCATGTGCTTTCCCCTGCTACATTATCATCCGAGAATAGATTATGGGAAACCCGAACCAAATGGGGATCTGGGGAAACTTTTAAGGGTCACTTAATAAAGTAATTTTGGTTTTCCCTTTACAAGGAACACGGTACACTGTAGAGACCTAAGGACAGCTTCAAAGCAGAAATAACCTGAATAAATAATCATCACTACCATCCCCATACTCCTTACAGTGTACAAAGGGGAAACAGAAACTGTTAATTGCCACAGTTACAAATAGATAGGTCCTGCAAGAACAACTCAAAAGATGGTGTTCTGTGGAATATAGGCTTATCTTCCAAATGAAAGCCAGTAGCTTTGTGTCTGCCTTTGATTTCACCTGAGCTCCTCTATGATGGTGTCCCTAGGGCTACGGGAGCAGTCTTCTTCCTCTTCTATGAACTTCTTGATTCATGGTTGTAAGATCTTCATAGCCAAATGACGAAAGTTCAAGAAGTTTGATTGCACAAATGCAAACACTGACAAATGGTTCTCCAACACCAAGAAATGGAGAATAAAGCTCAGGTCATTGCATATTGATTTGCCATTAGAGCATAAGCCACTAAACTTGAGAATTTGTCTCACATCAAAATTTAATCAACGAAAGGGAAACTGCCTTTGATTTTAAGGCTGGTTATTTCCGTTCCGTTCAGGAGGTAGACTCACACAAAATTTAGAGCAAATGGTGAGAAGGAGTCCTGACATCAGCCAGGAGGGTGGAATTGTGTTACAGCCCATTACTCTCGGTGCTCTTACCTAAGAAGGAATAAATTTCTATTTCATCATAAAGGGGACTTAAAGTAGACTGAAAGTGTCTTTTCTTAAAATAATTACAAGTTAAATCCAAACATACTGTGTTAGGTAGGAGTAATGTCCTGAGATGTGGCCCATATTTCATTATTCTTAAGTCCACACACCCTAACTGAAATATTATAAATCAACTATATTAGTCATAACCAACTTTTAAAATTTTTAGTGGGGTATATGTCACTACAGAGTTAAAAATTACAGCGGGTAGCATGAAGTAAGCATGTGTAGTGTTTTTTTTAACTTGATTTTTAGAATCTAATGTCACCTTTACAACCATGCAAACATCTCTGTAATGAGTAACAAATAAATCTGCACACCGTGTGGTGAATGTAATAAGAATATTTAGAAAAGCACCGAATATCACTTTCAAGTTTTGAAAGCACAGTGGATCATCCTTTGAGACACAACTAAGGCAGCTTGAAGTTGAACGTTTACAAGTAAACATGGTTATATTTTTTTAAAAAAATCAGAGAAGTCTCAATAAATAACCTAATGATACACCTCAAGATCTTAGAGAATGAGGAGAACTCCAGGCTTCAAGGCGGCAAGTGGCAAAAATAGTAAAGATAAGGTCAGAGATTAATAAAGTAGAGACTACATAAAGAACTCCATCAAATGAGGATTGGATTCTTTGGAAAACAGAAAAAAGTCTGAAAAGCCTCTAACCAAACTAAACAAAAGAGAGAAAGATAAATCTCAAATTAACAAAATTAGACATCCAAACGGGGAGGTTGCTACAGATTACAATGAATATAAAGAATTACTAATGAATATTTAAAAACCCATATTATGGAAATCTGGAAATGTTAAAGAAATCGACAAATTCCTGGGCAAATATGATTTAGCAAAACGAAAGGAAAAAAAATTTATGCAGCTGCATTGAAATCAATGTGACTGAAGCAGTTCAGAAACCTCCGAACAAAGAAAGGTCCAAACAAAATGGATTCATTAACAACCTTAACCAAACATGTAAAGAAGAGCCTCAAACCAGTCCTTTTCAAAGTGCTGTGTGGAAGGAGGTGCTTCCAATCTCAATATACAAAGCTAAAATTGCTCTTATACCAAAAATTAGATCAGGGCACAGTAAAAAGCAAAACTCTAACCCAATTTCCCTGATGCACACAGATGCAGAACAAGCTGAGATTGCAGCTCACCTGGCAGGTGGCTTGTCTAGTAAGCCCTGTGTCTCATCCCCAGCATGGTGGCAAACATCTGTAAACCTAGCATTATGGAGAAGAGTCAGGAGGAAACATTTGCCGGAGTGAAGAGACAGCCTGCAGAATTAGAAGATATCTTCACATGTATGGCAGAGGGCTAATTTCTAGGGTATATGCAGGCCTACAAAAATTAAACCCTGAAAAACAAAACCCAAACCTCACAAATTATCCAGTAGTTATGTGGGCTAACAAATTAAGTAGATAGTTCTCAAAGGGAGAAGTGCAGATGATCAATAAACACTTGGAAAGGGGGTGAACATTCTTAGCTATTGTGGAAATGCAAACTCAGACTGAGATTGTCTTTCCCTCCAGTAGGAAGACTACTAAGAAAAGATAACAACAAATGTCTGCATGGTTTGGCCAAATGAACACTTATCCACTGCTGGTGAGAATGTAAGCCTGGGCAGCCACTCTGGAAATCAACGCATATTGCAAGGAGCCACTTATTCATCCTGACTGCCCGGAACAGAAATAATGACACAGAAACCAGATTATTTAAATCACTGCTTGTCCCATTAGCTCCAACTTCTTATTGGTTGACTCTTACATATTAATTTAACCCATCTCCAATTATCTGTGTATAACCACGTGGCAGTGGCTTACCGGCAAAGTTTCTGCATGTCTTCCTCTGGTGATGGAGCCATGGCATCTCCCTGACTCCACCCTTCCTTCTCCCAGCATTCAGCTTCATCTTTCCCACCTACCTAAGTTCTGCTCTATCAACAGGCCAAGGCAGTTTCTTTATTCATTAATGGTAATCACAGCACACAGAAAGGACTCCCACATCAAATGCAAAGGCTTACCACAAAATAATACTACCACCTATGGAGCTGTACCTCTCTTGGATGCACACCCAAGACGAAGTTGAAGCTTCACAGAGATTCTGGCACATCCAGGCTGCTTAATACACTGTCCACCATGGCCCGGAAAGAGCTCAGATGGATCAGGAAAATGTGAGGCAAAATGGAATTGGATGTCAATCTAGCCTCGAAAACTAAATAGATATATTTGCTGGAAGATAGATGGAATTAGAAATTATGTTTAATGAAATAAACCAGGCTCTGACAAATACAGAAAGTTTTCTCTTGTGTGGGGGACCTGGTTTAAAAATGTGTGTGTGTATGTGTGTGTGTGTGTGTGTGTGTGAGAGAGAGAGAGAGAGAGAGAGAGAGAGAGAGAGAGAGAGAGAGAGAGAGCAAAGTATAAAGAGAATCATGCAAGGTGAGGAAGATGTGCTAAAAGAATTAGGAATAGAGGGGTCAGCCAGATATTATGATTTACAAAAGCAGAGCAGGGAGCACGTGGGGATGGAGGAGCAATGAATTAGAAGATTAATGTGTGTGTGCGCATGTGTGCATGCATGTATGGGTGTGTGTGCGCATGTGTGCATGCATGTATGGGTGTGTGTGCGCATGTGTGCATGCATGTATGGGTGTGTGTGCACATGTGTATATGTGTGTGCACATGTGTGTGAATGTGTGTATGGGTGCATATGTGCACATGCGTGTGCATATATGTGTGTGTGCACATGTGTATGCTACAATGAAAACAATTATTTTGTATTCTCACCTAAAATTTAATTTAAAAATAAAGCTACTTTAAGGATGCTGGAAGGGATTGTAATCAGAGTTAAAAGTTTTCCTTGAAGGAATAAACGTTTTGTAAATACATGTGTTTGTGCGCATGTGTGTGTGTGTATGAATGTATGTATGTATGTATGTATATACCAACAACTTGTTTTAGCTACGTCCTTAATGGCTCAGGTCATTTCCTTAAATATGAAACATGACAACAGAGAGTCTTTGCCTGCTTCTGCTCCGAGCAGCTTTTATTTATTATTCAATTTATTATTTATTTTGTTACCTAGTTTTTATTCAGACAAGATCAAAGAAGCACAGTAAAGTAGATTTCAAAGTTTACAAAGTTTGGTGTGGTGAACAGGCCTATAAACTCAGCATTCCAAAGCCACAGACAGGAGGCTTGCCCAAGAATTAGCAGTCCCACCCTGGGCTACACAGAATGTTCTAGGTAAGCCGGGGCTACACAACGAAACATGATCTTTAGAGAAAAAGGGAAGCCAGGCTGGAGAGATGGCTCAGATACTAAAAGTTGAGCTTACAACCACAGGTATAAGAAAGAGGAAGGCCAACAGAGCTATCATTTGGCATGGGATGCCTTTATGTACACTGCAAAAAATGCGTTGCTTTTATTGGTTGATGAATAAACCTGTTTGGGCCTATGGCAGGGCAGTTATAGCTAAGTGGACCATCTAAGCAGAGACACAGGTGAAAACGGGTGAATGAGAGAGAAGCCAGTGAACCGCTGCAGCAGGTAACCCCAAGAAGTCACATAGCGATCCACAGATTATTAGAAACGGGTTGATTTAAATATAAGAGCTAGCCAGTAAGGGCCTGATCCATCAGTCAAAGAGTTATAATTAATATTCAGCCTCTAAGTGATTATTTTGTAATTGCGGACCTGCAGACTGGAAAGAAAAACTTATGGCTAGAGTTCTAGAGAATATTTAAAGCCCACATCTCTTCCCCCGCTGAGTGTTCTGACTTCTGCTTTGCCATAAGACATCAATGAAGGTCAAAATATTTTAGAAAATTTAGTAAGAAAAATAATTTCTGGGTGTTTTGTATCAAAAAAATAATCAGAATAGTAAGCATATGAATTCTTCATCTTTTCTTTAAATTAATAAGCTTTGGAGATAGTTTGTGGGTAGAAGCTCCTGCTGTGGAGCCTACCTACATTATAACTACATTATAACTAACTGCACCCCATGTGGTGGAGGCACAGAACCGACTCCAGCTGGTTGTCTTCTGACCTCCACACATCCCTTTGTTGTGTATGTGTGACCTTCTTCCATAAATAAATATAATAAAAAATAAGTGCACTATTAAACTTTAAAAAATCCTTCCTGAAGACCAGTGAGGTAGCTCACGAGTACTTACTGACAAAGCCATGACCCAAGGCCACTGCACAGGATGCACATGGAGGAAGGAGAGAGTCAATTCAACAAAGTTGACCTCTGACCACCACATGTGTTCCAGTGTACAGATATCTACACCCCCGTCCCTACAGACAAATATATAAAGAGGCTGATAAGACAAAAAAAGACCAAATCCATTCTGAAATCACTTAGCATAAATATATAGAGACACGGAGACACAGGTATATATTGGCTTTAAATCTGATTTATGATCATATCAACTATATTTTGAGACAGTATTGTGTACCCAAATTAACAGATTACTGTGATGTAATTATATATATATATATATATATATATATATATGTATTATAGTGATAAAGGGCTTTTCTATCTTCCTATCTGACACTTATTTTTATAAGTGTTATCATTTATCAGTTATCATTTGATAAAATGCCATAGAGAACAAAACATGTGGTCTTCAATGTTCTTTATACCCCTGTAATATGCAGTGAATGAACTGGATTTTCAATTCTCGTTGCTTCTGTATTATGCTGAAGATCATTTTTTCTGATGACAGAGTGTTGCAATTGTTTAAATAAAGATTGTCCTAGAAATCTTACTCCATGGGAAATATGAGTCAGACTTCACTTCGAGAAAACACTGGAAGTGAAATGTAAAACATTCAGGTTATTTTTGTAAAATTAAAAAAAAAAATAGTGTACTTTCCCTTAAAATGTGATGTCTGAAAGTAAATATATAGCGTTCAGATTTATTATTGGTTTTGAGTTAGTTATATGCTAAATTCTACTCTCGAAATTCAGGAAGTGTAAACTTGGACTAATAGGTGGCCGGTGTGAGAGCAGGAAGGAGTTCAGTTACCCCGCACTCTGTTAGAGCATCACCACGTAGGAGAGCCACCCTTAGCCGTATCCTTTAACCTATCAGGAAAACAAAGACAACTTCAGAAGTCCATACTGGTCTTGACATGGATGAAGGCGAGGAGCCTGTGAACAATCTCTGTGTTGTACCTGTCTCAGGTATGATGACAAAGCCACTGGCCCTTACCGTGAAAATGTGTAGCAAAGGTGACATGCCCTTTCGGTTTAAAGAAAGTTGTATTCGGCATAAATGCAGTGTAATGGAAGAAAAAGAAGTGTAGGAGAGCTGCTTGGGAGGTCCTTCTGCCTGTGTGTTGCTTTTATTGGCTAATAAAGAAGCTGGCTTGACCTGTAGCATGGGAAAAGGAAGGCGGAGTCAGAAAGAAGACGTGGAGCCATCACTGGAGACAGAAGCTGGGAACTTTACCCAGTAAGCCACAGCCATGTGGCGATATACAGATGAATAGAAATGGGTTAAATTGATGTAAGAGTTAGCCAATAAGAAGCTAAAGCTAATGGGGCAAGCAGTGATTTAATTAATACAGTTTCTCTGTTATTATTTCGGGTCTAAGCTACCTGGGCGGTTGGGAACCAACAAGCGACCAACAGGAGACCTATATAGTCTCATGAGCTGCCACCACATCCTCTCAAATGGCCATCTTGCTATTGCTGGAAGGGAGTCAGGGACCTGAGTGCTGGAGAAGGGTACATAAGGCTCTCCCCATTGTTGAATAAACAAGTCTGCTTTTACTTGACTCCCCGTGTCTATGCCAACGCTGTGCCTTCTCCCCCCCTTTCTCAAGGGAGCCATTAGAACCCAGGAACAAGTGTGGATTTATGACTGGCTAGTGTGTACAATATTAAATGCGTTCTTCATGATATTTTCTTGTTTTTATACAGAGTTGGACTCTTACTAGGCAGTCTGAGATGCTTTCTTCCTAACTCTAAAGAGGATAGACGCACACGCTAAACCTATGTCATTCAAGACAGAAGGATAAAGTCTTCAATGAGTCTGCACATGCACACACAGTCATTGCTCTCCCTCATGATAGGCAAACACACACCTAGCAATGCTACTCTCCTGATATTATTATGCATTTAGTTCCATGGTACATTTTTTTGTGTGCACGTAATGTATGTGCTCATATGTGGAGGATTCATATGGAGGACACGTGTGTACTTGTGTTCACATACATGTGGAGTCCAGAGGACAGCTCTGGGTGTCACCGATCTTTCAGTGTCCTGGAGTTCACCAAGGACGTATCTGTCTGTCTCTCCTCCATAGCTAGGATTATATACACACACGACACCATGACTGGATTTTTCATGTGGGTTCTGGGGACCATAACTCTAATTCTTACACTTGTGTGGCAAGCTCTTTATTGACTGGGATGTCATCTCTGCAGCCAACCCCCCCCATCGTACATTTTAAACTTAGTGCTGTCAGCCAACTCTTCTCTTCCCACCTCAGTACTAGCTACAAACATTTGATCTTACAAAAGATTACTCTTAATCACTCAGCTTTGCTTCTCTCTTGAATATTTCCTGTGGACATATCTGTTCTTTTGTGGCCACTGGAGTTTTCCCCATATTTTCCTTATATACTTGTTTAAGCTTTAATTTCCCTATAAAAAGCATGTTAGTTCCTAGATCTTCTGTGGAGGGTCCTTCTCTCCTCAGCCCTTAAAACATTCTTTACTGAACTTCAATATTAATGATATGCAAAATGTAATATGTGTTCATATCTCTTTAATGGGATCTTCTTTTGCAGTAGGGTAATATTGACTAGTTCCAATTTAATCTCCAGGAGCACAGAATGAAGTCTACTCTAATTCATGTACCTTTCCCATTATTCTGAAATTTTAATCTTTTTCTTTCCTTATCCAATCTATTTTACTTATAGATTACATTATTATTATATATTACTATACTGCATCCTAAGATTAATATATTTCCAACACTCACTAGAATTAGTATAGACTAATTTAGTACTGGCTATTAGTATAGACAATCAGTATAAACTAATTTAGGCTGGTGAAAAAAATGTGAAGGTTCAAGTCATCCTACTGGAACCCAATTTTCCAGTCAAAACACCCTCCATTACTGCCTAAAGAAAAAAAAATGCAAGACGTCAGTTCACAAGATAGAAAATCCGAGTCAAAGATGAAAGTCGGAGTAGCATTTTGTCTTGCTGACCTGTTCTGTGTAGTATCGTTCCCATGCATGTGGAAGGAGCAGGGTTTTCAGGTGATGAAGGGGGCATGCAATGGAAGTAGAGAATCAAAAGAAGTTCCTGTGGTCCTGCCTGGTTTGGACTCTGAAGGGCCACGATGTCGGATACAGAGGATGCCAGTGAGGCATAGAGTATTCCTGTTTGTTTTCTTGTACGTTTGTCTCTCTTTTCTCCTCGCTCCTCTCAGTGATGACCACAGTCAGATTGGCAACACTGTCGTTCTGATAACGCTGGGCCACGTTCGGCCAGCTATAATAATACAGCGTGTTGAACAGGGATTTAATGGGAAAATGAATATGACAACATGGGAGTTGGTCAGCACTGAAAGGATATTGACACTGATAGATTCCCATCTACATATGAAGACACAGATGATTTTTTTTGGGGGGGGGGAGTGATGTCTCCCAACCCAAGGTAGTTTTGCTCCTAGCAGAGTATTTAACGATACGTAGAAACGTTTTATTGTCCCATCTGGGATGGAATATCGCTGATGCTTAAAGAAAGGCCACTGTGGATGCTGCTGCATGTCCTATCCTGTATGCTAAGAACAGCCCTGATGCCATTCTGGCCAGATGATGGCTTATCCCAGCTTTGCGTGTCTAACAGAAGTATAATTTTTTTTTGTTGTTACCTTCAGCACCGAGCAGCGAGCTTCTTGCTAATTTTGAGAGGAGAGCTTACTAAATAACCTTCAAGATGAGAGGCTGGAAGGAATGCGCTTCAGGAGCTAGATGCATTTCCTGTTCTTACAGAAGGTTACAAAACATTCTCACCAACCTGTTGGATGCTCGATAAGAGAGCTGCCGTGCTCTCCATAAATATTCATCGCTATGGAAACCTTCCCACATCCCTGCACTTCTATAACCTTAAATGGCAAACACATCTTTTATAAGCATGATGAGAAAGGAGGCAAATAAAGTCCTCTATGGGCGTCCTATGGAACACTTGTCAATTTTGGACCAGTGTGGTCAGCCCAGGCTGCTCAATGAGATCATGGAGGAAGCCAACAATTCTGGTATTCGGGCCTCTGGCCTGGAAACAAGCCATTCAGAATGTGGTGATACCTTCCCAGGAAATTCTGATGTACAGTAAAGGCCAGGAATCGTTACGGAAACAACGAGAGGCTGGCTGGACGCCTTTTTACATAAGGACCAAGTAGGTGGGACAATCACTTAATTTGCTAGTTCCAAATTTCAGAAGAGAGGCTCCAGGTGTCGCTTCGTTTGCATTAAGTGAGCCTTGAGTGGTCTCAAGGATGTTGGATGCTGTTGCTTAGGAGTTATGGAACAGCAGGTAGGAGGCCTCGGTCCCCTCAGTCCAACCCTGTTCCCCTTCACATATGAGAAGGAAGGAAAGCAGACCGGTTTCTCGCCATCTTTCAAGGGCACCACCGGGTTTCGACGAGAATAGAAGTATAAGCCACACACACGGCAGCAAGGAGTAAAATTTGAATCCATCCCTAAAATCTCTCCGAGAAGGGGAAAATGCTGTAAACAAGCCATCTGTGTTGTGATGTGAAACACATTCCCTTGTGGTGGTCCTTGCGGGGTGCCTTGATTATGTTCAAAAACGGAGGGGCGCTTGCTGAGGGACCAAAGGCAGCGAGAATTCTGGCCTCCCGGTTTTCTAAATCTGCACAGAATGGCTCCCGTGAAGAGATGAGACATTCAAAAGTCAGGCGCTGGGTGAACTAATATAAATCTAGGAATTAAATAAGATCCAGTATTGGCAAAGCAGCGCTTTGATACTGCTCTACATAAACACGAAAATGAACTGTTATATTTAGAAGCGAACAGATTCCCATGCCGTTTGTCCTTTTTCTATCTATAGTGTGGCTCCTTCTCATCCCGTACTGTACATTCGATGGCGGCATGCGGCTGTGGCAAATGTCCCCAGGAACCGATCCAAATCAGAAGTTCAATCTTCTTCAAGCTCTTAACGTGGCTCCAGGGGTGCAGAGTGGATTTCGCATCCCCGCCCCCACCCCATCCCAATTCTCATTATCTTTGAAAACCCTGAAAACCAAGAGATGGAACGGGGGGAGGGGCCAAAGAAAACCCAGGCTGACCCTTTTAAAACAAGCATTTCGTATTGATTTTCCAGGAGAGACAAATTGTTAATGAATTTTTTGAGAACTCGTTTGTTGTATCTCTGTGAAATTTCTTCCGAGTTTTCCACTTAAAATAAATGATGTGTTTTTCCATCTCTCTGACTTATATGCTGTCCTTGGGTTTGGGGTTATACAGACTTGGGGTGAATCCCAGTTCCAGTTACTTTTAGCCAGCAAGACAATGAAGCTGGCGGATCATCAGTTCTGCCTTCAATAAATCAGAAATAGTAGTAAAAGTTACTCCAATCGTTAGTATACAGATTTATTTTGATAACAGAAAGTTTGTGGGATATTTGTTAAAGTAATGCCATCCGGCAACAGAAAGGACATATTCAAATCAAAATCTCAAAAGCACATGTTTCTTTAAGTGAAAGGGGCCAGAGTGGGAATGACATGGGCCATATTCTCTCCTTATATTAAGCAGACTGTAGAGACATGCATGAGGTCGGTGACTGCCAGGGACTTAGGTCACTAAAAGTGGCCGGAGAGAACTTTCAGGGATGTGACTGTGGTCAAATCTGTATACAGTTATCAATTCATTGAACAATTAGCAATTGGCAGCTAATTAGGCAATTGTGCGTCAATAACCTTAAATAAAAGGTTTAAGACAAATACAAAGGTTAAGAAAACAATGACACCTTGAAAGTGCCTGGCATGGTTTTGATAACCACGGCTCCTGTCGCATCAGCCCAGCCTTTGGCTTCACAGCCACGTATTTCACATTTTAAATGAAGTCTATATTTGAGTATAATTCTTCCTTCTTCCTCCCACCCTCTCTCCCTTCCCCCTCCTGCTCCTTCCCTTCCTCCTCCTCTTATTCCTCCTCCTCCTTCTCCTTCTTCTCCTCCCCCCTTTCTTGTTTCTCTATGTAACAGCTCTGGCTGTACTGGAACTAACTTTGTAGACAAGTCCTCTGCCTCCCAAGTCCTGGGATTAAAGTCCTGCACCACCCCACCTGGCTTTATGTACAATTCTTGATCAATTCTCTTCTGTTTCAGCCCTGACTTCTTCTCCCTCACACGGCTCCAATAGTCCATTTATTTCCTGAGCCAGGTTATCTCATTCTCTGAATTTTGGGGTCATACCTCTTCTTGGTACCTTTGCTTTCTAGATCTTGTGGATGAGAGCCACCTCCCAAGGTATCACAAGCTTCTTTTCCCGTTGCGCCCACAAAAGCAGTAATTCCTCAAAATGATAGATCCTGTCTAGCTTCCCTCCCTTCTCCCATTGGTACCTGCTCACCTGATATTCCAGGTCTCCCAGTCTGAAATCAGCTTTGTATTTCCATTGCCTGGTGAGTAGCTCAACTCCAGAAGTAGCTAAGCCCCTTTCCAAATGACAAATGCCTCATAAGTGTTTATTATTAACACGGAACTTTCTTAATCATGTGGGTCCTGTGGTTGTCACCCACATGTCACGTTTTGACGAATGTGTGAATATTTGGCACACAGAATTCTGGTTCCTTTGCAACAATCTATTGTTCTTGAGCAGACACCTTGTGTTTCTCTCTATGAGGACCCGAAATACTTTCGTTCCTCACAATGAGAATTCTTCATCACTTCTTACTATTTTCTGGCTATTTCCGTCAGTTCTTTCTTTAAAAAATTAGCTGTTTTCTGTGAGGAGTTCATGAAAAAGTTAGGGTCATATTATTTATACAGATCAATGTGAGGGCAATGGACATCTTGACAACAGTCTTTCTAATAAAAGTTTTGTGCCTACACTTATTTAAGCCATAGTTGTATGCTTATCTTCACATTTGGTTCTGCTCATTGTTTAACAAGATATTCTAAGAGTTTCTGCTTTTCTATTCAGTACTAAAGCTCTCGAGATTGCACAAGGATGCAAAAGTCATCCAAATCCAAATAAATTTAAAGCAGATTTGAACACTGTAAAATTGAGTCATTTTTGCACACATATCATATTATAATATTAAGCCCTTTGCTTATTTTAGACAGCAAACAACAGAACTGTATGTCAAATCATAAAACCAAATATTACTTACACACACACACACACACACACACACACACAAGAAGTTAAGAAAAGTAAGATCTGAAAATCGCTAGAATCATCTTTAAATCTACATACTGATAAATGCAGGTTTCAGGAGCTTGGCCTGGGCAGTCTTAGAAGAAACAATCACAAAGATTGATGATGTTTTGAGCATCAGAAAAGATTGGTCAGATCTTGGTGAAACAGAACCTGAAGGGGATGCTTTAGAATTCTTTGCAGGGACCTGTACATGAAAATTAGGAAAACATGCTGTGATAATTCTTTCAGAGAAATACGACTTAACAAAAATTCTTGGCATTTGGTCTTTCTTGTTCTAAAAATTAGCTCAGACTTCCATCGCTAAGTTATGTTTTGTTGGCTAAAAATAATTAGATTTCACAAATTTATGTTTATTTTTGGGTTAATTCCCAATGTTCCCACCCTTACCACCTGAATGTTCAAAAGCTATTCATGGAGAAGTAGTCTCTGTTTCAAAGAGATTGACTTCCTAGGAACAGCCCAGAGCTTTCTTGAGAAACTGCAGACCCTGTGAATGCTAACCAATTTTCTAATATGGAGCAGACGGGAACCTGCTCTCTGCCCTGGGTCCTGGCCTTCCCACAGGGTATGCGGTAGCAGCTGTAAGAACGGCTTTCCCTAGCTTTCCTAGCGGCTGCCCCGTGCATTACTTCTGGAATATGAACAAAAAACATTAAGGAAAACTTTTGAAAAAAATTGTCACAGTTTTGTATTGAAAAGTCTTCCTTAAAGACGCCATCTAGCTGAAATTCCTGTTTACAGACCAGGTCTGTAAGCTCATAGACTCAAGGTCCATACTGCCTCCTCAGCTAAGAGCCAAACCTTTCTTTATATGTGAGCAGCACACAGTTTTTACTATATGTGGAAGCTTGAGAAGATTCTTCCATAACATTTCCTAGATTTGAAACCTTGAAACTATTAATAATAGTTCTATATTCAAGGCTAGAATTTGCATGATTGTTATTTAAATGTCTGTGTCCCTAATTCAGTCTTGTCTTTTTTGTTTGTTTGTTTGTTTGTTTTGTTTTGTTTTAGCGAGTCAGGGTTTCTTTGTGTAACAGCCCTAGCCTTGTAGACTATGTTGGCCTCAAACTCACAGAGATTTGAATGCCTCTGCCTACCAAGTACTGGGATTAAAGCCAGAAACCACTACCACCCAACCAGTTCTGTCTTATTTTATTGGGGTTTTACGTTTTATGGACATAGGGAGCCATTCTGTTAAGTTTGCAAAAACACATGTCAACAACAAAGCACGTCATCAGAAAATTTTTGCAGCTGTGCTTTCTATGTAATCTGAATCCTGTGCTTACATGAGATATGGGATGTGTCAGGTATATTGTCTGTGTTTGTTCCAATTTATCTAAAAACATACAAAGCCTTTCCTTCCACGTATATGTCTTAGCATCTGTATCTAGACTTGTGTTAGATATCTGATCAATTTGAATAATTGAATGATCTGTCTGTTTAAATGATGTTCACATTTTTGTTTTCTTTTGTTTTTGTTTTGTTTTGTTTTTGGTTTTTGAGACAGGGTTTTCTCTGTAGCTTTGGAGTCTGTCCTGAAACTCCCTATGTAGATGAGACTGGCCTCAAACTCACAGAAATCTGCCTACCTCTGCCTCCCAAGTGTTGTATATTTATTTATTGATTGATTGATTTTTTTTGAGACAAGGTTTCTCTGCAGCTTTGGAGCCTGTCCTGAAACTAGCTTGTAGACGAGGCTGACCTGGAACTCAGAGAGTTCCGCCTGCCTCTGTTTTCCCAGTGCTGGGATTAAAGACGTGTGCCACCACCGCCTGGCTTGTATATTTATTTTTTAATGTGTTGAAATTGACCTTCAAATATTTTTTCCCATCAGAAGACATGAGCATTATGGTTTTCAACTGTTTATGTGTTCTTGATTTTTCTTTGCTTTCTTCCTAGTTTTAAATCTCAGATTAAGTATAAATTTATAATACGGTGTCTGTGACTCACTTTTCTCTCGTGCTCCAATGAGAATCTCTTTCTTTGCTTTTGTTCCCAGTCTTCTTGTTCTCTTTTGTTTAATTTGGGTTCCGTTGGGGACGCTGAAAGTGGCGCTTACCCCTGTAGGTAAGGGTATCTTCCTTTCATCTTCTCACGGATGCTTTCTCTTTGGGAAATAATTAGCTATTCATTAAAACGACACAAACCACTCTCAGTGAAGTGTGGACAAGCGGTATTTATCAACTTTCGCTTGTTTCGTTGTCAAGGAGAGTCCTCCACTCCAGCTGAGCGTAGAGGGCGGGGCGTTTCTAAGACTAGTACTCACATCTTTCTGCCCTCTCTACTCTGACTTGGCATGCGTCGGCCGGCCATTTCTATCCCATGGTGCTTTCCTCTGTGTTCCTTCACTGCTATGCTCTGTCTGGACCTCAAGACAAGCTCCCTATCCCCATCCGGACCTGGCATACACCCCTGGCTCCCTGTGCAGAGCCAGCTGCTGTTTTCCACCGACTCCCTTCCAGGTTCACTGATGCTCTGTTCCTTGGAATGAACGTGCTCCCTGGTTCCCACTTGCGTCCATCCAGCCCGGCCACGCCGCGTGTCTGTGTGCCCAGTGGGCCAGTTCTGTCCTCTAAGCCTAAGCTGTGTCTTTGGTGGGTTCTTAGGCTCCCCTGCACTTACTCCCAGCTCACACAGCCCCGCATTTTTCCTAACAGCACTCATGTGGATGTAGTCCAGCCTAGCTGTCCCTCCCTAGCCTAGGAATTCTATCTTCTACTATCTATTAGCCATTTTCACTGAAATGGTCCACAGAAAATTCAAATCCAGCATGTCATAGATGTCCTTCACTGTCCCCTCAATTCTGCTTAACACTCATCTACTCTGTTTGCCCCCTCACAGAATGGATGACATCACCAGCTACTCTGAAAGCCAGTTGTCTGATTCATTCATCTTTCTCGTCATGTGGGTTATACTATTACGAGCATCCTCCCAATCAATTCCATCTACTTCTGGCCATGGCTGTGTGTTCTTTGGGTATCAGTTCAGGCCGTTATTAGTGCTGATTAGGAGAACCTTCTTATGAATGGGTGTGGTGGGCTCACTTTGTTTCCTTCTTACCCCACATTCCAAACCCATGGCCATCTGGATTAGGGCAATGGAAATTCAAGATCCTTTTTGGGTGTCAGGTCAACACTCAGTCAGTTCAACTCGCACATTATAATGTAAAACACTGTCTAACATCAGAA
The DNA here is from genome assembly GCF_903992535.2 of Arvicola amphibius. Classification (NCBI taxonomy): domain Eukaryota; kingdom Metazoa; phylum Chordata; class Mammalia; order Rodentia; family Cricetidae; genus Arvicola; species Arvicola amphibius. The sequence goes on from NC_052064.1 coordinate 29,870,794, forward strand.
GCCTTGTATACTCAGAGTAAATCGACGTTACTATCTCTCTCCAAGCACCAAGGAAATGGAGCTAAGCTGGCAGGGTTCATACTTAAAAGAGATTGATAAATGCTCGTGCCTTTGCTCGGTAGCGTTGGACTCTGTTGTGTTTTGTATATCCTAAAGAAGTAAGGGTCCCAACAGACATCATAAAGGTGGCTTTACTGAGCTGAAAGTAAATGTTTTTTATTTAGACTTCTTGAAATTTTCATTGCAGAAATAATACAGAAAAACTATGCTTAAAAATAGTGCCACAAACATAATATCAAAGAGATGTCTTTGCCCCAGCAGGTTCTTGGCTCTACTTAAAAGAAACTTACGTGAGGTGGCGTCAAGTTCCAGATCCTTCCATGAGGAAAAGCTTGCCGAAGTTGCAAGAAACAAGAATACTGAATAAATACTGTCACAAATGTGGGCATTGCTAGGACCCAATATTGAAATGTACTATGACATCCACCTGTTTTCCTCGTCACATAATTTGATACAGATATTTTAACTCTTTTTTTTTTACATTGCTCTTGTTTCCAAATATCGAATTCCAAGAAATTAGCAAGAAAGAGTTCTACAGTGTACCACCATAAGCAGGAGAATCAGCATTAAGGCTTGAGTGACTCCATCCCATAGTCCTGTCTTAGAGCTAAGGGTATCACCTGATGAAATTTCACTTTTGTTTCCAACACAGCAAGTGACTGTGTAGATTGTATGTAGGGGAGTTGCACTTGCCCACTCTGCGCCATAATCATTAGAAGAAGGGCGCATAGCAAAACTCAACTTCAAATGGACCACAGACCTCGACACAAACCCAGACACCCTGAGCCTTATGGAAGAGAAACCGGGAAATAGTCTTGTACTCATTGGCACAGAAACAGACTTTCGGAACAGAAACGCTGTTAGTACAGGTACTAAGATCAAGATAATAAATAGGAGCTCACGAACCTGAGAAGCTTCTGTAAGGAAAAGGATGGCATCATTCGGACAAAGGAGCAGCCAAGAGAATGGGAAAAGGGTTTTAACCACCTCTGAAAAGGGTTAATATCCAAAATACATAAAGAATTCTAAACACTATATATCAAGAAAAAATAACTCAATTAAAATGGGGGTACAGATCTAATCAGAGAATTCTCAAGAGAGGAATCTGAAATGACTGAGAAACATTTAAAGAAATGCTCAATGTTTCCAACAGGGAAATGTAAATCAAACCTACTTGAGATTTGATCTGACACCATTCAGAATGGTGAATATCAATAAAACAGGTGACAGCTCATGCTGGGGAGGATCTGGAATAAGGGAACACAAATCCGTTGCTGGTGGGAGTACAAACTTTCAAAGCAGTATGGAAATTATATGAAAGAATGATGTATTTTCAGTAAAAGGGCTGTGGGGAGATTAGGGTGCAAAGGAGTATTACACAGTTAGAGGACTGAGATTTAGTAGAATTTGAATAAACTTAGGAACCCAGAAATCAAACGCTTTTTCTTTTAGAGCAAATCCCAGAGTGAGTAAGAGAACAGGCTTCACAGGACAGTCTGGAAGTTAGGAAGTCATTCCTGTCCTTTTGGTGGGGACATGCTCATTTGGCTTCAGCTTATCCAATCAACGTGTTGAATCTTTGGAGAGAAGAGCAATAGATAACACAGCTGTCGAGGCTTAGAGGGCCAGATAACATGGTGGAGTTGTGGTTACTAGTTCAGGGGCTGTATTTCTTGTGGTTCATCCTCACTCCATGTCTAAGGCGCCATCCTTGCTGCCTGGCCTCTCCTGGCCTTTGCCTCTCTTGTGGATTTCTCCAGCTACAGTCTGCTTGCTCTCAATGAGTTCTTTATCATGTTTACACAGACCCGATTTCATTTCTGCTCCCTGCAGCTGAGAAGGCGGATGAGCCCAGAGCTAGAATTGTAGCAAACTGACCAGAAGGAACATGCTAGGGGCGTGGCACAGCTCTGTGTGTAGATCCACAGTGCTTGACATACTTGAACATACCCATTACGGCAAAGGGGGAGTTTCAGCTCCCTTACCCCAAACTTCTACCCAAAGGCTTTGCACCCTTTAGGCTTCTGTGGAACATGAAACCAAATAGGACCTATCTCATGAAAGAAATTATGAGGGTTGATTGGCTGTGATTTTAACTTTTAAAAAAGAACAGTCTTGACTTATTGTGGCCATATAAACAAAAGCTACTTGATAGCTACTCAATCAAACAACTCATCCTTCATACATATAGGACACTTTGCAAAGTAAGGCAGTAATTCAGAAATTCCTTCCATATTTGCTTCAAGCAAGCTTCATATAAGCTGTCCACCCAGGAAAAGTGCAGCAGATTTGCAGTCAAGGACAGTGAGGAACATTTCCTGTTCAGGTTTTGATGTGTTCTCAGATAGAAGCTTGTCAAAAACAAGTAAGTTGAAATTTTACAGAAAAAAAACTTTGTGCATTTGAGTAGCTCTAGTGATATATATGCATGACTGTCTTATTTCTCATATCTCCAAACACACTACAAGAACAGATTTCAAACTGACAACCAAATGCTTTTTGATCTTCTACCCTAAAATATTAATCACTAGTAGAATTTCATTCTCTTTCTACCTCTTTTAAATAAACAAATGAAATATATAATTATAATCTTGATCCAGAGAAACGCAAAAAAAATATATTTTATAAATAAAACCATCCTGGATATCTTACAATTTCATCTTCTTCTAAATTATTTATGATATAATATGCAGAATAAAATCTGTATAAATGAACTTTGACTAAATATTCACAGGTTGGGAATATCTAGGTTCATTTGTCAATGCTTTTCAAAAGTTTTCAGCATAAAAATACTTTACATTACAATAAAAGGATAATAGTGTCCAGAGGTGGCTGCCGAAGCCGGCACTGAATTGTGTAAGCCTGTGGGTCTTATCCATACATAATAGTCATGCATATTTCAGTATCAGGACAGACCTGGTTAGGAAACCAGACACAATAATGGTCTAGAGGAAAAGAGCCATGCTATATTAGCATTTTAAAAAGTAAATAACTTCAGGCCTGCCAAATAGTTGGTTCGCACTTTGAAACGCACCGAGTACACTCTTCAGAGCAGCCGGTAAGATCCCAGGCTAAAGACAAGCAGGAGTTATAAACACGAGCCCACCAGCTGCATTGGCTAACAGCTGTGATGTGTATAGAATGCCTGGGAGCTAAAAGTCAGAGACGCTGGCTCACATTTTAAAACAATCCCTTGTACTATAGGCTGGGCTATGTCTTCGCAAGTTGTCCATGTTGGAATCCTAGCCTCCAGCGTTTTAGGGTACATTTTTATTTGGAGGTTGGGTGCTTTGTAGACGTGTTTAGTTTATTGGGGAGTAAGGTGTGCCTCCAATTTAACAGACTGAGTTCCTTATATAGAGAGAAGTTTAGACATGATTTGCATAAAGGGATGATACCATGTGGAGATGAAGGCAGAGACTAGCTGGGAAGGGGATGGGGTCTAGAAGCCTATTGAAACCACGTACAAAGTATGAACAGAGTCTCCCTTACAGTCCTCTGCTGACCTCTCAATTTTGTACCTGAAGCTTTTTACACTGAATCAGTTTCTTCAGCTGAAACTGATCAATGGATGGATAAACTCAGATAAATCGCTAAGCCATGGAGCCTTAGCAAACTATCACAATTTGAAGAAAGTGCTGGATTTTCCGCATCTCTGAGTGACACTCTGCTGATTGGCTGGAAAAGAGAAGGGGCTACCCCTTTCCTGGGAAGTTCTCTAGCGCACCGGAGCCCAGCCTGTCTGTTTTAATGACTTAAGTTGCCTGAGCGATGGTCAGTTTTGGCTAAAAACTTGATTGTGTTGAGAGACGCCAAGAGACTAGTGAGCCCATGTCTGTGCAAGTCAGTGAACAGGTGTGGAGAATTCATAAGACTAGGGGCATCACCATCTCATGGGGGTGGGCTAGGTAGGACAAAAAAAGGGGGGAAAGATGAAGCCAGACATTTTAGGCATTCTTCCACTCTGTTTTCTGTCTGGCCCAAGACAAGTTTGTTTGTCCTGTCACGTGTTCTACTACTGTCCTGAAATTGTGAGCCTGCATAAATTCACCTCCACTGAGCTGTGTTCCTCAGGTATGTGTCAGAGTAATAATAAAGAGAATAATTAGCCTCTTTCACTCCTGATAACACTAAAGACAAACAGACTGGGAGTTTTGGGCAATTGAGTAAACATATTAGAACAATATAGTTTTCTTTCAGTGATCTTCAAAAGTAAACAGGGCTTATTAACTCATTGAGAAAGGGGGCGCTTTAAAGGCTACCTGGAGAATTTCTGATCTCCTCTAATTTTACAGATGCCCCAAAATGGAAACCATCAAAACCTGAAACATTTATAGACAGCTGTAACTGTACTCATGAAGACACGTGCTCCGAAGGCTGCTTAGGTACAGAGAGAGGCAGAAGGTGTCACACGCTGCTTGAAATAACTGTCAGATGCAAGAAAACTTTTGGGAAAGGAAGTACAGATCCAAAGAAAGCCAGGTTTAAAGACAAACACGCACTGGCTAGGTAGAAGGTCTCCACTCAAGTCTCATTCTGAGCAGACATAGCCGTGACATGGAAACAAATCACATCTCCAGACTCCTGGAAATGTTCGCCACAAATCCAGTTGAATACCCTTTGAGGATTAGTTGAGCATGGGAGAGCATCCAAAAGACTGACAATGGAGAAAGCAATTACACTTCCCAAAGAGAGACCCATGGGAAATCTTTAGGTACTCTAGACCAATGTTTCTGATAGAAAACAGAATAGAGAATCATCTAAATACATTTGATATACTACAGAGAAAAGGTAGATATTAGACTTTGGAATTGGCTTAAAAATAAGAACAGATGTACCAAGAAGACAACCTGCTTCCTACCCTGGGTCCTCTCAGTTTTCCTACCCACACTGACTGCTGTTGAGTATGCCTCAGATGCTCCTGCCTAACTATCTCTGGGAAACTGCTCCCACATTCTGAAACTTTCCTCCCAGAAGAAGCTTTGCGCTTTTCTGTCTTCAAGGTTCCAACCCAGTGTTTCTTTTTTCCTGTAGGCCTGCATGCACTGAGCTATGACCACCATTTCTCTGGAGACCCTTAAAATGGCAATTCAATTAATCCTGCCAACACTGAAGTCTTAGAAGACAGGGGCTTAGAAATCAGTAAATATGGTAAATAATCAACATTTTGTTAAACAAATATCATAGAAACGCTAGGAGAGTCTGTAAATCAGATTCTTCTCTTTAGACAAAGACCCACTCCTTGTTGAAGATAGAAATGGATGACCATTATTAATCTTTGACTCTGGAGCCTGGAAGAGTGCCTGCTCATGTATTGAGAAAACAGAGGGGAGAAGAGGGCTGGCGAGGGAACCTGGAAATGCAAGATGCATGTTGGGATAGAAAATAAATACCCTAGTGTCCCCAAACCGCTGGTAAAGGAAGCATGTCCCAATGATAGAGTATCCCATTGTGAAACAAACAAACAAAAGCAGAGACCGCCACTTTTGTAGTCAATGACCCAGCTTTTGAAGCAGGAGAAAAGCTGCCGCAAAATAAGACAGGGGATTATTTGAAAAATACGCGTCAAGTATTACCTATATTGGAGGCACCTTGGGAAGTGCTCCAAGGTCAGTGAAGAAGAATCAGCTCTGGGAAGATGGGCGTCATGTCAAAGGAGGACTCAGTCATCAAAATGGCTTTAAGCACAATCAGGAAGACAATTGCGATAGAGAAAGAAATTGCTACTGAGAGCCCCGAGTTCCCCAGGACTGCTGCGGGAAGGGCAAAGGCTTGCAGGGAGACTCCAAATCGCAGGAGGCTGGCAAAATGCGATTCTGGGGAGCTCTGTTGTTCCTAACACAAATGTGTGTATTCATGGATCACAGTCAACAAAAGACAGGGTTACTAGAACACACAAGAGTCAGGAAAATATTAATACCAACCAGCATTTGACTTCGACAATACTCCTACTTAATGCCGTTAGCATCTGAAAGAGAAACATCCAGATTCCTATTCTGTTGGGGACTATTAACATAATGCGGCTTTGAAAATTTTAAAAAGGACCTCATAATTAATTTAATCACCGTTTTGCCTGGCGCTCCCACTTGCGATCTGCATTTTCGCTTCAAAACCCTTACATATCGCTGTCATTCCTATCTAATGAAACGCCTCTTGCTTAGGAAGAGGGGACATTTCCAAATGCGGTGGCTATGCAGAAGTGGGGAATGAGACATGTGTCTGTCCCCGCAATCTCACTATGGTAGACTAATCGCAGAGGCCTGTGGGTATGGATCAATGCTGTGCAGTAGACAGCCCTTATTGCTGTTGCTTTTGGGATGATTTGCATAGCATGGTTCACAGTGTCTTATGATTTTTCTTTCTAGAAACGATTCTACTTGTTACTCGCTAAATCTGTTTAACTCTTCCAATGTTGACTTGCGTGTGGGACAGGCATGCAGAGTGAACACATTTATCTCTCAGCTGATGAATCTGAAATAGGGTCTCTAGCTAGTGGGCACTTCAGGGTGTGTCAATCCTTGGCAAAGATATCGGATATAGACTGGATCCCTAGGAAGCAAAAAGTGTTGTTTATATGTCCACTTGACTGGGAGAAAGGATGCCCAGAGAGTTGGCAAAATATTATTTTTGGGTGTCCTTGTGAGGTTGTTTGCGGAGGGATTAGTTTGGGGATCTGTAGGGAAGGATTTCATGGGTAAAATCCAATACATAGAGTACAAGAGTCAAGCAAGCAGTGAGTCTCTTTTGGATCTAGAGCATCTGTCATCTGTTGCCCTTTGTGTCGTGTTCCTGGTACTCAGATTTTCAGGGACAGCCTAGGCTTACTCTCTCGACTCTCTCTGTTCTCAGCCTCCACACTTAAGCTAGATCAAAGCTTCTGCCTTCTCTGTACTTGCAGTTTGCAGGAGACAGACTGTGAAACTTCTCAGCCTTTACAATTGCGAGTCACTTCCTTATAGTACATCTCTTCTATTGGTGTGGCTAAATCTTACACGTTCAATGTCACCTGTAAACACTAGCATGCAGATCCAAAGGCCGATCGGTATTCAGGAGATTGATGGAATAGTCACAGCATCGATACATATAGAAGAGGAGAAAACAAAGCCAACACCAAGAAGAGAAGCTGGACCAACAAGTAGTCAAAAGGGAGGCCTGAAAGTGACATGGCGGGTTGGCCCAATGCAAGCTGAAACGAAAGGGTTTGTGCTTGCTAATCCCATACTGCGCATGCACTAGGTATGCGAAGGCCTGCAAGGGTATATGACCTTGTCGCTGGGTATGAGACGGCCAGCAAGGGTCCCTTGTGTGATACAGTTCTCTGAGCAGTTTCAGAGAATGGCTAACCGCTGAGGACTGCCTATGAGATACGTGTCCAGCTGCTAAAAAGTAAGTCCTCTGATCCTGAAGACGACACGTGTATCACATTTTAGTGTCTGCTCTTCCCACATTTCATTTAATGGCAGCATCCCAATGAGGCATCGTGGAAGCAGGCTGCTCTGTCTGACTTCTGTGGAAAGGTGTTTTGGTGGACTCTTCTTCAAGAATGTGTTATCCCTGCTTAACAACTTAGCAAGTTATGACACATCCTATGTGATCGGACTTTCCTTTGGGCTGTCAGTTCACAAATAATGACAGAGACTTATTATTAGTTACGAAAGCTAGGTCTTAGCTCAGGCTTGCCCCATTCTCTCCTATAACTTAAATTAATGCTATTTTTGTTTATTTACATTGTACCACATGGCATTATCTCTCTTCCGTCTTGCACTTCCTGTCTCCTCTCCATGTCTCCCAGTAACTCCTTCATGTACCTAGAGTTTTCCTTCCTGCTTCCTCTCTCTGCCTGGAAGTCCTGCTCATACCTATGCCTACCTATTGGCCATTCAGCTTTTTATTATACCAATCACAGTAACCCACTGTCACATAGTGCACAAATATCCCACAACCATCATAGTACATTCTCTAACTATGGGCAACTTAAAAAAGGGTTGGGAATATATATATATTGGGAATATATATATACATTTCAATATTTTGTTCTTGAATTTTAGTGTTTGTATGATAATTTTGTGTTTGAGCTGACTGATATATTTCAAGAGACTTCCAACTGGTCGGATTTTAATGTTTACTACTTTTTTGCATTTTACTGAAGGGAAGTTTGTATATTGCTCCTCTCTAATCCTGTAAGTTCTTTTTTGTAAGTTCATGCAATTGCCCTCTTAGGATATTTAGGAAGAAAACAGCAATGACTAGTTCAGAAATGTCATATCAGATGCAGAGGCACCGAACTGCAGTCTGATCTGAGGCACAAAGAGCATTTACTTGCCTCGTGGAATACTGTCACTTGAGTCAAGGGGAAGCATGCAACGTGACATCGTCGGTGGCTCAGATCTAAGCACAAACAAAAGGCTAGGCTGGCCTGGCACCGCCTGGCCACCGCAGCCGTGCATCCGAAGGTTACATTTTATGTTTATTAGTTCCATCCAGATGGTGTTTTATGTGCTTAATAACTTTGTCCCTGACTAAGCCATGGGCCTACTGTTTGACAAGCACAGTAGGAAGTGTCTATCAGCAAAATAAAAACAAAAGTCATCTCATAATCAGAAACATCGCTTGTGGAACGTTTGGACCACGTGGTGAAAGAGCTTGGTCTCTTTCCTGTCCATGTGTGTAGTCGTGGACCAGTGAAGATGGCTTTTCCAAACCGGACCTAGATTCACCCAGCTGCTGGGATGCCATTAAAAGGAAATGCAGCTCAATGCTACTATTTATTTATTATATTAGTAATAACTTAATTGTAAGAAATCAAATTACTTGGATGCACATTTCTTTTTAGATGGCAGCAAAAGTAGTGAGAACCGCATGTGTTTAATAGTCAAAGGTTATAGACTGGAAGACGGGAGGGCATGATGTATGAGGTCACCCACAAAACTGCCTGTGGGCCTGGATTCTCTTGGGTCTCTCAGCTCAGTGATCTAGATCAGCTCGCTCACTGAATGAGTCTCAGGCCTCCTCTCACTTCAGAAGCGGGTTTCTCCTGATGACCAGTTTTATACTGAGGATTAAATTCTGCTTCCGAATTCCAACCTCTACAAGGACAGCTATTAGGGTTTGTTTAACTGTATCTTCTTCAGAGCACAAATTGTAGACCCTGAGTATAAATTTGAAGAGTCTATTGAAATAGAACAAGACTTTTGAATAAAAATCTCATAACTCCGGTAAAAAAAAAAAAAGTCACTGGACTTTTTCAACTTATGAAGAAAACCACAAAACTGTTCTGCATTTATTTTGTTATGGAGTCTAAGGAGAAGGCAAAGATTCTTGTCTGGGATTCAAATTTAGAGGAGAAAATTAGGTAATAATGTGACTTAAAATTCTTAATTCATTATTTTGGTTTTTTTTTTGAGAATGTCATACATGAGTTCTGCATTTACATAATTTATACCCCTCTCTTTTCTATAACTACTGCCTGACAAAGGTCCCACTCATGTCAAATTCATGACCTTGTCCTTCCTATAATTATTATTACATATATATGCTCACACACGTGTGTATATATACATGTGTGTTTGTGTGTATATAACCTATTGAGATCATTTAGCGTCGCATCAAAATTAGAGGTGTTATTAATGTGCATTTCATTTTATTGGTTGTAATTAAAAATAATTAGTATAACTAACTTCGTATCTTTTGACTTCCAAATACTGTTTTTCTTCATTCCCTTCTTCCTCCATCGTTCATCTCCCCATCCTCGTTCTTTCTTTCCCTTCAGTCCTTCCCCATCCTTTTGTCTTTCTTGTAGTTCATTCATTCATTGCATTTGGATAACGTTTATATTTAGTAATGCTTATGCTGAGAATCGAGAGCCCATGCAAACACAATCATTTAAGAGATCGTGAGGTGGGTGTGACCTGGCTTTTCAGATGTACTCCAGTCATAAAACACTGCCTTTGAGATTGGTGTAGAGTCGTGTCTACATTAGACAGCTTTGCCTTGGACGCACGATACAAAACCAAAAGGCGTTTTCACTGGCAAACTGTTCCCCTTAGACGAACTATCCATGCACACATCTAATCGGCCAAAGCTGGTCATGCATGATGCATTTCAAAGGACGAGTTCAGGTTGGAGAACGCTCAGTTCTAAATGCCCAGCCTTACAAATATGAGGACCCAGGCACAATCTTCGGAACCCACGTGGAAAGTTGGACATGGTAGCATACATTTGTGATCTGAGGGCTGGGAAGGCACATGGAGAAGGCTTACTGTAGCTCTCAGTGAACCTGTGTGCACACATGAGGGACACATTATTATTATTATTATTATTATTATTATTATTATTATTATTGTAGAAGCCCATCTCCTTGCCTAATTCACAAAAGTGTACCTTACTCCCTTTCTCTCCTCCATCTCCTACTGCAGGTGGTTGCCAAGATTGACAGTTGGTCCCCCTGTTTTTACTTCGTTTTGTTTTCGTGTTTGTCTGTTTCTACTCTGATAAAACTGTCCCTTGGATTTCTCCTGAGTCCATCCATAAATGTTTTCTTTTTTTATTAACAAACTAGGAACCCAGAGAAATGACCCCAAGTTACCTAGTAATAGTAGCACATAATAGGTTTCAACCAAACAATTTTGCCTTTCGTGAACTTGGGAGCGGCAAAGGAGAACCAAGACGTCTGTGAGAAAGTGCCAGGAAGCAGTGGTCGGAGGTTTCGGGCAAACCTCATGTTGCACTTATCTTGAGAACCTGAGTGGAACAGAATTTGAAGATTACAGACTGCTTTGGTTGGCAGAGGGATTGTCAAGAGAAGAAGGATCAGATGAACATGAGGCTTTGAAGACAAGCAATGAACTCCATGCCTTAGAAGGGATATGTACGTGTGTAAGTTGACAAGGAGTAGAACTCTGATTGTCCATTCAATTTCGACTTAATCAGATCTCTGCTCCCCTGGGGATGAGGCTCTGAGCACGCCTGGGAAGCATTATCCTGAGTAGGTTAATTGATGTAGGGATATCCATCCACTATGGGCGGCGTCTCTCCTTGGTAGGGATCTTGAGCTGATACAAAGGAAAAAGTTAGTCAGGTGGTGGTGCAAGCCTTTAATCCCAGCACTCAGGAGGCAGAGGCAGGCAGAGCTCTGTGAGTTCGAGGCAAGCGTGGTCTACGAGATCTAGTTCCACCGAAGCTACAGAGAAACCTTGTCTTGACAAAACAGGGAGAGGGAGAGAGAGAGAGGGGAGGAGGAGAGAGAGAGAGAGAGAGAGAGAGAGAGAGAGAGAGAGAGAGAGAGAGAGAGAGAGAGGGAGGGAGGGAGGGAGGGAGGGAGGGAGGGAGGGAGGGAGGGAGGGAGAAAGTTGAGTGTGCACACTCTTAGTGTTCTGCTTCTTAACTCTGCACACAGTGTGACAAGCTGCTTCAAACTCCAGCAGCCTTGCCTTCTCTCCTGTGATGAACTATACCTTGGATATCTAGGCTACAGTAAACCCTCTCTCCTTGGATGGAGAAATAAGTAATTGAAAGGTGGATAGAATGTGATCTAAGCACAAAGCAACTCAGAAACGCTCCCTCGTTTGATGCTCAAGGAGAGGAACCCAGCTGAGGGCAGGCAAAGCTCTCTCTACCCTATAGACTTCCTTGAGCCCGAGAAAAGTGGGCCTCAAAGACACATTGTGCTTCCCCAGTGACCTATGAAGAATGGGGAAATGGTGATAGTCTAATATCCAAATTATTATATTAAGCTACGGAAGCCAAAACCTCCTTGGACTCAAGCTGCCCTCAGGCTCATTTCTAGGGCGACACCTTGAAAGAGATGCAGTTCTTTAAAAGAGGTCTGCCTTCACAAAGAGAAACCAAATAAAACTAGAAGACCACACTTTTCTTCCCACCCCCATGAAACTAATCTATCGAGTTCTGACTCCAGAAAGATGGAATTGGATTCAAGAACATGTTTTTTTTTTTGTTTTTTTTTTTGTTTTTTTTTTTTTGTGGTAACAGACTGGAATTCTAAGCACCTAATCCAGGCAAATAAACTTTGCACAGCGTTAGAAGGAGGATGCAGAACACTAAATCACTCAAGACGGTGGCACAGAAAGATTCCTTCCTCTCAAAGGAACCATCAGAGGAAGTAGATGCTCAATGTTTGCCCATGTTCTTGAGAGCATGCGCCATCCCGAGGCTCTTCAAGAGTAAGGGAACCGTGAAGGCTACTCTCATGGGGGAAGACCTAAGGTTGTAAGACTTGACTTATAAATCTTCAACGCTTTTAGTTGAAAGGGTTCAAAGCTCAATCACTGGATGAAATTGAGTCCAATCATTTACTACCTGTGGCTCTGACCCGAGCTGATGGGTCACTGGGTTGCTTAGAAAGGTTATGCAAGTCTCTTCACTTTCTTTTCATTTTGGTACAGGCACTGAGAAAGCTCCTCTTCCCAGGAACCAGTTCTTGGTCAGTTCCCGCTATGGGATGCCTCCTTTGTGTGCTGTGAACAAGTTTTATTCTCATTGGTTAATACCATAGCTGAGTTGGCTTGTAGCAAAACAGGAGAAAGCCAGATGGGAAATCAAAGGAGAGATGCAGGGAGAGGAAGGGCAGTGTGGGGGAAGAAGCCAGTCAGCTGCCCGAGCAGCAAGAAGCGCTAGAGAACAAGTAATGCCACGAAGCCACATGGCAAAATATAAATTAATAGTTAGTGACAAACCTGAGCAATAGACCAAATGGTTTGCAATTAATACCAAGACTCTGAGTCGTTATTTTAGAAATGCCCGTGGCACAGAGAAGCCTCCTTTTATAGGTTTCTATTCCAAAACACTGCACCCTTGGTTTCCAGAAAAATCTTTTGTCAGATAAAGTGAAGACCTTTATGTGGGTTTTCCTACATTGTTACAGAACTGTCTCTATTTAAAAAAAAAAAAACCTGATCATATCTTGTATTTGTATATTTTTCTGTTAAAATAAAACATTGCACAACATGTCCTGTGAATTACAGATAATTCAAGATTTATTTTAAATACGAAGTTCATAAAGAAAGAAAAACCTGATTAAAGCATTGCCAATTGAACTAAACTTAGCGAGGATGGTATCTGGCTAAATATATGGTTTTTCTTAGGTAATAAGAGGGAGCTACAATTGGGGACTGCAATCATCTTTCTCAATAAATACTGTTTTTCTTGAAGACTGCCACACAATGAAGTTCTAACTGTGCTTAGAGAGTTTCTGCTTATAATTAACACAAAATATGCAACGAAGACGCTTAGCCCTTCCTTCTGCTCATATTGTGACACGTGGTACATTTTGTGTGAGACATTTTTAACTGCTGATTAAAAAGCTCCACTGGGCATGGCATGCATGCTCCTTGCAGTTTTTATGCCAAGTATGAGACTAAGGGCATAGCTCAGCCCCGGCTTAGCGTGCCCAAGGCCGGGGGTTCACCCAACACCACATGCAAAAGATGTCACTATCACAAATTAATCAAGTGAGTCAATGAACTTCGGGGCTTTTGACTTTACAGAAGAAACTGTGAACGTGAAACCATAGCTTTAAAAGGTATCAATATACTATATACATGTACAACGATAAAGTATACGTATATTCGACATAATACTAAGTCTTCTAGTACAGTGAGTTTGAGGTGTCGTATAAAATGAAATATTTGATCAGCAGTGTTTTTTGTATTATGTGATAGTAACGATAATGCATTGGAAATATCTAGAAAAATGCACTAATAGAACTAACCCAGGACAACAGCCTGTTGTTAGTGGGTATATAAAACACAGCCCCAATACTTATTCTCCAATAGAAAACCTTTCATTGAAGAAACGACCACCTGATTCCAAAAGTCCTTATCATTAAGGAATATCAGTGTCTCTCTATCTTGCACAAAACATGCATGATATAAGAAAGTTAAATAACCCTAAAGAATATTGTCTTTTATACCAAAAAAAGGCCTAAAATTATTGGCACCCTACTAGATTTGCGCATGCTCTAAAGCCAGCTCCTCTCCCTTCAATATTTCCCTTGAGTTTTAGAAATAATTCAGAGCGGTAGGAATCTGCACGGCTGAAGTGTCGCAACGCAATGCCAAAGCTGCACTTCACTTCTCCCTGGATGCTTTTTCCCTGGGAGCACATGCGCATCCGATCCCCGGGTGCCCCACATGACCACATCCGGAAAAGAACGTGCTAGAAATGAGCTCAACTCTTTCCCTGATCCCAAACCACGTTGCTCTGAGTCAGAGAATAACACGCAGAGTTGAAAAAAAAAAAAAAAAAAAAAAAAAAAACCCTGCAAACTCGAATTGTTGAACCAGAACAGCACACGCAGAAGCTGGCTCACGATCTAAAAGTAACCAGAACGTGGATCTGCCTCTCAGCCCCACGACGCTTTAGATACGACATGTCACAGAGTCTCTTAGCTTCTGGGATTGCTCGCTCCACACGCTGCCATTTATGGTGTGCGGCACACACTAAATCTATTTTCTATCAAGATGGGCTAGGTTTTCACAGCTCTGCGCGTGACATCACTCACTCCTCTCGGCTCTTCATGCTTACCATGGCGGAGTCTTGATTTTTTTTGGCTGATTGCCTCCAATGTGCTCAATTTTGGATGGTTTTTTTAGAGTAAGATCATGAAATGAAGCCCCAGAAATGTGGGGGGGAAAGTGTAGAGGTTTCCTTAAAGGGCTTGTGGGAATCAATCTGCTACATAAGCATCGTTTCGAAATTATAATAGTTTCTCCAGCATTTGGGAGGCGGCTTCTCAGGGCGCAGGAAGAAAAGTACACGCAAGGAAAGGACCGGAAGAGACATGCGCTGTGCAGTGGAATTCTGGGTCGCTGCTGCTGTCCACTGTGCCGCTAAACACCATCACCGGGTCTGTTTGTTTGTTTCGTTGTTTTCCTGGTACATGTCTCGTTTTTGCAGCTAAAAGATTTAATTGAAAGGTAATATTTCTGAACCATCCTTATGGCTCAGTGGGTAAGAGCTTTGACAGCCAATTGCTACAACCAGAGATGTATCCTTGGGACCCACACGGTGGAGACTCCATCCACCTAGAGTGGCTGTGTGTCTTCCCCACCAGTGTCGTGGCATGCCATACTTCCCCCCGCACCACACACACTAAATAATGACATCCTTCTTTAAGCAAAGGTTAGAGGGTAATATTATACGTGCTATTGTAATTTTCAAATCTCCTTCTGATCCTCGCATCTTCCTAGAGCTAGTCAGTATCAGAAATGTAAATTATAGCCCGTTGCAATGCGCCTCTCTTTGAGTCTCTCTCTATCTAGTAATTTCATTCCAGGCCCCTTTGCTGCATCAGCACAGACGCTATCCTCAATTCTTACCTTTAAACTCCACGGCCTCCTTTTCCCACAAGATTCTTTTGCCAGGTGAAACTTGTTACCTTTGGCTATCAGTACAGTGTGGGCTATCCCTGCTTTCCAAAGCAGTGCCCCTGAGTGTACTCCTCTAAATACCTTACAGAAGCTACCTGAGAGAAGCCAGCACAACCTGGTGAAACTTCATTGTTGATGCCACCACGACATGATAATTAAGTAAACGATAATTTAGTCAAAAGATACATAGAGACGCCAAGCTGGCCATTAAGCTGATTGTTTCATTGTTCAGCATATTTGAAACTATCATACACAAAATTTACCTGAAAGGGGATAGAGAATAGACCCAAGAAAAATACAGTATTTGGTATTTCATCTCTTTCATCCTTGTTTTTAATTCTTCTCCGATTCATCTTTGAATACTTAGGAGGACATCTTACATCCAAACATGTTTGTTTATTTCTCTTAAATTAGAAAAAGCAACTAGCAAGCAATTAGGTGTAAATGGCAGAACTCACACTGACACAAGAGCGAATTGACTAGGGGATGAAGAAACCGGACTTCATCTCAAAAGCGGTAACAGAGCTGACTCTGATTGGATGTCGGTTAATAAGAACAAGTCCGTGACAGAGAAAAGAGAAAGGAGCCCTGAGAGTTCCAGGCTTTTCTCTCACTCCTTGGAGTCCTCTGATTTCCTTCCTATCTGAGTAGCTAAAACGTAGGACTAGACCATCTTTTAAAGCCAGGCAGTGGTGGCGCACGCCTTTAATCCCAGCACTCGGGAGGCAGAGGCAGGCGGATCTCTGTGAGTTCATGGCCAGTCTGGTCTTCAAGAGCTAGTTCCAGGACAGGCTCCAAAGCTACAGAGAAACCCTGTCTTGAAAAAAGGATGGTCTTCAAGGAAGGTGCCTTCAAAGTATTTCGTCCACAAGGTTTTAAATTCCCCACTCAAAAGAGAAATAGAATTGTACAAAGTCAATCTTCCCCCTCTCCTTCTCTTTCCCTTTTCCCCTTTTCCCTTTACCCCTTCCTCCCCCCTCCCATGTCTTTCTCCCCTCCTCCATCCTCCTGTGATTCACCAAGAATTTTTGTCCTTACAAGCATCTATGGAGAAAGTTACCAGCAGAAGAGCAAGCTGACTTGGGGATTTCATTAAAATCTGTGAAAACTGACAAACCTCTTTAAACCAATACGTTTGTCAATCACGCCGTAATTGAGAAGTAGGAACCGCGGCTGCCGAGTATTTTATATGCAGCCACTCAATTAACTGCAGTCCCTGAGTCCAAGACACACGGAGAACGAGACAAGCAACAAAGCTCCATCTTGGATCATCTGGATAATTAATTTAGACTTCTAATTTGCAAGCTCGTCTAGTAATCAAGGCAATAAACGACTTACCCATGTTTTCCCACGATGTGCCCGGCACCTTGCTGATATGCCACGCCCATTTTTACCTAATTGGTGCCCACTGTGCCTCAGATCCAGTTTACAGATGAGGAAAGACCGTGCCTTTACTCATCCAACAGATCTCTATGGTATCACCACTACATGCAGGATTTCTTTCTTTCTTTCTTTCTTTCTTTCTTTCTTTCTTTCTTTCGTTCGTTCGTTCGTTCGTTCGTTCTTTCTTTCTTTCTTTCTTTCCTTCCTTCCTTCCTTCCTTCCTTTTTTCTTCCTTCCTTCCTTCCTTCCTTCCTTCCTTCCTTCCTTCCTTCCTTCCTTCCTTTCTTTCTTTCTTTTTTTTCCTGGGTTTTAAATCACGGTCATTAAGCAAACTCATATCACCAGGGTTGTTCCGCTCAATCCCTCCCACACTGAGCCATAAGCAGAGCCCACCGGAGCTGGTTGCTATCCGGCCTCGGCAGCACAGTCCTGGGTGGCAAAGGCTTGTGGTTGTTCCTGACTTGTGAACAGCCTTACTGCATCGTGGAATTATGAATGAAATAGGAAGAGGTGAGATCCAAGCATCAAGTCAGACATGGACACAGGAGATGATTCTCGCGGTTCTTGAGAGGTGTGGCGTGAACACGGGACGCGGTGTCTATGCATGGTTTGCTGACATCTAGATCATTCACCTTAGTTATCACGACCGCTAGGGTGTGTGTGTGTATGTGTGTCCGACGGAAGAACCAAGAGTCACCACATATCACTTCCTGCCTTCTATTCTTTCCAGCTCGCCGGCCGGAAGTCTAAGATTTACTGAGCCCCAGGAGCTTCTCTGCTCAATTTTCAAGTACCGTTTCTTACTGCGCAATCCATCCCTGGTCTTAAGGACCCTACAGTCCTACAGTTCTGGTGAGCAGAAAAGACGGCATAGGCGGTGAGACCCATGCACAAGAAAAACTCAAGATACATGAGGAAGGAGACTGATCACGGATGGGGTGTAAAGAGACTCAAGTGGCAGAGGTGACAGATAGCCAGGCTTTTGCGGTGATCACAAGACAATACGTTTGATAAAAATTGTAAAAATGTCTATTTAAAATTGCTAAACTTTATGCCATGCATAGTATAATCAGTCAATGATGCTGGCAGAAACTTGTGGACTTGGTGTTTTGATACTAGTTTAAAAAATGAAGTGACATACCCTTTCTAGTTTGTTAAAAATTATATGCATATATAGCATAAATACATGCACATGTATAATATATGTAATGTGGTGTATATGCACATGCATACATATATAGTAATATCTAAACACATTTTCATGTCTGTACAATTTTGAATAAGCATAAAGTGATAAAATCATTATATGGCTTTTATTATTCTAGAAGGATATTATAATTAATAATAATATATCTTATACTCCAAAATAGCCAGAAAAGAACATTATGAATTTATATATGTTTATATATGTCAATACTTAAAATATTTCTGAATCTTAAAATTATATATGCTTATATATATCACAATTTGATGGAGTTAAATATATAAACTATAAGTTAATGGGACTTGAGAGAAAGTTATTTTCATGTAAAGAATATATCCAACATAATTTATCCTTCAAAATAATCAATACTTTGGAATATTTTTCTGCAGTGGGCCCTGCAGAATAACCAAAGTGATCTTCCTGGGCCGGCCACTCAAACTGACAGGCAGCTGTTACCACTGATTGCTCATTCAAACACTTCTGCATCTTCAAGGAGAAAGAGAAGAAACCAATGGGACCAGAAGACGAAGTCTGAAAGCGTCAAGGGAAAGACCATAGTACTGGGAGAGATGCAAACACAAGGATCTGTTGACTTTAAAGATGCAGAATTATTTTTATTATTACTGTCTGTTTATTCCATAACAACAAACTGTGTAGGATAACAAAGTTTTAATTGAAGGTTCAGCCGGACCCCACAGTCTTGCTGTGGGATCTTCAGGAGACTTGAGTGTTCTGAACTTGCTTAGATCTGGTACCCCATGGCAAGGTTGCTTCTGTCAAACCTGAGGAGTCCTGGACCAACAAAGCATGCTGGCCTGATCCTAAAGCAGCGGAAGTATTTGCCCTTGCTTGCTTTTGTAAAATTGAACACAAATACGAAGTTTATTTCATGTCCTATAAAGTTCTCAGAGTTAGTACACCCTTGCTCGAGCTCAGGATGACGGCGTGAAGACTTGGGGGGTTAGGACCAGCGACATCCCTGGGAAAGGACTCAAGGACCAGCGTCTCATAAACAAGTCACGGGCTGTGAGACAGAGCAGGTAACAGTGCAGGAAATGGCAAAGAGAAAGCAGTGTAGGGGAAAAACGTTGACATGTTCGGTTAAAAATAATCCTTCAAAAGGCCAAAGTTAACAGTTAAAACTGCTTTTTTTTTCCCATCTAGAAATTGGCAAAAGATTTATCTAAAATGTTTATATTTTTGCCACCCCATAAATCAAAATTAGTTTTCCATTAAAAAAGTTGGATCCGAGATGACAATCTTCTTGCCAATTTTCGGCTAAATGCAAATGGAAACATCTGAGATCCTAAACTGAAATGGGAGGTTTATAGATACATAGTACAACTACTGCCTGCACGCGTTACATTGTGAGCTCCGAGGAGCATATGCAGTTACGAATTCACAGTCACCGCAGATACGGAAAACAATTAATTTCCTCTTAGGAAGTCCAGAAACCCAAGCCCTGAGCCTATCTTTGGTTAGGGACATGTGTGACTTATTCGGCTTCCCTACTCTTTAATGATGATAGACTGCTTGTCCCTTCTGCTTGCTCCCCGAGTCTCACTCGGTCTCTCTCGGGGTCCGTAGACAAAGCCAGCTTCGGATGCTCTGCCCTCCTCACACCAAGCCAGTGCTTCCCGCCATGCCCGTGAGCTTATTATTCTATTCTAAGACAGCTACTTAGTAAATAGGTTTGAGTGTAGTCAAGACATGCGGCGTGCTAGTCATGACAAACACAGCACTGTATTCTACAGTCAAATGAACTGACCCATCTCTCACCGTCCTCTCAATACTTCGGATGCCTAGCACTGGCTTATTCTGTAACTGGGAGTTGGAACAATCAATAATGTTTCCATGTTGTTAATAATCATCCTGCAGTCTAAAGTTCCAAGAGACTGTATATGGGATTCAATTGTCGCTTCATCCTGAGATCCTGTCTGATGTCCGATGTGCGGCGACATTTCACAGACGTTTCTCAAATGAATGAAATTGCTGCGGGGAAATTTCTTTAATTTTTCAGAATCTGACCACTGAATTACTAGATGCTCTATGCATGCTAAATTTTCATGTCTTTAATGTCCCAAACCTGTAAACTGTGTCCTGTTTCCCCAAAGGTTGTCACTCTGTTCACATTCCTGCTTTCCGGTCTCATCCCAGACCGTGGGGGTTGCCAGCATTTCCATGGGCCAAGAAGTGCTAGGTGGGTCCCAGCTCATCACTCACTGTTAAACTTCTAACTTCTTCCAGTCCCATCCCCTGACCCAGAGAAGCTGT